>NW_020620825.1:17021410-17637013 GCF_003573695.1 Papaver somniferum | reverse complement strand
CCCCCCCTCCCTCCCCCCCGAGCAACACTCCTGCTGCTCCCTCTCGCCCTGCCACTCGGGCCTCTCATGGGATTTTCCGTCCCTCCAACAAGCTCAATCTCCACGTTCAAACCCGAAACCACATCTCCACCCTCCCCAAATCTCACCTATATGCTCTTAGGGACCCAAACTGGAAGAAAGCCATGATAGATGAATATATTGCAATGTTGAAAACTCACACTTGGGATCTAGTGCCGAGACCTCTTGGTGCTCATATCATTCGCTCCATGTGGCTATTCCGTCACAAGTTTCATGCAGATGGCACTTTGGAACGTCACAAAGCCCGCCTTGTCGCTAATGGTAAATCACAACAAGTTGGTGTTGATTGCTTTGAGACGTTTAGTCCGGTTGTTAAGCCCGCAACTATCCGCACAGTTCTCACCATTGCTACCTCCAGATCTTGGCCCATTCACCAATTGGACGTCAAGAATGCCTTTCTTCATGGGGATCTTACTGAGACGGTTTATATGCACCAACCTCCGGGATTTGTTGATCCTACTCACCCGAATTATGTTTGCCCCTTCGTAGATCTCTTTATGGTCTCAAACAGGCACCTCGGGCATGGTTTCAGCGGTTTGCGACTTTCGTCACTCAATGTGGTTTTCAGGGTAGTGTATGTGATCCATCTCTATTTATTTATCGGTCAGGACAGGACACGGCATACTTATTACTGTACGTTGATGATATCATACTCACTGCCTCTACTGATGTTCTTCTCACCCGTTTTATTGACATGATGAAACAAGAGTTCTGTATGACTGACCTTGGCTCCTTACATCATTTTTTGGGAATCACTTCTTCTCGGTCATCCTCCGGGTTGTTTTTGTCTCAGTCACTCTATACGAAGGACATCATTTCTCGTGCATCCATGACTGCCTGCAATCCAGTGGCCACTCCGGTCGACACCAACTCCAAGCTTAGCGCTACCTCTGGACCAGCTCTTAAGGATCCTACTCTATACCGAAGTTTGGCTGGGGCTTTACAGTATCTTACTTTTACTCGACCGGACATATCTTACGCGGTTCAACAGGTATGTTTATTCATGCACGACCCTAGAGAACCTCACATGCAGGCGCTTCGGCGTATACTTCGGTACCTCCAGGGCACTATCGAACATGGGTTATTTTTATCTGTATCCACCATTTCTGGCATCCATGCATACTCTGATGCTGATTGGGAGGGCTGTCCTGATTCACGACGATCTACCTCTGGTTTCTGCATTTTTTTGGGTGACAACCTTGTTTCTTGGTCTTCCAAACGTCAGGCGACTGTCTCCCGCTCCAGTGCTGAAGCTGAATATCGGGGTGTGGCTAATGCCGTGGCCGAGACGACTTGGCTCCGGAATTTACTTCTTGAGCTACATATACCACTACGACGGGCTACTATCGTTTATTGTGACAATGTGAGTGCTGTCTACATGTCGGGTGATCCGGTTCAACATCAACGCACCAAACATGTGGAAATCGACATTCATTTTGTTCGTGAACGCGTCCGTATTGGGGACATTCGGGTGCTACACATTCCATCCGAAAATCAGTACGCTGATATTTTCACGAAGGGTCTTCCTAGACAATTATTTCTTCGTTTTCGTACTAGTCTTAGTGTTTGTTCCTCTCCCGCTAAGACTAAGGGGGTGTAATAGATTATATTCTACCATATTTAGCGGACCAAGGATATTCTCTTTAATAGAGATTATTAATAATAATATATATATGGTCCATTCTCCCACAAGGAGGGCAAGGAAGTTTTCCATAACCCAATACACAAGTCTGTTCAATTAACTCCTGAACTTTTGGGTCAAGTTCATGAAAGATTAAGATCTTTTGACATGTTAAGTCGTGGCCAAGGCTTAGCTCGTGTAAAGAATGAAAAATCAGTTCCTGTGCTGACTGGTATTAATAGGATTATCAGCAATGATATGTCAGACTCCCAAGCTGTTAAAGCAGAAGCAATGCGTTCTAATGGGTTTGTTCTTGCAAAAATGGTTCGCGCTAAGTTGCTACACAACTTTCTCTGGAGTTATTTAAGTTGTTCATCTGATTGGGATGATGCTTTGTCCTCTGGGAGACATGGTTATGACCTGAAGAATCCTCATAGCACTTGCAAATTGTTTGCACTGGATTTGGCTATAAAGGCAATGCCACTCGAGCTTTTTCTTCAAGTTGTTGGATCCACACTAAAGTTTGAGGATATGATTGAGAGTTGCAAACGTGGTCTGTGTCTCTCTGATCTGCCTGTGCAGGATTACAGGTCTTTGATGGACACTCGGGCTACTGGACGACTCTCATGGATTATTGATGTACGGCGACTCAAGGTATGGCACCAGCAGATCATAAACTTCAGATGAGAATATATACGCAATGGTTAAAGGACCTACATATGTATGCAGGATGGAAGGGCTCAAAAACGTTTACAACAGCATATTTTAGGAACTTAAATTGCTGCTTTTTGTTTGACAAAAATCTGAGAAGGAATTTCATTCTCTGTAGAAAATTCAAACATCCAAAAGGATTTGCTAAAACTATTCCGTTTCTAATTGTCACTAAGTTGTGTGCTGCCTCTTAGTCTCACAACATTTACTCTGTATTTGCTTTTGTTTTTCTTTGTTGTCTCTTTTATTGAAGAGGACCATACTCAATGGTAACACTCCTTTGGCTCAGTATTTCTCCCTCCAGGGTATGTGCTTGCATGTAGGGTAGAAGATGCAGATTAATCCCCTCCAGAGTCCGAGAGTTTTGTGGTGTATTAACATTTTCTCTTTTATAGTATCATGCACTGAGCTAACTGTGTTCTCTTTAGTATGTAGCTGATTCGGTTAGTGACTGATGGAAAAATAGAAGATGCTCTGCTCACCACTCTTACCTATGCGATGGAGCTTAAACCTTATATTGAGGAGCCTTCATCAAGACTCCCACTATCACTAGGTGTCAATTCTTCAGATCTTCGACCAAGGATCAGACATGACTTTATCCTATCAAGTAAGGAAGCTGTGGATATATATTGGAAAACTTTGGAGTATTGTTACGCCACTGCTGATCCTTCTGCTGCAGTGCATGCTTTCCCTGGTTCTGCTGTACATGAGGTAACATGTCAATTTTTTTACGCTGAAGTCATTGATTTTCCTAGACTTTCGCACCTTAAAGTTGCTTAATGTTTACCTTCCCTTTCCTTCAAGTTAATCTGTGCTGTTGCATGCCAAGCATCTGTAAAGAAGTGCAGCACAGCATGAAGCATTTAATTTCTGGGATAACACTAGCACAACACAGGCATACACAGGCATGTGCCACCTCGTGCCATCTCCGCATACTTAACAACTCGAACTAACCTAGTCTGACCAGGAGTAGAAGTGGATAATTCAGATGAGTCCTTTAATCGGTTTAATAAAGGGACAGAGTAAATGCAAAGCCAAAGCGGTGTATTAATTTGCAATGAATCAATTTGTTCAACTCTGAAGTTAAGAAGTTAGGAGTGACCTGTTTGTCATTTGAAACACAACATTTCAAAAGTTGGAAACAGATTGAACTTTTGTTATCGATTAGACTTGATTAACTCCTGCAAGACAAATTAACTCTAGTTGCTTAGTTTGCAGAAGGCTTATGTGTTGTCTGTTCGTAGCAGTTGCTGAGAATTTCGACTGTAAAACTTTTTTGTTCGGAATACTATTACAAACCGACATTTCCATGTTGTAGTCTGCATACTGGTACCCCTACCGTTTCTTGAATTATTTAGCTACCTTTGATTCTATGCATTACAGCTGGCTTATTTTATATTACACTGTTGAGAACAAGTTTACATCCTTGTAGACATAGTTTTCTTACCACTTTTCTTGGATACCTTGTTATGTTTCTTTTCGTTATAATCGAAAATGAGAAGGCTCTCTGTTTCAGGTGTTCTTTATCGATCATGGGCTTCCGTTCGGGTTATGACAGCTGATCAGCGTGCGCTGCTGCTCAAACGTGTAGTTAAAGATGACCTAGCAAATAAGATTTCTTTCAAGGACTGTGTACAGATTGCCAGAGATTTAAATCTCACCCTAGAACAGGTTAGTATTTTGGTCTTGGCCTGTTCATTATCTAATCTTCATATCGGATGTTTTTGCTCATTGCCAACCGCTTCCAAAGGTCAAGTTGAATTCTCAGAGTTTCGTATAGCACCCACCACTAATATCCGTAAAGGAGACATTTCGGGAGAGACATCTGAACCTATCACTGAAGCTCTTCAATAGTTTAATGCTCTGTGACGATCTAAGTGTTTTTCTATTTTTCCATTTGTGAAGAGGAGACAAATTTTAGCATTCTAATTTTAGTTTAACGCTCTGGCCTGCAGGTGCTTCGTGTCTCTAATGATAAAAAACAGTCACGTCTTCATAGATTCCGAACAGATTTCGATAATCACAAGCTGGATTCTCAACCAGAAACAAGTAAATGCAGATCTCGGAAAAGGAAGAAAAGATCCAAAACAAAGTCATCGAAACGTAGAAAATCCGTAAATCGAGAATCAGGTATGTTAAAAAGCCCATTATCTGAAAGTAAGTTGCGAGGATACAGAAGAAGAAAATCCCATTACAACTGATCTTGAAGACCATGACGCTCATTTTCAAGAAGGTGAAGAGGAGATACACGCAGAAGATGGAGAAGAACTGGGAACAAATGGAGAGGGCCAAGATGACAATTGTGATTTTATCAGCCAGTGTGCCTCTCCCAAACCAACTCGTCACTCAAAATTTGTGTGGACTGAGGCGTCAGATAGGTAACTCAATATCTTGGGACCTTTTATAAAAAGATCTAGGGCTGTAATAGAATTGTTGCTGGTGTGAACTTTCAAAAGGGGTAGACCTACCACCAGAGGACCATGGCCAACCTTGTTGGAGAAAATGAGTTTTAATTAAAAAGATTTTATGGTCTTGGTATGGTTTGATCTAATGACCTAAGGGTCTAAGGATACTCACTCATTTTTGGGTGAATGAAGTGGAACCTTTAGTCCCACATTGTGGAAAACTAAAGAGGAGCTCCACTATATAATCATACACTTATGTATGAATTGTAAAACGTGGGTGGAGCGGGTGGTCAAAAATACATATTTTTTCCCATGCGATATACGCGTATACAAAAATACATATTTTGACTCATGCGATATACGTGTATACCATGCACCAAGTCCCTTTCCTATTCGGATTTACTTTTTGGAGAATTTTTTCTTTAGGAATTTAATTCCAAAATTATTTTTTAAGAGTTTTATTTGTGGGAAATTCCTTTTACGAGTTTTACTTGTTTTTGAAGAAAACAAAAAAAACCTAACTTGATTTGCAAGTATCTCATCCTATAAATATGACTCGAAATTCTGTTTTTAAATAAACACACAAGCAGCGACTATCTCTAGGTCTACTTTTCTTCTTCTTCTTATATTTTGTGCGGCGTTTTGCTTCCATCCCTGTTGCTGAGTTCAAGAGTGGGTAACTTGCGTTGTGCTAACTCAAGTTATATAGTGGAGCTGTCCTTAACACATTAGTTCGCGGGTATACTCTGAAGTAATGCTAAACCCCATCTTCGCACGTGGGTGGAGCGGGTGGGCAAAAATACATATTTTGACCCATGCGATATACGCGTATACAAAAATACATATTTTGACTCGAAAGTCTGTTTTTAAATAAACACACAAGCAGCGACTATCTCTAGGTCTACTTTTCTTCTTCTTCTTATATTTTGTGCGGCGTTTTGCTTCCATCCCTGTTGCTGAGTTCAAGAGTGGGTAACTTGCGTTGTGCTAACTCAAGTTATATAGTGGAGCTGTCCTTAACACATTAGTTCGCGGGTATACTCTGAAGTAATGCTAAACCCCATCTTCGCACGTGGGTGGAGCGGGTGGGCAAAAATACATATTTTGACCCATGCGATATACGCGTATACAAAAATACATATTTTGACTCATGCGATATACGCGTATACCATGCACCAAGTCCCTTTCCTATTCGGATTTACTTTTTGTAGAATTTTTTCTTTAGGAATTTAATTCCAAAATTATTTTTTAAGAGTTTTATTTGTGGGAAATTCCTTTTACGAGTTTTACTTGTTTTTGAAGAAAACAAAAAAAACCTAACTTGATTTGCAAGTATCTCATCCTATAAATATGACTCGAAATTCTGTTTTTAAATAAACACACAAGCAGCGACTATCTCTAGGTCTACTTTTCTTCTTCTTCTTATATTTTGTGCGGCGTTTTGCTTCCATCCCTGTTGCTGAGTTCAAGAGTGTGTAACTTGCGTTGTGCTAACTCAAGTTATATCGGGCAGTCTTATCCTGGACACATCTTCGCACGTTGGGGTTTAGCATTACTTCAGAGTATACCCGCGAACTAATGTGTTAAGGACAGCTTGTTGAACCTGTGATTCTGCCCTCATCAATTTGTTCGTGGTAGAGTTGTTTGATACTGTTCTTTATATTATTGTTTGATACATCTGACGTTTCTTCAATTGTTGCAAGATTACAACAATCTTAACACATTAATATTCCTTGTAACAATGGGAAAGAACGATGTTGAAAGACCACAGAAGTTTAACGGAAAGGATTTCAAGAGATGGCAATCCAAGATGCTATTTTATCTAAGCCATTATGAACTGGATTATGTACTTGTTCCACATGCTGAATTGATGAATGCTGAAGGTTTAACTGAGGAGGCGATCGAGTATAACAAGAGGTGTAATTTTCTGGCGAAAAATTATATCATGAATGGTTTGGAAGATGCGATGTATGATTTTTACAATGCTAAAGAAAACCATCTTATGATTACTTCAAAGTGTGGGGGTGCTTGGCAAAGGTGGCCATCCCTCCTCCTAAGACAAATAAGATAGGACCCAAAACCGTTGATTGTGTTTTTATAGGGTATCCTGAGCATTCTAGTGCTCATAGGTTTATGGTTGTGAGTTCTGAAATTTCTGACATAGGGTTGAATACTATCATGGAGTCTAGGGATGCTGAGTTCTTTGAGAATGTTTTTCCTATGAAACGTGATTCTCGAAAGAGATGTTCAGATGATCCCCTAGAATTTACATCATCCAGTCAGTCATTACCTTTAGAGGAAGATGAACCAGAAATAGAACCTAGAAGAGGTAAAAGGGTTAAAACTATGAAAACCTATCCTGGTTGCATTACATACCTAGCCGAGTCTGATCCTCAGACTTACAAAGAAGCCATGACTTGTCCTGAAGCTCCGTGGTGGAAAGAAGCTTCAATTAGTGAAATGGATTCCATTCGAGAAAACAGTACTTTTGAACTTGTAGATTTACCTCCAGGGTCTAAGGCCATAGGTTGTAAATGGATTTTCAAGAGAAAACGTAATATAAATGGAACTATTGAAAAATACAAGGCTAGGTTGGTAGCGAAAGGCTATAAACAGATAGAAGGTATAGACTTCTTTGATACATATTCACCAGTAAGTAGAATTAGCTCCATTAGGATGTTAATTGCTATAGCTTATGTCCATAACCTACAGATACATCAAATGGATGTAAAGACGGCGTTTTTGAATGGTGAATTAGATGAAGAAATTTATATGGAACAACCCGAATACTTTGTAGTTAAAGGTTGTGAGAAGAAGGTTTGTAAACTGAAGAAATATTTGTATGGATTGAAACAAGCATCTAAACAGTGGCATGAGAAATTTGATCATGTGATGATTTCTAGTGGTTTTAGAATTAATGAATCTGATAAGTGTGTTTATACTAAACTTGTCAAGGATGCCTGTGTGATTGTATGCTTGTATGTTGATGATATGCTTATACTAGGTACAAACATGGATGTTATTAATACCACTAAGAAAATGTTGAATGAGAACTTTGACATGAAAGACTTAGGCCCCGTTGATGTCATATTAGGGATGAAGATTAGAAAAACTTCTAATGGCTATAGTCTGAGTCAGTCTCATTATGTTGAATCCATACTTAAGAAATATAATCAGTTTGACTGTAAACCTGTTTGCACTCCATATGATTCTTCTTGCAAACTCATGAAGAATAAGGGTGTAGGTGTTCACCAACTTGAATACTCAAGAGTCATAGGAAGTCTGATGTATTTGATGAATTGTACGAGACCAGACATTGCTTATGCTGTGAGTAGGTTAAGCAGGTATACTTGTAATCCAGGGCAGAAACATTGGGATGCACTTAATAGAGTGCTAAAGTACTTGAAGTACACAATGACCTTTTGTTTGAATTACGAAGGGTATCCGGCCGTCCTTGAGGGATTTTGCGATGCGAACTGGATAGCAGACTCAGAGGAGTCTAAGTCTACGAGTGGATATGTATTCACTCTAGCAGGTGCGTCTGTATCTTGGAAGAGTTCCAAACAGACATGTATAGCTCGCTCAACTATGGAGTCGGAGTTTATTGCGTTAGATAAAGCAGGAGAGGAGGCCGAATGGCTAAGAAACTTTTTAGAAGATATTCCTCTCTGGCATAGGCCTGTTCCAGCTATATCTATACATTGTGACAGCAAATCTGCAATAGGTAGAGCTAAAAATAGCTTCTACAATGGAAAGTCTATACATATGCGTAGAAGACATGATTCTTTGAAATTACTAATCTCAACAGGCGTTATTTCCATAGATTGGACAAGGTCCAAGGAGAATATCGCGGACCCTTTGACGAAAGGCTTGTCCAAGGAGATAGTTAGTAAAGCATTGAAGGGGATGGGGCTTAGGCTCAAATAATTAAACTTGCCATGAAGGATACTCAACCTTGCTGACTGGAGATTCCAAGATCAAGGTTTCGAATGAGACAACTAATTTGTGGTAGTTAAAGGTAAACACTATCAGATAATTTTATTATCTGTCCCTTCCCTATGGTGTTGATGTGATAGTGTGACTGCATGTGGAGGATGAATTTTAATTAAGTCTTAATGAGTTCTATAGTTTCAATTTAAGATTGAAGTGGGGTGTAGCAGTAAGCACTCTTGATGGAACTCACCTATCTGAATGAGGAAGTGGGTCGCTTCCTATGAGAATGGAGCCAATTCTTTAGAGCATTCTGAGAAACAGGATATGTCCAGGGCCAAAATGGACAAAACGGCACGAACTTAGCAACACTTGGAGGATATCATGCGTGGATATTATTTGAACTACACCAAACGCTAGCAGTTCAAGACATCGCGTTCACTGTTTAGCTAGTAGTTCCGGTAACTTCTCACTAAGCAAGGTTCAAGACCTCATGGACACCTTTGCCTAAATGGTATTTTCCTTACTCTGATTTTTTCGTTTTCCGATATTTCATTCATGTGGGGGATTGTTGGAGAAAATGAGTTTTAATTAAAAAGATTTTATGGTCTTGGTATGGTTTGATCTAATGACCTAAGGGTCTAAGGATACTCACTCATTTTTGGGTGAATGAAGTGGAACCTTTAGTCCCACATTGTGGAAAACTAAAGAGGAGCTCCACTATATAATCATACACTTATGTATGAATTGTAAAACGTGGGTGGAGCTGGTGGGCAAAAATACATATTTTGACCCATGCGATATACGCGTATACCATGCACCAAGTCCCTTTCCTATTCGGATTTACTTTTTGGAGAATTTTTTCTTTAGGAATTTAATTCCAAAATTATTTTTTAAGAGTTTTATTTGTGGGAAATTCCTTTTACGAGTTTTACTTGTTTTTGAAGAAAACAAAAAAAACCTAACTTGATTTGCAAGTATCTCTTCCTATAAATATGACTCGAAATTCTGTTTTTAAAAAACACACAAGCAGCGACTATCTCTAGGTCTACTTTTCTTCTTCTTCTTATATTTTGTGCGGCGTTTTGCTTCCATCCCTGTTGCTGAGTTCAAGCGTGGGTAACTTGCGTTGTGCTAACTCAAGTTATATCGGGCAGTCTTATCCTGGACACATCTTCGCACGTTGGGGTTTAGCATTACTTCAGAGTATACCCGCGAACTAATGTGTTAAGGACAGCTTGTTGAACCTGTGATTCTGCCCTCATCAATTTGTTCGTGGTAGAGTTGTACTTGTTTTGACCCATGCGATATACGCGTATACCATGCACCAAGTCCCTTTCCTATTCGGATTTACTTTTTGGAGAATTTTTTCTTTAGGAATTTAATTCCAAAATTATTTTTTAAGAGTTTTATTTGTGGGAAATTCTTTTTACGAGTTTTACTTGTTTTTGAAGAAAACAAAAAAAAACCTAACTTGATTTGCAAGTATCTCATCCTATAAATATGACTCGAAATTCTGTTTTTAAAAAACACACAAGCAGCGACTATCTCTAGGTCTACTTTTCTTCTTCTTCTTATATTTTGTGCGGCGTTTTGCTTCCATCCCTGTTGCTGAGTTCAAGAGTGGGTAACTTGCGTTGTGCTAACTCAAGTTATATCGGGCAGTCTTATCCTGGACACATCTTCGCACGTTGGGGTTTAGCATTACTTCAGAGTATACCCGCGAACTAATGTGTTAAGGACAGCTTGTTGAACCTGTGATTCTGCCCTTATCAATTTGTTCGTGGTAGAGTTGTACTTGTTTTGACCCATGCGATATACGCGTATACCATGCACCAAGTCCCTTTCCTATTCGGATTTACTTTTTGGAGAATTTTTTCTTTAGGAATTTAATTCCAAAATTATTTTTTAAGAGTTTTATTTGTGGGAAATTCCTTTTACGAGTTTTACTTGTTTTTGAAGAAAACAAAAAAAAACCTAACTTGATTTGCAAGTATCTCATCCTATAAATATGACTCGAAATTCTGTTTTTAAAAAACACACAAGCAGCGACTATCTCTAGGTCTACTTTTCTTCTTCTTCTTATATTTTGTGCGGCGTTTTGCTTCCCTCCCTGTTGCTGAGTTCAAGAGTGGGTAACTTGCGTTGTGCTAACTCAAGTTATATCGGGCAGTCTTATCCTGGACACATCTTCGCACGTTGGGGTTTAGCATTACTTCAGAGTATACCCGCGAACTAATGTGTTAAGGACAGCTTGTTGAACCTGTGATTCTGCCCTCATCAATTTGTTCGTGGTAGAGTTGTACTTGTTTTGACCCATGCGATATACGCGTATACCATGCACCAAGTCCCTTTCCTATTCGGATTTACTTTTTGGAGAATTTTTTCTTTAGGAATTTAATTCCAAAATTATTTTTTAAGAGTTTTATTTGTGGGAAATTCCTTTTACGAGTTTTACTTGTTTTTGAAGAAAACAAAAAAAAACCTAACTTGATTTGCAAGTATCTCATCCTATAAATATGACTCGAAATTCTGTTTTTAAAAAACACACAAGCCGCGACTATCTCTAGGTCTACTTTTCTTCTTCTTCTTATATTTTGTGCGGCGTTTTGCTTCCATCCCTGTTGCTGAGTTCAAGAGTGGGTGACTTACATTGTGGAAAACTAAAGAGGAGCTCCACTATATAATCATACACTTATGTATGAATTGTAAAACGTGGGTGGAGCGGGTGGGCAAAAATACATATTTTACGTGGGTGGAGCGGGTGGGCAAAAATACATATTTTGACCCATGCGATATACGCGTATACCATGCACCAAGTCCCTTTCCTATTCGGATTTACTTTTTGGAGAATTTTTTCTTTAGGAATTTAATTCCAAAATTATTTTTTAAGAGTTTTATTTGTGGGAAATTCCTTTTACGAGTTTTACTTGTTTTTGAAGAAAACAAAAAAACCTAACTTGATTTGCAAGTATCTCATCCTATAAATATGACTCGAAATTCTGTTTTTAAAAAACACACAAGCAGCGGCTATCTCTAGGTCTACTTTTCTTCTTCTTCTTATATTTTGTGCGGCGTTTTGCTTCCATCCCTGTTGCTGAGTTCAAGAGTGGGTAACTTGCGTTGTGCTAACTCAAGTTATACGCGTATACCATGCATATTTTGACCCATGCGATATACGCGTATACCATGCACCAAGTCCCTTTCCTATTCGGATTTACTTTTTGTAGAATTTTTTCTTTAGGAATTTAATTCCAAAATTATTTTTTAAGAGTTTTATTTGTGGGAAATTCCTTTTACGAGTTTTACTTGTTTTTGAAGAAAACAAAAAAAACCTAACTTGATTTGCAAGTATCTCATCCTATAAATATGACTCGAAATTCTGTTTTTAAAAAAACACACAAGCAGCGACTATCTCTAGGTCTACTTTTCTTCTTCTTCTTCTTATATTTTGTGCGGCGTTTTGCTTCCATCCCTGTTGCTGAGTTCAAGAGTGGGTAACTTGCGTTGTGCTAACTCAAGTTATATCGGGCAGTCTTATCCTGGACACATCTTCGCACGTTGGGGTTTAGCATTACTCCAGAGTATACCCGCGAACTAATGTGTTAAGGACAGCTTGTTCAACCTGTGATTCTGCCCTCATCAATTTGTTCGTGGTAGAGTTGTTTGATACTGTTCTTTATATTATTGTTTGATACATCTGACGTTTCTTCAAAAAAAACCTATTTTGACCCATGCGATATACGCGTATACCATGCACCAAGTCCCTTTCCTATTCAGATTTACTTTTTGGAGAATTTTTTCTTTAGGAATTTAATTCCAAAATTATTTTTTAAGAGTTTTATTTGTGGGAAATTCCTTTTACGAGTTTTACTTGTTTTTGAAGAAAACAAAAAAAACCTAACTTGATTTGCAAGTATCTCATCCTATAAATATGACTCGAAATTCTGTTTTTAAAAAAACACACAAGCAGCGACTATCTCTAGGTCTACTTTTCTTCTTCTTCTTATATTTTGTGCGGCGTTTTGCTTCCATCCCTGTTGCTGAGTTCAAGAGTGGGTAACTTGCGTTGTGCTAACTCAAGTTATATCGGGCAGTCTTATCCTGGACACATCTTCGCACGTTGGGGTTTAGCATTACTCCAGAGTATACCCGCGAACTAATGTGTTAAGGACAGCTTGTTGAACCTGTGATTCTGCCCTCATCAATTTGTTCGTGGTAGAGTTGTTTGATACTATTCTTTATATTATTGTTTGATACATCTGACGTTTCTTCAAAAAAAACCTATTTTGACCCATGCGATATACGCGTATACCATGCACCAAGTCCCTTTCCTATTCGGATTTACTTTTTGGAGAATTTTTTCTTTAGGAATTTAATTCCAAAATTATTTTTTAAGAGTTTTATTTGTGGGAAATTCCTTTTACGAGTTTTACTTGTTTTTGAAGAAAACAAAAAAAACCTAACTTGATTTGCAAGTATCTCATCCTATAAATATGACTCGAAATTCTGTTTTTAAAAAAACACACAAGCAACGACTATCTCTAGGTCTACTTTTCTTCTTCTTCTTATATTTTGTGCGGCGTTTTGCTTCCATCCCTGTTGCTGAGTTCAAGAGTGGGTAACTTGCGTTGTGCTAACTCAAGTTATATCGGGCAGTCTTATCCTGGACACATCTTCGCACGTTGGGGTTTAGCATTACTCCAGAGTATACCCGCGAACTAATGTGTTAAGGACAGCTTGTTGAACCTGTGATTCTGCCCTCATCAATTTGTTCGTGGTAGAGTTGTTTGATACTGTTCTTTATATTATTGTTTGATACATCTGACGTTTCTTCAAAAAAAACCTATTTTGACCCATGCGATATACGCGTATACCATGCACCAAGTCCCTTTCCTATTCGGATTTACTTTTTGGAGAATTTTTTCTTTAGGAATTTAATTCCAAAATTATTTTTTAAGAGTTTTATTTGTGGGAAATTCCTTTTACGAGTTTTACTTGTTTTTGAAGAAAAAAAAAAAAACCTAACTTGATTTGCAAGTATCTCATCCTATAAATATGACTCGAAATTCTGTTTTTAAAAAAACACACAAGCAGCGACTATCTCTAGGTCTACTTTTCTTCTTCTTCTTATATTTTGTGCGGCGTTTTGCTTCCATCCCTGTTGCTGAGTTCAAGAGTGGGTAACTTGCGTTGTGCTAACTCAAGTTATATCGGGCAGTCTTATCCTGGACACATCTTCGCACGTTGGGGTTTAGCATTACTTCATAGTATACCCGCGAACTAATGTGTTAAGGACAGCTTGTTGAACCTGTGATTCTGCCCTCATCAATTTGTTCGTGGTAGAGTTGTTTGATACTGTTCTTTATATTTATTGTTTGATACATCTGACGTTTCTTCAATTGTTGCAAGATTCCAACATATGATGGGAAAGATGTAGTCGTGCAAAATTTACAGCAGATTTGCTTGCGTAAAGTTTCTAATGAAGTTGGGAAACCATGGATTTGGTGGGAGTATGTAACTGATTTTGCAATTTGCTGTCCAATGAAAGAACAAAATACACCAAGGAATGTGCAGATCAAGTTATCCAGTCATTGGGACGAAACCGTAGGTTTTAATTATATCAATTTTCAAATTAACCCTCGGTTTTGTTTATAACATTTTTTTACGCGGAGAGCAGAACCCCATTGTGGAAAACTAAAGAGGATCTCCACTATATAATCATACACTTATGTATGAATTGTAAAACGTGGGTGGAGCGGGTGGGAAAAAATACATATTTTGACCCATGCGATATACGCCTATACCATGCACCAAGTCCCTTTCCTACACGGATTTATTTTTGGGAGAATTTTTTCTTTAGGAATTTAATTCCAAAATTATTTTTTAAGAGTTTTATTTGTGGGAATTTCCTTTTACGAGTTTTACTTGTTTTTGAAGAAAACAAAAAACCTAACTTGATTTGCAAGTATCTCATCCTATAAATATGACTCGAAATTCTGTTTTAAAAACACACAAGCAGCGACTATCTCTAGGTCTACTTTTCTTCTTCTTCTTATATTTTGTGCGGCGTTTTGCTTCCATCCCTGTTGCTGAGTTCAAGAGTGGGTAACTTGCGTTGTGCTAACTCAAGTTATATCGGGCAGTCTTATCCTGGACACATCTTCGCACGTTGGGGTTTAGCATTACTTCAGAGTATACCCGCGAACTAATGTGTTAAGGACATCTTGTTGAACCTGTGATTCTGCCCTCATCAATTTGTTCGTGGTAGAGTTGTACTTGTTTTGACCCATGCGATATACGCGTATACCATGCACCAAGTCCCTTTCCTATTCGGATTTACTTTTTGGAGAATTTTTTCTTTAGGAATTTAATTCCAAAATTATTTTTTAAGAGTTTTATTTGTGGGAAATTCCTTTTACGAGTTTTACTTGTTTTTGAAGAAAACAAAAAAAAACCTAACTTGATTAGCAAGTATCTCATCCTATAAATATGACTCGAAATTCTGTTTTTAAAAAACACACAAGCAGCGACTATCTCTAGGTCTACTTTTCTTCTTCTTCTTATATTTTGTGCGGCGTTTTGCTTCCATCCCTGTTGCTGAGTTCAAGAGTGGGTAACTTGCGTTGTGCTAACTCAAGTTATATCGGGCAGTCTTATCCTGGACACATCTTCGCACGTTGGGGTTTAGCATTACTTCAGAGTATACCCGCGAACTAATGTGTTAAGGACAGCTTGTTGAACCTGTGATTCTGCCCTCATCAATTTGTTCGTGGTAGAGTTGTACTTGTTTTGACCCATGCGATATACGCGTATACCATGCACCAAGTCCCTTTCCTATTCGGATTTACTTTTTGGAGAATTTTTTCTTTAGTAATTTAATTCCAAAATTATTTTTTAAGAGTTTTATTTGTGGGAAATTCCTTTTACGAGTTTTACTTGTTTTTGAAGAAAACAAAAAAAAACCTAACTTGATTTGCAAGTATCTCATCCTATAAATATGACTCGAAATTCTGTTTTTAAAAAACACACAAGCAGCGACTATCTCTAGGTGTACTTTTCTTCTTCTTCTTATATTTTGTGCGGCGTTTTGCTTCCATCCCTGTTGCTGAGTTCAAGAGTGGGTAACTTGCGTTGTGCTAACTCAAGTTATATCGGGCAGTCTTATCCTGGACACATCTTTGCACGTTGGGGTTTAGCATTACTTCAGAGTATACCCGCGAACTAATGTGTTAAGGACAGCTTGTTGAACCTGTGATTCTGCCCTCATCAATTTGTTCGTGGTAGAGTTGTTTGATACTGTTCTTTATATTATTGTAAAACGTGGGTGGAGCGGGTGGGCAAAAAGGAGCTCCACTATATAATCATACACTTATGTATGAATTGTAAAACGTGGGTGGAGCGGGTGGGCAAAAATACATATTTTGACCCATGCGATATACGCGTATACCATGCACCAAGTCCCTTTCCTATTCAGATTTACTTTTTGGAGAATTTTTTCTTTAGGAATTTAATTCCAAAATTATTTTTTAAGAGTTTTATTTGTGGGAAATTCCTTTTACGAGTTTTACTTGTTTTTGAAGAAAACAAAAAAAACCTAACTTGATTTGCAAGTATTTCTTCCTATAAATATGACTCGAAATTCTGTTTTTAAAAAACACACAAGCAGCGACTATCTCTAGGTCTACTTTTCTTCTTCTTCTTATATTTTGTGCGGCGTTTTGCTTCCATCCCTGTTGCTGAGTTCAAGAGTGGGTAACTTGCGTTGTGCTAACTCAAGTTATATCGGGCAGTCTTATCCTGGACACATCTTCGCACGTTGGGTTTTAGCATTACTTCAGAGTATACCCGCGAACTAATGTGTTAAGGACAGCTTGTTGAACCTGTGATTCTGCCCTCATCAATTTGTTCGTGGTAGAGTTGTTTGATACTGTTCTTTATATTATTGTTTGATACATCTGACGTTTCTTCAAAAAAAACCTATTTTGACCCATGCGATATACGCGTATACCATGCACCAAGTCCCTTTCCTATTCGGATTTACTTTTTGGAGAATTTTTTCTTTAGGAATTTAATTCCAAAATTATTTTTTAAGAGTTTTATTTGTGGGAAATTCCTTTTACGAGTTTTACTTGTTTTTGAAGAAAACAAAAAAAACCTAACTTGATTTGCAAGTATCTCATCCTATAAATATGACTCGAAATTCTGTTTTTAAAAAAACACACAAGCAGCGACTATCTCTAGGTCTACTTTTCTTCTTCTTCTTATATTTTGTGCGGCGTTTTTCTTCCATCCCTGTTGCTGAGTTCAAGAGTGGGTAACTTGCGTTGTGCTAACTCAAGTTATATCGGGCAGTCTTATCCTGGACACATCTTCGCACGTTGGGGTTTAGCATTACTTCAGAGTATACCCGCGAACTAATGTGTTAAGGACAGCTTGTTGAACCTGTGATTCTGCCCTCATCAATTTGTTCGTGGTAGAGTTGTTTGATACTGTTCTTTATATTATTGTTTGATACATCTGACGTTTCTTCAAAAAAAACCTATTTTGACCCATGCGATATACGCGTATACCATGCACCAAGTCCCTTTCCTATTCGGATTTACTTTTTGGAGAATTTTTTCTTTAGGAATTTAATTCCAAAATTATTTTTTAAGAGTTTTTTTTGTGGGAAATTCCTTTTACGAGTTTTACTTGTTTTTGAAGAAAACAAAAAAACCTAACTTGATTTGCAAGTATCTCATCCTATAAATATGACTCGAAATTCTGTTTTTAAAAAACACACAAGCAGCGACTATCTCTAGGTCTACTTTTCTTCTTCTTCTTATATTTTGTGCGGCGTTTTGCTTACATCCCTGTTGCTGAGTTCAAGAGTGGGTAACTTGCGTTGTGCTAACTCAAGTTATATCGGGCAGTCTTATCCTGGACACATCTTCGCACGTTGGGGTTTAGCATTACTTCAGAGTATACCCGCGAACTAATGTGTTAAGGACAGCTTGTTGAACCTGTGATTCTGCCCTCATCAATTTGTTCGTGGTAGAGTTGTACTTGTTTTGACCCATGCGATATACGCGTATACCATGCACCAAGTCCCTTTCCTATTCGGATTTACTTTTTGGAGAATTTTTTCTTTAGGAATTTAATTCCAAAATTATTTTTTAAGAGTTTTATTTGTGGGAAATTCCTTTTACGAGTTTTACTTGTTTTTTAAGAAAACAAAAAAAAACCTAACTTGATTTGCAAGTATCTCATCCTATAAATATGACTCGAAATTCTGTTTTTAAAAAACACACAAGCAGCGACTATCTCTAGGTCTACTTTTCTTCTTCTTCTTATATTTTGTGCGGCGTTTTGCTTCCCTCCCTGTTGCTGAGTTCAAGAGTGGGTAACTTGCGTTGTGCTAACTCAAGTTATACGCGTATACCATGCATATTTTGACCCATGCGATATACGCGTATACCATGCACCAAGTCCCTTTCCTATTCGGATTTACTTTTTGGAGAATTTTTTCTTTAGGAATTTAATTCCAAAATTATTTTTTAAGAGTTTTATTTGTGGGAAATTCCTTTTACGAGTTTTACTTGTTTTTGAAGAAAACAAAAAAACCTAACTTGATTTGCAAGTATCTCATCCTATAAATATGACTCGAAATTCTGTTTTTAAAAAACACACAAGCAGCGACTATCTCTAGGTCTACTTTTCTTCTTCTTCTTATATTTTGTGCGGCGTTTTGCTTCCATCCCTGTTGCTGAGTTCAAGAGTGGGTAACTTGCGTTGTGCTAACTCAAGTTATACGCGTATACCATGCATATTTTGACCCATGCGATATACGCGTATACCATGCACCAAGTCCCTTTCCTATTCGGATTTACTTTTTGGAGAATTTTCTCTTTAGGAATTTAATTCCAAAATTATTTTTTAAGAGTTTTATTTGTGGGAAATTCCTTTTACGAGTTTTACTTGTTTTTGAAGAAAACAAAAAAACCTAACTTGATTTGCAAGTATCTCATCCTATAAATATGACTCGAAATTCTGTTTTTAAAAAACACACAAGCAGCGACTATCTCTAGGTCTACTTTTCTTCTTCTTCTTATATTTTGTGCGGCGTTTTGCTTCCATCCCAGTTGCTGAGTTCAAGAGTGGGTAACTTGCGTTGTGCTAACTCAAGTTATATCGGGCAGTCTTATCCTGGGCAAAAATACATATTTTGACCCATGCGATCTACGCGTATACCATGCCCCAAGTCCCTTTCCTACACGGATTTATTTTTGGGAGAATTTTTTCTTTAGGAATTTAATTCCAAAATTATTTTTTAAGAGTTTTATTTGTGGGAAATTCCTTTTACGAGTTTTACTTGTTTTTGAAGAAAGCAAAAAACCTAACTTGATTTGCAAGTATCTCATCCTATAAATATGACTCGAAATTCTGTTTTAAAAACATACAAGCATCGACTATCTCTAGGTCTACTTTTCTTCTTCTTCTTATATTTTGTGCGGCGTTTTGCTTCCATCCCTGTTGCTGAGTTCAAGAGTGGGTAACTTGCGTTGTGCTAACTCAAGTTATATCGGGCAGTCTTATCCTGGGCAAAAATACATATTTTGACCCATGCGATATACGCGTATACCATGCACCAAGTCCCTTTCCTACACGGATTTATTTTTGGGAGAATTTTTTCTTTAGGAATTTAATTCCAAAATTATTTTTTAAGAGTTTTATTTGTGGGAAATTCCTTTTACCAGTTTTACTTGTTTTTGAAGAAAACAAAAAACCTAACTTGATTTGCAAGTATCTCATCGTATAAATATGACTCGACATTCTGTTTTAAAAACACACAAGCAGCGACTATCTCTAGGTCTACTTTTCTTCTTCTTATATTTTGTGCGGCGTTTTGCTTCCATCCCTGTTGCTGAGTTCAAGAGTGGGTAACTTGCGTTGTGCTAACTCAAGTTATATCGGGCAGTCTTATCCTGGGCAAAAATACATATTTTGACCCATGCGATATACGCGTATACCATGCACCAAGTCCCTTTCCTACACGGATTTATTTTTGGGAGAATTTTTTCTTTAGGAATTTAATTCCAAAATTATTTTTTAATAGTTTTTTTGTGGGAAATTCCTTTTACGAGTTTTACTTGTTTTTGAAGAAAACAAAAAACCTAACTTGATTTGCAAGTATCTCATCCTATAAATATGACTCGAAATTCTGTTTTAAAAACACACAAGCAGCGACTATCTCTAGGTCTATTTTTTTTCTTCTTCTTCTTATATTTTGTGCGGCGTTTTGCTTCCATCCCTGTGCTGAGTTCAAGAGTGGGTAACTTGCGTTGTGCTAACTCAAGTTATATCGGGCAGTCTTATCCTGGACACATCTTCGCACGTTGGGGTTTAGCATTACTTCAGAATATACATATTTTGACCCATGCGATATACGCGTATACCATGCACCAAGTCCCTTTCCTACACGAATTTATTTTTGGGAGAATTTTTTCTTTAGGAATTTAATTCCAAAATTATTTTTTAAGAGTTTTATTTGTGGGAAATTCCTTTTACGAGTTTTACTTGTTTTTGAAGAAAACAAAAAACCTAACTTGATTTGCAAGTATCTCATCCTATAAATATGACTCGAAATTCTGTTTTAAAAACACACAAGCAGCGACTATCTCTAGGTCTATTTTTCTTCTTCTTCTTATATTTTGTGCGGCGTTTTGCTTCCATCCCTGTTGCTGAGTTCAAGAGTGGGTAACTTGCGTTGTGCTAACTCAAGTTATATCGGGCAGTCTTATCCTGGACACATCTTCGCACGTTGGGGTTTAGCATTACTTCAGAGTATACCCGCGAACTAATGTGTTAAGGACAGCTTGTTGAACCTGTGATTCTGCCCTCATCAATTTGTTCGTGGTAGAGTTGTTTGATACTGTTCTTTATATTTATTGTTTGATACATCTGACGTTTCTTCAATTGTTGCAAGATTCCAACAATCTTAACACATTATTATTCCTTGTAACAATGGGAAAGAACGATGTTGAAAGACCACTGAAGTTTAACGGAAAGGATTTCAAGAGATGGCAATCCAAGATGCTATTTTATCTAAGCCATCATGAACTGGATTATGTACTTGTTCCACATGCTGAATTGATGAATGCTGAAGGTTTAACTGAGGAGGCGATCGAGTATAACAAGAGGTGTAATTTTCTGGCGAAAAATCATATCATGAATGGTTTGGAAGATGCGATGTATGATTTTTACAATGCTAAAGAAAATTTCAGTGCTTATGATTTGTGGACTGCGTTAGAAGCAAAGTATCAAGCGGAGACTGCAGGGAGCAAGAAATTTCTGGTGGCGAAGTTTATGGACTTCAAGATGACGAATGATAAACCTGTTGTTGATCAATTTCTCGAATTTCAACAGATCATTAATGAGATTCCTGCTGAAGGTATGGTCATTGATGAGACGTTTCAAGTATCTGCGGTAATTGAGAAGTTACCATCTTCTTGGTCTGAATACAAGAAAAAGCTAAGACATGAAACTGGCGAGATCAACATGGTTGAATTAGGAAAGAAAATTCAAGTGGAAGAGATGCTGTGCACCAAGGATAAGAACGTGTCTTCTGCAAGGGACATGAGTAACAAAGCTCATATGACTGAACACAGATCTTCCAAAGCTGGAAAAGGTGAGAGTAACAATCGTAACTCTAAGCGTGGTCCTCCCAAGAAAGGTATGTTTCGAAAACCAGAGTCTAGCATTACTAAAATTAAGGGTGCTTGTTATGCGTGTGGAGTTACTGGACATATGGCAGTTCACTGTAGACATCGTAAGGACAAAAAGGATAGTGCTAACTTGGTTGAAAAGAACAAGGACGAGTTTTCTGCAGTAGTGTCTGAAGTTAATTTGGTGACCAATGTGATGGACTGGTGAGTAGACTCTGGAGCTACCAAGCATGTTTGTGGGAACAGAGACCTGTTCACCTCCTACCAGAGGGTAGGGGAAGGCGAGAAACTCTATATGGGTAACTCATCTGCATCAGAGGTTGCAGGAAAAGGAAAGGTCGGTCTGAAGCTCACATCTGGAAAGACTCTAACATTGAATGAAGTTCTTCATGTTCCAGACATCTGCAAAAATCTTGTTTCTTGTTCTGTTTTAGATGATAAGGGTTTTAAAGTTTCAATTGAGTCTGGAAAACTTATAGTAACTAAGGGAAATGATTATGTGGGTAAGGGTTATAAGACTGGGGGTCTTTACAAACTTAATGTAACCTGTCCTGAAGTGAAATTGAATGATTCTTCTGCTTACATGTGTGTGTCATCGAATGTTTGGCATGGTAGACTTGGTCATGTAAATTACAAATCAATGCATAAACTGGCTAGCGTAGGCTGCATACCCAAATTCACTTTAGATAAAAGTCATAAGTGTGAGATTTGCGTAGAATCTAAGCATGCTAAGAAATCATTCAGGAAGAATGTCCATAGAAACACTAAACCCTTAGAATTGATTCATTCAGACGTAGTTGACATGAAGTCAGTTCAAACTAGAGGTGGTAAGAAATGGTTTGTCACTTTTATAGATGATTGTACGAGGTACTGTCAGGTTTATTTGCTTAGAGGGAAGGACAACGCCTTAGAAGCCTTTAAGATATATAAACGTGAAGTTGAAAACCAATTGAATGCTACCATTAAAACTTTTAGGTCTGACCGTGGTGGTGAGTATCTAATTCCTATTGGAGATTTCTGTGAAGAACATGGCATAATACATGAAACTACATCCCCTTATTCACCTCAATCCAATGGTGTAGCTGAACGAAAGAACCGTACCCTTAAGGATATGATGAATGCCATGTTGATTAGTTCAGGATTACCTTCGAATTTGTGGGGGGAGGCTATCCTCTCAGCCAATTACATCCTGAACAGAGTACCCTTTAAAGGATCAGATAAAAGTCCATATGAGTTATGGAAAAGTAAACAACCATCTTATGATTACTTCAAAGTGTGGGGGTGCTTGGCAAAGGTGGCCATCCCTCCTCCTAAGACAAATAAGATAGGACCCAAAACAGTTGATTGTGTTTTTATAGGGTATCCTGAGCATTCTAGTGCTCATAGGTTTATGGTTGTGAGTTCTGAAATTTCTGACATAGGGTTGAATACTATCATGGAGTCTAGGGATGCTGAGTTCTTTGAGAATGTTTTTCCTATGAAACGTGATTCTCGAAAGAGATGTTCAGATGATCCCCTAGAATTTACATCATCCAGTCAGTCATTACCTTTAGAGGAAGATGAACCAGAAATAGAACCTAGAAGAGGTAAAAGGGTTAAAACTATGAAAACCTATCCTGGTTGCATTACATACCTAGCCGAGTCTGATCCTCAGACTTACAAAGAAGCCATGACTTTTCCTGAAGCTCCGTGGTGGAAAGAAGCTTCAATTAGTGAAATGGATTCCATTCGAGAAAACGGTACTTTTGAACTTGTAGATTTACCTCCAGGGTATAAGGCCATAGGTTGTAAATGGATTTTCAAGAGAAAACGTAATATAAATGGAACTATTGAAAAATACAAGGCTAGGTTGGTAGCGAAAGGCTATAAACAGATAGAAGGTATAGACTTCTTTGATACATATTCACCAGTAAGTAGAATTAGCTCCATTAGGATGTTAATTGCTATAGCTTCTGTCCATAACCTACAGATACATCAAATGGATGTAAAGACAGCGTTTTTGAATGGTGAATTAGATGAAGAAATTTATATGGAACAACCCGAAGGATTTGTAGTTAAAGGTTGTGAGAAGAAAGTTTGTAAACTGAAGAAATCTTTGTATGGATTGAAACAAGCACCTAAACAGTGGCATGAGAAATTTGATCATGTGATGATTTCTAGTGGTTTTAG
Source organism: Papaver somniferum (assembly GCF_003573695.1). Lineage (NCBI taxonomy): Eukaryota > Viridiplantae > Streptophyta > Magnoliopsida > Ranunculales > Papaveraceae > Papaver > Papaver somniferum. Next base: position 17,613,392 of record NW_020620825.1, on the reverse strand, counting down.
AATTAATGAATCTGATAAGTGTGTTTATACTAAACTTGTCAAGGATGCCTGTGTGATTGTATGCTTGTATGTTGATGATATGCTTATACTAGGTACAAACATGGATGTTATTAATACCACTAAGAAAATGTTGAATGAGAACTTTGACATGAAAGACTTAGGCCCCGCTGATGTAATATTAGGGATGAAGAATAGAAAAACTTCTAATGGCTATAGTCTGAGTCAGTCTCATTATGTTGAATCCATACTTAAGAAATATAATCAGTTTGACTGTAAACCTGTTTGCACTCCATATGATTCTTCTTGCAAACTCATGAAGAATAAGGGTGTAGGTGTTAACCAACTTGAATACTCGAGAGTCATAGGAAGTTTGATGTATTTGATGAATTGTACGAGACCAGACATTGCTTATGCTGTGAGTAGGTTAAGCAGGTATACTTGTAATCCAGGGCAGAAACATTGGGATGCACTTAATAGAGTGCTAAAGTACTTGAAGTACACAATGACCTTTTGTTTGAATTACGAAGGGTATCCGGCCGTCCTTGAGGGATTTTGCGATGCAAACTGGATAGCAGACTCAGAGGAGTCTAAGTCTACGAGTGGATATGTATTCACTCTAGCAGGTGCGTCTGTATCTTGGAAGAGTTCCAAACAGACATGTATAGCTCGCTCAACTATGGAGTCGGAGTTTATTGCGTTAGATAAAGCAGGAGAGGAGGCCGAATGGCTAAGAAATTTTTTAGAAGATATTCCTCTCTGGCATAGGCCTGTGCCAGCTATATCTATATATTGTGACAGCAAATCTGCAACAGGTAGAGCTAAGAATAGCTTCTACAATGGAAAGTCTATACATATGCGTAGAAGACATGATTCTTTGAAATTACTAATCTCCACAGGCGTTATTTCCATAGATTGGACAAGGTCCAAGGAGAATATCGCGGACCCTTTGATGAAAGGTTTGCCCAAGGAGACAGTTAGTAAAGCATCAAAGGGGATGGGTCTTAGGCTCAAATAATTAAACTTGCCATGAAGGATACTCAACCTTGCTGATTGGAGATTCCAATAACAAGGTTTTAAATGAGACAACTAATTTATGGTGGGTAAAGGTAAACACTATCAGAGAATTTCATTCTCTGTCCCTTCCCTATGGTGTTGATGTGATAGTGTGACTGCATGTGGAGGATGACTTTTAATTAAGTCTTAATGAGTTCTATAGTTTCAATTTAAGATTGAACTGGGGTGTAGCAGTAAACACTCTTGATGGAATTCACCTATCTGAATGAGGAAGTGGGTCGCTTCCAATGAGAATGAAGCCGATTCTCTAAAGCATTTTGAGAAACATTATATGTCCAGGGCCAAAATGGAAAAAACGGCACAAACCTAGCAACACTTGGAGGATATCATGCATGGATGTTATTAGAATTACACCAAACACTAGCAGTTCAAGACATAGTTCACTGTCTAGCTAGTAGTTCCGGTAACTTCTCTCTACGCAAGGTTCAAGACCCCATGGACACCTTTGCCTAAATGGTATTTTCCGTACTCTGATTTTTCGTTTTTTACCGAGATTTCATTCATGTGGGGGATTGTTGGAGAAAATGAGTTATTTAATAAATGATTTTTTTAGTCTTGGTGTGGTTTGATCTCATGACCTAAGGGTCTAAGGATACTCACTCATTTTTGAGTGAATGAAATGGAACCTTAAGTCCCACATTGTGGAAAACTAAAGAGGTGCTCCACTATATTACCATGTTCTCATGGATATGTTGTAAAAAAATGTGGGTGGAGCGGGTGGGGCGAAAAATACATGTTTCGACCCATGCCCATGCGCGTGTACCAAACACCAAGTCCGTGTCTACTTGAAATTATTTTTTGCAAGTGTTTAACTTGATAAATAATTTATTTAAGAGTTTTATTTATGAAAAAAATTATTTTTGTGTGTTTAATTGTTTTACAAGAAACAAAACTCGTTTTATGAGAGAAAACCTAAACCTAACTTGATTTGCAAGTTAATTTTCCTATAAATACAACTCGAAAATCTTTTTTCAAAACACACAAGCAGCGACCATCTCTAGGTCTACTTTTCTTCATCTTCTTGCTTTTATTTTCGTGCGGCGTTTTACTTCCATCCCCGTTGCTGAGTTTAAGAGTGGGTAACTTGTATTGTGCTAATAAAAGTTATATCGGGAAGTCTTATCCTGGACACATCTTCGCACGTTGGGGTTTAGCATTACTTTAGAGTATACCCGCGAACTAATGTGTTAAGGACAGCTTGTTGAACCTGTGATTCTGCCAACATCAATTTGTTCGTGGTAGACTTGTTTGATACGGTTCTTTATATTTATTGTTTGATACATCTGACGTTTCTTCTATTGTTGCAATACTCCAACAATCTTAACACATTATTATTCCTTGTAACAATGGGAAAGAACGACGTTGAAAGACCACAGAAGTTTAATGGAAAGGATTTCAAGAGATGGCAATCCAAGATGTTGTTTTATCTAAGCCATCATGAACTGGATTATGTACTTGTTCCACATGATGAATTAATGAATGCTGAAGCTTTAACTGAGGAGGTGATCGAGTATCACAAGCGGTATAATTTTCTGGCGAAAAATCATATCATGAATGGTTTGGAAGATACGATGTATGATTTTTACAATGCTAAAGAAAATTTCAGTGCTTATGATTTGTGGACTGCGTTAGAAGCAAAGTATCAAGCGGAGACTGCAGGGAGCAAGAAATTTCTGGTGGCGAAGTTTATGGACTTCAAGATGACGAATGGTAAGCCTGTTGTTGATCAATTCCTCGAATTTCAACAGATTATTAATGAGATTCTTGCTGAAGGTATGGTCATTGATGAGACGTTTCAAGTATCTGCGGTAATTGAGAAGTTACCAACTTTCTGGTCTGAGTACAAGAAAAAGGTAAGACATGAAACTGGCGAGATCAACATGGTTGAATTAGGGAAGAAGATTCAAGTGGAAGAGTTGCTGTGCTCCAAAGATAAGAACTTGTCTTCTGCAAGGGACATGAGTAATAAAGCTCATATGACTGAACATAGATCTTCCAAAGCTGGAAAAGGTGAGAGTAACAATCGTAATTCTAAGTGTGGTCCTCCCAAGAAAGGTATGTTTCGAAAACTAGAGTCTAGCATTACTAAAATTAAGGGTGCTTGTTATGCGTGTGGAGTTACTGTCCATATGGCAGTTCACTGTAGACATCGCAAGGACAAGAAGGATAATGCTAACTTGGTTGAAAAGAACAAGGATGAGTTTTCTGCTGTAGTGTCTGAAGTTAATTTGATGACCAATGTGATGGACTAGTGGGTAGACTCTGGAGCTACCAAGCATGTTTGTGGGAACAGAGACATGTTCACCTCCTACTAGAGGGTAGGGGAAGGCGAGAAACTCTATACGGGTAACTCATCTGCATCAGAGGTTGCAGGAAAAGGAAAGGTCGGTCTGAAGCTCACATCTGGCAAGACTCTCACATTGAATGAAGTTCTTCATGTTCCAGACATCTGCAAAAATCTTGTTTCCTGTTCTGTTTTAAATGATAAGGGTTTTAAAGTTTCAACTAAGTCTGGAAAACTTATAGTAACTAAGGGCAATGATTATGTGGGTAAGGGTTATAAGACTGGGGGTCTTTACAAACTTAATGTAACCTGTCCTGAAGTGAAATTGAATGATTCTTCTGCTTACATGTGTGTGTCATCGAATGTTTGGCATGGTAGACTTGGTCATGTAAATTAAAAATCAATGCATAAACTGGCTAGCGTAGGCTGCATACCCAAATTCACTTTAGATAAAAGTCATAAGTGTGAGATTTGCGTAGAATCTAAGCATGCTAAGAAATCATTCAGGAAGAATGTCCAGAGAAACACTAAACCCTTAGAATTGATTCATTCAGACGTAGTTGACATGAAGTCAGTTCAAACTAGAGGTGGTAAGAAATGGTTTGTCACTTTTATAGATGATTGTACGAGGTACTGTCAGGTTTATTTGCTTAGAGGGAAGGACGATGCCTTAGAAGCCTTTAAGATATATAAACGCGAAGTTGAAAACCAATTGAATGCTACCATCAAAACTTTTAGGTCTGACCGTGGTGGTGAGTATCTAATTCCTATTGGAGATTTCTGTGAAGAACATGGCATAATACATGAAACTACAGCCCCTTATTCACCTCAATCCAATGGTGTAGCTATACGTAAGAACCGTACCCTGAAGGATATGATGAATGCCATGTTGGTTAGTTCAGGATTACCTTCGAATTTGTGGGGGGAGGCTATCCTCTCAGCCAATTATATCCTGAACATAGTACCCTTTAAAGGATCAGATAAAACTCCATATGAGTTATGGAAAGGTAAACAACCATATTATGATTACTTCAAAGTGTGGGGGTGCTTGGCAAAGGTGGCCATCCCTTCTCCTAAGACAAATAAGATAGGACCCAAAACCATTGATTGTGTTTTTATAGGGTATCCTGAGCATTCTAGTGCTCATAGGTTTATGGTTGTGAGTTCTGAAATTTCTGACATAGGGTTGAATACTATCATGGAGTCTAGGGATGCTGAGTTCTTTGAGAATGTTTTTCCTATGAAACATGATTCTTGAAAGAGATGTTTAGATGATCCCCTAGAATTTCCATCATCCAGTCAGTCATTACCTTTAGAGGAAGATGAACCAGAAATAAAACCTAAAAGAGGTAAAAGGGTTAAAACTATGAAAACCTATCGTGGTTGCATTACATACCTAGCCGAATCTGATCCTCAGACTTATAAAGAAGCCATGACTTGTACTGAAGCTCCGTGGTGGAAAGAAGCTTCAATTAGTGAAATGGATTCCATTCGAGAAAACGGTACTTTTGAACTTGTAGATTTACCTCCAGGGTCTAAGGCCATAGGTTGTAAATGGATTTTCAAGAGAAAAAGTAACATAAATGGAACTATTGAAAAATACAAGGATAGGTTGGTAGCGAAAGGCTATAAACATATAGAAGGTATAGACTTCTTTGATACATATTCACTAGTAAGTAGAATTAGCTCCATTAGGATGTTAATTGCTATAGCTTCTGTCCATAACCTACAGATACATCAAATGGATGTAAAGACAGCGTTTTTGAATGGTGAATTAGATGAAGAAATTTATATGGAACAATCCGAAGGCTTTGTAGTTAAAGGTTGTGAGAAGAAGGTTTGTAAACTGAAGAAATATTTGTATGGATTGAAACAAGCACCTAAACAGTGGCATGATAAATTTGATCATGTGATAATTTCTAGTGGTTTTAGAATTAATGAATCTGATAAGTGTGTTTATACTAAACTTGTCAAGGATGCCTGTGTGATTGTATGCTTGTATGTTGATGATATGCTTATACTAGGTACAAACATGGATGTTATTAAAACAACTAAGAAAATGTTGAATGAGAACTTTGACATGAAAGACTTAAGCCCCGCTGATGTCATATTAGGGATGAAGATTAGAAAAATTTCTAATGGCTATAGTCTGAGTCAGTCTCATTATGTTGAATCCATATGATTCTTCTTGCAAACTCATGAAGAATAAGGGTGTAGGTGTTAACCAACTTGAATACTCGAGAGTAATAGGAAGTCTGATGTATTTGATGAATTGTACGAGACCAGACATTGCTTATGCTGTGAGTAGGTTAAGCAGGTATACTTGTAATCCAGAGCAGAAACATTGGGACGCACTTAATAGAGTGTTAAAGTACTTGAAGTACAAAATGACCTTTTGTTTGAACTACGAAGGGTATCCGACCGTCCTTGAGGGATTTTGCGATGCGAACTGGATAGCAGACTCAGAGGAGTCTAAGTCTACGAGTGGATATGTATTCACTCTAGCAGGTGCGTCTGTATCTTGGAAGAGTTAGAAACAGACATGTATAGCTCACTCAAATATGGAGTCAGAGTTTATTGCGTTAGATAAAGCAGGAGAGGAGGCCGAATGGCTAAGAAACTTTTTAGAAGATATTCCTCTCTGGCATAGGCCTGTGCGAGCTATATCTATACATTGTGACAACAAATCTGCAATAGGTAGAGCTAAGAATAGCTTCTACAATGGAAAGTCTATACATATGCGTAGAAGACATGATTCTTTGAAATTACTAATCTCCACAGGCGTTATTTCCATAGATTGGACAAGGTCCAAGGAGAATATCGCGGACCCTTTGACGAAAGGTTTTCCCAAGGAGATAGTTAGTAAAGCATCAAAGGGGATGGGGCTTAGGCTCAAATAATTAAACTTGCCATGAAGGATACTCAACCTTGCTGACTGGAGATTCCAATAACAAGGTTTCGAATGAGACAACTAATTTATGGTGGGTAAAGGTAAACACTATCAGAGAATTTCATTCTCTGTCCCTTCCCTATGGTGTTGATGTGATAGTGTGACTGCATGTGGAGGATGACTTTTAATTAAGTCTTAATGAGTTCTATAGTTTCAATTTAAGATTGAAGTGGGGTGTAGCAGTAAACACTCTTGATGGAACTCACCTATCTGAATGAGGAAGTGGGTCGCTTCCTATGAGAATGGAGCCAATTCTTTAGAGCATTCTGAGAAACAGGATATGTCCAGGGCCAAAATGGACAAAACGGCACGAACTTAGCAACACTTGGAGGATATCATGCGTGGATATTATTTGAACTACACCAAACGCTAGCAGTTCAAGACATCGCGTTCACTGTTTAGCTAGTAGTTCCGGTAACTTCTCACTAAGCAAGGTTCAAGACCTCATGGACACCTTTGCCTAAATGGTATTTTCCTTACTCTGATTTTTTCGTTTTCCGATATTTTATTCATATGGGGGATTGTTGGAGAAAATGAGTTTTAATTAAAAAGATTTTATGGTCTTGGTATGGTTTGATCTAATGACCTAAGGGTCTAAGGATACTCACTCATTTTTGGGTGAATGAAGTGGAACCTTTAGTCCCACATTGTGGAAAACTAAAGAGGCGCTCCACTATATAATCATACACTTATGTATGAATTGTAAAACGTGGGTGGAGCGGGTGGGCAAAAATACATATTTTGACCCATGCGATATACGCGTATACCATGCACCAAGTCCCTTTCCTATTCGGATTTACTTTTTGGAGAATTTTTTCTTTAGGAATTTAATTCCAAAATTATTTTTTAAGAGTTTTATTTGTGGGAAATTCCTTTTACGAGTTTTACTTGTTTTTGAAGAAAACAAAAAAAAACCTAACTTGATTTGCAAGTATCTCATCCTATAAATATGACTCGAAATTCTGTTTTTAAAAAACACACAAGCAGCGACTATCTCTAGGTCTACTTTTCTTCTTCTTCTTATATTTTGTGCGGCATTTTGCTTCCATCCCTGTTGCTGAGTTCAAGAGTGGGTAACTTGCGTTGTGCTAACTCAAGTTATATCGGGAAGTCTTATCCTGGACACATCTTCGCACGTTGGGGTTTAGCATTACTTCAGAGTATACCCGCGAACTAATGTGTTAAGGACAGCTTGTTGAACCTGTGATTCTGCCCTCATCAATTTGTTCGTGGTAGAGTTGTTTGATACTGTTCTTTATATTATTGTTTGATACATCTGACGTTTCTTCAATTGTTGCAAGATTCCAACACAGATAACCAATCTTTCTTATTTTAATTCGGATCATAGAGAAATTCTTGTGGATTTTAACCCAGCAAAATTTAAATATGTACCTAGGCCTTTTAGGTTATAAGCTATGTGGCTTGAATATCCTAGGTTTGAACATGTTGTTTCCCAGTGCTGGTCTTCTTTATCTTCTTCTCTTACTATTCCTAATATATTTGATAAGTTTAGTACTTTACGTAAACATGCTTTATTTTGGAATAAAATAGTTTTTGGACAACTAAGAACTAATATTCAGAACTTTAAATCTAACTTGTATATTGCTCAACAACATTTTGACAATGTTCCTTCTGTGTTTAACAGAGATGTTTTTGATTCTTGCATTAAATCTTGTTTGGATGCTTTGCAACTTGAAGATATTTTTTGGCACAGAAGTCTCGTGTTAAATGGATTAAATGTGGTGACTTAAACACTCATTTATTTCATATTTCTACTTTGGTTCATAGGCATAGAAATCAAATTCTTAGGCTTAAAAATAATCATGATCTTTATGGACAATTTGAGGTTTCTTCTGTTCTTGTAAAGTTCTTTAACTCTCTTTTTCCTTCTTCTGGTCCTTCTCCTTGTTCTTTATCTTACCTTAAGTACCTTATAACTAAGTCTATCACTCCTGATATGAATGCTTCTTTGAAAACCAATTGAATGCTACCATTAAAACTTTTAGGTCTGACCGTGGTGGTGAGTATCTAATTCCTATTGGAGATTTCTGTGAAGAACATGGGATAATACATGAAACTACAGCCCCTTATTCACCTCAATCCAATGGTGTAGCTGAACGAAAGAACCGTACCCTTAAGGATATGATGAATGCCATGTTGATTAGTTCAGGATTACCTTCGAATTTGTGGGGGGAGGCTATCCTCTCAGCCAATTACATCCTGAACAGAGTACCCTTTAAAGGATCAGATAAAAGTCCATATGAGTTATGGAAAAGTAAACAACCATCTTATGATTACTTCAAAGTGTGGGGGTGCTTGGCAAAGGTGGCCATCCCTCCTCCTAAGATAAATAAGATAGGACCCAAAACCGTTGATTGTGTTTTTATAGGGTATCCTGAGCATTCTAGTGCTCATAGGTTTATGGTTGTGAGTTCTGAAATTTCTGACATAGGGTTGAATACTATCATGGAGTCTAGGGATGCTGAGTTCTTTGAGAATGTTTTTCCTATGAAACGTGATTCTCGAAAGAGATGTTTAGATGATCCCCTAGAATTTACATCATCCAGTCAGTCATTACCTTTAGAGGAAGATAAACCAGAAATAGAACCTAGAAGAGGTAAAAGGGTTAAAACTATGAAAACCTATCCTGGTTGCATTACATACCTAGCCGAGTCTGATCCTCAGACTTATAAAGAAGCCATGACTTGTCCTGAAGCTCCGTGGTGGAAAGAAGCTTCAATTAGTGAAATGGATTCCATTCGAGAAAATGGTACTTTTGAACTTGTAGATTTACCTCCAGGGTCTAAGGCCATAGGTTGTAAATGGATTTTCAAGAGAAAACGTAATATAAATGGAACTATTGAAAAATACAAGGCTAGGTTGGTAGCTAAAGGCTATAAACAGATAGAAGGTATAGACTTCTTTGATACATATTCACCAGTAAGTAGAATTAGCTCCATTAGGATGTTAATTGCTATAGCTTCTGTCCATAACCTACAGATACATCAAATGGATGTAAAGACAGCGTTTTTGAATGGTGAATTAGATGAAGAAATTTATATGGAACAACCCGAAGGATTTGTAGTTAAAGGTTGTGAGAAGAAGGTTTGTAAACTGAAGAAATATTTGTATGGATTGAAACAAGCACCTAAACAGTGGCATGAGAAATTTGATCATGTGATGATTTCTAGTGGTTTTAGAATTAATGAATCTGATAAGTGTGTTTATACTAAACTTGTCAAGGATGCCTGTGTGCTTGTATGTTGATGATATGCTTATACTAGGTACAAACATGGATGTTATTAATACCACTAAGAAAATGTTGAATGAGAACTTTGACATGAAAGACTTAGGCCCCGCTGATGTCATATTAGGGATGAAGATTAGAAAAACTTCTAATGGCTATAGTCTGAGTCAGTCTCATTATGTTGAATCCATACTTAAGAAATATAATCAGTTTGACTGTAAACCTGTTTGCACTCCATATGATTCTTCTTGCAAACTCATGAAGAATAAGGGTGTAGGTGTTAACCAACTTGAATACTCAAGAGTCATAGGAAGTCTGATGTATTTGATGAATTGTACGAGACCAGACATTGCTTATGCTGTGAGTAGGTTAAGCAGGTATACTTGTAATCCAGGGCAGAAACATTGGGATGCACTTAATAGAGTGCTAAAGTACTTGAAGTACACAATGACCTTTTGTTTGAATTACGAAGGGTATCCGGCCGTCCTTGAGGGATTTTGCGATGCGAACTGGATAGAAGACTCAGAGGAGTCTAAGTCTACGAGTGGATATGTATTCACTCTAGCAGGTGCGTCTGTATCTTGGAAGAGTTCCAAACAGACATGTATAGCTCGCTCAACTATGGAGTCGGAGTTTATTGCGTTAGATAAAGCAGGAGAGGAGGCCGAATGGCTAAGAAACTTTTTAGAAGATATTCCTCTCTGGCATAGGCCTGTGCCAGCTATATCTATACATTGTGACAGCAAATCTGCAATAGGTAGAGCTAAAAATAGCTTCTACAATGGAAAGTCTATACATATGCGTAGAAGACATGATTCTTTGAAATTACTAATCTCAACAGGCGTTATTTCCATAGATTGGACAAGGTCCAAGGAGAATATCGCGGACCCTTTGACGAAAGGCTTGTCCAAGGAGATAGTTAGTAAAGCATCGAAGGGGATGGGGCTTAGGCTCAAATAATTAAACTTGCCATGAAGGATACTCAACCTTGCTGACTAGAGATTCCAAGATCAAGGTTTCGAATGAGACAACTAATTTGTGGTAGTTAAAGGTAAACACTATCAGATAATTTTATTATCTGTCCCTTCCCTATGGTGTTGATGTGATAGTGTGACTGCATGTGGAGGATGACTTTTAATTAAGTCTTAATGAGTTCTATAGTTTCAATTTAAGATTGAAGTGGGGTGTAGCAGTAAGCACTCTTGATGGAACTCACCTATCTGAATGAGGAAGTGGGTCGCTTCCTATGAGAATGGAGCCAATTCTTTAGAGCATTCTGAGAAACAGGATATGTCCAGGGCCAAAATGGACAAAACGGCACGAACTTAGCAACACTTGGAGGATATCATGCGTGGATATTATTTGAACTACACCAAACGCTAGCAGTTCAAGACATCGCGTTCACTGTTTAGCTAGTAGTTCCGGTAACTTCTCACTAAGAAAGGTTCAAGACCTCATGGACACCTTTGCCTAAATGGTATTTTCCTTACTCTGATTTTTTCGTTTTCCGATATTTCATTCATGTGGGGGATTATTGGAGAAAATGAGTTTTAATTAAAAAGATTTTATGGTCTTGGTATGGTTTGATCTAATGACCTAAGGGTCTAAGGATACTCACTCATTTTTGGGTGAATGAAGTGGAACCTTTAGTCCCACATTGTGGAAAACTAAAGAGGAGCTCCACTATATAATCATACACTTATGTATGAATTGTAAAACGTGGGTGGAGCGGGTGGGCAAAAATACATATTTTGACCCATGCGATATACGCGTATACCATGCACCAAGTCCCTTTCCTATTCGGATTTACTTTTTGGAGAATTTTTTCTTTAGGAATTTAATTCCAAAATTATTTTTTAAGAGTTTTATTTGTGGGAAATTCCTTTTACGAGTTTTACTTGTTTTTGAAGAAAACAAAAAAAACCTAACTTGATTTGCAAGTATCTCATCCTATAAATATGACTCGAAATTCTGTTTTTAAAAAAACACACAAGCAGCGACTATCTCTAGGTCTACTTTTCTTCTTCTTCTTATATTTTGTGCGGCGTTTTGCTTCCATCCCTATTGCTGAGTTCAAGAGTGGGTAACTTGCGTTGTGCTAACTCAAGTTATATCGGGCAGTCTTATCCTGGACACATCTTCGCACGTTGGGGTTTAGCATTACTTCAGAGTATACCCGCGAACTAATGTGTTAAGGACAGCTTGTTGAACCTGTGATTCTGCCCTCATCAATTTGTTCGTGGTAGAGTTGTTTGATACTGTTCTTTATATTATTGTTTGATACATCTGACGTTTCTTCAATTGTTGCAAGATTCCAACAATCTTAACACATTAATATTCCTTGTAACAATGGGAAAGAACGATGTTGAAAGACCACAGAAGTTTAACGGAAAGGATTTCAAGAGATGGCAATCCAAGATGCTATTTTATCTAAGCCATCATGAACTGGATTATGTACTTGTTCCACATGCTGAATTGATGAATGCTGAAGGTTTAACTGAGGAGGCGATCGAGTATAACAAGAGGTGTAATTTTCTGGCGAAAAATCATATCATGAATGGTTTGGAAGATGCGATGTATGATTTTTACAATGCTAAAGAAAATTTCAGTGCTTATGATTTGTGGACTGCGTTAGAAGCAAAGTATCTAGCGGAGACTGCAGGGAGCAAGAAATTTCTGGTGGCGAAGTTTATGGACTTCAAGATGACGAATGATAAACCTGTTGTTGATCAATTTCTCGAATTTCAACAGATCATTAATGAGATTCTTGCTGAAGGTATGGTCATTGATGAGACGTTTCAAGTATCTGCGGTAATTGAGAAGTTACCATCTTCTTGGTCTGAATACAAGAAAAAGCTAAGACATGAAACTGGCGAGATCAACATGGTTGAATTAGGAAAGAAAATTCAAGTGGAAGAGATGCTGTGCACCAAGGATAAGAACGTGTCTTCTGCAAGGGACATGAGTAACAAAGCTCATATGACTGAACACAGATCTTCCAAAGCTGGAAAAGGTGAGAGTAACAATTGTAACTCTAAGCGTGGTCCTCCCAAAAAAGGTATGTTTCGAAAACCAGAGTCTAGCATTACTAAAATTAAGGGTGCTTGTTATGCGTGTGGAGTTACTGGACATATGGCAGTTCACTGTAGACATCGTAAGGACAAAAAGGATAGTGCTAACTTGGTTGAAAAGAACAAGGACGAGTTTTCTGCAGTAGTGTCTGAAGTTAATTTGGTGACCAATGTGATGGACTGGTGGGTAGACTCTGGAGCTACCAAGCATGTTTGTGGGAACAGAGACCTGTTCACCTCCTACCAGAGGGTAGGGGAAGGCGAGAAACTCTATATGGGTAACTCATCTGCATCAGAGGTTGCAGGAAAAGGAAAGGTCGGTCTGAAGCTCACATCTGGCAAGACTCTCACATTGAATGAAGTTCTTCATGTTCCAGACATCTGCAAAAATCTTGTTTCTTGTTCTGTTTTAGATGATAAGGGTTTTAAAGTTTCAATTGAGTCTGGAAAACTTATAGTAACTAAGGGCAATGATTATGTGGGTAAGGGTTATAAGACTGGGGGTCTTTACAAACTTAATGCAACCTGTCCTGAAGTGAAATTGAATGATTCTTCTGCTTACATATGTGTGTCATCGAATGTTTGGCATGGTAGACTTGGTCATGTAAATTACAAATTTGTGGGGGGAGGCTATCCTCTCAGCCAATTACATCCTGAACAGAGTACCCTTTAAATGATCAGATAAAAGTCCATATGAGTTATGGAAAGGTAAACAACCATCTTATGATTACTTCAAAGTGTGGGGGTGCTTGGAAAAGGTGGCCATCCCTCCTCCTAAGACAAATAAGATAGGACCCAAAACCGTTGATTGTGTTTTTATAGGGTATCCTGAGCATTCTAGTGCTCATAGGTTTATGGTTGTGAGTTCTGAAATTTCTGACATAGGGTTGAATACTATCATGGAGTCTAGGGATGCTGAGTTCTTTGAGAATGTTTTTCCTATGAAACGTGATTCTCGAAAGAGATGTTTAGATGATCCCCTAGAATTTACATCATCCAGTCAGTCATTACCTTTAGAGGAAGATGAACCAGAAATAGAACCTAGAAGAGGTAAAAGGGTTAAAACTATGAAAACCTATCCTGGTTGCATTACATACCTAGCCGAGTCTGATCCTCAGACTTATAAAGAAGCCATGACTTGTACTGAAGCTCCATGGTGGAAAGAAGCTTCAATTAGTGAAATGGATTCCATTCGAGAAAACGGTACTTTTGAACTTGTAGATTTACCTCCAGGGTCTAAGGCCATAGGTTGTAAATGGATTTTCAAGAGAAAACGTAATATAAATGGAACTATTGAAAAATACAAGGCTAGGTTGGTAGCGAAAGGCTATAAACAGATAGAAGGTATAGACTTCTTTGATACATATTCACCAGTAAGTAGAATTAGCTCCATTAGGATGTTAATTGCTATAGCTTCTGTCCATAACCTACAGATACATCAAATGGATGTAAAGACAGCGTTTTTGAATGGTGAATTAGATGAAGAAATTTATATGGAACAACCCGAAGGATTTGTAGTTAAAGGTTGTGAGAAGAAGGTTTGTAAACTGAAGAAATCTTTGTATGGATTGAAACAAGCACCTAAACAGTGGCATGAGAAATTTGATCATGTGATGATTTTTTCTAGTGGTTTTAGAATTAATGAATCTGATAAGTGTGTTTATACTAAACTTGTCAAGGATGCCTGTGTGATTGTATGCCTGTATGTTGATGATATGCTTATACTAGGTACAAACATGGATGTTATTAATACCACTAAGAAAATGTTGAATGAGAACTTTGACATGAAAGACTTAGGCCCCGCTGATGTCATATTAGGGATGAAGATTAGAAAAACTTCTAATGGCTATAGTCTGAGTCAGTCTCATTATGTTGAATCCATACTTAAGAAATATAATCAGTTTGACTGTAAACCTGTTTGCACTCCATATGATTCTTCTTGCAAACTCATGAAGAATAAGGGTGTAGGTGTTAACCAACTTGAATACTCGAGAGTCATAGGAAGTCTGATGTATTTGATGAATTGTACGAGACCAGACATTGGTTATGCTGTGAGTAGGTTAAGCAGGTATACTTGTAATCCAGGGCAGAAACATTGGGATGCACTTAATAGAGTGCTAAAGTACTTGAAGTACACAATGACCTTTTGTTTGAATTACGAAGGGTATCCGGCCGTCCTTGAGGGATTTTGCGATGCGAACTGGATAGCAGACTCAGAGGAGTCTAAGTCTACGAGTGGATATGTATTCACTCTAGCAGGTGCGTCTGTATCTTGGAAGAGTTCCAAACAGACATGTATAGCTCGCTCAACTATGGAGTCGGAGTTTATTGCGTTAGATAAAGCAGGAGAGGAGGCCGAATGGCTAAGAAACTTTTTAGAAGACATTCCTCTCTGGCATAGGCCTGTGCCAGCTATATCTGTACATTGTGACAGCAAATCTGCAATAGGTAGAGCTAAAAATAGCTTCTACAATGGAAAGTCTATACATATGCGTAGAAGACATGATTCTTTGAAATTACTAATCTCAACAGGCGTTATTTCCATAGATTGGACAAGGTCCAAGGAGAATATCGCGGACCCTTTGACGAAAGGCTTGTCCAAGGAGATAGTTAGTAAAGCATCGAAGGGGATGGGGCTTAGGCTCAAATAATTAAACTTGCCATGAAGGATACTCAACCTTGCTGACTGGAGATTCCAAGATCAAGGTTTCGAATGAGACAACTAATTTGTGGTAGTTAAAGGTAAACACTATCAGATAATTTTATTATCTGTCCCTTCCCTATGGTGTTGATGTGATAGTGTGACTGCATGTGGAGGATGACTTTTAATTAAGTCTTAATGAGTTCTATAGTTTCAATTTAAGATTGAAGTGGGGTGTAGCAGTAAGCACTCTTAATGGAACTCACCTATCTGAATGAGGAAGTGGGTCGCTTCCTATGAGAATGGAGCCAATTCTTTAGAGCATTCTGAGAAACAGGATATGTCCAGGGCCAAAATGGACAAAACGGCACGAACTTAGCAACACTTGGAGGATATCATGCGTGGATATTATTTGAACTACACCAAACGCTAGCAGTTCAAGACATCGCGTTCACTGTTTAGCTAGTAGTTCCGGTAACTTCTCACTAAGCAAGGTTCAAGACCTCATGGACACCTTTGCCTAAATGGTATTTTCCTTACTCTGATTTTTTCGTTTTCCGATATTTCATTCATGTGGGGGATTGTTGGAGAAAATGAGTTTTAATTAAAAAGATTTTATGGTCTTGGTATGGTTTGATCTAATGACCTAAGGGTCTAAGGATACTCACTCATTTTTGGGTGAATGAAGTGGAACCTTTAGTCCCACATTGTGGAAAACTAAAGAGGAGCTCCACTATATAATCATACACTTATGTATGAATTGTAAAACGTGGGTGGAGCGGGTGGGCAAAAATACATATTTTGACTCATGCGATATACGCGTATACCATGCACCAAGTCCCTTTCCTATTCGGATTTACTTTTTGGAGAATTTTTTCTTTAGGAATTTAATTCCAAAATTATTTTTTAAGAGTTTTATTTGTGGGAAATTCCTTTTACGAGTTTTACTTGTTTTTGAAGAAAACAAAAAAAACCTAACTTGATTTGCAAGTATCTCATCCTATAAATATGACTCGAAATTCTGTTTTTAAATAAACACACAAGCAGCGACTATCTCTAGGTCTACTTTTCTTCTTCTTCTTATATTTTGTGCGGCGTTTTGCTTCCATCCCTGTTGCTGAGTTCAAGAGTGGGTAACTTGCGTTGTGCTAACTCAAGTTATATAGTGGAGCTGTCCTTAACACATTAGTTCGCGGGTATACTCTGAAGTAATGCTAAACCCCATCTTCGCACGTGGGTGGAGCGGATGGGCAAAAATACATATTTTGACCCATGCGATATACGCGTATACAAAAATACTTATTTTGACTCGAAATTCTGTTTTTAAATAAACACACAAGCAGCGACTATCTCTAGGTCTACTTTTCTTCTTCTTCTTATATTTTGTGCGGCGTTTTGCTTCCATCCCTGTTGCTGAGTTCAAGAGTGGGTAACTTGCGTTGTGCTAACTCAAGTTATATAGTGGAGCTGTCCTTAACACATTAGTTCGCGGGTATACTCTGAAGTAATGCTAAACCCCATCTTCGCACGTGGGTGGAGCGGGTGGGCAAAAATACATATTTTGACCCATGCGATATACGCGTATACAAAAATACATATTTTGACTCATGCGATATACGCGTATACCATGCACCAAGTCCCTTTCCTATTCAGATTTACTTTTTGGAGAATTTTTTCTTTAGGAATTTAATTCCAAAATTATTTTTTAAGAGTTTTATTTGTGGGAAATTCCTTTTACGAGTTTTACTTGTTTTTGAAGAAAACAAAAAAAACCTAACTTGATTTGCAAGTATCTCATCCTATAAATATGACTCGAAATTCTATTTTTAAATAAACACACAAGCAGCGACTATCTCTAGGTCTACTTTTCTTCTTCTTCTTATATTTTGTGCGGCGTTTTGCTTCCATCCCTGTTGCTGAGTTCAAGAGTGGGTAACTTGCGTTGTGCTAACTCAAGTTATATAGTGGAGCTGTCCTTAACACATTAGTTCGCGGGTATACTCTGAAGTAATGCTAAACCCCATCTTCGCACGTGGGTGGAGCGGGTGGGCAAAAATACATATTTTGACCCATGCGATATACGCGTATACAAAAATACATATTTTGACTCGAAATTCTGTTTTTAAATAAACACACAAGCAGCGACTATCTCTAGGTCTACTTTTCTTCTTCTTCTTATATTTTGTGCGGCGTTTTGCTTCCATCCCTGTTGCTGAGTTCAAGAGTGGGTAACTTGCGTTGTGCTAACTCACGTTATATAGTGGAGCTGTCCTTAACACATTAGTTCGCGGGTATACTCTGAAGTAATGCTAAACCCCATCTTCGCACGTGGGTGGAGCGGGTGGGCAAAAATACATATTTTGACCCATGCGATATACGCGTATACAAAAATACATATTTTGACTCATGCGATATACGCGTATACCATGCACCAAGTCCCTTTCCTATTCGGATTTACTTTTTGGAGAATTTTTTCTTTAGGAATTTAATTCCAAAATTATTTTTTAAGAGTTTTATTTGTGGGAAATTCCTTTTACGAGTTTTACTTGTTTTTGAAGAAAACAAAAAAAACCTAACTTGATTTGCAAGTATCTCATCCTATAAATATGACTCGAAATTATGTTTTTAAATAAACACACAAGCAGCGACTATCTCTAGGTCTACTTTTCTTCTTCTTCTTATATTTTGTGCGGCGTTTTGCTTCCATCCCTGTTGCTGAGTTCAAGAGTGGGTAACTTGCGTTGTGCTAACTCAAGTTATATAGTGGAGCTGTCCTTAACACATTAGTTCGCGGGTATACTCTGAAGTAATGCTAAACCCCATCTTCGCACGTGGGTGGAGCGGGTGGGCAAAAATACATATTTTGACCCATGCGATATACGCGTATACAAAAATACATATTTTGACTCGAAATTCTGTTTTTAAATAAACACAAAAGCAGCGACTATCTCTAGGTCTACTTTTCTTCTTCTTCTTATATTTTGTGCGGCGTTTTGCTTCCATCCCTGTTGCTGAGTTCAAGAGTGGGTAACTTGCGTTGTGCTAACTCAAGTTATATAGTGGAGCTGTCCTTAACACATTAGTTCGCGGGTATACTCTGAAGTAATGCTAAACCCCATCTTCGCACGTGGGTGGAGCGGGTGGGCAAAAATACATATTTTGACCCATGCGATATACGCGTATACAAAAATACATATTTTGACTCATGCGATATACGCGTATACCATGCACCAAGTCCCTTTCCTATTCGGATTTACTTTTTGGAGAATTTTTTCTTTAGGAATTTAATTCCAAAATTATTTTTTAAGAGTTTTATTTGTGGGAAATTCCTTTTACGAGTTTTACTTGTTTTTGAAGAAAACAAAAAAAACCTAACTTGATTTGCAAGTATCTCATCCTATAAATATCACTCGAAATTCTGTTTTTAAATAAACACACAAGCAGCGACTATCTCTAGGTCTACTTTTCTTCTTCTTCTTATATTTTGTGCGGCGTTTTGCTTCCATCCCTGTTGCTGAGTTCAAGAGTGGGTAACTTGCGTTGTGCTAACTCAAGTTATATAGTGGAGCTGTCCTTAACACATTAGTTCGCGGGTATACTCTGAAGTAATGCTAAACCCCATCTTCGCACGTGGGTGGAGCGGGTGGGCAAAAATACATATTTTGACCCATGCGATATACGCGTATACAAAAATACATATTTTGACTCATGCGATATACGCGTATACCATGCACCAAGTCCCTTTCCTATTCGGATTTACTTTTTGGAGAATTTTTTCTTTAGGAATTTAATTCCAAAATTATTTTTTAAGAGTTTTATTTGTGGGAAATTCCTTTTACGAGTTTTACTTGTTTTTGAAGAAAACAAAAAAAACCTAACTTGATTTGCAAGTATCTCATCCTATAAATATGACTCGAAATTCTGTTTTTAAATAAACACACAAGCAGCGACTATCTCTAGGTCTACTTTTCTTCTTCTTCTTATATTTTGTGCGGCGTTTTGCTTCCATCCCTGTTGCTGAGTTCAAGAGTGGGTAACTTGCGTTGTGCTAACTCAAGTTATATAGTGGAGCTGTCCTTGACACATTAGTTCGCGGGTATACTCTGAAGTAATGCTAAACCCCATCTTCGCACGTGGGTGGAGCGGGTGGGCAAAAATACATATTTTGACCCATGCGATATACGCGTATACAAAAATACATATTTTGACTCATGCGATATACGCGTATACCATGCACCAAGTCCCTTTCCTATTCGGATTTACTTTTTGGAGAATTTTTTCTTTAGGAATTTAATTCCAAAATTATTTTTTAAGAGTTTTATTTGTGGGAAATTCCTTTTACGAGTTTTACTTGTTTTTGAAGAAAACAAAAAAAACCTAACTTGATTTGCAAGTATCTCATCCTATAAATATGACTCGAAATTCTGTTTTTAAATAAACACACAAGCAGCGACTATCTCTAGGTCTACTTTTCTTCTTCTTCTTATATTTTGTGCGGCGTTTTGCTTCCATCCCTGTTGCTGAGTTCAACAGTGGGTAACTTGCGTTGTGCTAACTCAAGTTATATAGTGGAGCTGTCCTTAACACATTAGTTCGCGGGTATACTCTGAAGTAATGCTAAACCCCATCTTCGCACGTGGGTGGAGCGGGTGGGCAAAAATACATATTTTGACCCATGCGATATACGCGTATACAAAAATACATATTTTGACTCATGCGATATACGCGTATACCATGCACCAAGTCCCTTTCCTATTCGGATTTACTTTTTGGAGAATTTTTTCTTTAGGAATTTAATTCCAAAATTATTTTTTAAGAGTTTTATTTGTGGGAAATTCCTTTTACGAGTTTTACTTGTTTTTGAAGAAAACAAAAAAAACCTAACTTGATTTGCAAGTATCTCATCCTATAAATATGACTCGAAATTCTGTTTTTAAATAAACACACAAGCAGCGACTATCTCTAGGTCTACTTTTCTTCTTCTTCTTATATTTTGTGCGGCGTTTTGCTTCCATCCCTGTTGCTGAGTTCAACAGTGGGTAACTTGCGTTGTGCTAACTCAAGTTATATCGGGCAGTCTTATCCTGGACACATCTTCGCACGTTGGGGTTTAGCATTACTTCAGAGTATACCCGCGAACTAATGTGTTAAGGACAGCTCCACTATATAATCATACACTTATGTATGAATTGTAAAACGTGGGTGGAGCGGGTGGGCAAAAATACATATTTTGACCCATGCGATATACGCGTATACAAAAATACATATTTTGACTCATGCGATATACGCGTATACCATGCACCAAGTCCCTTTCCTATTCGGATTTACTTTTTGGAGAATTTTTTCTTTAGGAATTTAATTCCAAAATTATTTTTTAAGAGTTTTATTTGTGGGAAATTCCTTTTACGAGTTTTACTTGTTTTTGAAGAAAACAAAAAAAACCTAACTTGATTTGCAAGTATCTCATCCTATAAATATGACTCGAAATTCTGTTTTTAAATAAACACACAAGCAGCGACTATCTCTAGGTCTACTTTTCTTCTTCTTCTTATATTTTGTGCGGCGTTTTGCTTCCATCCCTGTTGCTGAGTTCAAGAGTGGGTAACTTGCGTTGTGCTAACTCAAGTTATATCGGGCAGTCTTATCCTGGACACATCTTCGCACGTTGGGGTTTAGCATTACTTCAGAGTATACCCGCGAACTAATGTGTTAAGGACAGCTTGTTGAACCTGTGATTCTGCCCTCATCAATTTGTTCGTGGTAGAGTTGTTTGATACTGTTCTTTATATTATTGTTTGATACATCTGACGTTTCTTCAATTGTTGCAAGATTCCAACAAACCTTTCATGGTATCTTTTTTGTTAGAAAATTAATTGGTTATAGTTCTACACGGTGTTACTTTAGCCGTCGGTGGATCTTTGTTAAAATCTTTCAAGGCATGTAAATTAGGTACTAAAGAGACTTGATGAATTCCTCTAATACATAGTTTTCTCAAACTAGAAAGCTTAGAAAGATTAGACTTACTTTACCTAGATGTAATAATCAAATATAATTTGTAGTGTACATTTGAATAAACAATTTTCTTTCTTTCAGGCAACTGGTGATTCAGTACGTAAGATACCATGCGGAACTTGGGGCCAAATTTTATCGCACTTTTTGGGCCACTCTACCTGACCTTCCTGCACCTCCGGAAGCCTGCAGGAGAAGAATGGCAACCCTGAAAAAAATTCCAGAATTTAGAACTGCGATAATGAGGCTATGTAACCTGCTCGGTTTTCGATATGTCAACCATCTGCTAAAATCTAAGGAGAAGGACCTCCAGTTTAATTCTGGAAATACTTTTCAGGATTCTTCAAGGAAAAAATGTGCTACTGGCAATTTCTCTGACTGTCTTGAAAGAAATTTGGAGTCAGATTTCGAGGACCAAATGTGGGATGATTTTGAGGATCAAAGAGTAAGAAGGGCTCTTGACGAGGTGCTTTGTTGCTTACGGGTGGCGAAGGCAGAAGGTGGTAAGCGAGCTGGAACTTCACCTGAAAGACATTTGGAATCTCAAGCTCGTGTAAGTCTAACCTTTCCCGTTCATTTGTTAGACACATGGTGAAGTTATTATTGTTATGTGTTCTTGTGCCTCAAAATTCTGCGGAATTGCTGATCATACCCAATTTTGAGTTGGTCAGAGTTGAGTTGGACTTGAGAAGAGGCTTGCATTTATGAACAGATTCATTTACGTTTGAAAACAACTCCTTCATTTATTATCAGGATTTCCAAGAGCAGCCAACCACCACTAATGGCGAGGAAATGCATATTTATGGAGGAAAACGACAAAAAAGAACCAAGTGCCATCGTCTGCCTAGAAAGTTCCTGAAGCTTCTTAATGAAGGAATCAGTGTTAGTAGAAGGGCATACGAATCCTTGGCAGTTGCCAATGCTGTAGAACTCCTTAAGCTTGTATTTTTGAGCATATCAACTGCACCTGAGGTGCCCACTTTGCTGGCAGAGACTCTGCGTCGTTATTCTGAGCATGACCTATTTGCAGCTTTTAATTACCTCAGACAGAAAAAATTCATGGTAATTTCGCCACACGATTTAATATCATGTCACTGAATCTTAGCAGTTCAGGGATATCATTATTAACAATTTTGGATAAGAAAATTGACATAATTTAACGTCACTGCTTACCTGGTTATCCATTATATACAAGGTTAAAGTAGACTTTATATTATGATAATATAATATAACATAGTTGAAAGGTCACGGATTTAGTTCTGGAAACTATTGGAGTTTGCAAACGTACACCATATATGACCACGTCCATCCAGGGAATGTGAGTTGTTTGTAAAATTGATTCAGAACATCTAATTAGGCATGTTTATGTGAGATTATTTACAGCTGTATCAGTATGATATAAGTTCTCATCGGAAGTTAATGTACAGGTGGGTGGAAATGGCAGTCAGCCCTTTGTACTGTCTCAACAATTTATGCACAGTGTTTCATCTTCTCCATTTCCAGTGAACACTGAAAAGAGGGCTTCTAAGTTTGCTAGTTGGCTGAGTGAAAGAGAAAAAAGTCTGATGGAAGAGGGGATTCATCTTAATGCTGATTTACAGTGTGGTGATATTTTCCAATTGTTAGCTTTAGTTTCTTCTGGAGAGCTGTGCATTTCACCAGGCTTGCCGGAGGAAGGTGTTGGAGATGTTGAGGAGAAGATAAACTCTAAAACAAAAACTTATGAGGATGAGATATGTAACAATGATCAAGCTAAAAAGCCTGCCGAGGGGGAATGTAGCACCCGCAGAGAGAAAGGTTTTCCTGGTATAAATGTATCCTTAATTCGTGCAGTAATTCCGAGAACTGACTGAGGGGAAATTTCCAATAATGAAAAGGCTCGCACATGTCCATCTCGGGTCGATGAAAATGACCAATCCTTTTGTACGGCAATGGGTGTTGGTGGTGATGGCTCTTTTATTTCTGTGAATCTAAATTCACGAAATGATGTTGGCGATTGTTGAGATTATTAGTCCCACATTGTTGGGCAATCTAAGATCATGCGATTTATAATCTCGTAGGGCCTCTCCACTCATTGCCAATTGGTTTTGAGTTGGATGCCCGTATTCTTTAACAACGATTCTGCTGCGTTGTCCAATCTTTCTGATGAGGATCGAGTGGGACCCTCATTTCCTGAAGTCTTCCAGAATCTTCATTCTGCTATACTTAATCTGGTGACCAAGGGTTGAGCATGGTGGAAATTTCCAAAGTTGCAGCTATTAGGGGTATTTCCTTTATCTCTTTTGGCAGTTTAATCTTATTTTTACTTAGTAGGTTGGTAATAATAGTTGACCTGGGTATAGGCTTAGGTGTTGGTGACAAAAATTACGTGAGTACAAATTTAAATGTTATGTTTCATTCTTTGATTACGAGAAATTAATGACATGCGGATCAATAATATCTTCATTTACCAGGGGAAAAGATGGCTGAACTTGTTGTAGATGTGCTTCAAGTATTTGGATCAGCTATGAGGGTAAGATCCTATGTTGCTTATAGCTATTTGAAAATATATCTCATGAGTACCAAAAAAAGAAAAGAAAAGCATGCTTCCAATTTGCTTATGTAGACCAAATGAAATTGACCAAGCGGTACAATACAGGTCAACGGATACGACGATGTTCATGTTGTTGATACTTCATTCCGTTCGAAGTACTTTTTGTCCTCTGCTGACGGTCGTTTTCAGAACATAAAGTCTTCCCCACACAGAAAGCGTCCAAGGATAAGTAATGACAATTGTTTGACAACCTCACAAGAATATTGGGAAAAGGATGTTACTAACATGGAGTCTAATATTGTGCATAAAGTAACTATGCTCAATCTACCCGAAGACGTTTTCCAACTCTCGATTGAACGTCAACCTCATGAAGTAGATGTTACATTTCAAGATTCTGCGCAGGTCAAAGTTGTTTCTTCAGAACGGCGGAGAGAAAATACCGAATGTACAATGACTTCGAGTGATTCTCATTCATTTAGACCCATATTGCCATGGATAAATGGTCATGGAACAACTAACAATATTGTCTACAAGGGACTTATACGGCGGGTCCTTGGAATAGTGATGCAAAATCCTGGTATTCTAGAGGTATGTAATGTGTCATATTTAATTCGATATTTACCAAAACATATAATCAGATAAATTAGACTGCTCGTCACTCACTGTTGTTGTGTGTACATATTTCATCATCGAACACGTGTATATAGGAAGATACGTGGAGAGCATGCAGGCAAAGTCACCAAAACACGATGACACACGGACATAGCCAAGAAGCCTATCCCGGCGACGTAGGATCTTTGCCCGAACAAATCTAAGGGCAGAAGTTAAAAGATGCACCGAAAACACGATGTACTGCGGAGCACCAAATAACTCCCGAAGAGTTACTTTATCTCATCCCTAAAAGAAGCTAAGATCAACGGTGAAGAGAAAGTTGACTGACATGGACGTGACAGGGGCAGAAGACACTTGTCTGACACGAGCAGGCGCCTCAACTACCCGCATTAAACACTCTGAGCAGTATACGTGTCGATCAACCCGTGGAACGAACGAGGATGGCTCTGCGTGATCAAGTAATGAACAAAAACCTCCGCGTGATGGACACAAAACACAAGAAGATAAGGTTCCAACGGCCCTCAGAGATGGGTCCCACACTCTAACCCTATAAATACCCCCTCTCCACCAAGAGTGAGGGGATCGGAAAAATCAGGGAGAGAAGGAGAGAGAAATATTGTGAGTGTAAGTTAGTCCTTTACAATATACAGACCTATGTAAACTCCAAAGTCGCTCGACTATCCCTGTAACCATCAAGTATATAGTGAAACAACAACCCCGTGGATGTAGACCTTAGTGCTGAACCACGTAAACCCCAGTCTTATTTACATTTCAACACTTTATATTCGCCTAACGCTCCTTGAGTTTTACTTTTATACTTCGTTTTCTTTATCTTCCCCTGCGTAAATGCCCCTTGCAATGTTATTAGATGAGGCTACGATAAACCCGAGGGTTTTGAGCCAAGGAATCAATGCAATCGTATTATCAGTGTGAGACGGTACCTAGAGTGCGAACATTGTTTGTGAACATATAGATGCCTTCGTGATTTACGTGTTCACAATTTGGCGCTAGAAACAGGGACTTCGTCCCGGTAAAAGATTTATCTTATCCTGTGATTTCATATTAAATTAGCATATGATTGCTCTACTTCATTAGCTCTGGCAGTATCTGTAGAAGCCATTCAAACTGGTTAAAAGATTTATTGCTTAGATCCATGGATTTACATTTTTTAGATCTCGTCTGGACTTGTCTTTCCGATGGGTTTTTGAAAATTTCCAAAAAGATCTACGTGCATTTTCAAAGGGATCCTTTCACGTATCCACATACCTTCAATGAACCCGCATTTTTAAAAGTTCTCGGTGGCTCTCGGGCAATTTTTTTTCTTGGAGTAATGAATTTCGTAAACTAACCCGATCCGCACAAACATTTCTGTTTCTCGCTGTTTGAAATTCCCTTGTGCAGAAACAAAACGACAGCACGATTGAAAAGATGCAGGAAGCAGGAAAATCCAAAGCCTCGTCAAAGGAAGCACCAAGGACAACCCCGGTCATCACCCGGAGCAAGTAGAAAGAAGACAAAACCAAAATAACTAGTCAGAGACAGGACACTGCGGAAATCACTTCGCCTATGAATGCTAACTCCGTTGCAGCCGCGGCCCTCAGAGCAGCGGCAGCGAAGTACAGTACGGCAGCGGCAGCCCCAAAGGCTGCGGAAGCCAGCAAAACTCTTGTTACGAATCAATCTCACCAACCAAAACAAAGGGTGGATGAATCCAGAACACATCAACCCGCGCACCCGCCAACCTTCGGAATGCCACCAACAAACGAACAGAATAAAACTGTTCCGGTGAGCACTCCGCCCGATTTGGAATTGCCAATAATCGAAGCTGAACCTCCACCACCTTTAGTACAAACCATAGAAGAAGTCGGCACCATGGCCGTAGTAGCACGAGCGGGGACTCCCAATCAGGGGTCAAACCAATCACATCGACTGATGGCTGAGCTTGAAGAATTGAAGAAAAGCCAGCAGGTTTACTCAGATGCTGTAGTTCTGCTGGCCAGAGAAAACCAAGATTTAAAAGACCGGATTTCCCTAAGCACGAAGACCATCCAGCAACTTGATGAGGCAAATTCAAAGGAACCAGAACCAAATCGAGACCGAAGAGTCATCGTAGCATCCAATGGAGACACGGCTAGGGGAAGTAGCGCATCTGACCCAGATTACAATGACGGAGAGTCAGACTATCACGAGCAGAAGAGCGTAGGGAATCACCGCGCGATGGAAGAGCTACGTGATGAAATGATGGCCGAGATCAGGCAATTAAAAAGTAGACAAGGCGGGGGAAGGTTAGAAGAGGTCATGAGAGAGGCTAACTCCACGCCCCTAACTCGTCGCCTGGCCAACACCCCTATTTCGCTGAAATGCCCTGTCCCGACGTTCGAATGCTATGACGGATCCAGTTATCCCGCTGCACATATTCGGTATTATAACCGTGTCTTAGCTAGATGGAGTCAGAACGACGCCGTACTCTGTAGATACTTCCCGTGAAGCCTGAAGGGATCGGCATTGTCTTGGTTTGATAATCTGCCGCCAGACTCCATCCACTCCTACGACCAACTCGCAGAAAAGTTCTTAAGAACTTACATGTACAAGAAAACTGTTAACACCGGAATGGATAAGCTCTTTTCACTGGAAATTGGCTACAAGGAAACCACGAGGGAATACACTAACAGATGGCACAAGATCTGCCAGGCCATAGGAAGTGTGGAGCCAGTGGTAAGTATCAACTGCTACAATTGGGGATTAGACCGAATGAGTCCACTATTTGTTGAGATTCATGGAAGCCTGCCTAAGACAGAGGGAGATCTTCGAATAATTATTGAAAAGCACGCCCGTCTTGAAGAAATCCAGCGTGAAAACCCGAGGGCGTACACGCAGAGGTCTCACCGTACCAATTCAGCAGAACAAACCAATGGGGCCAAAAGGAATTGTTCAGTGGAGAGGCCTCACGAAGACAGGAAGGAACGAAGGGATGAACGACGAACAGGCGACCGAAAATTCGAAGATCAAGTTTACACGAATCTCAACGCTAGCTATGCTCGGATCCTGCGAGAGATCAAAGGAAGGGAAAACCTGGAGTGGCCATGGTCTAAGGGAAAACATCCCCCGAGAACCGAGAAGTCTAAAGATTACTGTGAATATCACTGCTTCAACGGACACCAGACCGAAAAATGTAAAAACCTCAAAATAATGATCCAAAAATTAATCGATGCTGGCGAGCTCAAACATTACGTACGAAAGGATGTCGCCGAGGATAGATCCAAACGAACCAAGCCAGTCCAACTTCCAGAAGGGAACCGCACAATCAACACCATCTCGTGTTCTGAAGCCGCAGGGCCCTCACTTACAACACATATAGGAAAGAGGTTACGGAAGCAGTTCGAAGACCATTGCGAATTGTATAAGATCGATGGGATAGAGGTGGACGAGCACGAAGAGTGGATGGACTCACCTATTATTTTCGATGCTGAAGATATCGAAGAAGATATGGAAGACCATAACGACCCCCTGGTCCTCACACTACCAGTGGCTAGATGTAACCTTAAAAAAATCCTCATAGACGGGGGAAGCTCAGTGAACGTTCTATTCTACGACGCATTCAAACGAATGAAGCTCCATGAAGAACATCTAATGACCTCTTATCACACCATCTACGGATTCAATGGAGCACCCACAAAGCCATTGGGATACATCGTGTTGCAAGTTGACGCTGGACCCATGAAGTTAGAAACACGATTCAGCGTGGTGGACGCCCCATCCCTCTACAACGCCATTATTGGACGAAAATGGTTACATAAAATCAAGGGAGTGGCGGCAACGTACTACCAATATCTCAGATTCCCAACACCTGAGGGAGTAATGGAAATCAAGGGAGATCGGGTCTCTGCAAGAGAGTGCCAAGCCACTCAGGATCGTATCAACAACGAACAAGAAGAGCAGCGAAAAACCCGAAGAATTAAAAATACAGAAGCCGCGAAAGAGAAGGCCATAGACCTGTTCCTCAACGAAACTACAGGAAAGGGATTGACAAAAGATGATAATGTACTAAGCACAGAGACAAGTACTTCAGTAGCCAACGAAGGACAGAAACATACCAAATAGCAATCAAAGAACGTCCCAGTCCTCGGGGATCTGAATCCGGTGTTCACGCCAGTAGAGCCCGTAAAAGAAATCAACATAGGAACGGAAGAAAACCAGAAGATGATCAAAGTAGGGACCATAATGGACGAAAGAAGAGAAGATTCTCTAACCAAATTACGTAAAGAATACGCGGATGTATTTGCCTGGAAGCTAGGAGATATGCCGGGGATTGACCCGAAAGTAATCCAACACGAGCTACGCATCATACCAGGCACACCCCCGTTCAGGCAAAAAATTAGAAAAGTTGCACCAGAGTATCATAAGGCAGTGGAAAAAGAACTTCGGAAACTACTAGACGCAGGATTTATCAAGGAAGTCAAGTACCCTACATGGATCTCTAACATGGTCGTCGTTCCTAAGAAAAATGGAGGGGTTAGAATATGCATCGATTTTACTAACCTCAACAAGGCATGTCCAAAGGACAGCTATCCCCTGCCAAGCATAGATCAGCTGGTAGAAGCACTAGAAGGATATGAAGAACTGTCATTCATGGATGGACATTCTGGCTACAACCAAGTAGCCCTGGCAGAAGAAGATCAGCCACACACAGCGTTTTACACCCCACATGGACTTTATTGCTACACTAGAATGCCCTTCGGACTTCGAAACGCAGGGGCAACATACCAAAGAATGGTCGATGCTATCTTCAGGCCATGGATTGGTAGTACCTTAGAAGTCTACGTTGACGATATGCTCGTCAAAAGTAAGCCGCGCAACGATCACCACCAGGATCTGAGAGATATCTTCGAAGCAATGAGAAAACATCACATGAAAGTGAATCCAGAGAAATGTACTTTCGGCGTCACCTCGGGGAAATTCCTCGGGTATCTGGTAACAAAAAGGGGCATTGAGGTAGACCCAGTAAAGATTCAGGCCATAGTAGAAATGCCATCCCCGAAGAATTTAAAAGAAGTGCAGAAACTCAATGGGTCCATCGCAGCCTTGGGAATATTTTTTTCCGATCCTCGGACAAATGCAAACATTTCTTCAATATTCTCAAAAAAGGGAGCAAGTTTGAATGGACCGCAAAATGCGAAGAAGCCTTCCAAAAAATCAAAGAACACCTAGCTTCAATTACGATCCTGCAGAAGCCGGATCCTGATGAGGTTTTGGCATTGTACATAGCAGCAACAGAAGACGCAGTCAGCGCAGTGTTGGTCAAAACCAATACGAAGATAGAACAGCCTATCTATTACGTCAGTAAGACCCTCAATTCTGCGGAAAGGAACTACACAAAGATCGAACAACTTATCCTATCATTGGTATGGGCTACTCAAAAGCTGAGAACCTACTTCCTAACTCACTTCGTCCGGGTCCCATGCAAATCACCACTGGAAGCAGTCCTCAAAAGCGCGGGAAAAGTGGGCAGAATAGCCAAGTGGAACACCCACCTGGACCAATTCAACATCATTCATGAAATTCAACATTCTCGAAAATCCCAAGTTTTGGCGGATTTCTTAGCAGACCTCCCCCTGGACAACGACGAAGAGATTAAGGGAATACCAGAAGCCGAGGAAGAAAGCAAGGATCCAATGGATATCCTCGAACCCGCGAGTCAAAGACAATGGGAAGTCTTCGTCGACGGTTCCAAAAATAAGGAAGGAGCAGGAATAGGCATTG
The DNA here is from genome assembly GCF_003573695.1 of Papaver somniferum. Lineage (NCBI taxonomy): Eukaryota > Viridiplantae > Streptophyta > Magnoliopsida > Ranunculales > Papaveraceae > Papaver > Papaver somniferum. The sequence goes on along the minus strand of NW_020620825.1, from coordinate 17,583,211 downwards.
TCATCACCACCCCAACCGGAGAAAGGATTGTACAGGCACTCAGGTTAGAATTCAAAGAGCATACCAACAACATCGTCGAATACGAGGCAGTCGTACATGCCCTCCGTGTAATAATAGAAATGGGGGTAACCAATGTAAGAATGACAAGTGATTCGCAGCTTGTCATACGGCAAATAGGGATCGAGTACAATGTGTACGATGACACCCTCTCAGCTTACATGGCCTTGGTCCAAACATTGGCATCACAAATTCCGAACATCAAGTTCCGGCACTTATGGAGAAGGGATCTCAGGCACGCGGATGCCCTAGCATATATATATCATCCATGTTGAAGGATAAAAACGTCGAAGCTATTAAAATAATAAGGGTATACGAGCCTTCGCTTGCATCTCAATTCTCCTTCGCTACCAATCAAGATACAGTGGAAGAAAATATCGAAGACCAGGTAGGAGAAGACATCCATAACGATTTTGACGAAGAAGATATCCTGTCAAGAGAAAATCAAGACGAAGACTTCAGCAACGAAGATGATTGGAGAATGGAGATCCACGCGTTTCTCGAAAAGGGAAGCTTACCCGCGGATCATAAACAAGCTAGTAAAATACTCTCCAAAGTAGGAAGATATGATCTCCGGGATGGGGTCCTGTACAACAAATCCTTCCTCGGACAGTTACTACGTTGCTTATCCCGGAAAGAGGGGCATCGAATTCTAAACGACATCCATTATGGTGACGCAGGGAATCATAGCGGCATGAGATCACTAGCCGACAAAGCAAAAACGCAAGGATATTACTGGCCCACAATGATACAGGATGCCACAAGGATGTCCCGACGATGTGAAGAATGTCAGCGCTTCGCCAAAAAGATACACGCGCCGGAAACAATGTTAAATTCTGTACATAGCCCGTGGCTATTTGCAAAATGGGGCATAGATATCGTCGGGCCTTTCGTCGAAGGGTCAGGGAAAAGACGATTTTTGATAGTAGCCACGGACTACTTCAGTAAATGGGTAGAAGCTAAAGCCTTAGCCAGGATCAGAGACGTGGATGTGTTTACTTTCATATTCCAGAACATCATTTGCAGGTTCGGCATACCAGCAGAAATCGTGTCCGATAATGGTAAGCAATTACAGGGGGAAAACATAGACATGCTCTTCGATACTTTCAAGAATAAGGAAGAACAAATCCACCCCCATATACCCTCAAAGCAATGGACAGGCGGAAGCCACTAACAAGACCCTCGCCCTTATCATCAAAAAACAATTAGACGAACATAAGGGGCGATGGTGTGAACAGTTGCATAATGTGTTATAGGCATACAGAACAACAAGAAGATCTGCCACTGGGGAATCCCTGTTTCTCCTCACTTATGGAGCTGAAGCAGTCATCCCAACAGAGATCCTCATGCCAACCACAAAGACCGAAGCATGGGAGAAAAATCTCACAACAGACATGATGTTAGAGAGATTGGACGATCTAGAAGGAAGAAGGGAAGCATCATTGCATAAGATGGAAAATTATCAACGAAGACTAGCAAGGGAGTACAACAAAAAGGTAAAGCTTCGAAATTTTGTAGAGGGGCATTATATGTTGAGAACAATCCCACAGTATCAACGAGAAAATAGATGGGGAAAGTTAGCACCTACGTGGGGAGGACCTTTTATAATACACGACATTGCGGGAAACGGTTCCTACTACCTTCGCAATCTGAAACGCGAGGTCCTCCGGCATCCTTGGAATGCTAAGTGGCTTAAACTATATTACCCATAGGAGCAACGCATCTTTGCATCTGCGTGAAGAAGACCAGAAGAAGAAGGCAGCGTGACCGCTCTACATGTTTCTATCTCTGGACGAGGAATTGCAGGCCTCAACCTATCAATCAAACAAGCTTTCTAAAATTCAAGTAAACAAAACCTATCAACGATATTGGGGAAAGTAGTTAATATACAATCTCTCAGGGTTCCCCCATCAGTGTCCATAAGTGTAAGACCAGGGGGAAGACACCCAGCAGAAAGAGATACCCAACCAATCTTAAGGAAACGGGTCGACGGAATGGGTGTATGTAAATATTTTAACCCCATATCCTAGAACGTTGCCTCGGCCCCCATCGTCTGGGAATCCTCTGGCCAAGGGTTCGCCAGCGGGGTGACAGGTCTCAAGACGATCACGAAGGTACCTCCCTTCGGTATCACACCCAAACACTTAAAAAACTCTTCTTTTGTTTTTAGCGTCCTTCATCACAATGCTTAAAATAAACAACAAACTGATATCGCAGGTATATCAAAAAAATGATCCATTTCATAAAGGTTGGTTACAAAAAGCGGCAAGGCCAATACAAGGAATACACATCAAAAATATTCTTTTTACAAAATACTAGCAAAATCTAACGGAAGGATAATGATGTCGCGGTCTCTACTTAGATGATGCCGCCCCATCAGCAGGGTTGTTCCGAAGAGTTGAAGGGACGCTCCCACCAGATGAGGGTCCCGAGGAGCCAGTCAAGGAAGCAGGTACTGGACAACGCGGATAGCTCTTCACGAGACCATGCTCGGTCTTAAGGCCAAGCTCAATCTTCTCCAGTATCTTGTTTGTCTCCTCAGCCAATTGACACTGAGCCTTATGCATAATAACTGTCGTCCGCTGTTGGGCTTGGGATAATAACGAAGATAGACGATTCACTTCTTTAGAAGAAGCACCAACGGCCTCCTCGCGGGATGCCGCCAAACTCTTAAAATGATTAGTCTGTTCTTCATGCTGCGCTAAGGAAGATTGATCCTTTTCAAATTTTTCATTTGCAACGCGGAGTTGTCCCTCGAGCTATTATTCAATGAGACTAAGTCGGCTTTTTTCTTTGAAAAAGACAACACCAGGAGTTAGCACATAAAAGACACAATCACACTCGATGAAATAGGGTTATACCTTCGACACAAGCCGAAGCCTCTTCATACTCATTAACAACCGCATCTCGCGCTTCATCAAGATGGTCATATTCCACGGATAATTTCTTATAATCTAGTTGAAGGTTGGTGAGAGTAAATTGACTGGCATCTAATTCTACCTGCTTCATCGAATCCATGTGACGAAGGTGGTTGACTTCGTTGTTTATCTCTGATACCCCTTTGCTAAGTCTGTACATACATACTTCAATATTTCTCTCAGACTCAGCCTGGCGAGCTATTTCAGCACGAGACGCAGCAAGGGCCTTGCTTAGAGCCCCAACTTCGGCTCGGACATCGTCCCTTTCTCTGGTAAGACACAACATGCTCTCCTTAACTCCCGGAAAAGGAAGGTAGCGAGCCTTTCGTAATTCCTCTTCCAGAAGATGTATCCTAGACTCCAACAATGAAGTGCGCTCACGGGATTCCCGCAGATTCTCACGTGTCCACAACAGTGTACCATTGAACAAAGTACGGTCATGGTTATACAGATTCTGCATATCAACTATTTGAACATGCCTTGCGCGCCATCCCTCAGCCCGAGCGTCTCACTTTTTGGCTTCGCTCTTAATTTTCTCGACCAGCTCTTTGATACGAGATTTTTGTCGTGCCCTTTCGTTTCGAAGCCATATCAGCTCGGGGACGCCACCCATTGGAGATAGGGTGGGGAGACTCAGACAGAACAACTAAGTAATATAGAGGAATTACGACGCACTGCGAGGGTAAAAGAGGAAAAAGAACCAAACCTGTGAAAGCTGAAACTTGGCCGCGAGTTTGCTCTAACTCAGCGCGAACGGCAGCAAGCTCTAAACGAAGACCAGCCTCCGCTTCACCCAGCCTTTCTTTCTCTTTAAGGCTTTTCTTCAGTTCTTCTATTTCCACCTCAGCCGCAGATAATTCCTTTTCTCTGTGATGAAGCTTAGACTCCAGCTTCAAAGATTTCGCTTTAAAGAATTGATACAACACATGGTTACAATGCTCACTCCTCATCATATACACATCAAAACGGCAAACATTATTACACCGAAGGATTCAATCGTCACGAAGAGATATGTACGAAGACTTACCTCCAAGACACGCTGCTGAGGAAAACCATATTGGTACCCATCGTCTATGGCCATCATATCCGCGACAGAAGTAGGAGGCTCCGATACGAGGGTAGCTTCGGGAACACTCAAGCTTTTCCCCCACATCTCAGATACCCGCGCCTTGGAAGATAGTTCCATCATCCGACGGGTATACGCATCGGAATCCTTTTCACCAGCAACCACCGGGGCAGGATGAGGGACAAACAGCAGACCCTTTTTCTTGAGCCAATCCATTATGGCGTCCTCACCCTCAAACGACAGCGAATGAGGGAAATCCTCGGAAGGCGAGTCAATCACGGACTTCCCCTTTGCTGATATTGCCTCATCATCACAAGTTTCGGCATCAACATGTGCATCATGATCATCCGCGCCCCCATCCTGAACAGCAGCGTCTTCCTTACCAGAACCCCCGAGCACATCCCAATCATCATTGGGGGAAAGAAGAGAGAAGTCTTCAGGAAAATCGAGAGCATCGTCAAAGAGTTCCCCTGCGGAATAAATCCTGTCAAAAGAGAACTCTTGAGAAATGGTGGGGAGAGTTTCCGCAGCATCACCAGCAGGAACAGACATATCAGCGATAACACTGCCGTCAACTACCGCGGCATTATTTCTTCCCTCATCACCATCACAACCCGCACAAATCTCCTCCTCGACATTGAGAGGGGAAGTATCAGTGCGTTCTTCCCCATCAGAAATCTCCTCATCCTCGGCAAACTCTTCGTTTACCGGACTGGTAACTTCTTCATGAACCTCAGCCTCACCCGTCACAATGGTAGAAGACTGCTTCGACCCAATCTTTTTCTTCTTCGACACCTGCAAACCAACACGTTCCACAAAAAGAGTTATTTTTTTTCCTCGAACAGTTTGATTTTTTAAAGGAGGAGAGGCGCGGCCAGAATCTGCATACCTTGGCAGTAGTGGCACTCTTCGGTGAAATTATAGCACCAGAACCTTCCTCCTCGTCTCCTTCAACGACGTCGAGGGCATAAGGAAAGTTCATACCTTCGAAATTTAAATGCCAGGGAAAGAAATATCCATAACGAGCAGGAGGAGATTCACGTGGCCTGCTACTCTCAGAAGGACGCCAACCGCGCGGACCGGGAATCCAACCGTACGCCCAAGGACCAACAATTTCAATAACAGTAGCATGCCACTCATAATCATGGTCACGCTTGATCCTCTCACGTGCCGGAAAAAGTTTCGGCTGACTAGACCCCTCGGTGCCTGGAACATACTTCAGTTTGGCATCGCTCACCTCACTTAACAGACGAATTTCGCCCCGAGGAGCAGCGAGATTCCGAAGGCTAATACTCCATGGTTTACGGTTCCTACTATTGACGTAATCACCGAAGGATTTGTTGAAGTTTTCAGGTGTATATCATTCCCTCTCCGCGGGATTTGGAACGTAACACGTCATCGTCGTCTCCCCCTTACTCCGCAGATAACACTCCCTCAGTGCACGGAGATAATTCCCCGATAATTGCGACACATAACGACTGTGAGTATTGGTGGAAGAGCCTTCACGACCAGCAAGCACATCGTAATAAAAGGAGTCACCAGACTTGTACAACGGAAATATAAGACCCGCCTCGAAGGCTCCAACCGTAGTCAACAAGTGAAACTCATCAAACTGATACTTCGAGATGAGCTCATAAGTAATATCATCCTCAGGGGCATAGAAACGAACCTCGAAGGCTTGAAGCTCATGCTTTTCCTTGAAAACTTCAAGGTCAATATGCTTGAACGTAACTTTCTTCTTGCTAACCGAAACGCTGCGTATCACCGGGGCAGCCTCATCCTCTTCCGCGGGATCAGATGAACCAATAAAAGCCTCGGAAGCTCTTCTTTTCAAAGAAGGATTCTTAGAAGATTCAGCTCTCGGGACACCACCTTTGGTGTTCTTACCTTTGAAAGAAAGTATTGGAGGTGGTGGCAGAGGGTGCTGCACGGGCACTACAGAACGCAGAGGAGGAACATCAAAGGCGACAGCACGAGGAGGGGTCTGCGTACACCTAACGTCATCACGAGGACGAGAAACCGCACGATCGGAAGCGTTTCGAGACCTGGAAGGATTTTTTGAGGGACCCTCTTTCCTAGGAGGAGAGGCCTTCGCCCCAGAAGAAGAAACTCTAATACCACGGGGATCCATTTGAGACTCTCTGCGCGGAGGGGATCTCGATAGACTAGAACCCGGAGTTTGATAAGGAAGCCGCGGACGGTCAGACATGGCTGCGAAGAGGTACAACACAAACAAGTTAGAAACAAACACAAGGACATCACCAAAGATCAAAAAACCACATAAATAGCAGTCCATCTCAACATAACACAGAAACCCTAAAACTAGCGTACATGCTTGAAATTCCCCAAAACCCTAAAACCCTAAACTCAAAAGTCCAATCAATACAAGTAAAACAATGGCCTCCTCGATTTGAGACGAAGAACAGGGGAAAACTAGCATACAAGCATTAAAAGAGGTTCTTCATCACAAACAAGGGACGACAGCAGCAGAAATAGGAGGCTACGATACGATCAACAACATAAAATTTACAATCAACACATCTTAAAACAACAGGAACAAAGAAAAGAAACCTTACCACCACAAACAGCAGCAGGAAGAGGACAACAAATCAGAAACAAAGAAGAAGCGAGCGTGATTAATGCTAAGGCAGAGAGAATTTAATGGTTGAAGAACAAAGAATGAAGACTGACATGGAGAATGAAATTAATTTTTAGGGAGAATGAAATTAATTCTTCTTCTCTCCTTAATATACTCGAAAGAAAGAGAAGGAAATTAATGGAGGAATGGGAAATGTGCCCATTAAATGAGCAGTTAATGCACGAATAAGAAACATGCCCAAGTATCAGGAGAAGTTATTAGGAGAGAGGAAGAATATGTAACATCTGTTTTCTTCAATGCTCCCACTAAACATTCAAGCCCGAAGAAAAGGGGCAAATTGTGTGTACATATTTCATCATCGAACACGTGTATATAGGAAGATACGTGGAGAGCATGCAGGCAAAGTCATCAAAACACGATGACACACGCCCATAGCCAAGAAGCCTATCCCGGCGACGTAGGATCTTTACCCGAACAAATCTAAGGGTAGAAGTTAAAATATGCACCGAAAACACGATGTACTGCGTAGCACCAAATAACTCCCGAAGAGTTACTTTATCTCATCCCCAAAAGAAGCTAAGATCAACGGTGAAGAGAAAGTTAACTGACATGGACGTGACAGGGGCAGAAGACACTTGTCTGACACGAGCAGGCGCCTCAACTACCCGCATTAAACACTCTGAGCAGTACACGTGTCGATCAACCCGTGGAACGAACGAGGATGGCTCTGCGTGATCAAGTAATGAACGAAGACCTCCGCGTGATGGACACAAAACACAAGAAGATAAGGTTACAACGGCCCTCAGAGATGGGTCCCACACTCTAACCCTATAAATACCCCCTCTCCACCAAGAGTGAGGGGATCGGAAAAATCAGGGAGAGAAGGAGAGAGAAAGATTGTGAGTGTAAGTTAGTCCTTTACAATATACAGACCTATGTAAACTCCAAAGTCGCTCGACTATCCCTGTAACCATCAAGTATATAGTGAAACAACAACCCCGTGGATGTAGGCCTTAGTGCTGAACCACGTAAACCCCAGTCTTATTTACATTTCAACACTTTATATTCGCCTAACGCTCCTTGAGTTTTACTTTTATACTTCGTTTTCTTTATCTTCCCCTGCGTAAATGCCCCTCGCAATGTTATTAGATGAGGCTATGATAAACCCGAGGGTTTTGAGCCAAGGAATCAATGCAATCGTATTATCAGTGTGAGACGGTACCTAGAGTGCGAACATTGTTTGTGAACATATAGATGACTTCGTGATTTACGTGTTCACAGTTGTAATCATCTATGCATATAGTTTCTTATGCATGATAATTCAGTAGATTTTTTTTTTATTGATAAAGTTTTTCACTTTCGATGTACAACAAATCAAGCACGGTTTACTTTTCTTCTTTGGTTCTTATTACTCTTCTCTCTTAGTTAACATCATAATTAGCCGTAGCTTTTATTTAAATCAGATTTTAGGATTACTTGGTTAAATAATGAGTTTTTTGTAGTATTTTGCTGTTTTTTGTTCTGCGGAGCCTGCAACATTTCAATATTGTGCAATTTTGCCAACATATAACTTGAGAAAATCCTTTGTTGAATTCTGTTGAAATTACAATTTTAATGCCACCATCACATTGTGTTGTTGTCTTGTTCAAGGGGAGTGGGACTTCATTTTTAGAAGGATGGATGGTAAATTTAGTATTAGTTAGCCGTTGGATTTTAATGTTTGCTTTATAATTGTGGCAATATGACGTTATCCAGCAGATGAACACATTGAATCCTTAGGTATGTATGTTATATATAAAGGAAAATTTGTCATTTGGTCCTAGGCCCAAATAAATAGTTATAGTAGGGTCCTTTCAGAAAAACAAGTTATCTATAGGTCCATAGTAATTTAATATTGTTCAATTACCCCGTTATCCTTGGTCTTTCGTACGTGTGCTAACAAAAAGACTAAAAATTTAGTTCTCTCTCCAGAAACACAATGTTTCTCTCGGTTTCTTCTTCTTCCTTTTGCTCGTTCTCTTCTCTTTTGTTCGCTGGTAATTGCAGTGAAGATCCAAGATCGAAAATCAGTGGTTTCCCATATTAAATCTTCAAACACTACTGAAATCATCAAAATCCTGATTTTTAGTAAAAAAATTACAAAAATCTATTGAATTGATGACCTAAACTTTTCAATTTCAAGCAATAAATAAGAAAATCTACACAACAATGGTGACAACAAGAAGAAAATCAACAGAAAACTAAAGGAGGAGTGATAGAAGATGATTTCGAAGATTCAGAATCATAATTTTTTTTTAAAGTTTGATCCAGCGGTACATATATGATGTACTGGAAAAAAAAATCTTAGTTTGATTTGTTATTATTCATAAATTCGTCAGTTACTTTACTTTGACATGCAGTCGATTTTTACAATGTGAACTGTTCATATACGTTGTACTAAAATTTTTAGTGACTTTCATATATTCATCACTTATTCGTACATTTATGATTTATATTGTTTACTGCAAGGAAAATTCGAGAGCAATTGCACGATACTGCAAAACTTAAGTGAAACTTTTTCAGTACATATTTTTTATACTGCTTTGATTTGATTTGACTTAGGAATGTCAAATAAATAAGAAAATGATCATTTAACAAGACCAAGAAGCAAAACAAAAACATAAAAAGAAAAAGAAATAACAGAAACTTTTGGACAACTAGATTCGCACTTTCCTCCTCCAAGTTACAAAATTTACCATTGACATTAGTTACTGGAATCCTCTTTTTTCAAGAATCCTCACAGTAATCTGGACATGCCTCCCATAACATAAAACAAACCTTAGTGGAATATGCTTAGTGCCATGAGTTTCCAGCTTTCCCTACCACCCAACGAGCCACTACTAGCCGAAACACTCCCTACTGCTCCACTTCCGTTGAACCTTTTCCTCCCAAGGCACCAACAGCCTCGTCATAAGAAATGTCGAAAATGTCAGATCCAATTCAATCTGTCCTCTTCGAGTCTACACCAACACTGTCAGCAGCGACCTCATCATTCTGAGGCACCACTCAAAATCCAGGGAATTGAATGAGGCACATTTTTTAGTACAACATATATGTACTGTTTAATGACTACTCTGCGAAGTAGCTTGAGAGATTCCACTGTAGTGCTAGTGGCTGCATGGGCTTCATGAGTAGTGTATTCGTAATGTAAAGAATCTGTTTAATTGGGGCACATAATATGTATTTATAAAATTGGTGCAGCAAATATGTACTCAAAACAAGAGTATATTCTGTTTGCACTAGAAAATGATGACAATATGTTGGAATCTTGCAATTAGCATGCTAGTTAGTTATCAACAGTGGTGCCGCAAATTAAATTACCATGGTCTACAAGGGGAAACACACCCTTGATCCCATTTTCGATTGCCAGTTGCATAAAATGCTAAAAAAAATTAAGAATACATCAGAACACTTAACTACCCTCAGTAACAACCTATGCGTTACACCTTCATGCAAATTTACAGCTAGTTTGGAACTAATCACTGACTGCTAATCATTACCTGACCATCGGAACCAACAAAAAAATACTTTATGATGAATAGGAGAAGGTTCCAAAGCATTGACATTACCCTTGTGGCAAAGAATGTGTCTGGAAAGGAATTTCTTGTTCACCGTCCCAAAACTGTACACTACCGGTACTATCTCGACTAACCACGGTACCATACCTAGAAGAAAAAAGACAATGATTAACGACTGCAAATCGAAACAAGACAAAATCAGTAGATGATTGAATATTAAACAACTTCTGCCAAAGCTTTTTGTTCCTGCAATACAAACGAAATGGCAATATTAAACAGTCTAGATTTGGAACACAAGTTAAATCAGTCTTACTGGTAACCACACAAGTTATTGAAGTAACACCCAATGCAAAGTAAAACTTTGGAATTCATCTAGTGCAAATGAAAGATCCGTAGTGCGATTACAAATCCACAACGCCTAACACCAGCTACCCAAATAGAAAAAGACGAAATTCCAAATCCGACAAAATTAGTAATTAAGAGTGCAACCACAGTCAGATTGTCTAAACTATTTGTTTTGTCTCCTCCAATATATTTGAGAAATAACACAGAACAACATTTATACAGTGATTTTTTCTTGAGTGTGGCGATTATACACTGAGAAGTATCACAGTACATCATTTATACACTTATTTTCTCAGGAGTGCAGCGCTTATACACTGTGATGTTCTATTAAATTATGGGCCAAAGGAGGTAATCTCCGTAGCTCACCAAATACGACAATTGCCAATTATATACTCTATAGTTATACTGCAGAGAGACCAGAGATGCTTACACTCATGTAATTCACAATTTTTATTTTTATGGAGATGAAAATTGTATTCGGAATTTCTTGTTTGCAAGGTGGCTTGGCAAGTTACTTTATCAATTATTACATGCATGTGCACCATCAGCTAATGGACATGTTATCGAGAACTTAAAGAAATGCTTCTAAAAAGAGTATTTAGTTATGTGCAAGTGTAATCAAAATAAGATCAAGTGGCAGATACAATATGAACAAATGGAAATTGATTTTTAGGAGTACGTCATTTATGTACTATGAAAAATTCTTACTCCCCGATTCATAGAATGCCATCAAATCTACAAAATTTCATAGTAACATTATTGGTATGTTCATACAACATAACCTATGCGTAATGCAAAGAAAGGAAATTCTTCCTTTCACAACGGTCAGTACATATTAGCTACGCTCATACTTTCATTGGATTTTAAACATCATAACAGGGATTAAATTTCTAAATATTGTAATTATGGGCGAACCTGTGTATGAAAGCTTGTCCTATACAAGTTTAGTAAACATTGAGCTGTTGCTGCTGCACTTTCATATCCATGTAGAAGGCATTTATGCAGGAGCTACAAAGACTATCTCTCCATGCCTGTAAAAAAATAAAAAAATGCAACATCAGAAACATCTTAAATCTAAAAATTCAAGTACAGTTGTTACGCATTGTTAAAAAAATCCAGTACAACTGCTATGTAGTGTATGTTCTACTCTAGTCTCAAACACACTGCATTGGGTAGTAGTGTGAAGACGGGTATGCAGTAAGAAGAAAAATTACTTCAATAAAAAATACAGTATAGTTGTTATGCACTGCTCAAAAATCCAGTACAGTTGTTATGTATTGTATATGTTTTATTCTATAATTTTGAACATACTGCATTTGGTTGTAGTGTGGAGATTACCAGCCTCTGATTTTTCAGTAAACCAAATATACTCGCATCAAAAATTAATTCGCATGATGGGTACTATACTCTGGGTACTATACTCGCATCAAAAATTAACAACAATTTCAGAGCCAAAAGCACAAACATATACAACCAACAAAAACATAGGAATATATCAGAACTGAAACACTTTCAATTCAGTATTTCATATGTACTGCTAGATCATATGAATTAACTGAGTATAACTATGAACACAACAGAATTACAAGCAATTATTTTCAGTATTCCATATATGTACTTCTGATTCGTAAACTAAAAATCAACTGCATGTCAAAAATAACTTATAAACCTATGAATCTAACAGAATAAAAACAACTCCATTCCAGTATTGGATACAGGTACTTCAGCATCAAACAAAAAAAGTAATAAAACAATGAATATAACAAAATTAAACCATTATTTTTGCTTCAGTATACCGTTTATGTACTGCTGAATCAAATAATCTGTAACAACAAACAATCATGATTTTAACAAAAAAAAAAGAAACAAAAAACAAAATTATGGCTATATTACTGAATAATCTAAACAATAACAATTTTTGTTCCCAAATCAACACATCAATTCTTCCTATAACGTTTCAGTGGCCAAAGTGAGATCCATTAATCCACTACCAAACGTAACAGATCATTACATCGAACCAATTCACGGATCAGCAATCAAACATCCAAAATTAGATTTATTTTATCAAACTGTAACTAGTGGATCGAATCCAACAAATCACTCAAATTTCAGTAAAAAACCAATTAATTGATGATAAAAAGAACTCGAACAACAAAGAAGAAGATACTGAAAATATCAAAACCCTAAGAAAATAATAAAAAGAAGACTAAATTAAGAATCTCACCATTTTTTAGGGTGTTAGAAATGATCAATTGAAGGAGATACAGAGGAATACATCTAGGGAACAAAATCTTGCGCGGATAAACTGATTAATCGATCAAAGACCTCGTAAGAATCTTCATCGCAAGTCGCCAGAGCTCTTCAAATCGAGAGAGACAATAGAGAAAATGAAAAATGATGAATTGTGAATTGGTCTGCAAAGTAGGAAGGTTATTTCTGGTATTTTTAAATTACAAATAAATGTTCCCGCACGTGTACAGGACCTGGGATTAAAAAGTTGGGTCCATTTTTTTGTTTTCTTTTTATTATGGACCTCTGGTTACTGGGCTTTAGTGGGTGGACCTGCCACTAACCAATACTAGGATATTAGTACCTATAGGTAATTCCTACGTATATAAATGAGATTTATTTGCCTCTCTGCCTTCGACTCCTAGTATATAACCAAAACTAATACTACTTGACTTGGAATCATTGACAGAACTGTGGAAAGCTGTTGGGGCTGATGGTTCTTGATAACCACCTTATTGTGAAGAAAATGTACCAAACTACTTCGGCTGGGCCTCCTGGATTACTGAGCCGCTTCTGTAAGAGTTTCAAGCAATCGGAGTCTAAATATAGAGAGCATGACTTTGCAAATCCCATGAGTTCCTCCCTCTTATAGGAAATGCTCTTTCCATGTATCTGAACTAATGTTTCTAATCAAAAAAGAATCTTTCAGCTGTTCATATTAGTTTCTGTACCATCATAGTTTCGTAATTTCTTGAATCAAAATCTTTTGTTGTTCTGGTGCATCATACTTAAAACTCAAACTCTGCTGCTTAATAGGTGCTGGTTAAGTGTAAGTTGCACAACTGGAACTCTGCTTCGTAATGTTGTACTTATACACGAGAAGGTCAACTTTTTACATCCTATGAAGGCTTGGATAGTCTTCAGAGAAGTGAGTGAAATTGTTTTTTCTTCCTAGGGTTTTCCAATTTGGTATTTGGCATACCTAAAACCAAATTAAATTCGACCCGAAATTGGGCTCTACAGTAAACTCAAACAGATTTTCTGTCTCAAATCAAAATTGGTTGATGGTTGAATTCCTTGTATTTGTTTAGTTGGTGGATGGAAGAATTTTCAGTTACCTTCAGCTTGTGATTATCAGTGTCTTATCTTTCATTCACAAATTGTTTTCTAGTTCTCGTAAATCATCTGTTGAAAGTACTACATTAAGGTGTTTGCAAACCAAGAAAGTGTTACAACTTCATCCCAACCAAACTAGTACTTTTCTAGATACTATTTATTACATAATTCATCGTACCCACAAGACAATCCTTGTTAATCATCATAAGAATCTCTAGTTCAACGCTATTACAGAGAGTCAATGCTCCCAAACATACTAAATACCTAACGGAAATTAAAAAAGATCATAAACATACTATTGTCACCATTCTTTATCAACAACAATATTTGGCTCAAAAATCTCAAAACACCGTCCGAAGTAGATCACAAAACAACAAGGTAAATGACCGCCATAGCAAAATAAGGAAGATTAGAAGCAAGTATCAACAAAACTTGTTCAGAAGAAACTTGTTAATCATATTTAAGTTTTTTTTCAAAGCCTAATACCTTGGTTTTATACGATGTTTCAGAGGATATTATTAATAATCATCCTTATTGTAGCTTTCCCAGTTCTCCTTTTCATAGTGCGCACTGTAATGACTTCCGGATGATGAAGGAGACCCATAACCATCACCAGAATTATTATCAGTGTCCTCACTTTCTTTATCAGTCTCACTCTCCAAAAGCTCCTCTCCATCATCCTCGGGCTTTTCACCCCCATGCATGGTCCTCGCAAATATTGATGAATTGTCCTTTTCATCCAAATATCTCGTATACAGCTTGTCGTCAAATCTCTTTGTGTTGTTAACTAAATAGGTTGAAGACACAACACAGTTTTACGTGGTTCGGCTATAGCCTACGTCCACGGGAGAAGAATGATTAGGGTTTCTTATTAACAATGGAGGTTTTACAAGACTTATATATATATATCCTATACATGCCACATATTCATATAGATAGCAACATATCTAGAGAATATTTTCTTGCAGTGTAAGCCAATCATAAATAGAGAAACCAAATATTCTTCTCTGTTCCAACACTCCCCCTCAAGTTGGTGCGAAGATATCAATGGAGCCCAACTTGGATAGAATTCCATTGAACTGCTTGACAGGTAAACCCTTAGTAAAAACATCTGCCAGTTGTTGATGGCTACGAACGAAGGGAGTGCATATTACTTTGGCCAATACCTTCTCTCTAACAAAATGACAATCCACTTCTATGTGCTTTGTACGCTCATGAACGGTGGGATTTGATGCAATTTGTATTGCTGCTTGATTGTCACAGAACATCTTAGCTGGCTGAGGTGACAGAAAACCCAAATCTTTATGTAATGCTCGCAGCCAAACAATCTCACATGTTGTTGAAGCCATGGCTCTGTATTCTGCTTCAGCACTTGATCGAGAAACAACATTTTGTTTCTTGCTTCTCCACGTAACCAGATTACCACCAAAGAATATACAATACCCTGTTGTAGATTTACGATCAACTGGACATCCAGCATAATCAGCATCTGAATATGCTGTTATACAGTAGCTAGAAATTGAGTAGGCTTCATTCTTTGTCATCAAAACTCCTCTTCCTGGTGATCCTTTCAAATACTGTAGAATCCTAGTTACTGCATTCAAATGTTTAACACGAGGTGTATGCATATAACGACTGACTAAGCTTACTGCATGTGCTATGTCAGGTCTGGTAACAGTGAGATAAATTAACTTGCCTACTAACCTTTGGTATGACCCAATATCACTTAATACATCACCATCATTATCAAGTTTGTTGCCATTTTCTGTAGGAGTATCACAAGGCTTTACTCCCATTTTTCCTGTAGCCTTCAGCAGGTCCAACACATATTTTCTTTGGTTCAGAAAAATACCCTTCTTTGAGTAAGCAACTTCTAATCCCAGGAAATACTTCAGTATCCCTAAATCCTTGATGTCAAATCTGGAATGAAGCATTGCTTTAAGATTTCTAATTTCTTGTTGATTGTCTCCTGTAATCACAAGGTCATCAACATACACTAGAACTATAGTTATACCAAGATTACTTCTTTTAATAAACAAGGAAGAATCGGCAGAGCTCCTTTTGAACTTATTCTGGATGAGTACTGAACTTAGCTTTGCATACCATGCACGTGGTGATTGCTTTAAACCATATATTGCCTTCTTAAGCTTGCAAACCATATTGCTCTCTCCTTCTCGAGGGTGTCCAGGTGGTATACTCATATATACCTCTTCTTCTAGATCACCTTGTAAGAATGCATTCTTCACATCCATTTGAAACAATTTCCAATCTTTATTAACTGCAAGAGACATGAGAACACGAAAAGTATTCATCTTTGCAACTGGTGCAAAAGTTTCCGTGTAGTCTTCTCCATATCTCTGAGTAAAACCTCTTGCCACTAATCTTGCCTTATAACGCTCAACAGTTCCATCAATTCTGTATTTAATTTTGTACACTCATCTACATCCAACAGTCTTCTTCCCGGGAGGCAACTTGACAATACTGTATGTATTATTTACATCTAAGGCACGTAAATCATTCTCCATTGGTGCCCTCCATTTTGGATTAGACTTTTCTTCGTTGTAGTTTTTAGGTTCTTGATGACTAGATATAACACTTAGAAATGCAGAGTGTGAAGAACCTACATGATCATAAGTTAAATGTGCTTGTATAGGATACGCAGCGGAATGATATGTAAAGAAGTCTTTGTATTTCTCTGGAGCCTTCTTCTCACGACTTGAGGTTCTGATAATTGGTACCAATGGTTGATGATCTTGTGGAACCATAACCTCAGTTTCTGGAACTTGATGCGGCACATCTTTTAATCCTGTATTATCATTAGTAACACTAACATTATTGTCTGAAGCTTCTTCATGAACTGCTTCATTATGCACATCCAACACTGCATTAGGTAAGTCCACCAACTCTACCCCACCACCATTATCTCTGTGGGAATCTGTTGCAGTAGGTATCTCATTAATAACTGGAAGTGGTGCCAAATCTGTGTAACACTCCCCCTGAGACCGACTGCCAGAATCACACTGAAAGTAAGCCACTGCTTCATCAAATACAACATCACGAGAAATCTGTAGCTTTCTAGTGGGTGGATGATACCAAATATATCCTTTCTTTGTAGATGAGTAACCAAAGAACACACATTTAGTTTCCCGTGAATCCAGTTTATCACGATGCTTTGCCTGTAAATGTACATAACAGACACAACCGAAAACTCGGAGATGAGAAATGCCAGGCTGATGATGTTTTAAAACCTCTAATGGAGATTTGAACTCAAGCACACGACTAGGAAGACGATTGATCAAATAAGTGGCCGTCAGAGAACCATGAGACCATAATTTCTTTGGAACATGCATCTGAATCATAAGAGCACGAGTAGTTTCCAGAATATGACGTAGTTTCCGTTCAGCAACACCATTTTGCTGTGAAGTACCAACACAACTAGTTTGATGGATAATACCATGACTACACAAATAACCTGGAATAGTGCCTTTGACAAACTCAGTGCCATTATCTGATCTAAAAATTTTAACCTGTGCATCAAATTGGTTGCGTATCATACAATGAAAATCCGCAAATACAGATGAAACTTCAGTTTTGGATTTGAGTAAATAGATCCATGTAGCACGTGACCAATCATCTATAAAGATAACAAAATACTTATACCCATCATAAGCATCAATTGGAGCAGGGCCCATAAATCAGAATGAATTAATTCAAAAGGCATTGTAGCTCGAGTCACAGAATTAGGAAATGGAAAACGAGATTGTTTAGAAAACTGACAAACATCACAGACTTGAGTCTGGACAGAAAAGGCGGGAAAAATCCTAGACAAAACACGACTGGAAGGATGTCCAAGTCTTTTATGATAAATTAACTGCAGAGTAGATCTTTGAGTGAGACATGCCATGTCACTAGAACGTAACAGGTACAATCCATGAGAAAAGATGCCTCTACCAATCGTCTTCTTCGTATTTCGATCCTGAAAGATGACCGTGGTAGGGGTAAATGTAACATCACAATTCATAGAATTAGTGATTTGACCAACAGATAACAACTGAGTAGGAAATGATGGAACAACAAGTGCATTAGATGGTGGACAATCTGGAAAAAAATGCACTTTCCTACTGCCCATCACAGGAGCAGTAGAGCCATTAGCAACTGACACATTTTTATGAGAGCTGCGAATAAATGCATGAACTGACGAAGGATCATTTGCCATATGATCTGTAGCTCCTGAATCAATAATCCAAACGTGGCGGTTATAAACAGGCGTAGTAAGAAAGGCTAGTAGGTTACCTGAAGTATGGTTGGCCTTGCGCTCAGTCTTATTACCCAACTGGTTAAAGAAATCCTTCAATTGGTCTATGGTAAAGGATGAATTATCAGCTACAACAGCTCGAGCAAGCTTATTTTTGTTAAAAATAGCTTTAAGATGAGGATAAATATCCCAACAGCGATCCTTGGTGTGACCAGTTTTATTACAATGATCACAATGAAAAACTTCTCTCTTACCCTTAGCACGAGAATTCTTGTCCTTATCAAATGGCATGGCTCGTCGTTTATCATCTTTGGAGCTCATAAGAGCACTTGATTCAGCATTATCCAGGTCTACAATGCTTTTAGAAATATGATTCATAACTTTATTACGCGTCTCTTCACGCTGCACAGTCGCACAGACATTAGACAGATTTGGCAATTCAACACTCATGAGAATAGTGCTTCTAAGAGATTCATACTCTGGTTTGAGGCTACTGAGCACATCAAAGATTTTATCCTCCTCAACCCTCTTCAAGAGAATTTTGGCATCAGTTGTATGAGGACGATATGTATCCAGTTCATCCCACTTCTTTTTTAAATAACCAAAATGCTCAGTAAAACTTTTCGTACCTTGTTCAGCCTCAGCAATCTCACGTTTCAGCTCAAACACCCGAGCAGCATTATTCCGTAAGCCATACATACTAGCAACAGACTTCCACAAATCCTTTGCAGATTCTGAGAACGAGAAGATTTCCGAAATATGTGGTTCCATCGACTGAAGAAACCACGTGCGAACCAGTTGATCATCAGCAATCCAATCTTCATACTTTGGATCCTTAGCATCTGGACAGGTACTATTCTCACCAATATACCCAGATTTTCTTTTACCCCCAAGAGCAAGAGCAGCAGCCCTAGACCAGCTTACATAATTGGCATCATTCAGCAAGACAGAGGTTAAACGCAAACTAGTATTATGATCTGATTGTGCCATAGTAAACACATAAAGAAACGAAACTTGATTACAAAGAAATGGCCAGGATCGTTAACGATCCCCTGATACCATGTTGTTAACTAAATAGGTTGAAGACAGAACACAGTTTTACGTGGTTCGGCTATAGCCTACGTCCACGGGAGAAGAATGATTAGGGTTTCTTATTAACAATGGAGGTTTTACAAGACTTATATATATATATATATCCTATACATGCCACATATTCATATAGATAGAAACATATCTAGAGAATATTTTCTTGCAGTGTAAGCCAATCATAAATAAAGAAACCAAATATTCTTCTATGTTCCAACACTTTGCATCTCACTTTCTCTCTTCTGCGGCATCTAAATCTTCTTCACTTGAACTTATCTCCTCAACATAGTACTCATATCCTCTTTCTGACCCCTCTGAAGCACTCTCAGTTGCAGCGCCACCTTTCATCAAACCCTGTCGATCAGACCTCTCTTCTCGCTTTCTCTTAATTCTGGCAAGTCTCTTTTCCTTACATGCAACAAACTCAATTGCATCCCTCTGTCTAGCCCTTTCATTCTTGGTTTGACGGTATCGGCTATCCAGCTCAATCTACAGATGATTTTCCAGTCTCACTAATTCCTGTGTATTTAGAGTCAGAGCAATTCCTTTGGCAAGATCAAAAGAAGCAGATGATGGTGCTAGATTGAGAGCATTTTCTCTCAAGTTTGTCGTTCTCTAATCTCAACTCTCTGATAACAATTATTTTTTTCTTTTGGTTTAAAAATGCACAATATGGGTGGACTTTCACTAATCCCTTCTTATGGGGTTCTAATTGATATCATTAATAGTCACATTTATGGCGTTTGTTTAAAGTCCATTCTCTAGAACTTTCACGCCTATTCAAGACTCTACTCACGACAGCTTCACGACGTTTTGGGAATTACCATTCATAACCAAAACCAATTAATACCTTTCCATAACAATTATGTTTCTCCCGTTCCATTGATTCAAACCCTCTCTCCAAACATTTAGGGCCTGTTTGGTACAGTTTTGAAAAATAGTTTTCAAAAATAGTTTTCCACTGTTTTAAAAACATACCCTTTTTTCCTTGTTTTCATTTTCTAAAAATTGTTTGGTAAACTGTTTTTGAAAACAAGGAAAACCAACTACATCGGATCAAATGTAAAGATTCGTCTAAGAGATAGTGATATTAGTCATGACTCACTTGCAGTCATTCCCCATCTCTTACTTTGTTCTGAAAAGAAGAAAAGAATAAAGAAAAGAAAAAAAGAGAAAACACATAGAACAATAATTTGTTGTTTTCATTTTTTTGTTTTTAAAAACAGAAAACAGATAAAAAACATTTTCTGAAAATGTCCTTACCAAACGCGTTTTCTCCTGTTTTCTGTTTTCTCTGTTTTTAAAAACAGAAAACTGTTTTTGAAAACTATACCAAACAGGACCTTAAATTCCTCTAGTCACTTCTAGAGTTACCTTTAAGAGATGGATTGACAGTTTTTCTAACCATTATGCATTTATTAGTGTATATGATAAGAATCTTTGATTTTCTACAGATTAGGGTATGGCGTCACCTGTTAAAAGACATCATTGGTACCAGAAGTATGCCGACAAGGTTGAATAAACCACCACAGTCACATAATTGTTCCATGAACAACTGCATCATCACTTATCTGAAAGTGAAAATTAGGCGCAGGTCCAAAAAAAATAATATTTTCATTGTCAGGCCCACAATTAATTTTAGATACCGTGACACCCATAATTATATGAAATTTTGAAAAATATCTGCATGACGGGCTATGCATCCGTATGACGGGTTATGCATCCTAATTTTTCAGGGGTATAATTGGCAATGCAACTTGGATATAACATATCTAAAAATCCGCGCCTTAGAATTTTACAAATTTTATATCGTTGGAAAGCTTTTTAAGAGAAATACACAACGAATACAAAAAACAATATAAAATTGAAGTTTTTTGCGAAAAAAATCGGAAGTAATTGTTCTTTTAAGTAAAATTTTTAAAAAATTGATACAGAACCATTATGCAACCACCAAAAACGATGCATAACACATTATGCAGACACAATAAAAGATGTATAAAACGTTATGCAACCATATTTTGGTTCATGCATCTATTAATTTATGCATAACATGTTATGCATCCATTTCCTTCGGTGCATAAAAAATTATGCATCAATTTTTTAATTGAGTGCTTACAAAAATGTGGTTGCGTAATTCTTTATGCATCCATTTTCTCGACAGCATAACATGGTATGCAGATATTATCATGGGTGCATGACAAGTTATGCAACCTTTTTCTTTGTTGGTTTTAATACTAACAAAAAAGTAGTTGCATAACGTATTATGCAACCATTCTCTAAACTGCATAACAAGTTATGCAACAAAAAAAAAAGGCTGCATAACTTATCATGCACCTAAAATAATAGTTGCATAACGTGTTATGCATCTTCAAAGAAGCATAGCTAAAACGACAACTTTTGTAGATGCATAATAGACTATGCAACCATTTTCTTAGCTGCATAAAAGAATTCAACAATACCGAGAATGATAAAGGGCAGCATCGAGACACACTTGAAAAATATGAGAAGAAGCTATTTGTTCTCGCTCAATCAATACGTAAATAATCAACATACACCATAATCCATAGCAACAACAGCTGAATATTAGCACAGCATCTCCTCGACATTACCATTCTCCATGAGTATTGTCATCTCCATTTACTGCAGCAACAAAACTCATTCTCCATCCGCTTCAACTTGTGCTCAAAACACCAGATTCCACCTGCAATTCAGCTCAATAGTCTGCAATACCATGACATCACCAAGTCTTTCTGGATTTATTTTGGCTTCCCCACAATATTAATAATAATATTACTTTAATGATGGTCATGTTTATTTATGAGTGCTTGAAACCACTTGTAGAGAGATACCAAACCAAACATGTTGATTTAGAGACATACCGAACCAAAACTTGTGCTTACAGCTCTTGCAAGCAAATTCTTAAGGTTATTTTAAGAAAATACATGTCCACCAGCAAAATGCCAGCTCTTGTAATTTTCACTTTTATCATATTGTGGTTTTCACATAGTCAAGTTGTTAGTACTATACTCACATACATCCAGCAGCAAAATGCCATGGCCATCCTAATCTCATTCAGAATGACAAGACATCCATGGTGCATGATAATTCCACACATTGAGCTAATTATTTAAGAAAATATGTAATTAGTTTCTTAATTTATTATGTCAAGACACACAATACATATGATGATCAACTTCTCAGTTCTGTCCTTGTCTTTGTTTGTCATCAACCTTGGTTGAGTTTTGATCATTGACATTTTAGTACTTATACAAAAGACCACTCAACTCAAAGATGTAAAAAGATTGTGGAGTTTCATCCACAATTCATGTAACGTAAAGAATCATAAAATATTTAACTATTGAAATTGAGATTACCTTGCCATTGCTAACTAACTTCCCCTGTGCATCTGCAAAACACCCAATAGCAAAACAAAATCAACACTTTTCGGTACCATGATTTAAATTTCTTAAATACAAATCAATCGTATGTTAATAACCTTGAGAAAGTATCTCTGTGCCATTATTTGAAGGCGCTAAACCCACATCTAGTCTCAAATCCGGACTTTCTCCTGCTGCGGACTAAAATAATGGAAAAAATATATTAAATGTTAGCATCCGAATTGAAACTAGATCTAACAAAAACGAGAAAAAAAATCTTAAAATCTCCTTTCCATTTGGAGAACTCTGCGATACAACAAAAGAAATTGAAATCTAACTAAATCTTGAAAAAAAATGGCGAAATCAATCAGCTCCACGATTTCTATCAACGTAGCTTCCCAAGCATTTTTCTTACTGTGATAACCTTCTTCTCTTTTCGTGAAGATGATTTGCTTCTGATTTCTAGGGTTTTTCCTATGGTTAATTTTACTCGTAGGGAGGTCACACTAGAGTAAAGAGGAAGAACAAGACGAATCGGAGAAGAGAAGAAGAAAAAAGACGGAACATAATTTTATAAAACTACGGGTCTGGGAGAAATTTTCTCAGAAAAAATGGGTGCGTCCGTGACTTTTTCTGAACGTGGGTTTCTCTGGGAAGAAAAATAGAAAAATGGGTTTGTCAGTAGTTTTCACAATCTAAAAAGCCCTCTCCAAAACAATTTCAGCCATCAGCCCATATGCTGAGCCCATCTCCATCATCATTTACCACCCAATTTTTACCAGCAATAATTACCATCCTATTTTTTTTACAACACATATCAGAAAGTTTTAATGGCTTTTGGAGTTTTATGTTATCCACCTAACAACAATAAAGGTCATTATGGTTCAACAACCCACGAAAATTGGATAAAGTTTTACCTAGATCATGTCACACGGAAAACATATAAAGAGTCCGTCATCGTATGCTCCTTGTCTTGGCTTCTTACAAAGATTCTCATATTTTGTCGGTATGGTCTGAATAAACACCTGGCCATGATTCTACACCAAATCTGTTCTAAACATAAACAAGGAATCTTGGACTGTTGCTTCCGTCATGATAAAGAAAATCTTTTACCAACTTACTCTTTCAGCAGTACTGAAGAAAATATTCAACCTGCGAGCGTAGCATTTTTTAAGGTTAAAACCCCAAAGTCTTCTACTTTCTATCTCCATGTCAGCATTGTTTGTAGTGTCTTTTTCATAGCACATGTTTCACTATGAAACGGTGTTATCTAGCTCAGATTAATATACACCATCACATCTCATCCACATATTTCAAAAATACGTCTCAATCTACTCAAAGCTCAATTATTTTCAATATATTTATCTCCATCCATCTGAAGATGGATCATCAAAATAACAAAGTAAATAGTTCTTCTTAGGAAAAATATTTTTAAGACCCTTCGTCTTAAATGGCAGACAAACTCATTATCCCAACAAATTTACCTTCAACCCTAACTGAACCAGTCTACATTGACAAGACTGTTGTTCACTCTGAAAATGATACCAACTGGAAATGATGTATGATCGACCATGTATGTAGTGAAACTCTCGTACCAACTTCCTCCATGGTAAATCGAATATGCACTCAGTGGCCTTTGGTGCAAACATCAACTGTCACTAGCTTCAGTGAGCTAAAAAGTAAGGTTCTGATTCATTTCCTTGTTGAAATAAAATTCAATAGGGTTGATTCTCAACGCAATTGGTTTGCTTGTGGATTTCTTATTGTGTTAAGAGTGGTGCCTCCAACAGGGTGGCCGACCAACTACCAAACTTCTTTCTTTGACCAATTAATGTGTCTTATCTTATGCAACGTTCCTAACAAGTGTACATAGTTTGAAGATCTCAAAAAAAATGACTTTCAAGCTAGGGGAACTAGTGGATGCTAAAGATTCGTATGGAAACCATCCTTTATAAAAGAATATCAAGATTTTTGTGTGTACCTCTACGTAAACCTTTTCCAACCGGTATCCCTTTAGTTACTGGAGGCAGAATTGCTCATATTTCCTCCTTAAGTGTCGTTATTTCATGTTCCCCAGATTCTTCCGTAACTCTTGCAGAATTATAAATCACAAAGATACTATATTCCCAAAAAGCTCAAAAAAATTAAAATAAACAATAATAATAATCAAGAAGCGGCTAACAACCCCTCATACTCGAAGTATACTCTCCCAAAAGTATCTAAATGGATGCCACCACAACCTCACGTGGTATTTGCTGAATCGATTTCAGATATTGCAATTGTTAACCCACCTGTCACTGTAGATGATATAGTTATGGATACTCAAAATGACAGTGTTAATCCTACTACCAATGGAAAAGGTAAATAGGTTGTTGTTGAAAAATTATCCAAACAAAATGAAGATGATAATCTATTGAGAAAAGTTCCATATGCGGCCGTGTTAAGTGCATATTTTCAATATATTTAGTGTCGAATCCATGCTAATATTTGCTATATTTTCTTGCGAATTATTGTATATTACGTTTGTTTTCTCTTATTTATGTTTTGCTAGGTGAATCATCCAAAAAAAAGCGAATATGCATTTAATTATGCAATAAAGGAAGTTAGCTATAAGCGGAAAAGGGCCAAAGACCATGTGAAACCCGCTAGGACCTAAAAGTCCTTGGTATCATCTCGAAGAGGACAAAAAGACAAAATCAACGGCGAAAGAACGGAGACATTCCGACATCGTATGAAGAAATTACAAGCATTTGAAGCGAGTCAAAGTTGCTGAATTTTGCAAAGGCACAGATGTTATAAAAGCATCCGCTTACATTACTCGGGGCAGCTGCAGTACAAGAACTGACACTAAAATGCTAAAAACACCAAGCGGATAATGGCAGCGAGAAGATCGTTTGCTGTCGATCTCAGAGAAGAACTGATGTTGCTGTTATCATGGGATGACGTTGTGGAGCTTGGTTCTGGGATTCGAAATCAGTCAAGGTTCATAATGGTGCATGTCTGGTGATGGAAAGCTGGAGTAAAAGCTGACGCTGATGACTTAGGAGAAAACTCGATAGTGATCAATGGAGGAGCTCATGATGATGGAGCTGAGTTGCTGCTTCAATCGGTGTTGAATATTAATGGAGTCTGCAATGGTGTTGGTTTTGGTATTCTCGAACTGGCGTTTGGTTTTGGTGGCGATAGATCCTTGCTGCCATCGGTGATCATGATGGACTCGGTTATGCTGAGAAGACCGAGGGAGAAGCTACAGTTTGTAGTGTTGTGGCTAGTGATGGAATGAGCGATAACAGGGACCATGGTATTGATGGAATGAAGCTTAAGACAGAGAAGATGGCTCGGCAGAGAGGAGTTGATGGTGATTCTCGGTGGAGTGTAGCTGAGCTTGATAATGGGTATCGGCTGTTAAGGGCGATGAAGGAGTATTGTGTTGTTTGGCTGAGTACGTTGTGGTCCTGTGTTGCGAGATGCTGAGTTGGGTCTCTGCCAATGCAAAGAAGACCCTGAGCTCAGTGATTGATGGAGCTTGGCTGCAGTTTTGAAGTTCGAGAAGATTTCAGGGAGAGAGAAATGACTGCTTCCATTATCGAATTCGAAACAGAAGTGATAGAGGTGATGGGTGCAGTCTTGATATGAATGTGCTGCTGTTAGTTCGATGGAGATAAACGGAGACAGGGAAGAACATTGTTGGTGATGACGTGAACGAGCATGAGAAGATCAGAGAGAATATATATTCTCGATGAGATAGAGTTTAATGCCATGGCCTCTTTTCCTTGGCACAAAAGCTAAAACCAGGAATTGATGGGAGTTGGTTGCCATGGAAGTGATGCTGTCGATGAAGAAAAGCTCCAGATATTCATAATGGCAACTGCAAGATGAAATTTAGCTTATATAAAGACAACTCTCTTTATTGATGTTTAGAAAATCTCTCAAAACTAAACACGGGCTCTAATCTTGCTCATATGATCAATCACAACTTTGGTGATCATATATATATAGAACTATGAATTCCTTTTCCTAGTCCTATTACCTTATCACATGTCTTTCCTTTTCTTAGAACTAGATGACTTCTAATTCCCTTAGGATTACATCAATTTCCTAATCTTGTCCTAACCAACTTGTTAGTGACTTCTATGTTGAAGTTAATCCAACATTCTCCCCGTTAAGCTTCAACCTTACCCGTGACATATCTTGTACTCCAATCAATTGTCTCATTTCTTCAAACTTGATCCGAGCTAATGCCTTTGTCAATATATCTGCTTTCTGCTCAGTTCCTGGTATGTGTTCAACGTTGATGATCTCCTTCTCGATACATTCTCGTATGAAATGATACCTTTTGTGAATGTGTTTCGTCTTCCCATGAAAAACTGGATTTTTAGTGAGTGCAATTTCAGACTTATTATCAATCTTGATGAGAACTTTTTCAGGTTCTCTTCCTTTGATTTCACCCAACAGTTCTTGAAGCCATATTGATTGTTTAGCTGCTTCTGTTGCGGCCATAAACTCATCTTCACAGGATGAGAGGGCTACAATGTCTTGCTTCTGTGAAAACCATGTAATAGGTGCTTCACCTAGATAAAATATATGACCAGTTATACCTTTGATTTTCTCATTGAGTTCAGAAAAGTAGTGTCTCTTACCAGTCATGTGATTGCTGGCTCCATTATCTAAATACCAGATTCCTTCTTCTCCATCCTTTGATTCGTAGTTCTTTGGTATTAGTTTCCCTTCGTTTAAGAATACAACTTCGTGCATGAAAAGAGCTGTATCTGCTTCCCTTGTTTCATTCTTGTTTTTTTCTTCCATATTTTGTATTCTTTCAGGGCATACAGAGGAGAAGTGTCCTGGTTTATCACATCTGTAACAAATAATGTTTGATCTATCCTTCTTTTCTTTCCCTTGGTTTTGATCATTCTGACTTGTTGTTCTATCTTGTGAGTTAAACCTTCCTCCCCTTCCTCGGCCTCTGTTTCCTCTACCACCTCTTCCACGACCTCTTCCTCTTGTCGCAGAGTTTTGTTGGTAAGAGTTTGTATACAAGAGTTTTCCTTGAGTTTCTCCATTGTTTTCTTCATCAAGGATTCTTTCTTCATATGCTTTCAATCTTCCAATTATATCTTCATAGCTAGTCTTCTTTAAATCTAAGACTTGTTCGAGAGAAGCTATGATATGAATATACTTGGATCTTGGTAAACTATTGAGAAACTTCTTTACCAGTTTATCTTCATCAATGGATTGTCCAAGTGACGCAGCTTTTGAGGCTATCTCTGATAGCTTTCCTGCAAAGCTATCAATAGTATCAGTGTCTTTCATCTTCATTCTTTCAAATTCAGACATTAAGGTTTGCAGACGGGCTTCTTTAACTCGATCAGCTCCGAGATTACGTGCCTTTATTGCATCCCAAATTTTCTTTGAAGTTTCTTGTTCACCAACTTGTAGAACAAGACATTATGGTATTGCTTGAAAGAGTAATCCAATGGCAACATTGCTTTTGTCTGGGTCCAATGTACCAGGATCAATTGTTTCCCAAACTTTGTAGATTTTCATCAGTACCTTCATTCTCATGGACTATACTGTGTAATTTGTGGCGTTGAGGATTAGAACTTGTATTGATGGTGGCGTGAACCTTTTTGCACCCACAATGGTGGTTTCTTTTTCCATGGCTCAGAAACAAGCTCCGATACCAATTAATGGCAACTGCAAGATGAAACTTAGCTTATATAAAGACAACTCTCTTTATTGATGTTTAGAAAATCTCTCAAAACTAAACACAAGCTCTAATCTTGCTCATATGATCAATCACAACTTTGGTGATCATATATATATGGAACTATGAATTCCTTTTCCTAGTCCTATTACCTTATTACATGTCTTTCCTTTTCTTAGAGCTAGATGACTTCTAATTCCCTCAGGATTACATCAATTTCCTAATCTTGTCCTAACCAGCTTGTTAGTGACTTCTACGTTGAAGTTAATCCAACAATTCAAGCATATAGGTGGAAGTTTGTTGTGAATAGATAGAGAGGAAGTCGTTGTTTCTGTTGTTCAGAGCCGGGAGATATTGGCATGACAGATGAAGTAAAACAACTCAGGGAGTTGTATTTTTCACGGAGTTGGAGTTAAGGAATTTCACGAATAGCCTGGTATACGTGAGTTATTGCCAGAGAAGTAGAAAAACCCAGGAAGAAATTATCTTCACGATCACCAGGCTGTCCGAGGGAATATTGGTCGAGTTTAGAAACTTCAGATGATTTGAAAACTCACTGGGCTGATATGTCAGTGATTCTGGCGGAGTAAAAAGAAAATCCAGGGGAAAAATATTCTCACGGAGGTGAGAGTATCCGAGGAGACTACGGAAGAAAACTGAAAATCCAGGGGAAAATAAAATTCACGGCTAGGTAAGTGTCCGTGATGTTATCGGTGGAAGAAAAACAAACTGTGCTGTCAGTTCTATGGAACTGACAAGCCATTGATACTAACGGGCTGGGATATATGCTGGTTTGCACGCAGTCCATTGGATGCGTATACATATTTTACACGAGAGTGAGCTGATTTTGGGAATTTGGCCACGTTTTGGCAAGTTTCCATATGATTTCGACCGGGATTTAACGCACGGGCACTTCCACAACTTGGATACCTATTTAAGAGAACTTCTAATATTTTTGAAGGATATCTTTTAATATTATATCAAACCATTGGAGAGGAGAAATCAAGAAAAGAAAACCTAGGGTTTGGAGCTATTTCCATTACCGTAACTATTTCCTTACCATTTTATCATATGAAACTCATGGGTTTTGTTAGTACCATGAGTAGCTAAACTTCTTAGTGATTGGGGATGAATTCTAAGTTATATACATGATTTGAGTTATTGTATAAATCTATTTTGAAGTTCTTCACATGATTATTGATTATTTATACTAATTAAATACTTATGATTGATTGATAGATTGTTCAGGTGGCCAACTAAATTAATTTGTTGATTCAATCAAATGCTAGTATTGAGTTAGGAGATAAGTAATAGTCGAATAATTCATACAAAAGTAGGGAACACAAGACCTTGCAGAGGGATTTTGTGTAGCGATTCCGTGTGTAAACAACACTAGAAAGTGGACCTTGAGCTAAGAGTCTAACTACTAGGATCAATCTATAATTCACAAAAGATAAAGAATTCAGACAAATTACACCTTGAGTGAGCTACTACTAGGTGTTTTCGAAGAATTTAATCTGGTATTGGAGAGCTTCCGTACCCAGTGATATAAGGAATTTAGGGGATAACACCGAGCTAGTTGTTATTCCACGATTGGTAATAATCTGTGAATAGTTGTATAAATGGATAACTTGATGACAATTTAGTAACGAAGAAGGATTCCCTGATCATATTTATCTCCATTGCTTGCAAACTTTATTATTTTCAATTGCTTTGTTATTTAATTTGTTCTAAAATCAAAAACAAACCCCCATTGTGACACTTTTTGACAACTAAATCTCCCTGCTCTTCGTGGGAACGAACTTGACTTCCATTATATTATTTTTAATTGAGTGGAAATAAGATATTAATTTGATTGCACCTAAGAAACGCATCAAATTTTGGCGCCGCTGCCAGGGAGCAGTCGGTAGCTTTAGTTGTTATTTCTTTTTGTTTTATTTTTGTTTTTAGTCTTATTTTTAGTGTTTGATTTAGCTTTTGAGAATTTTGTTTCAGGTACTTAATCTCTGGCATCAAAGGATTGGAATTACTAGAGGTGCAGAATTCAAACTCGCAAGGGAACTGTACTACAAGCACGTCCAAAGTTGCAACAAGAACCTTCTACCGTAAAAATGGTTAATACAGACGATGAGGGAAATCCTCCACCACCTCCACCTCCGGAGAGGAAGCTAGGAGAGTTGACGTCTCCATGCTTAGATTCGCAACCACTGTGCATTACAATCACTAACCCAGTGGATCTGAAGTCGAATCTACTTTATCATCTACTAAAGTTCAAGGGACATCCAGGTGAAAATACAAATCGACACCTTCAACAGTTCCAGAACACGATTACAAGTCTGAAGCATGCAACCGCAGGTAGAGATATGGCTATGCTACAAGCCTTTCCGTTCTCATTGACAGACTTAGCAGAAGAATGGTTGTATTGTCTTCTTCCAGGGAGTGTTACAACATGGACTGAGATGAAAAAATATTTTGGAGAAATATTTTCCTGCTTCCAAAGCGGCATCCGTTCGTAAGGAGATTAGTGACATTCTACAGATGTCTGGGGAGTCTCTATATGAATATTGGGAGAGGTATAAGGGGTTGTTGGCAAGCTTCCCACACCATAATATATCCTCAATACTTATCATTCAATGCTTTTACGAAGGATTACTTCCAGAACAGAGGAATTTGATTGATGCGGCTGCCGGTGGTTCACTTACTGAGAAAACAATCTCGTAGGCAACCAGTTTGATTGAGAGTATGGCTTCCAATTCTCAACAATTCTACACCAGAAATAAATCTAATGTCAGAAGAGTTAGCGAGATGGGAGAGTCTGCACAATCAGAGCAACGGATGAAAAATATAGAGAACGTAGTGCAACGAATGACAGCAATGATTATTCCTTCTTATGAAGAAGAGTCTGAACAGGTGAATGCTGTGTTCCCTAATCAGAGGCCAAGGTATGATCCCTACTCTAATACTTATAATCCAGGTTGGAAAGATCACCCAAATTTCAGTTATACAGATCAGCAAGCTGCAGCTCCTAATCCTTATGGGCGACAAAGTGGTTTTCAACAACCACAGTTCCGACCACAACCTCAACCTCAACAATAGACTCAGAGTTCTAATTTAGAGGATATGATGAAAATGATGATGAAAAAGCAAGATGCAAATGCTCAGCGTCAAGATACAATTCTGCAGAAGCAAGATATAGCTATAAAGGACTTGCAAACTCAAATTGGACAATTGGCTACAGACATGAATGAAATAAAAGCATAAAATTTTTGCTTTAACTCTAAGAAGTGAGAAGCAAACATAAAAGCCAAAAAAACAAGAAAAGGTTAGTCACGACTTGGAAGAGTAAGTAGAGGTGGAAACCGTCCCAAAAGAAAAGCCAAATTTAACCGGTCAACCTAAGGATTCAGTTCCTACTTTTACCACACCACCTTCTTTTCCTAGTCGTTTTGCCAAGTCAAAGAAGTAAGCTCTGGACAAGGAGATTATGGATATTTTCAGTAAGGTGCATATTAACATTCCATTTATTGAGGCCATCATAATGGTACCCAGGTATGCTAAAGTTCTGAAGGATTTGTGCACAAGGAATGAGAGGTTGGTTGCTAACGAGATCACTCAGGTAGGAGAAAGTGCTTCAGCTATGTTTCTAAAGAAGATGCCTGCAAAGTGTAAAGATCCTGGTGGATTTACAGTGCCAATTACTATTGGTGAAAACGGCTTGAGCTTGCTTTGCTTGATTTGGGAGCTTCCATAAGCGTGATGTCAGCCGATGTTTATGTTTATTTGAATCTGGGACCTTTAAAGGAGAAAGGGATTATCATTCAGTTATCTAATAAGTCTAACATATATCCTAAGGGACTCGTGGAAGACGTGTTGCTGCAAGTTAATGAACTAATCTTTCCGGTTGATTTCTTTGTTGTGGATATGCATAATGGAGACAATTGTTCATCTACTTCATTACTTCTTGGTAGACCATTTATGAAGACTGGTAAGCCGAAGATTGATTGTGATACTGGGACAATCACTATGGAATTAGACAAAGAGGTTATACGCTTCAATATTTTCGAATCTATGCGTTATCCAAGTGGTATCCAATCCGCAATTTCTGTTGATGTTATTAGTTCATTGGCACAACAAATTTTTAATTTGAACAATGAAGATGAACTTGAATCTGTGTTATAAAATAACATAGATTTGGACGTCCATGGCATGCCTAACTTGGACGTTGATATTCCCAAGGATTTTGTTGAGACATGTGGTGCTTTAACGGCATCACAAGAAGTTAGAAGAGGTAATATTTCATATATCTCCTTACTTGTAACTGATGAAGTTCCTTTACCTTCTGTTGTGCAGGAACCTAAATTAGAGCTGAAACCTCTACATGATCACTTAAAGTACGCTTACTTGGGTGACGGGGAAGAGCTTCCAGTCATTATTGCAAAGAATCTCACAACGATACAAGAAGAACGTCTCCTTAGGGTTCTGAAAGAGCACAAAACGGCTATTGGTTGGACAATTGCTGG
This sequence comes from Papaver somniferum, assembly GCF_003573695.1. Lineage (NCBI taxonomy): Eukaryota > Viridiplantae > Streptophyta > Magnoliopsida > Ranunculales > Papaveraceae > Papaver > Papaver somniferum. The sequence goes on along the minus strand of NW_020620825.1, from coordinate 17,550,379 downwards.
TGTAAAAGGTATTAGTCCATCCATGTGCATGCATAGAATCCTTAGGGAAGATGATAGCAAGCCATTACGTGATGCTCAGCGTAGGCTTAACCCCCCAATGATGGAGGTCGTGAAGAAAGAGATCCTCAAATTACTAAGTGTGGGGGTTATTTACCCAATTTCTGACAGCAAATGGGTTAGTCCGGTGCAAGTGGTGCCTAAGACATCATGTGTCACTGTTGTTAGAAATCAAGATGATGAACTTGTTCCTACAAGAGTTCTGAAAAAGCGGGGGTCTAAAAACACCACCCAATATTTCGCTTAGCAATCTGTACGGACAAACTCCAATATACTTTTTATGAGAATCAACTAGACAGTCAGACTCGATCAGTAGAAAAGTATATCAAGAGTTTATATCACAATCTCTAGATTTGATCTTTACTCAAGCAAATAGAAATCTGCGAGTCTTTATCAAAGAGAGATAAACTTGGATGGTACCAAAGACCAATATCCAAGGATCAATCGATATCAATCAACAACCGTTAGGTCGGACTATCCAATTAATTGATCTAACGCACAACCTGTATTATTTCTATTATATAAACAAATATAATGCGGAAAAGAAATAACACAGACACCAGAAGTTTTTTTAACGAGGGAACCGCAAATGCAGAAAAACCCTGGGACCTAGTCCAGATTGAATACACACTGTATTAAGCCGCTACAGACACTAGTCTACTCCAAGCTAACTTCGGAATGGACTGTAGTTGAACTCCAATCAGTCTCCCACTGATCCAAGGTACAGTTGCACCCCTACGCCTCTGATCCCAGCAGGATACTACTCACTTGATTTCCTTAGCTGATCTCACCCACAACTAAGAGTTGCTACGACCCAAAATCGCAGGCTTTTACAATAAACAAATCTGTCTCACACATACAAGTCTATCAAAGGATCAATCTGTCTCCCACAGAAAAACCCTAAAGTTTTTTTTTTCGTATTTTGATAATAATCAAGGTGAACATGAACCAATTGATAATACGGTCTTATATTCCCGAAGAACATCCTATATTAATCAATCACCTCACAACAATCTTAGTCGTATGGTAGCGAAACAAGACGTCGTGGGATCACAAACGATGAGACGATGATGCTTGTGATTACTTTTTATATTTTGCCTATCGGAGATATCAAATCTCAAGCCAATCAATCTGATTGTACTCGTACGATAGAAGATGCAAGATCAGAACACACAACTACGATAAAAGTAGTATCGGTCTGGCTTCACAATCCCAATGAAGTCTTTAAGTCGTTAACCTGGTTTTAGAAGAAGAAAACCAAAGGTTAAAGGAGAACCGAATCTATCACGCAAACTAGTATCACAGTAAGGTGTGGGGATTAGTTTGTGGAGTTGCTAGATGTCCCATTATATAGTCTTTCAAGTCAGGTTTTCTCCTTTCTCACAAAGCAAACACTATCCACCATTAGATGAAAACCTGATTTAGATTCAAGCTAATATATGTCAACCGTTAGATCGAAATCTTAGCTTGGTATACACAAATGAAATGCACGCTTCTAGGTTTGTTAACCACACCCAAACGTGTAAATTGTTGGTTCAACAATAGTCAACCAAAAGGTTAGCCATTTGAGCATTTGATACCAACCATTTTTTTCTTCACCATAACTAGTTCAAATGACTCATATGAACTAGTTAGAGAGTTGTTCAATTGCAAGGAAATCTCATGTACTACACAAGACACAATTGAAGCAAAGATGATTTGATTCACATGAGTCGGTTCATGAACTTTATATCCACAGGTTTGCAAAAGCAGTCCTTAGTCTTTATAAGTTTAGTTCAGAAATTAACTTTTAGATATATAACCTACACAAGTTCGCAGACTAGGTTCGCGGACTTGAGGTACTGGATAGAGTTTACAAACTCCAGCATAAATTCTCGGGTTTGATAACTTCGTCGGTTTGCAGAATGGGTTCGCGGACTTGGCTCATGCAAGGAGTTGGTTAACTCAGCAGAAATTCTCGGGTTTGAGACCTTCGGCAGTTCGCGGACTGAGTTCGCGGACTTGGCTACTAGATGATCTCCAGTATGGGACTTATGCACATATGTGTTTCCACAACATACTTATGTCCACTATGGTTATGTAATCTAAACTCTCATCTCAATCATTGAAACATTCTTAGAGGACGTTATATAGTTGTTACACTATTTCTCGTCAAAGGAATTTTCAAAGTGATTGAAACATATCATGACTTGCGTCACTAGGTAAAGAAAAACATGGTCTAAGCGAAACGATTACCAACACATATTTCGAGATATAAATAGGTGAGGTATACTCGGCTCGAAATACCAAATGTGTATAATCTAAGTCTATATATATAGCATACGACTTTTTTCTCAAGAATTAGGATATAGAATAGATAGACTTTTGAGTGACAGATAAGTTCAAGTCTTCACATACCTTTTTGTCGAGAAGTTCCTTGAGTAGTTCTTCCACTTGTATGATGAATCTCCATGAAGTCCTTGAGCTCAACTACACTTATTATCCTAGTCCGACACTTAGCTATTATAATAGACTAGAAATCAAGACTTATAGTTTTGATCACTAACATTGACAAACATGCTTGATATAGCAACACATGCGAGTTAGACCGATCAGTGTTCTAACAAGTTCAAACAGGATGGCGAGTGTGCATAGACTATAGAAAGCTCAATTCGGCTACCCGCAAGGATCACTTTCCTTTGCATTTCATTGATCAGATGTTAGAGAGGTTAGAGGGACATTATTATTGCTTTTTGGATGGTTATTCGGGATACAATCAAATTGTTATTGCAGCGGAGGATCAAGAGAAGACTACTTTCACTTGTCCTTTCGGTACATTTGCATACAGAAGAATGCCATTTGCTCTTTGCAATGCGCCTGCCACTTTTCATAGATGTATGGTTAGTATATTTTCTGATTACGTGGAAAACATTATTGAGGCATATATGGACGACTTCAGTGTTCATGGCGATTCACTTGATATTTATTTAAATAATCTTGAACTTGTGCTTAAAAGATGCATATACACTAATCTTGTTTTAAACTGGGAGAAATGTCACTTTATGGTAAACCATGGAATTGTACTTGGCCACATCGTGTCCTCTCAAGGGCTCGAGGTGGACAAGGCAAAGATATACTTTATTAGGAACTTACAATACCCCACTCCGGTGAGGAAAATTCGCTCGTTTCTTGGTAATGCAGGTTTTTATAGGAGGTTTATCAAAGATTTCTCCAAAATCTCAATGTCGATGTGAAAATTGTTGCAAAAGGAGGTTTCCTTTAACTTCGACCAGGAGTGCAAGGATTCCTTTAACTTCGACCAGGAGTGCAAGGATTCCTTTAATAAATTGAAGGAATTGTTGACTACTGCACCAATTATTAAGTCACCTGATTGGAGTCTGCCGTTCGAGTTAATGTGTGATGCAAGTGATTATGCAGTCGGAGCTGTTTTGGGTCAAAAAGTAGACAAGAGGTCACATGTGATTTATTATGCATCAAGGACCTTAAACGATGCTCAAATCAACTATTCTACTACTGAGAAAGAGTTGTTGGCTATAGTATTTGCATTAAAAAAATTTAGAGCTTATTTGGTGGGTACCAATGTGATTGTATATTCTGATCATGCAGCACCGCGGTACCTATTGAAAAAGAAGGAAGCTAAGCCAAGACTCATACGTTGGATTCTTTTGCTACAAGAATTCAATATGGAAATTAGAGATAAGAAAGGTGTTTAGAATACAGTTGCCGATCATATTAGTAGACTTGTTGTTTACGAAGAAGAACTTCCCTTAGAGGATCGTTTTCCAGACGAACAACTTTTCTCGATTGAAGAATCAACACCTTGGTACGCTGATATAGTGAACTACTTGGTTACAAGGAAAGTACCTAGTACAATGTCTACTTTTCAAAATCTAAAGCTTAAGAAAATAGCCAAGCAGTATGTGTGGGATGAGCCCTACTTGTGGAAATATGGTGCTGATCAGATTATCCGCAGGTGCGTACCAAACTCTGAATTTCAATCAATTCTATATTTTTGTCATTCTTATGCTTGTGGTGGTCACTTTGGTTCAAAACGTACCGCTCTTAAATTCCTTGAGAGTGGCTTTTATTGGCCTACCCTATTTGAGGATGCATATGCTTTTTGCAAATCTTGTAATAAATGTCAAAGAACTGGCAATCTAGGTGCTCGAAATCAAATGCCACTCAATCCTATTCTCACTGTCAAGATTTTTGATATGTGGGGCATTGATTTTATGGGTCTTTTTGTTAATTCAAATGGAAAATTTTATATACTTCTTGTTGTGGATTATGTTTCTAAATGGGTGGAAGCTAAATCCACCTCCTACTAATGATTCTCAAGTTGTTTGTGATTTTGTGAAGGAATATATTTTCTCTAGACATGGTACACCAAGAGTGGTTATCAATGATGGAAGCTTGCACTTCAAGAAATCCTTCCATGCTCTCCTCAAGAAGTACAACATTACACACAAGATTGGTACGCCGTATTACCCACAAACTAGTGGGCAAGCTGAAATTTCAAATGGTGAGATTAAGTCCTCCTTGAAAAAACTGTTAACACTACACGAAAGGATTGAAGTTATAGGCTTAACGATGCACTTTGGGTGTATAGATTAGCATATAAGACACCGATTGGTTTGTCTCCATATCGGTTGGTTTATGACAAAGCTTGTCATTTCCCAGTTGAACTTGAGCATAAGGCATTATGGGCGTCAAATATGTGCAACATGGAGTATGATAAAGCGGGGAAACATAGGCAACTAAAAATCAATGATCTAGAGGAGATACGTAATGATGCTTACGAGAGTTCTCGTATATATAAGGAAAAGACTAAGCTTTTCCATGACAAGATGATTTCTCGGAAGAATTTTGTTTTGGGACAGAAAGTTCTTTTATTTCATTCTCGTCTTAAGTTATTTCCTGGTAAGCTAAGGTCTAGATGGATTGGACCATATGTTGTTACTAATGTTTATTCTCATGGTGCAGTTGATATCACTAGTCTTAGATATGGGACTAATTCTAAGGTCAACGACCATAGATTGAAGCCATACTACGAGAACATCGCTTATGTGGATGTGGACTCCGTTGAGTTTCAAGATTTACTCCCTCCAGAGGAGTAGTAAGGAGAATGCCAAGTCGGGCTGACGACTTTAAACCAAGCGCTAAATGGGAGGAAACCCATAGGTTTTGTATATTAAACCCTTTTATTTTTTGTTTTTATTGTTTTAGTATCATATTTGCATCCCCATGTTTAATTTCATTGAGTCCGGAATCTAATTTAGAAGAACTTATTGACGAATACCTTTTCGTCAGAAAAATCCAGACTGTGCACAGTTCAGTAGACCATAAGTATCAGACCTTTTATCGAAACACTGCACCCTTTTGACATTTTGTAGAAAACACGTAGATGAACAACTTTTGTGAAATGGAGCTTTTCGAAATTCCTTACCAATTTGCACAGTTTTTGCGTTTTATCTGCTATTGCGTTAGAATTCAGACGGTTTTACACATTGAGGACAATGTGAAGTTTAAGTGTGGGGGAGTATTTTGCATATATATTTTTCACTTTTTTGCATAAAAAACTCCAACTTTTAGAGATTTTTGAGTCACTAGCATACTTCTAGGTATGTTTACATAGAGAATTCTGACCGACATAACTGAACTTGGAAGTGTTAGGGAACTACGTTCGGATTTCTTACGAATTGGAGTGTTACATAATGGATTTAATCATGCCGGTGATGCAAATGAGGTGCAGAGAGAAATGCATTATTAGAGTTGATGATCAATCATTAGTGGAGACTACCCATTTTCATATCAACTGAGGCACCAAACCAGATTTCTTTATAAATGACTAAAGAGCTTTCTTTTGAGTGTGTGTCACCGTACATTAATTCCGGGTAGAATGGTGAGCTACCAAACCTCCCACCAATAGAAGCACTACTTTTTATATCTTGAGTGCTAATTTTGTCAATCATGAGGGTGACGTCTATAGATGAAAACCACCTTCTTGTAGTTTGATTTGCAGTTAGCATCATTATCTCTCTCGCCAATAACAGATCCATAGAAACACCATCATTATCAAAAAGTGGAGAGACATCAAAATCTACAAGGAAAGTTGAAGACGTTTGAGGTTTACAAGCAACAATTCAAGGAAGATCAAAAGTTTCATATCCAAGTAAAAGGAACATACAATCAGCGGATTTTTATATACATGTTGAAGACTTACATAAAAAAGAGAGGAATTCTATATCTAAGTATGAAGACTTATTACAAGAGCGATGAAAATCAAAAGATGAGATTTATTGAAGTTTATGATACAAAGACATTACAAGTTGTGAAAATCAAAGTGGTAAAGTACTTCTTTCATGGCCATGTTAATTTTGGTTTCATTTTTTTGTAGTTGCAATCTTTTTATAAAAAAAAAAGAAACTGAAAAAGAAAAAAAAAAAAAAAGATTTGCATTTAGGTTGTTATTTGTTCAATAAGGCCATAAGGAAGAAAAATCTATAAGGAAGTTTCAAGCAACAAGGAAATTAAGGAGAAAAGAGTTACAAATTGTCAGAGTTCTACGAAGTTCAAGAGTTTATCATCAACAGATGAAAACCGAAGACGAAGACCAAGAAGATAAAGTACACAAGCCAAAGGAAGATGTTTCTATTGGATGCTGTGAGGGTGGTGATTTCGTCACTGCCGATCTGATGTGAAGGTGGTAAGTACTCCCATCCTTGCTATAGTGGTTGATTTCCTTTCTTAGAGATCATCAGAAAAATATCTTTATTTTCCACGATTTTGTGGAGTCTCCAAAAATAATTCGGAGGCTTCCTTCCCACCATTCAACGTGTGTAGGATTCTCTCTTCATTCCTACCTGCACACATGTGAGACCCATAAAAAAGCTGTCTTATTGAGTGCAATTATCATAAAATCCTTTAAAGTGAGGCAGAAGTCGAGGCGAAAAGCTTATTGATCGCTCTCAAACGCGCATTCTATCATTATGGTGTGGTTATTTCTCACTCAAGATTTAAGAATGAATATGTTCTTTGGTATTTCTAACTTCTTATTACTAGCATGCAGAAACTCTATGTCCTCATAGCTCTTTGGATGCTTGGGAAGCTGGAACGCTTTGAAGTTGAAGTAGGTTTTGTGGGTATACCTCTCATAAGCCATCACGAGACTATAACTCGTCCACTAGGGACACCTAGGGGTTTAAAGGCCTGTTGCACATGCTAAGTGAAATTGTATCCTCGACGACATGGAGTTGTTGTATTTTAGATAGTTTGCTCGAGGACTAGCAAAAGCCAAGTATGTGGGAATTTGTTAAGTGCATATTTTGCATATATTTAGCTTCAAATCCATGCTAGTATTTGCTATATTTTCGTGCGAACTATTGTATATTACGTTTGTTTTCTCTTATCTATGTTTTGCTAGGTGAATCATCCAAAAGAAGCGAATATGCATTTAATTGTGCAATAAATGAAGCTAGCTATAAGCGGAGAAGGTCCAAAGAACATGTGGAACCTGCTAGGACCTAAAAGTCCTTGGTACCATCTCGAAGAGGACAAAAAGACGAAGTCAACGGCGAAAGAATGAAGGCATTCTGACATCGTATGAAGAAATTACAAGCATTTGAAGCGAGTCAAAGTTGCTGAATTTTGCAAAGGCACAGATGTTATAAAGGCACCCGCTTACATTACTCGGGGAAGCTGTAGTACAAGAACTGAACTGTCAGTTATCTAAGACTGAAAGTTGAACTAAAATGCTAAAAACACCAAGCGGGTAATGGCAGCGATAAGATCATTTGTTGTCGATCTCAGAAAAGAACTGATGTTGTTGTTAACATGAGATGACGTTGTGGAGCTTGGTGCTGGGATTCTAAATCATTCAAGGTTCATAATGGTGCATGTACGGTGATGGAAAGCTTGAGTAAAGTATAACATTGATGACTTAGGAGAAAACTCGATAGTGATCAATGGAGGAGCTCATGATGATGGAGTTGAGTTTCTGCTTCCATCGGTGTTGAATATTAATGGAGTCTGTAATGGTGTTGGTTTTGGTATTTTGAAACTGGCGTTTAGATCCTTGCTGCCATCGGTGATCATGATGGACTCAGTTCTGCTGAAAGACCGAGGGAGAAGCTACAGTTTGTAGTTTTGTGGATAGTGATGGAATGAGCGATAACAAGGACCATGGTATTGATGGAATGAATCTTAAGACAGAGAAGATGGCTCGGCAAAGAGGAGTTGATGGTGATCCTCGGTGGAGTTTAACTGAGCTTGATAATGGGTGAAAATCGGGGGTCTAACAACACCACCCAATATTTCTCTTAGCAATCTGTATGGACAAACTCCAATACACTTTTTATGAGAATCAACTAGACAGTCAGACTCAATCAATAGAAAAGTATATCAAGAGTTTATATCATAATCTCTCGATTTGATCTTTACTCAAGCAAATAGAAATATGCGAGTCTTTATCAAAGAGAGATAAACTTGGATGGTACCAAAGACCAACATCCAAGGATCAATCAATATCAATCAACAACTGTTAGTTAGGACTATCCAATTAATTGATCTAACACACAACTTATACTATTTCTATTATATAAACAAATATAATGCGGAAAATAAATAACACAGACACCAGAAGTTTTGTTAACGAGGAAACCGCAAATGCAGAAAAACCCCGGGACCTAATTCAGATTGAATACACACTGTATTAAGCTGCTACAGACACTAGGCTACTCCAAGCTAACTTCGGACTGGACTGTAGTTGAACCCCAATCAGTCTCCCACTAATCCAAGGTACAGTTGCACCCCTATGCCTCTGATCCCAGCAGGATACTAGGCACTTGATTCCCTTAGCTGATCTCACCCACAACTAAGAGTTGATACGACCCGAAATCGCAGGCTTTAATAATAAACAAATCTATCTCACACAGACAAGTCTATCAAAGGATCAATCTGTCTCCCACAGAAAAACCCTAAAGTTTTTGTTTCGTCTTTTGATATATAATCAAGGTGAACAAAAACCAATTGATAATCCAGTCTTATATTCCCGAAGAACAGCCTAGATTAATCAATCACCTCACAACAATCTTAATTGTATGGTAGCGAAACAAGACGTCGTGGAATCACAAACGATGAGACGAAGATGTTTGTCATTACTTTTATATCTTGCCTATCGGATAACTCTCACGATATCAATCCAATCAATAAGATTGTACTCGTACGATAGAAGATGCAAGATCATATCACACAACTACGATAAAAGTAGTATCGGTCTGGCTTCACAATCCCAATGAAGTATTTAAGTCGTTAACCTGGTTTTAGAAGAAGAAAACCAAAGGTTAAATGAGAATAGACTCTAGCTTACAAAATAGTATCACACGGACGTGTGGGCGTTAGTTTGTAGTGTTGCTAGATGTCCCCTTATATAGTCTTTCAAATCAGGGTTTCTCCTTGCTCACAAAGCAAACGCTATCCACCGTTAGATGAAAACCTGATTTAGATTCAAACTAATATATCTCAACCGTTATATCGAAATCTTAGCTTGTTATACACAAATGAAATGCACGCATCTAGGTTTGATAACCGTACCCAAACGTGTGCATAGTTGGTTCAATAATAGTCAACCAAAAGGTTAGCCATTTGAGCATTTCATACCAACCACTTTCTTCTTCACCATAACTAGTTCAAATGACTCATATGAACTAGTTAGAGAGTTGTTCAGTTGCAAGGAAATCTCATGTACTACACAAGACTCAATTGAAGAAAAGATTATTTGATTCACATGAATCGGTTCATGAACTTTATAGCCAGGGTTTGCAAAAGCATTCCTTTGTCTTTATAAGTTAATGATAGACGCATTTATGTGTCTAATATGTCTCAATTATATGTATTGTTAGTGCTCAATTTTGTATTTATTTTGTTATTTTATGTCTTTGTAGGTATTTATAGAGAAATAAGCTCTTGCGGCAAAATTGTCTCGAAAAGTGGTGTTTTACACCCCAGGATAAAGTACTAAAGGCACCCCATAAATGCGCCGGAAGCACTCCAAAAATGTGCCGGAGAAAATAGAGATTACCACATTTCATTGGCGAAATAGCTTCCTCTGTCGCCCCAGAGGATGGGTTTAGCTCATCATTGTGTAAACTTGCTCAAAATATTGATTCATGCTCAAAATTTGTTTACAAAGATGAAATGGAGAGAAAATAATGAAAATCGGGTGTTTGCAACGTTTATAATTGTTGCAAAACACTGTTACAAAGAACGATAAAAAAGAACTTCTGTTGTTGTATCTCTGCGACCCTCATGTGGATGTCGTTGTCACTGTAGCATATACGACTGCCTCTGGTGGTCTTTTGTTCTTCGTGTTCTTGATGCAGCAGCAGAAAAGTTTTCTCTGCAACACGATCAATCTCCTCTCTTATTACTCTAAACTCTCCGAAACTTTCCGTCCATGTGATCCTAGGAACCTATTTATACATCATTGCGACATTGAATCTCCCAAAATCTCTTTATTTAATCCCATTATTTCTTTTATTCTCGAAAATATATTGTTTCCAAAAATCGTTTTCCTACGCGTCTGCAGCTGTATTTCTTTCCTTCTATACCTTCTTCACGCTCCAGAATATCGGTCAACTCTTCCAAGCACGTGCAGTACATGTTTAAATTCCTCACAACTAGTGCAAGCTCATGTTTTTCCTCCAACTCCCTGTTTGGATTAAACCAAGTTATCCATCCAAATTTGATCGAAACAAACACCCATACTAGCTCTGTTAGGACATATCACAATTACCCATGAAGTTTCAGCGATTGAATCACACAAAAACTCCTCCAAACATTCGATCGAAATTCTGCCAGTAAAGTGAAATGTTTTCCCGCCAAAATTGGTTTTTTGAATTTGAGAAGAAGATGTCCTCCCCCTAATCCTGTATGGGTTTCCCTTTAGCACTTTCCTTATGGGGTGCAAATAGTAATTTTTGGGCTCAAATAGTAATTTTTCTGGGGTTTCTCCGACACATTTTTGGGGTGCTTCCGGTGCATTTCGGGGGTGCCTTTAGTACTTTATCCTGGGGTGTAAAACACCACTTTTCGAGCCAATTTTGCCGCAATAGCTTATTTCTCTATAAATACCTACAAAGACATAAAATAACAAAATAAATACAAAATCGAGCACCAATAATACATACAATTGAGACGTATTAGACACATAAATGCGTCTATCAGTTAAGTTCAGACATCATTAGATATATAACCTATACAAGTTCGCAGACTAGGTTCGTGGACTTGAAGTACTGGAAAGAGTTTTCAAAAACTCCAGCAGAAATTCTCGGGTTCGAGAGCTTCGCTGGTTAGCGGACTTGGCTCACGCAAGATAGTTTGATAACTCAACAGAAATTCTCGGGTTTGAGAACTTTGGCAGTTCGCGGACTGAGTTCGCGGACTTGGCTACTAGCTGATCTTCAGTATTGGTTATTATGCACATATGTGTTTCCACAACATACTTCTGTCCACTATGGTTATGTAATCTAACCTCTCATTCCAATCATTGAAACATTCTTAGAGGACGTTATATAGTTGTTACACTATTTCTCGTCAAAGCAATTTCCAAGATGACTGAAACATACATGACATGCGTCACTAGGTAAAGAAAAACATGGTCGAAGCGAAACACTTGCCAACACATATTTCGAGATATAGATAGGCGTCCCGAAATACCAAATTTTTATAATCTAAGTCTATATATATAGCGTACGACTTTTGTCTCAAGAAGTAGGAGATTGAATAGATAGACTTTTGAGTGACAGATAAGTTCAAGTCTTCACATACCTTTTTGTCGAGAAGATCCACCGGTTCCTTGAGTAGTTCTTACACTTGTATGATGAATTTCCATGAATTCCTTGAGTCAACTACACTTGTTATCCTAGTCCGAGACTTAGCTATAATAGACTAGAAATCAAGACTTATAGTTTTGATCACTAACATTGACAAACATGCTTGATATAGCAACGCATGAGAGTTTGACCGAGTAGTGCTCTAACAATCTCCCCTTTGTCAATTTTAGTGACAAAACTATCAATACATATGGAATATAAAAAGATAATGATACTTTACTACCTCCTATTCCATAAGTCTAATCTTCAACATTCCTTGAAATCATCGTCCTTCCAAGTACTCCAATGATCCCAAAGGTTGTAAGTTTATCATCACCGTTGTTGAAGATCCGTAGCTATAACAATGAGAAAGCATTGGTCTCGATCATTGTTATACAGTGTCATAGTATTATTACACAGTGTCAAAGTCCAATTGTATCACAACTTCAACAATAATACTCTGGTGATATGTATCACTCCCTCTTAGTCAATACTCCATATCGATCATGGAAACCACTCCCCCTTACACAATGATCCGAAAAACATATGTATTTGTAGTGTGAACTACATATTAATTCTCCCCCTTTTTGTCAATAAAATTGGCAAAGGTACAAGAACGGGATCATAATGAAATTTCCACAAGAGATATTTCATGACTAAAAGAAAGGAATCACATCATCTTAATTTAGATGCAATCATATAGCCGAAGCTAATAGCATTCATCAAGGAGTTTAAAGATACAAGATAACCCCTCTAAAATTCCACATCCGCACACCCCTGAAGATATGACTATTAAGCACAAGTTCAAAAGAACTCTCCCCCATTAGATGTCATTCCCAAGGGAACAACAAGAGAGACCTTAATTTCGAGAGAAACAAAGGATTTTTATTGAACACCAAATACCATGAAAAAATGATTTTCTATATCCAAAAAATCAATCAAATTAATCACAAGTAAACCCATGATTAATTTAATCGGAATACGCAATCCAATTAAACACAAAAGTGCTCAACTTAATTGTTTATGCTCAACATAAGTAAACTTACGGAACATATGACTAGCATAACCATTAGACAATGATTAGGATAGCCGTTCATATACTCAACACAAGAAGAATCTCATGGAATATATGAATACTCAACTAGACTAATTACAAGAGAACCCATAGTTACTCTAATTGGAATACAAACAACCAAACTAATCACCAAAGTAATCAATTTAATTGTCATTTGTTTTGCTCGACATAAGAGAACTTACGGAGCAAATAACTAAAAAACCAACAAGATGATTAATTTAGTTCACAAATGCTCAACATAACATACCTTACGGAACAACCAACCAAGCTAATCACGAAATAATCAACTTAGTTGTATCGTGCTCAACATAAGAAATATTACTGAGCCTCACAGTATTTCATAGGATATGAATCATTGAAGATCAATACTGTGGAATTACACAAGGATCTATTCTACTTTTAATCATAACAATAATAGACTTTATCCTTGTTCACAAAAGATTTTAACCTATCTTCCATCAAAGAATTGACAATATCGGCTTAACTTTTGTGTTTGTCAAAAGTCTATTCATCCTTAAATCAATACATACATACCGATCATGAACGACTTTAATTTTGACAAAATATGGGACAACATAGTTCACGGACGTAAACACCAATATCCCATAACACATTGCAATATAACAAACCATAAGATTAAATATTGCAAACCATCACCCTCCAAATATTTTTAGAATTTAAAACCAATAAACCTAAAAAATAATACAAGAAGATGAAAAATAATAGGTATGTGTAGTCACAATCATCGCTATTCAAAGCACTAGTTATTCTTCCAACTAAGACAAAAAGAAGACTTACTAGGCATTGTAGATCTTCCTCAGAGCATCTACAGAAAACTCCTTCTCATTATTGAAGAAAACATTGATTATGGGATCATTCAATACTTCCATATCTTCAGAATTATCAGTTAACTCACTAAGTTCTCTTTTTAGATCACGCAGGGTATTCTTGATTAGAGAAAACCTTTGTTCATAGTGAGTTATCTCTTCCAAAGAGGAAATGATTCGAGATTTTAAATCATTTCGCTTGTTGATGAAAGCTTTCACCATGTCTCTAAGATGACTATTATGACATACAGAAAAGAGACAGTTAGAGGAAGAACCTTCTCCAACGGTTGTTGACTTCTTCTTTATCATCCGGGAGGAAGTGATTCCTTTGCACAGAAGTACACTAACAGCTTCTACATCATCTCTTTTAGACGTACCTCTAGTTACAGGAGCCATGAGAATTGTGAATGAATAAGGGAGAAGGCAAGCAGTACCAGTAGATTTATAAGTGACAAACCCTAGATATTCTTGACATTGTCAACAAAACATAAAGGACTACACAAATGGAAACAAATGAACAATGACGTGAGACACTTCTAGACGCTTCTCATCTTTCCCAAGTTAAAGATGAGAAGGTAAATATCACCATTCAGTTGGTGACTGGTCGGGCCAAATGCCCATTTCCCTTATTTTTTCGTGGCTTGTCACTGGTGGTTGAGCTAACAGATTTCTTTCTTGTTCTAGAGAATTTACTCTGTTTGTTTTCATCTAGACTCACTCTTTCCATGTTATTTTGAAGTTTGGTGACTCTCATGTTTCTTTTCTTGAATCTCGAACAAGTATCTTTAACATGCCTTGAGTGTCCACAGAAGGAGCAGATCAATGTGGATTTTTCGTCTTCATGTACTTCCTCCTTTTTACAACTCTCCACTATTGTTTCCTGATTTGCAAAACCCATCACTTTTGCTGTTTTGCTGCTGAATCCTAAACCATGATAGTTTCCAAAGGATCTATGACCAAACAACATTGCTGCAACTTTGTCAGAGCTTCCAGACAACCTTTTCAGGTCATCTCTGAGATAATTAATCTCCTTTTCTTTTAGAGACATGGTTTTGACGAACTTAGTATTAAGATGCTCTACCTCAATATTTTTCATCTGGAGTGATGATTCAACATACCTCAAGGAGGTTTTGAGACGAAGGTTCTCTTGAAGAATCTCTTTATTTAGGAGATCAACCAACTCAGTGTCAAATTCAAGTTCTGAATCAGAATTTGAAGTTGAAAGAGAATCTGAAGTACGGGCAGTAAATCCATTGCACCAGTTAGACTCATCTGAGTTATATTGAGAAGCATTACCTTCAGTTGAATTATCTTCAGCAACCAGAGAAGATGGAAAACCAGAAAATCTATTCTTCTTTTTTAATAAATTCTTGACCTCATTGACTATTAGTGAATGATCACATTCATCATCCCAGGATAGCTGAGAGGAAGACATCTCAGTATTGTTCACAGCGTTGAGTGCGAAAATTCTCCCTTTATCTTGATCAAGAATTCTTAACTTTCCAATCAGTGAAGTCCTGGAAAGTGTATCAGGGTTATTTCCCTCAACGATGGCATGCTTCTTAGACTCGTATCTAGATGGCAGCGATCTGAGAATTTTCATCACAATATCCTTTTCAAGAATAGTCTTACCCAATGCAAAGGATGCATTAACAATCTCAGAAACTTTGTGATTAAACTCATCAATTGAATCTTCATCTTCCATACGAAGGTTCTCCCAATCGGAATTAAGGTTTTGAAGCCTAGCTTCCTTTTCAATGGAGTTTCCTTCAAATACAGTTTCTAAGATATCCCAAGCATCTTTAGACCGAGTGCAATTACACACATGGTGCTGAAGGTTTGGGGTAATGGCATGTATGATAGTGTTCAAACCGTCGGAGTTCTGCTTAGCAGCAAGTATCTCAGCAGGGCTATATTCACCAATAGGTTTGGGAACGTTTACATCACCAACTGCCAAAATGGGAGCATCAAAGCCATTAAGTACATATACCCATGATTGAAAATCACGTGCTTGAAGAAAATCTCGCATAGCAATTTTCCACCATAAGTAATTAGAGCCATCGAAGACTGGTGGTACGTTAATAGAGATAACACCTCTGTCCATAGAGCCAGATTGCTACAAACACAGACTTGTAAGGTCTTAAACGTGTTTTCCAGCTCTGATACCAATTGAAAAAGCGGGGGTCTAACAACACCACCCAATATTTCGCTTAGCAATCTTTATGGACTAACTCGGAAACACTTTCTAGAGAATCAACTAGACAGTCAGGCTCAATCTAGGTAAAAGTATCTCAAGGAGTTAATATCTCAATCTCTCGATTTGATCTTTACTCAAGAAAATAGAGATATACGAGTCTTTATCAAAGAGAGATGAACTTGGACGGTACCAAAGACCAATGTCCAAGGATCAATCAATATCAATCAGCAACATTAGGTCGGACTACCCAATTGATTGATCTAAGGCACAACCTGTATTATTTCTATTATATAAACAAATATAATGCGGAAAATAAATAACACTGACACCAGAAGTTTTGTTAACGAGGAAACCGAAAATGCAGAAAAACCACGGGACCTAGTCCAGATTGAATACACATTGTATTAGGCCGCTACAACCACTAGCCTACTCCAAGCTAACTTCGGACTGGACTGTAGTTGAACCCAAATTAGTCTCTCACTGATCCAAGGTACAGTTGGAACCCTACGCCTCTGATCCCAGCAGGATACTGCGCACTTGATTCCCTTAGCTGATCTCACCCACAACTAAGAGTTTCTACGACCCAAAATCGCAGGCTTTAACAATAAACAAATCTATCTCACACAAAAAAGTATATCAAAGGATCAAAATGTCTCCCACAGAATAACCCTAAAGTTTTTGTTTTATCTTTTGATATATAATCAAGGTGAACAGAAAGCAATTGATAATCCGGTCTTATATTCCCGAAGAACAGCCTAGATTAATCAATCACCTCACAACAATCTTAATCGTATGGTAGCGAAACAAGACGTCGTGGAATCACAAACGATGAGACGAAGATGTTTGTGATTACTTTTATATCTTGCCTATCGGATAACTCTCGCGATCTCAAGCCAATAAATAAAAATGTACTCATACGATATAAAATGCAAGATCAGATCACACAACTACGATAAAAGTAGTATCGGTCTGGCTTCACAATCCCAATGAAGTCTTTAAGTCGTTAACCTGGTTTTAGAAGAAGAAAACCAAAGGTTAAAGGAGAATCGACTCTAGCTTACAAACTAGTATCACACGAACGTGTGGGGATTAGTTTGTAGTGTTGCTAGATGTCCTCTTATATAGTCTTTCAAATCAGGGTTTCGCCTTGCTCACAAAGCAAACGCTATCCACCGTTAGATGAAAACCTGATTTAGATTCAAGATAATATATATCAACCGTTAGATCGAAATCTTAGCTTGTTATACACAAATGAAATGCACGCTCTAGGTTTGATAACCGTACCCAAACGTGTGCATAGTTGGTTCAACAATAGTCAACCAAAAGGTTATCCATTTGAGCATTTCATACCAACCACTTTCTTCTTCACCATAACTAGTTCAAATGACTCATATGAACTAGTTAGAGAGTTGTTCAATTGCAAGGAAATCTCATTTACTACACAAGACAGAATTGAAGCAAAGATGATTTGATTCACATGAATCGGTTCATGAAATTTATTTCCACGGTTTGCAAAATAATTTCTTAGTCTTTATAAGTTAAGTTCAGAAATCATCTTTAGATATATAACCTATACAAGTTCGCAGACTAGGTTCGCGGACTTGAAGTACTGGAAAGAGTTTTCAAACTCCAGCAAAAATTCTCGGGTACGAGAGCTTCGCTGGTTCGCGGACTGGGTTTGTGGACTTGGCTCACGCAAGATAGTTTGATAACTCAGCAGAAATTCTCGGGTTTGAGAACTTGAGCAGTTCGCGGACTGAGTTCTCGGACTTGGCTACTATCCGATCTCTAGTATGGGACTTATGCACATATGTGTTTCCACAACATACTTATGTCCACTATGGCTATGTAATCTAAACTCTCATTCCAATCATTGAAACATTCTTAGAGGACGTTATATAATTGTTACACTATTTCTCGTCAAAGCAATTTTCAAAGTGATTGAAACATATCATGACTTGCGTCACTAGGTAAAGAAAAACATGGTCTAAGCGAAACGCTTACCAACACATATTTCGAGATATAGATAGGCGAGGTATACTCGGCCCGAAATACCAAATGTGTATAATCTAAGTCTATATATATAGCATACGACTTTTTTCTCAAGAATTAGAAGATAGAATAGATAGACTTTTGATTGACAAATAAGTTCAAGTCTTCACATACTTTTTTCTCGAGAAGTTCCACCGGTTCCTTGAGTAGTTCTTCCACTTGTATGATGAATCTCCATGAAGTCCTTGAGCTCAACTACACTTACTATCCTAGTTCGAGACTTAGCTATAATAGACTAGAAATCAAGACTTATAGTTTTGATCACTAACATTTACAAACATGCTTGATATAACAACACATGCGAGTTTGACCGATCAGTGCTCTAACAATGGGTATCGACTGTTAAGGGAGATGAAGGAGTATTGGGTTGTTTGGCTGAGTATGTTGTGGTCTTGTGTTGCGAGATGCTGAGTTGGGTCGCTGCCAATGCAAACAAAATCCTGAGCTCGGTGATTGATGGAGCTTGGCTGTAGTTTTGAAGTTCAAGAAAATTTCCGAGAGAGAGAAATGACTGCTTCCATAATCGAATTCGTAACAGAAGTGATAGTGGTGATGGGTGCAGTCTTGATATGAATGTGCTAATGTTAGTTCGATGGAGATAAACGGAGATATGGAAGAACATTGTTGGTGATGATGTGAACGAGCATGAGAAGATCAGAGAGAATATATATTCTCGATGAGATAGAGTTTAATTCCAAGGACTCTTTGCCTTGGCACAAAATCTAAAACCAGGAATTGATGGGAGTTGGTTGCCATAGAAGTGATGCTGTCGATGAAGAAGAGCTCCAGATATTCAAGCATATAAGTGGAAGTTTGCTGTGAATAGATAGAGAGGAAGTCGCTGTTTCTGTTGTTCGGAGCCGAGAGATATTGGCATGATAGATGAAGTAAAACAACTAAGGGAGTTGTATCTTTCACGGAGTTGGAGTTAAGGAATTTCACGAATAGCCTGGTATATGTGAGTTATTTCCAGAGAAGTAGAAAAACCCAGAAAGAAATTACCTTCACGATCACCAGGCTGTCCGAGGGAATATTGGTCGAGTTTAGAAACTTCAGATGATTTTTGAAAACTCACGGAGGCTGATATGTCCGTGATTCTGGCGGAGTAAAAAGAAAATCCAGGGGAAAAATATTCTCACGGAGGTGAGAGTATCCGAGGAGACTACGGGAGAAAACTGAAAATCTAGGGGAAAATAAAATTCACGGTTAGGTGAGTGCCCGTGATGTTATCGGTGAAAGAAAAGAAAATTGTGCTGTCAGTTCTATGGATCTGGAAAGCCATTGATACTAACGGGATAGGATATATGCTGGTTTGCATGCAGTCCATTGGATGCGTATACATGTTTTACACGAGAGTGAGCTGATTTTGGGAATTTAGCCACATTTTGGCAAGTTGCCATATGATTTCGAACGGGATTTAATGCACGGGCACTTCCACAACTTGGATACCTATTTAAGAGAACTTCTAATATATTTGAAGGATATCTTTTAGTCTTTTATCAAACCATTGGAGAGGAGAACTCAAAAGTAGAAAAGCTAGGGTTTGGAGCTATTTCCATTACCGTAACTATTTCTTTACCATTTTATCATATGAAACTCATGGGTTTTGTTAGTACCATGAGTAGCTAAACTTCTTAGTGATTGGGGATGACTTCTAAGTTCTAGACATGATTTGAGTTATTATATAAATCTATTTTGAAGTTCTTCACATGGTTATTGATTATTTATACTAATTAAATACTTATGATTGATTGATAGATTGTTTAGGTGGCCAACTAAATTAATTTGTTGATTCAATCAAATGCTAGTATTGAGTTAGGAGATAAGTAATAGTCGAATAATTCATACAAAAGTAGAGAACATAAGACCTTGCAGAGGGATTCTGTGTAGCGATTGTGTGTGTAAACAACACTAGAAAGTGGACCTTGAGCTAAGAGTCTAACTACTAGGATCAATCTATAATTCACAAATGATAAAGCATTCGGAAAAATTACACCTTGAGTGAGCTACTACTAGGTGGTTTCGAAGAATAAAATCTGGTATTGGAGAACTTCCGTACCCAGTGATATAAGGAATTTAGGGGATAGTACTGAGCTAGCTGTTATTCCACGATTGGTAATAATATGTGATTAGTTGTATTAATGGATGAATATAATAACTTGATGACGGTTTAGTAATGAAAAAGGATTCCCTGATCATATTTCTCTTTATTGCTTGCAAACTTTATTATTTTCAATTGCTTTGTTATTTACTTTGTTCTAAAATCAAAAACAAACCCCCATTGTGACACTTTTTGACAACTAATCTCCATGCTCTTCGTGGGAACAAACTTGACTTCCATTATATTATTTTTAATTGAGTGGAAATAAGATATTAATTTGATTGCACCTATGACACGCATCAGTACGTTCAACAATAGATCCAAAATTTTGAAGATTTATGATGTAGGTATTGTATCAGCTTATCAGACCATTTCAATAGACGATATTCTACCAGTTATTTACAAAAAAGTTCCTAACCAAGAGATTGTTAGTGTTGTGCTGACTCTTGTTGGTCAACATGATATTGAATCAGGACAATCAGGTCTGATTCATACTAGTAATTCAAACAGAAGATTCAAAAGCTTTGCGGTCCCATCTCAAATACCAGCTATCATGATCAAAAAAATGATTTTCCTTGATGCTGAGCATGATGCCCTTTATAATATTGAAAGGAAACTAAATACAAAAGATGGCCTAACGAAAAAAGCAGAACAACTAAACCAGCTCTGGCTAGTGCTGTTGTCATTCCACCCGAAAGCTCTTATCTTCTTGAACCTTGAAAAATCGGGGGTCTAACAACCACACCCAATATTTCGATTATCAATCTGTATGGACTAACTCTAATATACTTTTAAGAGAATCAACTAGACAGTTAGAATCAATCTTAATGCAACTTATATCAAGGAGTTAATATCTCTATCTCTCAATCTGATCTTTACTCAAGCAAATAGAAATCTGCGAGTCTTTATCAAATACAAGAGAGATATAAACTTGGATTGTACCAAAGACCAATATCCAAGGATCAATCAATTTCCAATCTACAACAAAAGGTTGTATTTCACAATTGATCGATACAACGCACAACCTGTGATATTTCAATTATATAACAAAATATAATGCGGAATAGAAATAACACAGACACCAGAAATTTTGTTAACGAGGAAACCGCAAATGCAGAAAAACCTCGGGACCTAGTCCAGATTGAACACCACATTGTATTAAGCCGCTACAGACACTAGCCTACTACAAACTAACTTCGGTCTGGACTGTAGTTGAACCCTAATCAATATCACACTGATTCAAGGTACAGTTGCGCTCCTTACGTCTCTGATCCCAGCAGGATACTACGCAATTGATTCCCTTAGCTGATCTCACCCACAACCAAGAGTTGCTATAACCCAAAGTCGAAGACTTTAATAAACAAATCTGTATCACACAGAAAAGTCTACGATAATAGATAAATCAGTCTCCCACAGATAAACCTACGAGTTTGTTCCGTCTTTTGATAGAAATCGAGGTGAACAGGAACCAATTGTAGATGGAGAAAAACGATTTGCTGTTTTTTTAGGGAAGTGAAGAGACGGACGTGTTTTCGAGACTCCTCAACCGAGCAAACTGATCAACCTCGCACAGATGCACTACAAAGGGAGTGCTTAGATTCGAGAGATCAATCTGTAGATGTTGATGGTGGTTTTTAGCTTAGGGTTAAAATCGTAAAAATGCACATCCGACGTGACGTCACTATGACCATTAGCACATTTATTTAATCAATCAGCATGCCTACGCAAGAATTACCAGGGTATCTTTTTTTACATGGGTCATGTTACATGGCAAAACACTTAACACTGACTGACATCATCCATACCAAACCCTAATTCTCATGTTACCGTGCCAAGGCATGACAACCATGCCAGCCGCACCACTGTGCCAATGGAAAACCATGCCGGCCACATCTCCACGCCAAGGCACGCCAACCATGCCAGCCGCACCACTGTGCCAATGGCAAACCATGCCAGCCACATCTCCGCGCCAAGGCATGCCAACAATGCCAGCCGCACCACTGTGCCAATGGAAAACCATGCCAGCCACATATTCGCGCCAAGGCATGCCAACCATGCCAGCCGTACCACTGTGCCAATGGCAAACCATTCCAACCACTTTTACCGTGCCAAGGCATGCCAACTATGCTAGCCGCACCATACGCCAATGGCACGCCAAACCCTTGTCCCCACCATGCCAAGCCATTCGCACCATGCCTTGGACCTAGCCATGCTAGCCGCACCATACGCCAATGGCATGCCAAACCCTTGGCCCTACCATGCCAAGACAACCGAACCTTTCCTTGTCCCTAGCCATGCTAGCCGCACCATGCGCCAATGGCATGCCAAACCCTTGGCCCCACCATGCCAAGCCAACCCCACCTTGCCTTGGACCTAGCCATGCTAGCCGCACCATACGCCAATGGAATTCCAAAGCCTTGGCCCCACCATGCCAAGCCAACCGCACCTTGACTTGGCCCTAGCCATTCTAGCCGCACCATGCACCAATGGCATGCTAAACCTTTGGCCCACCATGCCAAGCCAACCGCACCTTTCCTTGGCCCTAGCCATGCTATCCGCACCATGCCCAATGGCATGCCAAAACCTTGGCCTCACCATGCCAAGCCAACCGCCCCTTTCCTTGGCTCCAACCATGCTAGCCGCACCATGCGCTAGTGGCATGCAAAACCCTTTGCCCCACCATGCCAAACCGTCCGCACCATTCTGCCTTGGCCACACTTCACCAAACCTTCCTCACCATTCTGCCTTGGCCCTACCATGTCGGCCTTCCCTATGCGGCTAACAAAACGAAGGCGTGCGACGATCATCGACCACCCTTCAATCCTGGTGCAAATCCTAGCCGTCCAAGGTCGCCAGACAACGCATGGTAACATTTGGCCCAAAACCCCTTAGTTTTGGCCACGCCAAACCGTGCCAAGGCATGCCAACCTCCTTGTCGTGCCATACCATGCCGGACTTCCCTATGCGGCTACCAAAACGAAGGCGTGCGGCGATCAACGACCACCCTTCAATCCTAGATGCAAATCCTAGCCGTTCAAAGTTGCCAGACAACGCATGGTAACCTTTGGCCCAAACCCTAGTTTTGGCCACGCTAAACCGCGCCAAGGCATGCCATGCCACATGTGCCAATGACATGCCAACCACCTTGCCGCGCCATACCATGTCGGCCTTCCCTATGCGGCCACCAAAACGAAGGTGTGCGACGATCAACGACCACCCTTCAATCCTAGATGCAAATCCTAGCCGTCCAAGGTCGCCAGACAACGCATGGTAACCTTTGGCCCAAAAACCTAGTTTTGGCCACGCCAAACCGCGCCAAGGCATGCCATGCCACATGTACCAATGGCATACCAACCACCTTGCCGCGACATACCATGCCGACCTTCTCTATGCGGCTACCAAAACGAAGGCGTGCGACGATCAACGACCACCCTTTAATCCTAGATGCAAATCTCGACCGTCGAAGGTCACCGAGCAGGCAAGTCTCCCAAGCTCGACTTGCCAGACGACAACAACATGTACATGTTTTCAAAGAAAATACTCGAGACATCAACGCATATCACAAACTGGGGGATGCTCATTGGGTATTGGTTTTGCGGTTTACAGCATGTGGCGTACACTACGCCCGTTATAAGAAAGTGTCATAAGGATGAGGCGGTTAGTAAATACAGGGAGTAATGGTGAAACGCTTTCTTTTATGGAACATCAATTCCAGGCGTTACCGGTTACCACCTCCTCCAATTTACTCACCCGTTTTCAACTTTTTAATGAGACCAGAGTACGTTTCACTTCGACTTGTATAAATAGGCATTACCTATTTCCACCGAATAACAAGTTCAGGTCAGTAGCATACGACACTCAGAAAACGTTTGCTAGCTTTCCCATCTGTTAGCTTCCCACTTTCTGATACAAGTCACAAAAAAACTACTCTTCCAGAATCAACTATTCTGGTCTCAACACTCTCTTCGCTTGCCTCCCCAAAAACAACCCTTCTCCTCTTCTTTGTGGCCGAAGCAAGTCTGGAACGACCATTTCTTGGTTTAGTCCGGATTTGTACAGATTGATCTCTCGAATCTAAAGTACTCCCTTGTAGTACATTCTTTAGGATTTAGACTCGTTTCTCACCCACACACCCGAAATTACCGAAATCAGCAGAAACCTTTTTCACCTTCAAACAGCGGGGTACACTACGCCCGTTATAAGACAGTGTCATAAGGATGAGGAGGTTAGTAAATACAAGGAGTAATGGTGAAACGCTTTCTTTTATGGAACATCAATTCCAGGCGTTACCGGTTACCACCTCCTCCCATTTACTCATCTGTTTTCCATTTCTTACGAGACCAGAGTACGTTTCACTTCTACTTGTATAAATAGGTCTTACCTATTTCCACCGAACAACAAGTTCAGGTCAGGAGCATACAACACTCATAAAATATTTGCTAGGTTTCCATCTGTTAGATTCCCACTTTCTGATACAAGTCGTAAAACAACTACTCTTCCAGAATAAACTATTCTGGTCTCAACACTCTCTTTGCTTCCCTCCCCAAAACCAACCCATTCTCCTTTACTTTGTGACCGAAGTAAGTCTGGAACGGCCATTTCTTGGTTTAGGCCGGATTTGTACAGATTGATCTCTCGAATCTAAAGTACTCCCTTGTAGTACATCGTTTAGGGTTTAAATTCGCTTCTCACCCACACACCCGAAATTACCAAAATCAGCAGAAACCATTTTCACCCTCTAACAATTGGAGACCACAGTGGGAGATTGATCTTTCGGTTACAATGTCAATTTTCAATACTCAATCTCATACTTCGACCCAGACGTCAGGACGGTAGAGGCAAACGACCTGCTCAGGTATCGACGACTCAGCTACCAGACGGCCTGATACGATCCGCTCAGGGATCGACGACTCAGTTACCAGATGACCCGATCACTAGTCATGACACCGCAAGGGGCGACTAGGGACTTCCCATAGGTTAAAAGAAAACGATATGCCCAGGGATCGACGACTCGATTATCAAGTGACTCAGGGACGACTGGGGACTTTCCACAATCGTGGTGCTTCCCACAAAACTCGGACTTGCACCTGACTCATTTTTCGTTAGCAGATCCAAAAAATCGAGTAAGTATTGCCTAGACCTAGTACATGGTTTACTATTTCAAGTTTTCACGGGAATGATAAAACCGATAGCCATGATGTTTCACCCCATGTCATTTACCAACACACGATTCCATGATTTTCCTAGGATGTTTGCGTCACTTGCAATCGTAACCAAGACAATCCATTCCAAAACAATTCATTCCAAAAGAATAATAAAAAACCTCCAAAGTAACATTTGTCTATCAACCCAAAAATCTAGGAAATCAAAACCATAAATTAGGCGTTTCATTTGTCTTTCAAAAAAAAAAAAACCTAAAAATAAGAAGTTCAGAAGACAGATATGCATTCAAGGTAAGCTTTTCAACAATGGCCTGCTCTTCTTAGCAAGAGCCTCCTTCGTGCTTTGGAGAGCCGCCCTCTTCAATTTCAGTTTCCTGGACAATTTTTCGACTTCCGCTTCTTGCTTCTTCACCATATCCGCAGAAGGACTTTCGACTGTTTCAACCAGCAACTTTTCAACCTCAGAGAAACCTTCAACGAACCAAGGAACGTTGAACTCGAAGTTTACACACATGTCACGGTGGAACCTCCAGCTCGAGATTACATCCTCAGAAACAGTATTACCGGTCACGTTGCACATGTCGTCAATCGAACACAAAGATTCCTCCGGACGCTTAACCAACGCAAATTGACTAGTAACCTTCTTGGTCTTGGCGATATGTCCATATATTTCCCATATCTTGGTGTACAACGCCGCATGTTTGAATGGCACACTAAATCCCCCGATCAACACATGATCCGGATAAGGAACCAGGTATGGAGGGTTGAAAGTCGCGCCCGCGTCTTCACCAGCAGCCGGCAAGGGATTCCTAACAACAATTGCACTTGCGGCCACTGGAGTACTCTACACTGTCTGAGTCGCAACGACGTTTTCATCTCGATCAACATCCATTTCGAGGTCGCCCGGTGTGACTTCCACAGTTGGAGACAAAGTTGTATCACCACTAGTCTCCATCTCAGGGCCATCTTCAGAAACGGTTTCCCCATATGACATCACAGATTAGATATTTTCCAAAAACAAAAGGGGCATGCGGGAGACTCAATGATTCTCCTTCAGACTGACTAGAGGAAGATTCAACACTGCTGTCGGAAGAACTACTCTCGCCATCACTAGACTCTGAGCTTTCATCCTTCTCGGGTTCCCTATTGCCATGGATAGGCTCAGCACCGCCACCCTCCGTCTCGAGAAGCGATGTTTTCTGACCACTTGCAAGTTTGGTAAAGGGGTTCACGTTGCTGAGACCCTAGGCAAGATACAAAGACGGATACTCAGAAAATAAACAAGGATATACACGAGCCAACTAAAGTCAAAAGGAAAATCATACGTACCCGCATATTGGACGAACTGAAAGTCGGTAGAGCTGTCGAAGCTGACTGGGAACCATCTGCACGGCTTTTAGATCTTCGCTCCTTCACTTGGGGACTATCTGCACTCGGGCTAATGGATTTTTGCTTGGGCGAAGAAGGATCCCTCAGCAGTGGATGTTCCGCTAAAACCGCAGGAGAAGGCTTACATCGACAGTTTTCCACCACATCATTCACGAATCCATGGAAAACGAGAAACTCATCCTGTCAAAATATGTTATACTTGGAGGCTGTTGATGTATTTCGTTCCGCAAGCAGGAAAGGGGGACTTTTACCCGACACAAGAACAGTAGCATCGAGAACAACTGGCAACGTGGCTTCTGGAACAGCCGACTGACGAACAAGTGGGACCTCTTGGTCAAAACCCATATGCCGAGCCGCCCTATCGATATTGTAAGAGACTGCTTTGCAAGATCCTCGAAAGAAATACGACACATGACCGGGCGTGCAGCTTCGCATGAACACTATCTCTACAACACTTATATCCTCTTTATCAGAAGACAAAGACATACTCGGAGCAGGAGCAAAGAAACTGATTTGAGTTACGGACGCATGCACCGGAGCCCATGGACGAAAATTGACCATGTACGAGTTGTCAAGGAATCCAACCAGGTTCCAACCAATCTTTGGGCGCCTATTCGACCAGCAAAGTATCCTAGAGCCGCCCCAAGACTCGAGACGTATGGCCAATGGTTTTGGAGCATACCTTTCGAAGTGATCCCACAACCACGCTTGGAGAAAGGAGGCATGAACATATGAATCCACTTTCATGTAGCCATTTGAAGCGCACATGTCCGCGACCAGCTGATCCAAGTGTGTGTACAGAGAACCAAGAAATAAGCCGCCAATAGGGAGAACGACACCTTTTGCCAATTTTATGGAAAACTTGATAAGTTCCTATCTTATCTCCTTCTTACCCGAGCCGTCATCAAAAATATCTCTGGATAACCAAAGAGCCAAGAACGCCGCGACACGAAGCGTACTATTCTTCTGATTCGTCTTCAGCTCATCAGCAAACCACTGAGATACCCACCATCCATAGAAGCACCTCGTCTCATTTTTCTTTTCGAACGAATCCTTTTGATTTCGCAACCAGAGCGGCACGCATTTCTTCTTCGTCTTCAGATAATTCGACATCGAGGTTTCCTATTACGGGAAGGTTCAGCAATACGGCCACGCTCTCTAATGAGATAGTCATTTCACCCGTGTGAGTGTCCGTACATCATCTGGAAATAAAAGCAACCAAGCCTGGAATATCTTTCCTAATTTGAAGCAATGCGGAAGCTGCGATAGCATCAATAATCTGCGCTTTGGTTAAACTGGTTTTTACACATTCCTGGCTCATCATGAATCACATCCATTTCTCAAATAGACGCAATGGACTCACACATATTTTAAAGTCAATAGGAGAAGCATGATACTCTTTTCTATGAAGACAAAACCTTATTACACCCCCTGGCCGAACCGACCAGGCCTCTCATTCACTTTCCGGACCGATCAGAAGTATCGACACATACTTGGAATGATTTTTCCTAATCGTGACGGATGTTGTAAAGAACTCATCATCTATGTTTGGCTTGGAATTGCCAACATCTTTCGGTACGGCATAAATTTTTGACATCCTAACGAAGATTCTATCACGCTGCTTTCACCTTCGAAATAACCACAATGGAACAATACGAAGAGAAATTATTACGGAAAGTGCATTGAATTTATTTTATCAGACACAGGAGATCCATCCTGGACGCAAGCCATTTTGTTTCAAAGTCATAATGTGCATATGAAAACAAATGAGGACTGACAGACCCTGCATCACCACCTCATACCAAGGCCGTACCATGCAGCGGGAAATTTGCGCCCGGTCGAGGAGGCGCGCCCCACCAAACGACCACACCAAAAATAAAAGTAAACCCTAGAAGCTAGGTTTTCACGGGAAGGGAATAACAATCACCAGCTCATGCATGCCTACTTTGCAAGGTAATTAAGGCGGTCAACATCACTACGGTATTCACGCCTGAATGTTTCTACAAGTTCGTGCAAAGCATACCTACGGCTAGGATTCATAACAACGCAGAAGAACAATATTTATACAAGTTCATGAAAAGGTACGCCTACAGCTAGGGTTTGCACTAACAAAAAAAAACAAGTTAAAGAGGAAGTGTTGGAAGACATACCTGGGATTCGCTCGTTCTCTTTACTGTTATCACACGGCCAGAATAATAAAAAATATATAGGTGTGAAATAAAAGGAGAAGCTGACCCTCCTTTTAAAGGCGTGATGCTTGGGGGTTTGAATAAGGAAAGGACTTCCTATTTGAGTCAAGTAAGGAAAAGAGGCAACCGAGCCCGCGAAGATAAATCACCATGTTAAGACCGTCCACGCCATTTCCTTGGCCCCACATGCCAAGCCACGCATGCTTTGCCTCACCAAACCGCGCCATTGCCTTGGACTCACATGCCAATCTGTCCGTGCATGCTTTGCCTCACCAAACCGCGCCATTACCTTGGCCCCATAATACCGAACCGTCCGCGCCATGACTTGCCGCGCCAACACCAACAACTCGCCAAACCAGCATCATGATATTCCCTAACCCAGCCAAGGTAATGCATAGCCATACTAAGCCGACGATCTTCATCTCACCACTTCACGTTCTACACCACGAATAGAATCAACGCAAGGCCGTCAAACACGAGGATCATGATCTCTCCTTATCTCTCGAAAAAGTTTAGTCAGACCTTCCTGACCATCTTTTCATGACTTGTTGTTTCGATTTTTTTCCTAGCCCGTCACCATCTTATGCTTACCTCGCAACAACGCTCCTGTTCCGAGCTAAGCAAGGGACTTAATGTTGATGGTGGTTATTAGCTTATGGGTAAAATCGTAAAAATGCATATCTGACATGACGTCACTATGAACATTAGCACAATTATTGAATCAATCAGCATGCCTACGCAAGAATTATCAGGGTATCTTTTTTTACATGGGTCATGTTCCACGGAAGAACACTTAACACTGACTGACATCATCCGTACCAAACCTTAATTCTCATGCTACCGCGCCAAGGCATGCCAACCATACCAGTCGCACCACTGTGCCAATGGAAAACCATGCCAGCCACATCTCCGCGCCAAGGCACGCCAACTATGCCAGCCGCACCACTGTGCCAATGGCAAACCATGCCAGCCACATCTCCGCGCCAAGGCACGCCAACCATGCCAGCCGCACTACTGTGCCAATGGCAAACCATTCCACCTACATCTCCGCGCCAAGGCATGCCAACCGTGCTAGCCGCACCACTGTGCCAATGGAAAACCATGTCAGCCACATCTTCGCGCCAAGGCATGCCAACCATGCCAGCCGTACCACTGTGGCAATGGCAAACCATACCAGACACGTTTACCACGCCAACACATGCCAACCATGCTAGCCGCACCATACGCCAATGACATGCCAAACCCTTGGACCCACCATGAAAATCCAATCGCACCATGCCTTGGCCCTAGGCGTGCTAGCCGCACCATACGCCAATGGCATGGAAAACCCTTGGCCCCACCATGCGAAGCCAACCGCACCTTTCCTTGGCCCTAGCCATGCTATCCGCACCATGCGCCAATGGCATGCCAAACCCTTGGCCCTACCATGCGAAGCCAACCGCACCTTGCCTTGGACCTACCCTTGCTCGCCGCACCATACGCCAATGACATGCCAAACCCTTGGCCCCACCATGCCAAACCAACCGCACCTTGCCTTGTCCTTAGGCATGCCAAACCCTTGGCCCCATCATGCCAATCCAACCACACCTTTACTTGTCCCTAGCCATGCTAGCCGCAACATGCGCCAATGGCATGCCAAATCCTTGGCCCCACCATTCCAAGCTAACCGCACCTTCCCTTGTATCCAACCATGCTAGCTGCACCATACGCTAGTGGCATGCCAAACCCTTGGCCCTACCATGCCAAGTCGTCCCCACCATTCTGCCTTGGCCACACTATGCCAAGCCGTCCGCACCATTCTTCCTTGGCCCTACCATGTCGGCCTTCCCTATGCGGCTACCAAAACGAAGGCGTGCGACGATCAACTGTCACCCTTCAATCCTAGATGCAAATCCTATCCTTCCAAGGTCGCCAGACAACGCATGGTAACCTTTGGCCCAAAACCCTAGTTTTGGCCACGCCAAACCGCGCCTAAGCATGCCATGCTACATGTGCCAATGGCATGCCAACCACCTTGCCTCTCCATACCATGCCGACCTTTCCTATGCGCAACCAAAACGAAGTCGTGCGACGATCAAGGGACACCCTTCAATCCTAGATGCAAATCCTAGCCTTTCAAGGTTTCCAGACAACGCATGGTAACTTTTGGCCCAAAACCATAGTTTTGACCATGCCAAGGCATGCCATGCCACATGTGCATGTGGCATGCCAACCACCTTGCCGCGCCATACCATGCCGGCCTTCCCTATGCGGCTACCAAAACAAACACGTGCGACGATCAGCGGCTACCCTTCAATCCTAGATGCAAATCCTACCCGTCCAAGGTCGCCAGGAAACGCATGGTAACCTTTGGCCCAAAACCCTAGTTTTGGCCACGCCAAACCGCGTCAAGGCATGCCATGCCACATGTGCAAATGGCATGCCAACCACCTTGTCGTGCCATACCATGCCGGCCTTCCCTATGTGGCTACCAAAACGAAGGCGTGCGACGATCTACGGCCACCCTTCAATCCTAAATGCAAATCATATCCGTCCAAGTTCGCCAGACAACATATGGTAACCTTTGGCCCAAAACCCTAGTTTTTTCCACGCCAAACCGCGCCAAGGCATGCCTTTCCACATGTGCCAATGGCATGCCAACCACCTTGCCGCGCCATACCATGCGTGCCTTCCCTATGCGGCTACCAAAATGAAGGCGTGCGACGATCAACGGCCACCCTTCAATCCTAGATGCAAATCTCGACCTTCGAAGGTCATCGAGCCGGCAAGTCTCCCGAGCTCGACTTGCCAGCCGACAACAACATGCTACATGTTTTCCACGAAAACACTTGAGACATCAACGCATATCACAAACTGGGGGATGCTCATTGGGTATTGGTTTGGCGGTTTACAGCATGTGGCATACACTAAGCCTGTTATAAGAAAGTGTCATAAGGATGAGGTGGTTAGTATATACAGGGAGTAATGGTGAAACGCTTTTTTTTATGAAACATAAATTCTAGGCATTACCGGTTACCACCTCCTCCCATTTACTCACCCGTTTTCCATTTTTGTAATGAGACCAGCGTACGTTTCACTTCGACTTGTATAAATAGGCATTACCTATTTCCACCGAACAACAAGTTCTGGACAGGAGTATACAACACTCAGAAAACATTTGCTAGCTTTCCATCTGTTAGCTTCCTACTTTCTGATATAAGTCGTAAAACAACTACTCTTACAGAATCAACTATTCTGGTCTCAACACTCTATTTGCTTCCCTCCCCAAAACCAACCCATTCTCCTTCACTTTGTGACCAAAGCAAGTCTGGAACATCCATGTCTTGGTTTAGGACGGATTTGTACAGATTGATCTCTCGAATCTAAAATACTCCCTTGCAGTACATTGTTTAAGGTTTAAATACTCTTCTCACCCACACACCTGAAATTACCAAAATCAGCAGAAACCATTTTCACCCTCAAACAGTAGGACTCTGGCCTAAACCTAGTTAATCGCCGTTCTAGAGTCAATTCTGTCAAAAAAAGGGAGATGGGTTGATCTGTAGAAGAGAAGCTGAGAACTGTGTGGGATCAATGATGATCAAGGATTGTGGATGTGTTGAAGGTTTCTGCAATAATTTCTGAACTGTGAAGTTTTGAATAAGCTCTGATAGATTGATGAATTATTGAGAGTGATTACTCGTAAAATTCTTATTCGATGAATGTTCGAGTGTTCAATCATGAATTCAGAGACTTATTTATATTGTCATAAGAGCGAACACATTGATCCTCTAAGTGTGACGGCTTCATGAATGGAAGAGTGGGGAAGTGGAGATCGTGGTAAAACCAATTCTATGTCATGTGGAGATTTGGTTGATCGTCCACCCACTACTTTTCTAACTCCTTCAACCGTTTGCACGAATTACTCACATTTCTCGTCGTGGATGAACACACGTGCCGTAGGCAGCCAGGCCAAAACCCTAATTGATATCCCCCCATTTGAGACGTGATTGATGTCTCACGAATCGTGGAGTCTGCAAGGCAGACGTGTTTTAATTAGTCAGTTGTTGACTGATTAGACAATGAGTCTAGGTTTTGTTGAATCGAGCATGATTTACGAATGCTCAGTGATTCATGAATATTAATATTGCTCCTCTGAGAAAATATTACGAATTCGATGAGTTGTTGAATATTGAGTTGCGATCAATATTCGAGTTTCCCAATTCGGCGAGTTATTGGATATTGATAAGTTACTTAATATAAGTGGATTATTCGAGCAACTGAGCAAGTATTGCTTGATTCGACGAATTACTGATAAATTACTGAATATTGATAGTTGGATAAATATTCAAGCAACTGAGCAAGTATTGCCCAATTCGACGAATTACTGATAAATTACTGAATATTGATAGTTGGATCAATATTCGAGCAACTGAGCAAGTATTGCTCAATTCGACGAATTACTGATAAATTAAGAAATATTGATAGTTCGATCAATATTCGAGCAATTGAGCAAGTATTGCTCAATTCGACGAATTACTGATAAA
This sequence comes from Papaver somniferum, assembly GCF_003573695.1. Taxonomy (NCBI): domain Eukaryota; kingdom Viridiplantae; phylum Streptophyta; class Magnoliopsida; order Ranunculales; family Papaveraceae; genus Papaver; species Papaver somniferum. The sequence goes on along the minus strand of NW_020620825.1, from coordinate 17,516,934 downwards.
TTACTGAATATTGATAGTTGGATCAATATTCGAGCAACTGAGCAAGTATTCCTCAAATCGACGAATTATTTACTAGTGACGTGACCCAATAAAATATTAATTAAAAGATTGGTGAAATACCAAATATTATATAATTAATCTAGATGCTGACTGCAGGATCAACATAAATTCATCAGTGCTTTAACTTGCTCAGAACGATGATTTGTGGAGCGTTTGTTCGAAACCCTAATTTTTTGATCAATCGTTCGTCAATTGGTGAATTATTGAAAATTGATCATGAGTGAGGGAGGGACCGACCACATGGGATGATGGACGACCTTGTGGTGCCCAAATGCTTGAGTGAGCATGCACCAGGGGTCTCAGTTAACCGGCTGGTGAAAGAATGATGATTATATGTCGGTTTCATCATTTATTAAAATAATTGCTCGATTGAGCATTAGGTGATAAAACCTAATTCATGGAGAAATGAGGGACCTTCCAAAAAGGCATGAAACCGGCCCTTAGGGGTGTGGGAACGGCTGACGGTCGATTGAGAAAATTCCAAGTTGGTTGGAAAGAGTTTGGACCCAATATGAGCAATTGAGCAAATTAGGTCAAAATTGTGAATATGTGTGGGACCGGCTTAGTGTAAGCCTCAGGTCCGGCCTTGGTCAGTCAAGGAAGCATCCCCGTGTCACCATAATGTCCATGTCTCAGTCCTGAGAGTTTCATATTTTCTGATGTGCGTTTGAGCAATATTGTGGATTTTCAGAAGAGTTTGATGTTTGACTGAAATTCTTGATTTTTTGCTCGAATGAGCAAGTATGCTCGTTTGATAGAAATTTGGTAAATATTAAAATAATAATATTTTAATATTTGGCGAGTGTAGCCTAGTCGGTCATGTGACCATTTGAGTTTTTGGCTTTTTCATGGTTTGAGCAATATTTGAAAAAATATGAAGAAACCATGATTTTTGCTCAAACGGAGGAGTTTCATGAGTTGAGGGAAATAATAATTATGAAAGAGTAGGGATTGTAAGGTGTGGGACCGGCCATGGCTTTGGTATGGACGGCCGGCTAGGTAGCCCGGTCCTACAAGACATTGTCCTATTTTTATTATTTTTCATGAATCCTTGAAAATATGGAAAAACCATGAGTTTTGCTCAAACAAGGAAAATTGCTAAAATAAAGGAGTTTTCATGAGTTCATGAAAGAAACAAAATAATTAATAAAAGAAAAAGGGCGTGAGGGACCCGCCATGGTGGCATGGCCGGCAGGCCCAGCCCCTAGGCGTCACTTTTATTATTTTCTCTCTCCTATTTTGTGTAGCATACTTCGTTTGTCCATATTTCGAATGCTCGTTCGTGCATATGGGTGCTCGTTCGTGCATCATTGTCGAGTACACTTGCACCATTTTATGGGGATTACTCAGTGGTAGTCCAGATGCCCGATTATATTGAGTATTTATTACTAATTTATGAAATTCAGTGGAGAATGTTTCATGAAACTGAGTAATAAAAATGAGTAGTTATTTATTATCAATCCATAGGATGATCCGTGGATTCGACCATGAATTCAGAATAATAAATCGAGTGTTACCATTCCATGAGACCAGCCGTGCATTCGATCATGAAATCAGAGTAATGAAAGTGGTTATTACCATTCCATGAGATCAGCCGTGGATTCGATCATGAAATCAGAGTAATGAGATAAAATATATTATCTAGGAATTCAGTGGTGAATGTCACGGTAGAATTAATCTATTACAGAAGGGGTATTAGCCAGTTAAAGCGTCATATCCATTCTGAAGGTGCATAGTCAGGAAACAACGAGTATTGTCGAAGTCCTGAAGACGTTATTACTCTCAATCTACGGAGAACCGCCTGGATCTATACACGGTCTCTATACATAGTCAGGGAACAATGAGTGTCACAGACGTCCTGAAGGCGTTATTGCTCTCAATTTTACGGAGAACCGCCCAATCGTTCTTCTATGTAGAGGTGGGTCTCTCTCATGTAGTCAGGGAACAGTGAGTGTCACCGAAGTCCTGAAGGCGTTATTGCTCTCAATCTACAGAGAACCGCCAAATTATGTTTTTCTACATAGAGGTCATGATGAAATGTGTGGCACCGAACGCTTAGCTAGTGGATGCCTTTCAGGAAACATATTCATCATGGATTCGTAAAATATGAACCGTCACATGCCTGAAGCCATATCAGAAACATGCAGTATCATGATTTTACGATTTTGACCTTTGTTAAAAATTCACCATCAACATTAAGTCCCATGCTTAGTGAGGGACAGTCATGTTCCGCAGTAAGGATTAGATGGTGATTTTCAGTCGACGAGATCAGTGGTTGAACTCAGTCGTACAAAGGTGTTATCAGAATCCTCGATTTTCTCCAATGTTGTCATGTACGAGCAAATGCACAGATAAGGACCCTGATAGTATGATGGAGTGTCATACCGTGAGCACGGAGGGATGAAGCACCGCTGATTTGGACGGTCGGATATCCAGTTTTGGTCGGTTTAGCATTTACGGGCCCGAGCCCAAAAACAAAATCCTCGTTTTAAGAACATATGTTCGTTCATTCATTAGTTTAAGAAACAAACAATGATCCCTAGCATAAGAGAGATCTTATTGATTAAATATGTGATATTTTACAAATTGAATAAACTCTCGTTCTAAAGATGGATGCTTGTACGAGAGAAAAGTTTTTTTTTTTGAGTAGACGTGCGTCTGTTAGTAATAAAAAAATTTGTCTACGAGGTTTCATGAAAATTATTTATTTTTGATATGTGAGCATTCATAAATTTTTGAAAATATACTCTCATTTCAAAGACGGATGCTCGCACGAGGGAGCAAAAATATATCAGTTTTTCAAACTTACATGAACATTAAAATATATTTTTGTAAATTCAATGTTTTGATTTTGAACAACTGTTGAAAGTACACAATTATACATGGTGAATAATGTCTGTATGTGAGTTTTCACAATTGTAGAATGGACGTCTGTCCAATTTTTGAAAAATCAGTGAATATTCACACAGTAAAAATTTATGTAAAATCAAATTTTTGATTTTCAGCAATTGAAGTAAACAATTTTTGATAAAATGTTGTTTGTTTGGATTCTGTGATTTGTCAGTGTATGCACAAAAACCAAGAAATGTTCACCTAGTGAGAGTGGCTCATAGAGGGAAAATTATGTGAATTGTTCACATGATAGCAGTTTCGTGAATCGCTCACAGTTTTATAAAATCATGTCATGATTTAGAGTAATGTATTTTATTCATATCTGAAGATTTCAAGAGACAAACAAATTCTAGGGATTTTGAGTCGTAATCACTACAGTTAGTGAAATTGTAAACAGGTAAGAGTTAAGAGTTACCATTTTTGTAGACACTGGCATAAGCATCTTTATTTCATGTTTCGTTGAATCTTGCGCTTTGTGTTAATGATTGATTCCCATGATGACACTTCCAAAGATGATGTTTCCAGAGATGACATCTCTACGGATGCAACTTCAAGAAATGGCACTCCTGGGACCTCTGAGCGATGGTGAGAGATCCTTCATACTGAGTTGTACTCCTGGTCATTTCATTAACTTTATCACAGGATGATCGTGTAGTGAGATCCCGGATCAATGTAGACTTCACGGAAATGTAAGAAAGTCTTCGGGGCGGAGAACCCAGAAGTAAGGACTACAAGATGTTAGCAAATGACGTGCAGGCCCCAGCCATTTCTTTGGTGAGTTTTTAGCGCTACTTGTATCGTGACTTTTCCCTCCCGTGCAATTAGGATCATGAGACCAAGGTTTGTTATTTCTTTTCAAAAATTTTCCCCATCAAGCCTTGACGGTCTTCAATTTTCTGTTGGTGAACAAATGGTTTTTGAATCGAGTGTCGAAGAAGAAGTCGATGTAAGTGCTTCTTCGTATGATCGTTCATAGAACTCTTTGAATGAAATATCACTAGTTGTTGTTGATGTATCTGGAAGGATATTTCTATGGAACTAGGGAGTACGTATGATGCTCATTCTTCTTCGAAGTATGGTGAAGAAGAAAACCCTGGATTTCGAAACCGAATGAAAGCAATGATGTTTCCAATAGTGATGTTGGCAATTCCGGTCCTTTGAGTACTTTAGGGACCACTCCATTAAGTACTCATCGTATATTTTCTTCATAGAAGTATGAAATTGCTGATTTTTTGATGAATGAATGAGGATTCTCATGAATAAGTGAAAAGTTTTAACGAAATACGTCACTAGAAAATTCAGAACTCATCCTTTTAGAAAAAACGCCGTAAAATCTTCATCTGGTGTCATATTTTCGCGATCTACCCATGTATCCTTATGCCCAGGTGTTTGAGGGTGAAAAATGGTTTCTGCTGATTTTGGTAATTTCGGGTGTGTGGGTGAGAAACGAATTTAAACCCTAAACAATGTACTGCAAGGGAGTACTTTAGATTCGAGAGATCAATCTGTACAAATCTGGCCTAAACCAAGAATTCTCCGTTCCAGACTTGCTTCGTTCACAAAGTGAAGGAGAATGGGTTGGTTTTGGGGAGGGAAGCAAAGAAAGTGTTGAGACCAGAATAGTTGATTCTGGAAGAGTGGTTGTTTTCTACGACTTGTATAAGAAAGTGGGAAGCTAACAGATGGAAAGCTAGCAAATGTTTTCTGAGTGTTGTATGCTCCTGACCTGAACTTGTTGTTCGGTGGAAATAGGTAATGCCTATTTATACAAGTCGAAGTGAAACGTACTTTGGTCTCATTAAAAAAGGGAAAACGGGTGAGTAAATGGGAGGAGGTGGTAACCGGTAACGCATGGAATTGATGTTCCATAAAAGAAAGCGTTTCACCATTACTCCCTGTATTTACTAACCGTCTCATCCTTATGACACTTTCTTATAATGGGCGTAGTTTACGCCGCATGCGGTAAACCGTAAAACCAATACCCAATGAGCATCCCTCAGTTTGTGATATGCGTTGATGTCTCGAGTGTTTTTGTGGAAAACATGTAGCATGTTGTTGTCGTCCGGCAAGTCGTGCTTGGGAGACTTGCCGGCTCGGTAACCTTCGACGGTCGAGATTTGCATCTAGGATTGAAGGGTGGTCGTTGATCATCGCACGCCTTCGTTTTGGTAGCCGCATAGGGAAGGCCGGCATGGTATGGCGCGGTAAGGTGGTTGGCATGCCATTGGCACATGTGGCATGGCATGCTTTGGCGCAGTTTGGCGTAGCCAAAACTAGGGTTTTGGTCCAAAGGTTACCATGCGTTGTCTGGCGACCTTGGACGGCTAGGATTTGCATCTAAGATTGACGGGTGGTCGTTGATCGTCGCACGCCTTCGTTTTCGTACCCTCATAGGGAAGGCCGACATGGTATGGAGCGACAAGGTGGTTGGCATGCCATTGGACATGTGGCATGGCATGTCTTGGCGCGGTTTGGCGTGTCCAAGACTACGGTTTTGGGACAAAGGTTACCATGTGTTGTATGGCGACTTTGGACGGCTAGGATTTGCATCTATAATTGAAGGGTGTCCGTTGATCGTCGCACGCCTTTGTTTTGGTAGCCGCATAAGGAAGGCCGGCATGGTAGGGCCAAGGCAAAAGGGTGAGGACGATTTGGCATAGTGTGGCCAAGGCAGAATGGTGCGGACGACTTGGCATAGTGTGGCCAAGGCAGAATGGTGCGGACGGCTTGTCATGGTGGGGCCAAGTGTTTGGCATGCCATTGACGTATGGTGCGGCTAGCATGGCTAGGGCCAAGGCATGGTACGGTTGGCTTGGCATGGTGGGGCCAAGGGTTTGTCATGCCATTGGCGCATGGTGTGGCTAGCATGGCTAGGGCCAAGGCAAGGTGCAGTTGGCTTGGCATGGTGGAGCCAGGGGTTTGGCATGCCATTGGCGCATGGTGCGACTAGCATGGCTAGGGACAAGGAAAGGTGCGATTGGCTTGGCATGGTGGGCCCAAGGGTTTGGCAGGCCATTGGCGTATGGTGAGGCTAGCATGGCCAGGGCCAAGGCAAGGTGCGGTTGGCTTGGCATGGTGGAGCCAAGGGTTTGGCATGCCATTGGCGCATGGTGCGGCTAGCATGGCTAGGGACAAGGAAAGGTGCAGTTGGCTTGGCATGTTGGGGCCAAGTGTTTGGCATGCCATTGGCGTATGTTACGGCTAGCATGGCTAGGGCCATGGCATGGTGCGGTTGGCTTGGTATGGTGGGGCCAAGGGTTTGGCATGCCATTGGCGTATGGTGCGGCTAGCATGGTTGGCATGCCTTGGTGTGGTAAACGTGGCTGGCATGGTTTGCAATTGACACAGTGGTACGGATGGTATGGTTGGAATGCCTTGGCGCGAAGATGTGGCTGGCATGGTTTGCCATTGGCACAATGGTGCGGCTGGCATGGTTGGCATGCCTTGGCGCGGAGATGTGGCTGACATGGTTGGCATGCCTTGGCGCGGAGATGTGGCTAGGATGGTTCGCCATTGGCACAGTGGTGCGGCTGGCATGGTTGGCATGCCTTGGCGCGGAAATGTGGATGGCATGGTTTTCCATTAGCACAGTGGTGCGGATGGCATGGTTGGCATTCCTTGGCGCGGTAGCATGAGAATTAGGGTTTGGTACGGATGATGTCAGTTAGTGTTAAATGTTCTATCGTGGAACATGACCCATGTAATAAAAAGATACCCTGGTAATTCTTGCGTAGGCATGCTGATTGATTCAATAAATGTGCTAATGTTCATAGTGACGTCATGTTGGATGTGTATTTTTATGATTTTAACCCTAAGCTAAAAATCACCATCAACATTGAGTCCCTGCTTAGCTCGGAACAGGAGCGTTATTCCGAGGTAAGCATAAGATGGTGATGAGAAAGGACAAAAATCGAAACGAAAAGTTGTGAAAAGATGGTCAGGCAGGTCTGACTAACCTTTTTCGAGAGGTAAGGAGAGATCATGATCCTCGTGTTTGGCGGCCTTGCGTAGATTCTATTCGTGGTATAGACCGTGAAGTGGTGAGATGAAGATCGTCGTCTTAGTCTGGCTATGCATCACCTTGGCTGGGTTAGGGAACATCATGATGCTGGTTTGGAGAGTTGTTGGTGCTGGCGCGGCAAGTCATGGCGCGGACGGCTTGGCATGGTGGGGCCAAGGCAATGGCGCAATTTGGTGAGGCAAAGCATGCGCAGATGGCTTGGCGTGGTGGGGCCAAGGCAAATGGCGCGGTCCTGGTGAGGCAAGCATGGCGGAAGGCTTGGCGTGGTGGGGCCAAGGAAAATGGTGCGGTCCTGGCGAGGCAAGCATGGAGGATGGCTTGGCGTGGTGGGGCCAAGGCAAATGGCGCGGTCCTGGCAAGGCAAGCATGGCGGACGACTTGGCGTGGTGGTTTGTTTTTTTGGGCCCGGTTGCCTCTTTTCTTTACTTGACTCAAATAGGAAGTCCTTTCCTTATTTAAAACCCCGCAAGTGTTATGCCCGTAGAAAGGGAGCGTTATTGCTTCTCCTCGTGTTACCTTGTCGGTCTTGTTTTTTCTAAGTCTCGGTGCTGGTGGCAGAGTAGTAACAATGCGGGCAGGCGTGTCTTGAACATGTACTTCCACGTTTTCTCACCAAACCCTAATTTACCTCACGTGGCCAGGCGTTCCCTTATGTTCGCTAATAGAAAACAGTTTTATTAGAATCTGATAGCACGCCTCAATCCGCGGCTAGTAGGAGGCTTTCCTTTTCGGGACTTCGTCGCTCTGCTGGTTATAAGAGATGATCTTGAATCCTTCATTTGCACAGGTTGTTCTGAAATCGTTTCTATCCTCTATCCTTTATCTGGTTTTGTAGCACATAATGTGATCTTCCAATGACAGACATGTTTCCGGTTTTTCGGGGAGAAACTTTGGAATCGACGAAAATCAGTCTTCTTCTCATGGGGAGGCGTTGAATAGAATTGAGTCTCTGTTTCGGGAAGTCGGCGAAATCATTCGGGACGTACCTTTGGAGGAAGAACGGGAAGGCGGCGAAGCATCCCAGTGCGTTGGGAGGATTTGGTGCAACAAAACCTCTTCAAGCCCCACTGTTAGGGCGGGACAGTTTGCTTCTCGGTTGAGACGGCGGAAGACCGAGCTTATGAAACTTTTAGGGGAAAATCAACATATCCTCCCTGTCCAGGACGATGTCATAACCCTTGATTATGATGAATTGGGAAATTCTCCTCGAAAGGTCGCTGAGAAGACTTTCGAGGAAGATGATGATGTTGCGGTTGATGAAACTGAAACAACTTTTCGAGAAGACGGAGAAATTGTTGTCGGCGGCATCAGAGAAGTCGTGGTGGCATATGCTGGGTTGGTTGCCGAGGTGGACGTCGGTACAAAGACGGATGATGTTGCTGCTGAGATGACTTCCGGGTGGGATGTTGATTGCTGATGTGGCTTCCGTATGGAACCTTTTCTTCCCGAACGATTATTGGGGAAAGTGTTTGAAAAAGCTCTGACCGAGGCATTGGCAACTCACATATTAGCTTTCTATGACTAACTTCTTCTTCTTCATTGTTTCTATTCTTCGCTTTAGTTGTCCTGATGTTTTGCAGATTTTTTTACCTCCTTGTATTCGCGGCGAAGTTAGGGTTTCTTCAACTAGCATCCCGTTTGCGGTTTCTGTTTTTGAATAAAACTTCTCATTTTTGAAAGACCCAAGCCTTCCCTTAGAATGGGTTGGTGTTTCTAGTTGTGATTGGATGGTTAATGGCTTCTCAATGATTTGGGATTTATTTGATGTATTTTTCTGAGATTTGGAAAACTCATTCGGAAAGAAATGTATGCCTTTTGAATAAAAACGAAACCCTAAAGAAGAATACAAACGTTGCATTCATCTTGGGGAAATACAAATATCAAACGGAAGGAGAAATTGCTGAAGAAAATACTAAAGGGAGAGTGCTGGAAGAGGGTAGTACATCGTTTTAGGGATTGAAAAGCTTGAGCCATCGCGAGTGAACTATCTCACCTCCCAGCTTGTCTGTGTTGATGAGCTTGTAGTAACCTCCCAAAAGGACGTCTTCCACTAGATATGGCTCGTCTTCTTTTTCCTTGGGTGAATCGGTCCGAACAACTATCTTTACCATCATCTTCCCTACTTGAAACGAGTTCACTTTGACCACCATATCTCCGATTTGAAACAAGTTTGGGTGTTGTGTAATCGTTTGAATCTTGGTCTTGTCAGTTTCGATGGCAGCTTCCAATTTTTTTGCGAAGCGTTTGAATGGTCCAGTGCCCGACTCACATCTCTTGACAGCGTCTGTGCCAGTAATCGTGCTGAGTCCCCATGATAGAATAAGGGAAGAAATGACTAGTTATAGAGAAGATCGTTCGGCCAAACTTACTTGCGTTTGGAATCCATGAGTTAGCGCCAACAGGTCATCTCCAGGTGTGCGGGTTCCATCGGTAACTCGTCGATGCGGCAGCAAGTGAGACGGTTTGTTGGAGATTATTTCGGGCGTTGACATCGGTAGAGGGATTCCCAATTTCGCCTTGTTGTCGAGTACCCACAAGTGCCCCAATATCATGTCGTGACTCAGTTCTTTGACAATGTAGAATTTGCTACGCGTTATAGCATCTCCCATATTGATCTCGAGGTTAATGCAGTCGTACGCGTTCAAGGCTTCCCCTCCCGGGTTCTTAATCACGGATGGGTTTGGGTAGCCTGTTGTTTCGTAAATCCCGCATCTTTCAGAGTCTCGAAAGTAACAATGTTGAAGTCAGAGGCCGTGTCGATTAGCGTGTTATCGAATTCAATACCTCTTAAATAGGATGTGGTTAGCATGTCCTTTTCGATTCCGCTCGCTGAGAGAGCGTGGGCTCTTGGCGTGGCTTCCGTGGAGGGAAAAAGCCGTTTTCCTGACACGACACGATTGATAGCCGTGAAGATATCTTGGCACTGCACCTTGTAAAGGTAGAGAATTTCTCATACGTGTTGCATCATGGATCGCACAGTCTCATGCACGGAGTCCCCAGAGACTCCACAATTCCTCAACGGAAGTGGGTCTCGATGTACTCCCTTGTTTCCTAGTTGAAGTTCCCCTGCTTCTATCTTTTCTTTGAAGATATGCTTCAGTCTGTTGCAATCAATGGTGGGGTGGTGATCAAATCTGTGGTAGTGGCAGTATTTGGGGTTTGCCATCTCGGCCTCAGTCGGTGGGCGTCTGGGAGATGGTAGTCTGATAACATCATCTTGAATCCATGATTTTAAGAGATCGATCACCTCCTCAATGGGAAACGGGAAATCCATGGTATTTCCTTCAGCTTCATGATGACGCATGGGAGCTTTAGCGGTGGCCTTCCATGGCGGAGTTGCTCGTCGTGCCGGCGCTTCGCGTTTAGGCTGTTGGTATGCATCTGGTGCCTTCCTTTTTCCTCCCTCGTTTACTACGTTCACAGAGGAAGGACCAGCGTTGTACTTCTTGTTGATGAGACGTCTATTCCCGCGAGTTTCGCGTACATCTTCGGCTCTGGTTGGTCTAGCTCTTTTTAATAATGTTGGTGTTGTCGTTGCTGATCGCCTAGCAGCTTCATGGAGCTCAGAGAATGTCCGCAAATGCAGGTTCTCTAGTAAGGCGCGGTAAATGGGAGCCATACGGTTGATGCATGAATTCACCAGTTGTTTCTTGGTCACGTTTGGGTCATGACAGTCTAGTGCTTGAACCCTGAATCTCTTAACAAAATCATTTGGATGTTCGTTGTCTCGTCGGTACATCCTTCCTAGTTCCGAGAAGGTAACTTGTTCAGACACAAAGAAGTACTTCTTGTAAAATGCGGTAACCATGCCACCCCAATTGGGGATGCTGTTTGGCGCGATGCTGTTGTACCATGTGTACGCTCTTCTGGTTAGCGATTTCGAATGCTCCCTCAGAGGAAGAACGTGATTGTATTCATGTTCGCCTAGGGACTCCAAGAAGCGAGAGACATGCTCACGTGCATTTCGGTGCCATCGTTCAGGGTGAATTGAGGATAGGAGTATCCTCTTGGAAGAGGAATTCTTTGTATTTCAAGTGGGTAAGGAGGTTGATGCTGATGCATGTCTATTTCATCATTCTTGATTCGATTCCGGAGAAGTTGCTCCAGATCCTCTCGTGTAACAAAATTGGACGGCTGACTTCTTTCCAATTGGGTTCTGACACGGATATCCTCATCCACGGAGATGCGTTCTGCCGAGGTGCTAGTGTCGGGGGTGTTGGAGGCGTTTCTAATCGGCTCTGGAGGGCGTGACTCACGCGGTAGCCGCTCTGTCAGGGCTTTGAGAAAGACGAGTACTTCTTTATGTGTCGAAACCATATTCGTCTGGGCTCTAGCGAGAACCTCCTGTCGTCCCATCAAATCAGCGATGGTGATATAGGGTCGGCTTCCTCTAGTTCCTCCGGTTTCTCGTCCCGTTGGTGGGGTAGTTGGAGTCTTGGTGGCGGTTAGAGGCGCCATGCTTGAAAAAGCGTTAGGAGCGGTAGTGGAAGCTCTTGCCCTGATGACTGGTGGCGTAACGCCTGAAGGAGCGGTTTCAGTACTGCCAGGATTAGCAAGTTGCGCAGGGACATTAGAGGCGGCAGCGGCTCTGGCCCTGGTAATCGGTGGTGTTACACCTGATGGAGTGCTTTCGGTGTTACCGGGGTCAGTAGGTGGCGTAGTGATGCTGTTGGAAGTAACGCTCACACCAGGGACAGATTCTGCATTGGTGTTCTCGGCAGCTGATCCGGATCCGAGTTCCACCATGTTGGAGTTGGAAGTGAAAGATGATATCGAAAATTTGGATATTGCAACCGAGAGATTGACCTCCCACTGTGGTCGCCAATTATTTGAGGGTGAAAATGGTTTCTGCTGATTTTGGTAATTTCGGGTCTGTGGGTGAGAAATGAATTTAAACCCTAAACAATGTACTGTAAGGGAATACTTTAGATTTGAGAGATCAATCTGTACAAATCCGGCCTAAACCAAGAAATGGCCCTTCCAGACTTGATTCAGTCACAAAGTGAAAAGAGAATGGGTTGGTTTTGGGGAGGGAAGCAAATAAAGTGTTGAGACCAGAACAGTTGATTCTGGAAGAGTGGTTGTTTTCTACGACTTGTATCAGAAAGTGGGAAGCTAACAGATGGAAAGCTAGCAAATGTTTTCTGAGTGTTGTATGCTCCTAACCAGAACTTTTTGTTCGGTGGAAATAGGTAATACATATTTATACAAGTCGAAGTGAAACGTACTCTGGTCTCATTAAAAAATGGAAAACGGGTGAATAAATGGGAGGAGGTGGTAACCGGTAACGCATGAAATTGATGTTCCATAAAAGAAAGCGTTTCACCATTACTCCCTGTATTTACTAACCATCTCATCCTTATGACACTTTCTTATAACGGACGTAGTGTACGCCGCATGCTGTAAACCGCCAAACCAATACCCAATGAGCATCCCCCAGTTTGTGATATGTGTTGATGTCTCGAGTGTTTTCGTGGAAAACATGTAGCATGTTGTTGTCGTCTGGAAAGTCGAGCTTGGGAGACTTTCCGGCTCGGTGACCTTCGACGGTCGAGATTTGCATCTAGGATTGAAGGGTGTCCGTTGATCGTCGCACGCCTTCGTTTTGGTAGCCGCATAGGGAAGGCCGACTGGTATGGCGCGGCAAGGTGGTTGGCATGATATTGGAACATGTGGCATAGAATGCCTTGGCGCGGTTTGGCATGGCAAAAACTAGGGTTTTGGGGCAAAGGTTACCATGCGTTGTCTGGCGACCTTGGACTGCTAGGATTTGCATCGGGTGGCCGTTGATCGTCGCACGCCTTCGTTTTAGTAGCCGCATAGGGAAGGCCGGCATGGTATGGCGTGGCAAGGTGGTTTGCATGCCATTGGCACATGTGGAATGGCATGCCTTGGCGCGGTTTGGCGTGGCCAAAACTAGGATTTTGGGCCAAAGGTTACCATGCGTTGTCTGGAGACCTCGGACAGCTAGGATTTGCATCTAGGATTGAAGGGTGGCCGTTGATCGTCGCACGCCTTCGGTTTTGGTAGCCGCATAGGGAAGGCCGGCATGGTGCCATTGGAACATGTGGCATGACATGCCTTGGCGCGGTTTGGCGTCGCCAAAACTAGGGTTTTGGGCCAAAAGTTACCATGCGTTGTCTGGCGACCTTAGATGGCTAGGATTTGCATATAGGATTGAAGAGTGGCCGTTGATCGTCGCACGCCTTCGTTTTGGTAGCCACATAGAGAAGGTCGGCATGGTAGGGCCAAGGCAGAATGGTGCGGACGAATTCGCATAGCGTGGCCAAGGCAGAATGGTGTGGACGGGTTGAATGGTGAGGACGGCTTGGCATGCCATTGGCGCATGGTGCGGCTAGCATGGCTAGGTCCAAGGCAAGCTGCGGTTGGCTTGGCATGGTGAGGCCAAGGGTTTGGCATGCCATTGGCGTAAGGTGCGGCTAGCATGGCTAGGGCCAAGGCATGGTGCGGTTGGATTGGCATGGTGGGGCCAAGAGTTTGGCATGCCATTGGTGCATGGTGCAGCTAGCATGGCTAGGGCCAATACAAGGTGCAGTTGGCTTGGCATGGTGGGGCCAGGGGTTTGGCATGCCATTGGGGCATGGTGCGGATAGCATGGCTAGGGCCAAGGAAAGGTGCGGTTGGATTGGCATGGTATGGCCAAGGGTTTGGCATGCCATTGGCGTATGGTGCGGCTAGCATGGCCGGGGCCAAGGCAAGGTCCCTTTGGCTTGGCATGGTGGGGCCAAGGTTTTCGCATGCCATTGGCGCATGGTGCGGCTAGCATGGCTAGGGTCAAGGCAAGGTGCGGTTGGCTTGGCATGGTGGGGACAAGGGTTTGGCATGCCATTGGCGTATGGTGCGGATAACATGGCTAGGGCCAAGGCATGGTGCGGTTGGCTTGGCATGGTGGGGCCAAGGGTTTGGCATGCCATTGGAGTATGGTGCGGCTAGCATGGTTGGCATGCCTTGGAACATGTGGCATGGCATGCCTTGGCGCGGTTTGGCGTGGCAAAAACTAGAGTTTTGGGCCAAAGGTTACCATGCGTTGTCTGGCGACGTTGTATGGATAGGATTTACATCTAGGATTGAAGGGTGGCCGTTGATCATCGCACGCCTTCGTTTTGGTAGCCGCATAGGGAAGGCCGTCATGGTAGGGCCAAGGCAGAATGGTGCGGACGAATTGGCATAGTGTGGCCAAGGCAGAATGGTGCTGACGGCTTGGCATAGTGTGGCCAAGGAAGAATGGTGCGGACGGCTTGGCATGGTGGGGCCAAGGGTTTCGCATTCCATTGGCGCATGGTGCGGCTAGCATGGCTAGGGCCAAGGCAAGGTGCGGTTGGCTTGGTATGCTGGGACCAAGGGTTTGGCATGCCATTGGCGTATGGTGCGGCTAGCATGGCTAGGGCCAAGGCATGGTGCGATTGGCTTGGCATGGTGGGGCTAAAAGTTTGGCATGCCATTGGCGCATGGTGCGGCTAGCATGGCTAGGGCCAAGTCAAGGTGCGGTTGGCTTGGCATGGTGGGGCCAGGGGTTTGGCATGCCATTGGGGCATGGTGCGGCTAGCATGGCTAGAGCCAAGGAAAGGTGTGGTTGGATTGTCATGGTGGGGCCAAGGGTTTGGCATGCCATTGGCATATGGTGCGGCTAGCATGGATAGGGCCAAGGCAAGGTGCGGTTGGATTGGCATGATGGGGCCAAGGGTTTGGCATGCCATTGGCGCATGGTGAGGCTAGCATGGCTAGGGCCAAGGCAAGGTGCGGTTGGCTTGGCATGGTGGGGCCAAGGGTTTGGCATGCCATTGGCGTATGGTGCGGCTAGCATGGCTAGGGCCAAGGCATGGTGCGGTTGGCTTGGCATGGTGGGGCCAAGGGTTTGGCATGCCATTGGCGTATGGTGCGGCTAGCATGGTTGGCATGCCTTGGCGCAGTAAACGTGGATGGCATGGTTTGCCATTGGCACAGTGGTACGACTGGCATGGTTGGTATGCCTTGGCGCGAAGATGTGGCTGGCATGGTTGGCATGCCTTGGCGCGGAGATGTGGCTGGCATGGTTTGCCATTGGAACAGTGGTGCGGCTGGCATTGTTGGCATGACTTGGCTCGGAGATGTGGCTGGCATGGTTTTCCATTGGCACAGTGGTGCGGCTGGCATGGTTTGAATGCCTTGGCGCGGAGATGTGGCTGGCATGGTTTGCCATTGTCACAGTGGTGCGGCTAGCATGGTTGGCATGCCTTGGCACGGTAGCATGAGAATTAGGGTTCGGTACAGGTGATGTCAGTCAGTGTTAAGTGTTCTGCCGTGGAACATGACCCATGTAAAAAAAAGATACCCTGATAATTCTTGCATAGGCATGCTGATTGATTCAATAAATGTGCTAATGGTCATAGTGACGTCATGTCGGATATGCAGTTTTACGATTTTAACCCTAAGCTAAAAACCACCATCAACACCAGGAAATTCGTCAAAACTTTCATTATAGATATAGGACTTGTAAAATCTAATATGGGAATGCAAGATATGATATGCAAGACTAAGAAAATTAAAAACAAAAGGAATAGAGATACAAAACCGATGGGTTGCCTCCCATTTAGCGCTTAGTTTAATGTCCTCAGCCCGACTTGGCATTCCGATTATGCTACTCCTCAAGAGGGAGTGAATCTTGAAGTTCAATTACGTCTATATTTTCCGTAGGGAAATTCTCGTAATATGGCTTCAATCTATGGTCGTTGACTTTGAAGGTTGTCCCTGTAGTTAGACTAGTAACCTCAACTGCACCATAAGGAAAAACATTAGTAACAACAAACGGTCCACCCCATCGGGACCTTAGCTTTCCAGGAAATAATTTACGACGAGAATTAAATAAAAGAACTTTTTGACCCACAATAAAACTTTTACGAGAAATCATCTTGTCATGGAAATGTTTCGTTTTTTTCCTTGTATATACGAGAACTCTCGTAAGCATCATTACGTATCTCCTCCAGCTCGTTGAGTTGTAACTTCCTTTGCTTCCCCGCATTGGCATAATCCATGTTTCAGATCTTTATCGCCCAATATGACTTGTGTTCAAGTTCAACCGGAAGATAACAAGCTTTTCCATAGACCAACCGATATGGAGACATCCCAATCGGTGTTTTGTACGCCGTTCTATATGCCCATAATGCATCACTAAGCCTATAACTCCAATCTTTCCGTGTAGTGTTTACAGTTTTCTCAAGAATGGATTTAATCTCACAGTTTGAGATTTCGGCTTGTCCACTAGTTTGTGGGTGATACGGCGTACCAACCTTGTGTGTTATGTTGTACTTCTTGAGTAGAGCATGGAAGGATTTCTGAAAATGTGAACCTCCGTCATTAATAACCACTCTTGGTGTACCATGTCTAGAAAAAATATATTCCTTCACAAACTCACAAACAACTTGAGAATCATTAGTAGGGGTGGCTTTAGCTTCCACCCATTTTGAAACATAATCCACAGCAATAAGTATATAAATTTTTCCATTAAAATTGACAAAAGGACTCATAAAATCAATTCCCCACATATCAAATACTTCAACAACAAGAATTGGTGTGAGTGGCATTTGATTTCGAGCACCTAGATTGCCCGTTCTTTGATATCCATCACAAGATTTGCAAAAAATATATTCATCCTCAAATAGGGTAGGCCAATAAAATCCACTTTCAAGTACTTTGAAAGCGGTACGTTTAGAACCAAAGTGACCACAACATGCATAAGTATGACAAAAAGTAAGAATATATTGAGATTCAGAATTAGGTACGCACCTGCTGATGATTTGATCAAAACCGTATTTCCACAAGTAGGGATCATCTCACACATACTGCTTGGTTATTTTCTTAAGCTTAAGCTTTTGAAAATTAGACATTGTACTAGGTACTTGTCTTGTAACCATTGAGTTCACTATATCCGCGTACCATGGTGTTGGATCTTCAATTGAGAAAAGTTGTTCATCTGGAAAACGATATTGTAAAGGAAGTTCTTCTTCGGGAACAACAAGTCTATTAAGGTGATCAGCAACAATATTTTCAACACCTCTTTTATCCTTGATTTCATAATCAAATTCTTACAACAGTAGAATCCACCGTATGAGTCTTGGCTTAGCTTCTTTCTTCTTTAGTAGGTACCTAAGTGCTGTATGATCAGAATATACAACCACTTTTGAACCCACTAAATATGATCTAATTTTCTAGTGCAAACACTATAGCCAAAAATTCTTTCTCGATGGTAGAATAGTTGATTTGTGCATTTTTTAGGGTCCTAGATGCATAATAAATCACATGAGACAGCTTGTCTACTCTTTGACCCAAAACGGCTCCAACTGCATAATCACTTGCATCACACATTAATTCAAATGGTAATCTCCAATTCAGTGACTTGATAATTGGTGCAGTTGTCAATAACTATTTCAATTTATCAAAGGAATCCTTGCAATCCTTGTTGAAGTCAAAAATAACCTCTTTTTGCAATAATCTACACATTGGCATTGAGATTTTGGAGAAATCCTTGATAAACTGCTTGTAAAAACCTGCATGACCAAGAAAAGAACGAATTTCCCTCACCAAAGTGGGATATTGTAAGTTTCTTATCAAATCTATCTTTGCTTTGTCAACTTCAACCCCTCGAGAGGACACAATGTGACCAACCATTATGCCATGGTTTACCATAAAGTGGCATTTCTCCCAATTAAGAACAAGATTAGTGTCTATGATCTTTTAAGCACAAGTTCAAGATTTTGTAAACAAATATCAAATGAATCGCCATAAACACTAAAATCATCCACAAATACCTCAATGATGTGTTCCACATAGTCAGAAAATATACTAACCATACACCTCTGAAAAGTGGCAGGCGCATTGCAAAGACCAAACGACATTCGTCTATAGGCAAACGTACCAAAAGGACAAGTGAAAGTAGTCTTCTCTTGATCCTCATGTGCAATAACAATCTGATTGTAGCCCGAATAACCATCCAAAAAGCATTTGAATGTCTCGCTAACCTATCTAACATCTGATCAATGAAAGGCAAAGGAAAGTGATCCTTTCGGGTTGCTGCATTAAGCTTTCTGTAATCTATGCACACTCTCCATCCTGTTTGAACTCTTGTAGGAACAAGTTCATCATCTTGATTTCTAACAGTAGGGACGCCTTCTTTCTTAGGCACCACTTGCACCGAACCAACCCATTTGCTGTCAGAAATTGGGTAAATCACCCCCACACTTAGCAATTTGAGGATCTCTTTCTTCACAACCTCCATCATTGGGGGGTTAAGCCTACGTTGAGCATCACGTACAGGATTAAAATCATCTTCCATTAGGATTCTATGCATGCACATGGATGGACTAATGCCTTTGATATCAGCAATTGTCCAACCAATAGCCGTTTTATGCTCTTTCAGAACCCTAAGGAGACGTTCTTCTTGTATTGGGGTGAGGTTCTTTACAATAATCACCGGAAGTTCTTCTTTGTCACCCAAGTATGTGTATTTTAAGTGATCCAGAAGCGGCTTCAATTATAATTTCGGTGCCTGCACAATAGAAGGTAAAGGAACCTCATTAGTTACGGGTAAATAATTATAAGAAATACTACTCGTTTTTGCTTCTGGTAGTGTTGTTAAGGCACCACACATCTCCACTAGCTCTTTGGCTAATTTAACGTCCAGGTTCGGCTGTCCGTGAATGTCTAAATCAATGATATTCGTTAGCACAACTCCAAGTTCATCTTCACTATTCAAATCAAACATTTGTTGCGCTCAAGGTAGTTAATATCGCGTATCGTTATCGTATTGGTCGGGTCCTATTCACCTATACAAATGATAATATCTGTTTTTACAGGCGATACATCATTTAATATAGAATTTCAAATAATTATAAAACCATAGTAAAAAATAATAAGAATCATACATCTATCTCAAAATTCCAAAATACAAGGTGGTTTATTAGCCAACGTTGTGATTGTTGTCCCATTATGCCGCTAAATCTTTTTTATTATCCTTCATATTTATTTTTTATATTTCTCTGCCTTGCAATCGAAATATGGTTTCCATCTTATATCCTACCATATAATCATTCATTTTATATTATAAATATATTAGGGCTTTTTACCTTCTCCAATTGACATTGTACTTATCTGTAAAGAATAGAAGCATGTTGATGAAAAATTTATTCACGAAACCGATATTATCGGTGTACAAGTAAAAACGGTATATCGGTTTGTACTGGCCTGTACAACCGATAATATCGTTTCGTCTTTGTATCGCCGATATTTTCGATATCGTATAGGTATGTTCCGATATCCGATAAAAACCTGTAATATCGGCCTGTACAACCGATATTGACTACCTTGGTTGCGCTAATGAACTAATAACATCAATGGAGAAGGCAGAGTGAACATCACTAGGATAACACATGGTTTCAAAAATATTGAACCGTATGATCTTCTTATCAAATTCCATAGTGAGTGCACCACTATCAACATCAATCTTCGTCTTTGCAGTTTTCATAAACGGTCTCCAAGAAGAAACGAAGTAGATGAACAATTATCTCCATTGTGCATATCCACAATGTAGAAATCAACCGGAAAGATTAACTGATTCACTTGACCTAACACATCCTCTACGACTCCCTTAGGATATATATTGGACTTGTTAGCTAATTGAATAGTGATATTTGCCTCTTTTAAAGGTACGAGATTCAAAGAATCATAAACATCGGCCGATATAACACTTATGGAAGCTCCCAAATCAAGCAAAGCACGCTCGAATCTTCGGTTACCAATGTTAATTGGAATTGTGAAACCTCCAGGATCTTCACACTTTGTAGGCATCTTCTTTAGTAACATAGTGGTAGCGCTTTCGCCCACCTGAGTAATCTTATTAGCAATCAACCTATCCTTCCTTGTGCACAAATCCTTCAAAACCTTGGCATACCTGGGTACGGTTTTGATGGGCTCAACAAATGGAATGTTGATATGTATCTTGCTGAAAATATCCATGATCTCCTTGTCTTGATATTACTTTTTCGACTTGGAAAAACGACTAGGTAAAGGAGGTGGTATGGTAAAATTGGGAACAATGTCCTTAGGTTGGCCGTTTGAGGTTGGCTTTTCCTTTGGGACAGTTCCTCTTCTACTTCCTTTTCGATGTCATTACTAACCTCTTTTTGTTGATGTGGCTCTTCAGTTTGTCTTCCACTTCTTAGATTTACTGCATTCACGTGCTCTATTGGGTTCACAAAGGGTTGTGATGGAAACTTTGTTGAGGCTTGCGCCTTCATGAGATTCATATCAGTAGCCAATTGCCCCACTTGAGTCTACAAATCTCTAATAGCATTATCAGTCTTTAACTGATTTTGTTCAGCTTTATGTTGATTTTGTTGAACTGTTTCCTTGAGACTCTGTGTTGTAGATGCAACACCCTGCATGCTTTGCAGTAGCATGTTGAACTTATCATCGATAAAAGTTCCCTGATCTTTAGCTTGTTGTGGTTGCTGTAAGTGTTGTTGAAAATTACCTTGTCTTGCATATCGATTAGGAGATGCAGCTTGCTTGTTAGCATAACTGAAATTAGGATGATCTTTCCAACCAGGATTATAAGTATTTGAGTATGGATCATACCTTGGCCTCTGATTAGGGAATAAAGCATTTACCTCGGCTTCTTCTTCGTATGATGGAATAATCACTGCTGCCATCCTTTATACTACCTTCTCTATATTGTTTATCTGCTGCTATAACTGGAGTTTCCTCCATATTGCTAACTCTTCTGACATTTGACTCATGTCTGGTGTAAAATTGTTGAGCATACGAAGCCATACTCTCGATCAAACTAGTTGCCTGCAAGATTGTCTTCTCCGTAAGTGAACCACCAGCGGCTGCATCAATCAAATTTTGTTGCTCTAGAAGTAATACTTCGTAGAAATATTGAATGATGAGTGTTGGAGATATGTTGTGGTGAGGACAGATTTCCACTAACTTTTTGTACCTATCCCAGTATTCATAGAGAGACTCCCCAGTAATCTGGAGAACGTCACTAATTTCTTTACGAACGGATTCTGCCTTAGATGCTGGAAAATACTTCTCTAAAAATAGCTTTTTCATCTCACTCCATGTTGTAATACTTCCTAGAGGAAGGTAATACAACTATTCTTCCGCTGAATCTATTAAAGAGAATTGGAAGGCTTGCAGCAATGATGTATCACTGTCTTCGGTACTTTGAATAAGACTTGTCATCTTCTGTTAAAATTTTCGAAGATGACAAATCGGATCTTCACCTGTAAGTCCCTTGAACTTTTGCAGATGATGAAGTAAGCTCAACTTCATCTCCACTGGGTTAGTGATTATAATACACAGTGACTGCGAATCTAAGCATGGAGATGTCAACTCTCCTAACTTATTCTCCGCGGGTGGAGTTGGTGGATTATTTGTACCGCTGTTTTAGGGTGAAAACGGTTTCTGCTGATTTTGGTAATTTCGTGTGTGGGTGATAAACGAGTATAAACCCTAAACAATGTACTGCAAGGGAGTACTTTATATTCGAGAGATCAATCTGTAAAAATCCGGTCTAAACCAATAAATAGCCGTCCCAGACTTGCTTAGGTCACAAACTGGAGGAGAAGGGTTGATTTTGGGGAGGGAAGCGAAGAGAATGTTGAGACAAGAATAGTTGATTCTGGAAGAGTAATTATTTTACGACTTGTATCAGAAAGTGGGAAGCTAACAGATGGAAAAGCTAGCAAATGTTTTCTGAGTGTTGTATGCTCCTGACCAGAACTTATTGTTCGGTGGAAATAGGTAAGAACTATTTATACAAGTCAAAGTGAAACGTAGTCTGGTCTCATAAGAAATAGAAAATGGATGAATAAATGGGAGGAGTTGGTAACCGTAACGCCTGGAATTGATGTTCCATAAAATAAAGCGTTTCACCATTACTCTCTATATTTACTAACCGCCTCATCCTTATGACACTGTCTTGTAACGGGCGTAGTGTACGCCGCACGCTGTAAACCGCCAAACAATACCCAATGAGCATCCCCCAGTTTGTGACATGTGTTGATGTCTCAAGTGTTTTTGTGGAAAACATGTAGCATGTTGCTGCTGTTTGGCAAGTTGAGCTTGGGAGACTTGCCGTCTGAAGGGTGACCTTCGACGGTCGAGATTTTGCATCTTGAGAGGAAGGGTAGTCGTTGATTATTGAAACCCTTCGTTTGGTAGCAAGTAGCATGAAAGCATGGCCGGCATGGCTTTAATATAGTTAGGCATGACCAATCAAGGATTTTGGCATTTTTGGGCGCGACCAAACTAGGGCATGGCGTCGGGCCAAAGGTTGTCGTGCATTAGCTGGTAACCTTGGACGGCTAAGATTTGCATCTTAGATGGAAAGGTGCTCGTCGATTGTTGCAAGCCTTTGTTTTGGCAGCTGTAAAGGGAAGGCCGGTATGGCATGGTTTAGGTGGGGCAAGGTGGCTGGCATGCCATTGGCACATGTGGCATGGTCGGCATGCCTTGGCGCGGTTTAGGCGTGGCCAAAACTAGGGTTTTTCCGTTGAGCCAAAGGATACCATGTGTTTGTTGGTGACCTTGGACGGCCAAGATTTTCATCTAAGATGGAAGAGTGGCCGTTGATTGTTGCAACCCTTCGTTTTGGCAGCCGTAAAGGGAAGGCCGACATGGCATGGTTTAGGCGTGGCAAGGTGGCTGGCAAGGCATGCCATTGGTACATGTGGCATGGTCGACATGCCTTGTCGCGGTTTAGGCGTGGCCAAAACTAGGGTTTTGGCGTTGGGCCAAAGGTTACCATGCGTTGGTTGGTGACCTTGGACGGCTAAGATTTGCATCTAAGATGGAAGGGTGGTCGTTGATTGTTGCAACACTTCGTTTTAGAAGACGTAAAGGGAAGGCCGGCACGGCATGGTCTAGGCGCGACAAGGTGGCTGGAACGGCATGCCATTGGCACATGTGCCATGGTCGGCATGCCTTGGCACGGTTTAGGCGTGGCCAAAACTAGGGTTTTGGCGTTGGGCCAAAGGTTACCATGCGTTGGTTGGTGGCCTTGGACGGCTAACATTTGCATCTAAGATGGAAGGGTGGTCGTTTATTGTTGCAACCCTTCATTTTGGAAGCCATAAAGCGAAGGCCGGCATGGCATGGTTTAGGCGCGGCAAGGTGGCTGGCACGGCATGCCATTGGTACATGTGGCATGGTCGGCATGCCTTGGCGCAGTTTAGGCGTGGCCAAAACTAGGGTTTCGGTGTTGGGACAAAGGTTACCTTGCGTTGGTTGGTGGCCTTGGACGGCTAAGATTTGCATCTAAGATGGTAGGGTGGTCGTTGATTGTTGCAACCCTTCGTTTTAGAAGCCATAAAGGGAAGGCTGGCATGGCATGGTTTAGGCGCGGCAAGGTGGTTGGAACGGCATGTCATTGGCACATGTGGCATGATCGGCATACCTTGGCGCGGTTTTGGCGTTGGGCAAAAGCTTACCATGCGGTTGTTGGTGACCTTGGACGGCTAAGATTTTCATCTAAGATGGAAGGGTGTCCGTTGATTGTTGCAACCCTTTGTTTTGGCATCCGTAAAGTGAAGGCCGGCATGGCATGGTTTAGGCGCGACAAGGTGGCTGGCATGGCATGCCATCGACACATTTGGCATGGTCGGCATGCCTTGGCGCGGTTTAGGCGTGGCCAAAACTAGGGTTTTTGCATTGGACCAAAGGTTACCATGCGTTGGTTGGAAGCCTTGGACGGCTAAGATTTGCATCTAAGATGGAATGGTGGCCGTTGATTGTTGCAACCCTTCGTTTTGGCAGCCGTAAAGGGAAGGCCGACATGGCATGAGAACGTGGCTGACATGGTTTGCCATTAGCACAGTGTCGCGGCTGGCACGGCATGACATTGGCGCATGTGGTGCGGCTGGCATGGTTTGCATGCCTTGGCGCGGAGACGTGGCTGGCATGGTTCCCCATTGGCACGGTGGTGCGGCTGGCATGGTTGGCATGCCTTGGCGCGGAGATGTGGATGGCATGGTTTGCCATTGGCACGGTGGTGCGGCTGGCATGCCTTGGCGCGGAGATGTGGCTCGCATTGTTTTCCATTGGCACGGTGGTGTGGCTGGCATGGTTCGCATGACTTGGCGCGGAGATGTGGCTGACATGGTTTTCCATTGGCACGGAGACGTGGCTGGCATGGTTTGTCATTGGCACGGTGGTGTGGCTGGCATGGTTGGCGCGAAGACGTGGCTGGCATGGTTTTCCATTGGCACGGTGGTGCGACTGGCATGGTTGGCGCGAAGACGTGGCTGGCATGGTTTTCCATTGGCACGGTGGTGCGACTGGCATGGTTTGCATGCCTTGGTGCGGCAGCATGAGAATTAGGTTTTGGCATAGATGATGTTGGTCAATGTTAAGGGTTCTGCCGTGGAACATGATCCATGTATATATAAAAGAAAAAGGTACCCCGGTAATTCTTACATAGGCATGCTGATTGATTCAATAAATGTGTTAATGTTCATAGTGATGTTATGTCAAATGTATAGTTTTACGATTTTAACCCTAAGCTAAAAACCACCATCAACATTAAGTCCCCTACTTAGCTTGGAACGAGAGCTTTGTTGCGAGGTAAGCATAAGATGGTGACGGGCAGGGACAAAAATCGAAATGATATGGCGTGGGAAGATGGTCAAGAAGACTCGGCTAACCTTTTTCGAGAGGTAGGAGAGTTTGTGATTCCCGTGTTGGCAGCCTTGCATAGATTCTACTTGCGATGTTGCTGGCTAGACCGTGAAATTGTAGAAACAGTTGCTAGTTGAGATGTAGAATGTCGGCTTGGCTTGGTTGCGCGTCATCTTGGTCGGGCTGGGAAACACGGAAGTGCTGGCTCCTGCCAGTCCCCAGCGTGGCCAATATTGAAAATTTCCAATTGATGCGGCGGTGCTTGACAGTTGGAACAGGTTCTTTGAAGTAATCGAGATTGAGCCTCCATTTCTGTCCAGTAGTAGCCAAGGCGTTGAAAACGACGATAGAGTGTTACCACTAATGTTTTCCCGCAGAATTCATCATGGATGCGGTTGAGTTGTTATTGTGCTTCTCCCTCTCTGAGGAATCTTGACAAGGAACCGTTTGGGTTTCGATGGTATAGCACCTCTCGGAGCATGAAGAAATTTTGTAAGGTTTTGAGACTGACCTTTCCCTGAAAAAGCGAGTTGTTAAACTCTTGGATAATTGGTGTTCTCCAGTCGTCGGCTTCATCCTCTCCGGGATGCGAAAGTCATGTTGAAGCTACAGTTCATCTATTCACTATCAGGGTTTCCTCAAAACCTTCAAATTGTAGTTTTGATGCTAGTGTGTCTAGTCAATCAGCGTGTTGGTTGCCGATGCGCCCAATACGCGTTATGGTTGCGTCGGTGAAATAGTTTAGTAGTTTTTGTGCCTCGGCTTTGTACGGGGCCAAGGTTACTTCCTTCAGTGCGTATACTCCATTCACCTGGTTGAAAAGTAATTTAGAATCCCCTCTTATTTCCAGACGTGTGGCTCCAACTCGTTTAGCCAAGGACAGTGCGATGAGAAAGGCTTCATATTCTGCTGAATTTTGGTGCAGGGGAAGTCTAGCATGAAGGAGTGCGAGGAGACTTCGCCAGCTGGGGATACTAGAACCACACCTGCTCCTCCAGTACTGTTGTTATGGGTAGCGGATCCATCTAAGAATAGTATCCATGTTTC
Organism: Papaver somniferum; assembly: GCF_003573695.1. Classification (NCBI taxonomy): domain Eukaryota; kingdom Viridiplantae; phylum Streptophyta; class Magnoliopsida; order Ranunculales; family Papaveraceae; genus Papaver; species Papaver somniferum. Next base: position 17,491,238 of record NW_020620825.1, on the reverse strand, counting down.
TTCTTGGATGAAAGATATTTCCTGAAAGTCTCCAGGGAGGTCCTCGTGTAGTGTCATGGTATTCTCTCACGGAAACGCTGCTAGCAAATCCATAACTGCTTTCCCTTTGATGGCTCTCGGGGAAGCGCATGTTATGTCGAACTCTGACATTTGGAGGAGCCATTTGGCCGGTCTTCCTATCAGGGCCGGTTTTGAAAGGAGGAACTTCAAAGGATCGGACTTAGATATCAACACCACTTTATTGGAAAGTAGGTAATGCCTGAATTTCTAGATGGAGTGGATCAAAGCTAAGAACGCCTTTTCTTCTTTGGGATATCTGAGTTCGGCATCTCTTAAAGTTCGACTGAAGTAGTAGATGGGATACCCAATCCCTTCGTCATCTTCTTGGGCGAGGAGAGCTCCGACAGCAGTGTCACTAAAATCAGTGTAGCGGTCTTCCTTGTATGTGAGATTTCATGATGGCTGGGAAAGATAATGTTTGTTGAATCTTCCGAAATGCCTCATGTTGTAGTGTGGTCCATACGAAGCTTGTTCCTTTCTTCAGCAAGGGGGTAAACGAAGCAACAAGCTTGCTCCTTTCTTCACGGTTCGAGGTGGTGGTATCGTGAGGATGGCTTGTGTTTTGACTGGGTCAACTTTAATTCACTCGGCATTCACCTGGAAACCTAGGAACTTGCCCGAAGAGACACTAAAATCACACTTCAACTGATTCATCTTCAGTTTGTATTCGCAACATCTTTCGAACACCTGCCGCAGAATCTCCGCATGGGCTTCCCGAGTTTTTGACTCGACCACCATGTCATCTACATAATCTTCGAATTGCTTGTGCATCATGTCGTGAAAAATGGTGGTCATGGCGCGTTTGTATGTGGCACTAGCGTTTTTCAAACCGAAGGGCATCACAGTGTATTAAAAGATTCCAAGAGGATTTCGAAAATCCGTCTTACTTGCGTCGTGTTTGCACATCTGTATTTGGTTGTAGCCGCTGTATCCATCCATGAAAGAGAACATACCATGTCCACTGGTGGCGTCTACCAACATGTCAATGTTGTGGAGCTGGAATTCATCTTTAGGGCATCATTTGTTCAAATCTCTAAAATCGACACAACACCTGATCTGGCCATTCTTCGTTTTTACTAGAACTACGTTGGTCAGCCAAGTAGGGTGGTGAATTGGCTTGATGAAACCAGCCGCTAGTAGCTTTTGAATCTCTACCTTAATCTGTTCTTCCACATCGTGCCGGAATTGTCTCTGGGTTTGCTTGACCGGTTTGGATCCGGGTACTACTTGTAAATGATGAGTGACCAGCTTGTCGTCCAAGCGAGGCATTTCCTCGTATGTCCATGCGACTACGTCTTGATATTCCTTGAGAAAGTCTACCAGCTTTACGCGTTCGTCTGCGGACTGAGTCGAGATGATCGAGATGGGTCACAAAGATTCTTCACTCCCGATATTAACAACCTCAAGTTCGTCCATGGTAGAGTTGGTCCCGTCTTGTAGTTGTCATGGTGCATCAGGTACTTCCTCCCGCGGCTCGTTACTGTTTTTGCGTTCCATTGGGCGGAGAGACTGTGTGGTAGTCTCTCATGTTAATTGCTAACATCGGCGCTGATATATGGTTTTCCCTTTTTCATCATGACCCATGATAAAATCTCGTTCTCGCTTTGTATGGGTGCGAGCCAAACTCCGGTTTGGCGGGTGGAGGCTGGCGTGTCTCTTTTTCGAAGGGGTGATGTGAGACCGGGTTTCTCCGTGAAGCGGTGCAAGACCATCCCTTTCTTCAATGGACGTCCATTTTGGCAGTGGAGTGTGGTGAGTTTGTTGGATGTGGCCTGCGGGCCCTTTCTTGGCTCAAACATCTCTGTGCCACAGATCGGCGCATAGGGAGATAATGATGCAGAGATGCGGACGACTTCTCCATTTAGCATGGTTTTCAGGCACTGGTGATATGTCGAAGGAATGATTCTGTTGTCGTGGAGCCATGGTCTTCCCAATATCATGTGGTAATCTGGCTCCTTTTCGATTACCTCGAACCTCACTTTTGACTGGACGGGTCCTACTGATAGATTCAGGTTCATGTACCCATACGTGCTGGTTTGGTTTCCTTCGAAATCGGTCATTGTAGTGGACTGTCGCACGACTTCGTTCGGCCGTACCCTGGCCATTCTGAGCGTCCTAAGGGTAACAACGTTGGAGGATGCTCCCGTGTCGATGAGAGCCCTTTTGAATTGCACGTCCTTGATACGGGCCGTGACGTATAGGGCCCGTTTATGTCCTTCCTCTGCCATCATGTCGTCGTCGGTAAACGTGACATTGTTGATGGACATCTCTGGCGTTCTTGATGTTTCCAAACGTGAAGGAACCAGGAACGCGTTTAACGCTATTCTTTTGATGGCGGTGAACGTCTCAATTCGTTGATCTTTTGAAAGATGTAAGAGTTCACATAAACTTTCCACCAGTGAGGCTGCTTCCTGGCCTACTGGTTTCTGATTAATTGTGAAGCTGTTGAATTGGGAGTGATCGTCTGGGATGTTAGTCCCCAATCCTGGAGTTTCCGGGGCAAGTGGATCGTTCAACTCTACCGTTAAGTTCATGAGGAAGTCCCAGTATGATGTTAATCGTTTCTTTCATCATACCCATGTTCTTGGTATGGATCTCCTGAATCCTCGCCAAGTCAGTCAGCCTTGGAATTCCTTCGACGATTGCGTTGTTGGATGTTGCGTTGGGAGAGAAAACATTACCGTTCGCCCAAGTGGAACTTGAGGACACGGATTCCGCCCTAAAACCGACCATCTTCCTGAGTTAGAAAAATGTATTCTGAAATTGGTATTGGAACCGAGAGATTGATCTCCCACTGTGGTCGCCAATTGTTTGAGGGTGAAAACGGTTTCTGCTGATTTTGGTAATTTCGGGTGTGTGGGTGAGAAACGAGTCTAAACTCTAAAAAATGTACTGCAAGGGAGTACTTTAGATTCGAGTTATCAATCTATACAAATTCGTCCTAAACCAAGAAATGGTTGTTCAAGAATTACTTCGATCACAAAGTAGATGAGAAGGGTTGGTTTTGGGGAGGGAAGCGAAGAGAGTGTTGAGACCAGAATAGTTGATTCTGGAAGAGTAGTTGTTTTACGACTTGCATCAGAAATTGGGAAGCTAACAGATGGGAAATCTAGCAAATGTTTTCTGAGTGTTGTATGCTCCTGAGCAGAACTTGTTATTCGATAGAAATATGTAAGACCTATTTATACAAGTCGAAGTGAAACGTACTCTGGTCTCGTAAGAAATGGAAAACGGATGAGTAAATGGGAGGAGGTGATAACCGGTAATGCCTGGAATTGATGTTCCATAAAAGAAAGAATTTCACCATTACTCCCTGTATTTACTAACCGCCTCATCCTTATGACACTGTCTTGTAACGGGCGTAGTGTACGTCGCACGCTGTAAACCGCCAAACCAATACCCAATGAGCATCCCCCATTTTGTGACATGTGTTGATGTCTCGAGTGTTTTCGTGGAAAACATGTAGCATGTTGCTGTTTTTTTGCAAGTTGAGCTTGAGAGACTTGCCGGCTCGGTGGTGACCTTCAACGGTCGAGATTTTTCATCTTGAGAGGTAGGATAGCCATTGATTATTGCAACCCTTCGTTTGGTGGAAAGTGGAATGAAAGCATGGGCGACATGGCTTTAATATGGCATAGTTTAGGAGCGGCCAAAAGCTAGGGTTTGACGTCGGGCCAAAGGTTGCCATGCGTTAGCTGGTAACCTTGGACGGCTAAGATCTGCATATTAGATGGAAAGGTGGCCGTCGATTGTTGCAAGCCTTTGGTTTGGCAGCCGTAAAGGGAAGGCCGACATGGCATGGTTTATGCGCGGTAAGGTGGCTGGCATGCCGTTGGCACATGTGGCATGGTCGGATGCCTTGGAGCGGTTTAGGCATGGCCAAAACTAGGGTTTTGGCGTTGGGCCAAAGGTTACCATGCGTTGGTTGGTGACCTTGGACGGCTAAGATTTTCATCTAAGATGTATGGGTGGCCGTTGATTGTTGCAACCCTTCGATTTGGCAGCCAGCGGCATGGTTTATGGCCGGTTATGGCTTTGGCATAGTTTACGCACGGCCAAGATTAGGGTTTTGGTAAAACCGTGATGTTTGGCCTTGGGACGAAATTTGCCATGCGTTTGGTGGCGAACTTGGACGGCTGAGATCTGCAGTTCAGATGGAAGGATGGCCGTTGATTGTTGCAACCCTTCGTTTTCGTAGCGGCATTGGAAACATGCTGGCGAAGTTGTTTAGTAGTTTTTGTGCCTCTGATCTGTACGGGGCCAAGGTTACTTCCTTCAGTGCGTATACTCCATTCACCAGGTTGAAAAGTAATTTAGAATCCCATATTATTTCCAGACGTGTGGTTCTAGCTCGTTTAGCGAAGGACAGTCCGATGAGAAAGGCTTCATATTCTACTGAATTTTGGTGCAGAGGAAGTCTAGCTTGAAGGAGTGCGAGGAGACTTCGCCAGCTGGGGATACTAGAACCACACCTGTTCCTCCAGTACCGTTGTTATGGGTAGCGGAGCCGTCGAAGAATAGTAGCCATGTTTCATCTTGGATGAAAGATATTTCCGGAAAGTCTCCAGGGAGGTCTTCGTGTAGTGTCATGGTATTTTCTCTCGGAAACACTGCTAGAAAATCCGCAACTTCTTTCCCTTTGATGGCTCTCGGGGAAGCGCATGTTATGTCGAACTCTGACATCTGGAGGAGCCATTTGGCCGGTCTTCCTATCAGGGCCGGTTTTGAGAGGAGGAACTTCACAGGATCGGATAGATATCAGCACCACTTTATTGGAAAGTAGGTAATGCCTGAATTTCTGGATGGAATGGATCAAAGCTAAGCACGCCTTTTTTGCTTTGGGATATCTGAGTTCGGCATCTCTTAAAGTTCGACTGAAGTAGTATATGGGATGCTCAATCCCTTCGTCATCTTCTTGGTCGAGGAGAGCTCCGACAGCAGTTTCACTAAAAGAAGTGTAGAGGTGTAGCGGTCTTCCTTGTATGGGAGATTTCATGATGGCTGGGGAAGATAATGTTTTCTGAATCTTCCGAAACGCCTCCTGTTGTAATGTGGTCCAGACGAAGCTTGCTCCTTTCTTCAACAATGGGGTAAACGAAGCAACATGCTAAGCCAATCCTAGTATGAAGAGGCGAATGTAGTTTATTTTACCCATGAAACTCTGGAGTTCTTTCACGGTTCGCGGTGGTGTTATCATGAGGATGGCTTGTGTTTTGACTGGATCAACTTTAATTCCCTCGGCGGTCACCTGGAAACCTAGGCACTTTCCCGAAGAGACACCAAAAGCACACTTCAAGGGATTCATATTCAGTTTGTACTCGCGACATCTTTCGAACACCTGTCGCAGAATCTCCGCATGGGATGCCCGAGTTTTTCACTTGACCACTTTGTCATCTACATAATCTCCAACTTGCTTGTGCATCATGTCATGAAAAATGGTGGTCATGGCGTGTTGGAATGTGGCGCCAGCGTTTTTCAAACCGAAGGGAATCACAATGTAGTAAAAGTTTCCAAGAGGATTTCGAAAAGCCGTCTTACTTGCGTCGTGTTTGCACATCTTTATTTGGTTGTAGCCGCTATATCCATCCATGAAAGAGAACATACCATGTCCACTGGTGGCTTCTACCAGCATATCAATGTTGGGGAGAGAGAAGTCATCTTTAGGGAAACATTTGTTCGAATCTCTAAAATCGACACAGCACCTGATCTGGACAATCTTCTTTTTTACCGGAACTACGTTGTCCAGCCAAGTAGGGTGGTGAATTGGCTTGATGAAACCAGCCGCTAGTAGCTTTTGAATCTCTACCTTAATCTGTTCTTCCATATCGTGCCGGAATTATCTCGGGGTTTGCTTGACCGGTTTGGATCCGGGTATCATGTGTAAATGATGAGTGACCAGCTTCTCGTCCAAGCCAGGCATTTCCTCATATGTCCATGCGAATACGTCTTGATATTCCTTGAGAAGGTCTACCAGCTTTATGCGTTCGTCTGCGCACAGAGTCGAGCTGATCGAGATGGGTCACGGAGATTCTTCACTCCCGACATTAACAACCTCAAGTTCGTCCATGGTAAAGTTGGTCCCGTCTTGTAGCTGTCATGGTGCATCAGGTACTTCCTCCCGCGGCTCGTTACTGTGTTTGCGTTTCATTGGGCGGAGAGACTGTGTGGCAGTCTCTCCTGTTAATTGCTAACAACGGCGCTGATATACGGTTTTTCCTTTTTCATCATGACCCATGATAAAATCCCGTTCTCGTTTGGTATGGGTGCGAGCCAAACTCCGGTTTGGCGGCTGGAGGCTGGCGTGTCTCTCTTTCGAAGGGGTGATGTGAGACCGGGTTTCTCCGTGAAGCAGTGCAAGACCATCGCTTTCTTTAATGGACGTCCACTTTGGCAGTGGAGTGTGGTGAGTTTTGTTGGATGTGGCCTGCGGGCCCTTTCTTGGCTCAAACATCTCCATGCCATAGATCGGCGCATAGGGAGATAATGATGCAAATATGCGGACAACTTCTCCGTTTAGCATGGTTTTCAGGCACTGGTGATATGTCGAAGGAATGATTCTGTTTTCATGGAGCCATGGTCTTCCCAGTATCATGTGGTAATCTGGATCCTTTTCGATTACCTCGAACCTCACTTTTGACTGGACGGGTCCTACTGATAGATTCAGGTTGATGTACCCATACGTGTTGGTTTGGTTTCCTTCGAAATCGGTCATTGTAGTGGACTATCGCAAGACTTCGTTCGGCCGTACCCTAGTCATTCTGAGCGTCCTGAGGGTAACAACGTTGGAGGATGCTCCCGTGTCGATGAGAGTCATTTTGAATTCCATGTCCTTGATACGTTCCGTGACGTATAGGGCCCGGTTATGTCCTTCTCCTGCCATTATGTTGTCGTCGGTAAACGTGACATTGTTGATGGACAACTCTGGCGTTCTTGATGTTTCCAAATGTGAAGGAACCAGGGACGCGTTCAACGCTATTCGATTTATGGCGGTGAACGTCTCCATTCGTTGATCTTTTGAAAGATGTAAGAGTTCACATACACTTTCCACCAGTGAGGCCGCTTCCTGGCCTACTTGTTTCTGATTAGTATGAAGCTGTTGAATTGGGAGTGATCGTCTGGGATGTTAGTCCCCAGTCCTGGATTTTCCGGGGAAAGTGGATCGTTCAACTCTGCCATTAAGTTGATGATGAAGTCTCAGTATGATGTTAATCGCTTCTTTCATCAGACCCATGTTCTTGGTGTGGATCTTCTGAATCCGCGCCAAGTCAGTCAACCTTGGAATTCCTTCGTCGATTGCGTTGCTGGATGTTGCGTTGGGAGAGGAAACATTGTCGTTCGCCCAAGTGTAACTTGAGGACATGGATTCATCCCTAAAACCGACCATCTTCCTAAGTTAGATAAAAGTATTCTGAAATTGGTATTGGAACCGAGAGATTGATCTCCCAATGTGGTCGCCAATTGTTTGAGGGTGAAAACGGTTTCTGCTGATTTTGGTAATTTCGGGTGTGTGGGTGAGAAACGAGTCTAAACCCTAAACAATGTACTGCAAGGGAGTACTTTAGATTCGATAGATCAATCTATACAAATCCGGCCTAAACCAAGAAATGGTCGTTCCAGACTTGCTTCGGTCACAAAGTGGAGGAGAAGGGTTGGTTTTGGGGAGGAAAGCGAAGAGAGTGTTGAGACCAGAATAGTTGATTCTGGAAGAGTAGTTGTTTTACGACTTGCATCAGAAATTGGGAAGCTAACAGATGGGAAAGCTAGAAAATGTTTTCTGAGTGTTGTATGCTCCTTACCAGAACTTGTTATTCGGTGGAAATAGGTAAGACCTATTTATACAAGTTGAAGTGAAACGTACTCTGGTATCGTAAGAAATGGAAAACGGATGAGTAAATGGGAGGAGGTGGTAACCGGTAACGCCTGGAATTGATGTTCCATAAAAGAAAGCGTTTCACCATTACTCTCTGTATTTACTAACCGCCTCATCCTTATAACATTGTCTTGTCACGTGCATAGTGTACGCCGCACGCTGTAAACCGCCAAACCAATACCCAATGATCATCCCCCAGTTTGTGACATGTGTTGATGTCTCGAGTGTTTTTGTGGAAAACATGTAGCATGTTGCTGCTGTTTGGCAAGTTGAGATTGAGAGACTTGACGGGTCGGTGGTGACCTTCAACGGTCGAGATTTTGCATCTTGAGAGGAATGGTAGCCGTTGATTATTGCAACCCTTCGTTTGGTATCCAGTAGCATGAAAGCATGGCCGACATGGCTTTAATAATTAGGCATGACCAAGCTAGGATTTTGGCATAGTTTTGGCGCGGCCAAAAGCTAGGGTTTTGGCATTGTTTGGGCGCGACCAAACTACGGCTTGGCATCGGGCCACAGGTTGTCATGCGTTAGATGGTAACCTTGGACGGCTAAGATCTAAATCTTAGATGGAAAGGTGGCCGTCGATTATTGCAAGCCTTTGTTTTGGCAGTTGTAAAGGAAACGCCGGCATGGCATGGTTTAGGCGCGGCAAGGTGGCTGGCATGCCATTGGCACATGTGGCATGGTCGGTATGCCTTGGAGCGGTTTAGGTGTGGCCAAAACTAGGGTTTTGGCGTTGGGACAAAGGTTACCATGCGTTGGTTGGTGACCTTGGACGGCTAAGATTTGCATCTAAGTTAGAAGGGTGGCCGTTGATTGTTGCAACCCTTCGTTTTGGCAGCCGTAAAGGGAAGGCCGGCACGGCATGGTTTAGGGGCGGCAAGGTGGCTGGCACGGCATGGCATTGGCACATGTGGCATGGTCGGCATGCCTTGGAGTGGTTTAGGCGTGGCCAAAACTATGGTTTTGGCGTTGGGCCAAAGGTTACCATGCGTAGATTGGTGGCCTTGGACGGCTAATATTTGCATCTAAGATGGAAGGGTTTCCGTTGATTGTTGCAACCCTTCGTTTTGGAAGACATAAATGGAAGGACAGCAAGACATGGTTTAGGCGCGGCATTCCATTGGCATATGTGGCATGGTCGGCATGCCTTGGCGCGGTTTAGGCGTGGCAAAAACTAGGGTTTTGGCGTTGGGACAAAGGTTACCATGCGTTCGTTGGTGGCCTTGGACGGCTAAGATTTGTATCTAAGATGGACGGGTGGTCGTTGATTGTTGCAACCCTTTGTTTTGGAAGCCGTAAAGGGAAGTCCGGCATGGCATGGTTTAGGCGCGACAAGGTGGCTGGCACGGCATGCCATTGGCACATGTGGCAGGGTCGGCATGTCTTGGCGCGGTTTAGGCATGGCCAAAACTAGGGTTTTGGCGTTGGGCCAAAGGTTACTATGCGTTGGTTGGTGAGCTTGGACGGCTAAGACTTGCATCTAAGATGTAAGGGTGGTCGTTGATTGTTGCAACCCTTCGTTTTGGTAGCCATAAAGGGAAGGCCGGCACGTCATGGTTTAGGCGCGGCAAGGTGGCTGGCATGGCATGCTATTGGCACATGTGGCATGGTCGACATGCCTTGGCGTGGTTTAGGCGTGGCCAAAACTAGGGTTTTGGCATTGGGCCAAAGGTTACCATGCGTTGGTTGGTGGCCTTGGATGGCTAAGATTTGCATCTAAGATGGAAGGGTGGTCGTTGATTGTTGCAACCCTTCATTTTGGCAGCCGTAAAGGGAAGGCCGACATGGCATGGGAACATGGATGGCATGGTTTTCCATTGGCACGGTGTCGCGGCTGGCATGGTTGGCATGCCTTGGCGCGGAGATGCGGCTGGCATGGTTGGCATGCCTTGGCGCGGAGACGTGGCTGGCATAGTTCGCCATTTGCACGGTGGTGCAGCTAGCATGGTTGGCTTGCCTTGGCGCAGGGATGTGGCTGGCATGGTTTGCCATTGGCACGGTGGTGTGACTGGCGTTGTTGGTATGCCTTGGCGCGGAGATGTGGTTGGCATGGTTTTCCATTGGTACAGTGGTGTGGATGGCATGGTTGGCATGCCTTGGCGCTGAGATGTTGCTGGTATGGTTTGCCATTGGCACGGAGACGTGGCTGGCATGGTTTTCCATTGGCACGGTGGTGCGGCTGGCATGGTTGGCATGACTTGGCACGAAGACGTGGATGGCATGGTTTTCTATTGGCACGGTGGTACGTCTGGCATGGTTTTCCATTGGCACGGTGGTGCGGCTGGCATGGTTGGCATGCCTTGGCGTGGTAGCATGATAATTAGGGTTTGGCGTAGATGATGTCGGTCAATGTTAAGGGTTCTGCCGTTGAACATGACCCATGTATATATAAAAAAAGTACCCCAGTAATTCTTACATATGCAAGATGATTGATTCAATAAATGTGCTAATGGTCATAGTGACGTCATGTCATATGTACAGTTTTACGATTTTATTCCTAAGATAAAAACCACCATCAACAACCGCCTACCATTGTTGATGTAGAAGGTTCTTCTTGCAACTGTTGATGTGTTTGTAATACAGTTCCCCTATGAGTTTGGATTCCGCACCTCTGGTATTCCCAATCTTTAGATGTCAGAGATTAAGTACCTGAAAATAAAAATGTAGAAAAACAAAACTAAAAACTAAAAAGAAAGTCTAAAAACAAGAATAAACTAAGAAAAATAACAACTAAAGCTACCGACTGCTCCCCGGAAGCGGCGCCAAAATTTGATGGATGTCGTAAGTTCAATCAAATTAATAATCTTATTTCCACACAATTAACTGGTAATATAATGGAAGTAAGGATCGTTCCCACGAAGAGCAGTGAGTTTTAGTTGTCAAAGTGTCACAAAGGGGGGTTTTGTTTTAGATTGTGATAAAAGTAAATAATCAAAGCAAATAAAATTGTATTGTAATCAATAGAGAGATATATGATCGAGGAATCCTTCTTCGTATATAAACCGTCAAGGAGTTAATATATTCATCTATTCGTCATTAATCATAGATTATCACCAACCGTAGAAAAACAGTTAGAGCAGTGCTATACCCTAAAGTCCTTTGGTCATTGGGTACCGAAGCGCTCGAATACCAGATTCAATTCGTCCAAAACACAAAGTAGTAGCGCACTCAAGGTGTAGCTTGTCAAATGATTTATGTTTTGTGACTTAGGTTAATCCTAGTAGTTAGACTCTTAGCGCAAGGTCCACTTTCTAGTGTTGTTTCTACACGCGATTGCTCCACAGAATCCCTCTGCAAGGTTTCACGTTTCCTAATTGTGTAGGGGTTATTCAACAATTACACAAATATCCTAACCCTTTACTAGCTTTAGATTAATCAATAAAATGATTTATTTGGCCACCTAGAACAATCAATCAATCAATCATAATACTTACTCATAGTAGAAACAAACGATAATCATATGAAGAATTCAAAATAGATTCATATATTAAATCAAATCAAGTTTACAACTTAGAATTCATCCTCAATCAATAGGTGTTTAGCTACTCATATATGTAGAAGCATCCATGATATACATATAAGAAAAGGTTAGAGATATCGTTACGATTGAGAATCGCTCCGAAACCCTAGCTTTGATATTTGTCCTCTCCAAGACTTACAATTTAGTGACCTAATGATGTGATGTTCTTCCACATAACCTAATACCTTTTTATAGGTTTACATTTCTTGGCCTTCACGTATTGGATTTGGTTCAAGAATCCGACCCAAAATAACGAAATAACGTTCCCAAACGTGCCCTTAGTTATTCCAAGGTGTGAATACACGTTTTCCCTTTGATAAGTGCGCGAACCCAGTCAGAAAACTTCAAAATCCAGCATAAATTTTCGGAATTAAGTCTGCGAACTCGGTTTGCATACCCAGTTCGCGGACTTCACTGTCTTCGCTATTTAATCAAAACTGTTTTGGCCACAACTTCTTCATCCGAACTCGAAATGACCTCATTCTTTTTGCATTATTTTTATATTTCAATTATATTCAAGATGGTGATGATAAATCCTTAAATGAATGAGTTAAGATAGTTATTTGGCCCTTCTCTTGATTATGAGCGTTTTGCTCCTTTTCGTCGCTTTTCTTCCACTTCTCTTGGACTTGGGCGCTTGGATACTTGGAATACTTCTCTTCCTAGCTATTTTCAGAAATTTATAGATAATTTGTGGATGATTCACCTATTATAGGCAAAAAGAGAAAACAAGAGTAATAATACAAAAATATGCAAGAATAATAGCTTAAACAAGTATGGAATGGACACTAAAATCATATGAATTATGCACTTATCACATGGACGGACGGATAGGTAGCCCGGTCCCGCAACATATTTCCCTATTTTTATTATTTTCCATGAATCCTTGAAAAAATGGAAAAATCATGAGTTTTGCTCAAACAAGGAAAATTGCTAAAATAAAGGAGTTTTCATGAGTTCATGAAAGAAACAAAATAATTAAAATAAAGGAAAAAGGGCGTGGGGGATCGTCCACGGCGTTATGGCCGTCCATCCGGTGGGCCCGGCCCTTAGGCGCCACTTTTATTATTTTCTCTCTCCTATTTTGTGTAGGATTCCTCGTTTGTCCATATTTCGAATGCTCATTCGTGCATTTTGGTGCTCGGTCGTGCATCATTGTCGAGTACACTTGCACCATATTATGGGGCTTACTCAGTGGTAGTCCAGATGCCCGATTATTCAATATCTATTACTAATTTATGAAATTCAGTGGAGAATGATTCATGAAATTGAGCAATAAAAGTGAGTAGTTGTTTATTATCAATCCATTGGATCAGTCGTGGATTCGACCATGAATTCGGAATAATAAAGCGAGTGTTACCATTCCATGAGACCATCCGTGGATTCGATCATGAAATCATAGTGATGAAAGTGGTTATTACCATTCCATGGGATCAGCCGTGGATTCGATCATGAAATCGAAGTAATGAGATTATCTATTACCATTCCATGAGATCAGCCGTGGATTCGGTCATGAAATCGGAGTAATGAGATAAAATGGATTATCTTCTAGGAATTCAGTGGTGAATGTCAGGGTAGAATTAATCTATTACAGAAGGGGTATTATCCAGTTAAAGCGTCATATCGTTCTGAAGGTGCATAGTCAGGAAACAACGAGTGTTGCCGAATTCCTGAAGGCGTTATTGCTCTCAATCTACGGAGAACCGCCTGGATCTATACACGGTCTCTCTATATAGTCAGGGAACAGTGAGTGTCACCGACGTTCTAAAGGCGTTATTGCTCTCAATCTTACGGAGAACCGACCAATCGTTCTTCTATGTAGAGGTGGGTCTCTCTCATGTAGTCAGGGAACAGTGAGTATCACCGATGTCCTGAAGGCATTATTGCTCTCAATCTACGAAGAACCGCCAAATTATGTTATTCCACATAGAGGTCATGATGAAATGTGTGGTACCGAACGATCAGCTAGTGGAGGCCTTTCAGGAAACATATTCATCATGGCTTCGTAAAATATGAATCGTAACATGCCTGAAGCCATATCAGAAACATGCAGTATCATGATTTTACGGTTTTGACCTTTGTTGAAAATCCATCATCAAACCCAATTGATAAACTATACTTATATTCCCGAAGAACAACCTAGTATTATCAATCACCTCACAATAATCTAAATCGTATGGTAGCGAAACTAGATATTGCGGAATCAAAAACAATGAGACGAAGATGTTTGTGATTTCTTTTTATCTTTCCCTATCAGATATATAATCTCAAGTCAATTATTCAGTTGAACTCGTACGATAGAAACTGGCAAGATCGGATTGCTTAACCACAAGAGAAGTAGTTTCGTCTGGCTTCACAATCCCAATGAAGTCTTTAAGTCGTTAACCGATATTGTCTCGAGAAGAAACCTACGGTTAAAGGAGAATCGACTCTAAAAACCCAACTAGTATCACACAGGAGGTGTGGGGATTAGATTACCCAGTTTCTAGACGTCTTCTTATATAGTTTTCAAATCAGGGTTTGCAATCTAATTTACCTTGGTAACAAAGTATTCAATATTCACCGTTAGATGAAAAAACCTGATTTATCCAAGCTAATATCTTTCAACCGTTAGATCGAAACTTAGCTTGTCACATAAAAATGAAATGTATTTCATTTAGGTTTGAGTAATCGTACCTAAACGTGTACATTGGGTTGGTTCACAAATAGTTAACCAATGGTTAGCCATATGAGCACTTTCATATTAACCGTATTCATCTTTCTCATAACTAGTTCAAATGACTCATAAGAACTAGTTGAAGAGTTATTCAATTGCTTAGATCTTTATACATATGCACAATTGAAAAAAAATCGGTTTGATTTACTTGAATCAATTCATGAACCATATATCCACCGTTTGTAAAGATTGGATTCCTTATTGATTTATTGTTTAAGTTCATGAACTTCCGATTTGAGAAATATAACCAGCTTAGGTACGCATACGGGTATGTGTACCATAGCTACCGGACTTGAGTGTGGAAACTCAGAAGAAATTTTCGGTTCGAAAACTTCCGTGGGTACGCTACGGGTACGCATACCTAGGTGACTGGTTTTCAGTTTGCAAACTTCACAAACTTCAACAGAAATTTTCGGTATGAAAACTTCCGCCAGTACGCATACCTAACCTGTCTTCTTCACCCATACCGTATGCACACATATTCCCGCACTTGGTTTCCGGCACATGGATTTATACACTAATGTGCGAACACACTACATATGATTATATGTTTAGTTGGTTACGTAATCTCAACTCCACATTTCAATCATTGAAACATTCTTCTATAATGTTATAATAATCGTTAGACATAAAGAATCGACTATCGTCATCAAAGCTATTTTCAAGATTGAAACATCATCATGACTTTCCTCACGGATAAAGATGAAAATGGTTTACACAAAAGCTTACCTACACGTATTTCGAGAAAAAGATAGGCGAGTAAACTCGGCTCGAAATAGCAAATGTGTATGTATGAAAACTATCATACTTATACGACTTTTGTGTCAAGAGTAGGAGATAGAGTAGATAGACTTATGAGTGACAGATAAGTTCAAGTCACCACATACCTTTTGGTCGGATGAAGTTCCACTGGTTCCTTGATTAGTTCTTCGCCTTTATAAGATAATCGCCATGGAGTCTGGAGCTCAACTATTCCTAACTATCCTAGACCGAGACTTAGTCATAAGTAAACTAGAAATCAAAAAATATAGTTTTGATCACTAACATCGAAAAACATGCTTGAGATAGCAACACATGCGATTTCGACCGAGCAATGCTCTAACAATTCCCCCTTTGTCAATTTTAGTCACAAAACTATCAATACATATGGATTACAAAATAGATAAAACTTTGTAGCTTCTCGTCCACATGCTTGATATCCTTGGTGCTTCAACATTACTCGAAAACTTCGTCTTTTCCAAGTACTTTCATGATTCCATAGATGTTCAATTCAGCATCATAGTTGTTGAAGTTCCATAGCCATAACAATGAGAAAACAAAAGATCTCAATCATTGTTATACAATGTCATAGTATTATTACACATCATCAAAGTTCTTATATCACAACTTCGACAACAATAATATAGTGATATGTATCACTCCTCCTTAGTCAATACTTTCGTCTCAACATGAGAACCACTCCCCCCTTACATAATGACACGTAAAGCACGTAAATCATATGTATTTGTAGTGTGACTACATATTAACTATCCCCCTTTTTGTCAATAAAATTGGCAAAGGTACGAAAACGGGATCCTAATGAAATTTCCACGAAGACGCTTCAAGACCAAAGAAAAGTACATATCAACTTATTTAGATGCAATCATAAATCCGAAGCTAAATGCATTCATCAAGGAGTTTATAAAGATACAAGATAACCCCTAAATAATTCCACAGCCGCACTCCCTACAAAGATATGGAAATTATGCGCAAGTTCAAAAGAACTCTCCCCGATTTGATGTCATTCCCGAGAGAACAACAAGGGAGACCTTACTTTTACGAGAAAAGTAGGATTTTATTGGACACCAAAAACCATAATGAAATGATTTTCTATATCCAAAATTATTAATTAAACCAATCACAAGTAAACCCATGATCAATTTAATCGGAATACACAATCAAATTAAACACAAAAGTGATCAATTTAACTGAACATGCTCAACATAAGAGAACCTACGGAGCTACGACTATGTTAACCATAAAAGAATGATTAACTCAATCGTTTTGTGCTCAACACAAGAAAACCTTATAGAGCATTGCAGTATACACATAAAATATGGATCGGGGAAGGATCAATATTGCAGCGTATATAAAAATTCATTCTATCTTCATCACTATTTGCATAACGACATATAATAAACATAATCTTTGTTAACAAAATTTTTTAACCTATCTTCCATCAAAAATTGATATAATAGGCTTAACTTTTGTTTGTCAAAAGTTCATCGATCTTGTATCAATACTTGAATATCGACATATAAAAGAGATAACTTTTGACATCGTATGAGACAATAATAATTCACGGACGCAAACACACATATCCCATAACATATTGCAATATATAAAACCATGAAGATTAATATTGCAATCATCATATTCCAAATAAAATTTAGAATTTAAATAAATAAATATAAAAACATTGGAAGATGAAAAACGTTGGACATAGCTATGTGTACTCACAATAATGGCTATTACAAACCCTAGTTATCCTTCTTAAACAAAAACAAGAATACAAATTCTCTTAAGAAGTTTCCTAGATAAAAATAAATAAAGCAAAAACATCTACTTTAAAAAACGATCATAAGCTAAATCCAAGTTTATGTTCGGCAGCTTCACAGATTTCGAGGTCTTTGAGCTTGTGATTGACAGCATCCTCTGCATCTTTAAAGTGGATACCTTGTTGAGAAGTTCTTTTACATGATTTTTCATGACAAAAAGGTCAGAGTTAACCTTTTTCAACTCAGTTTTTACCATATCAAGACACTTCATTGTATCAACAAGTTATTATTTTGCATCCTCAAAGTTTTTGAGAAAGTAAATAACCACTTCATCTGAAATCTCTTCAATGTCCTCAATATCTGAGTAGGAATCAGGAGATTGAGGAAACGACCCTTCAATTTCAACAAAGGTTCCTTTTTTTCATCGAAATCGAAATACACCGCATTATCAACGAAGTCTTCAAGTAAATCCCAGGATCAAGAGGGATACGCCATTGATAATAAAGAGCCTAGAGTGAGATATCTCAACTCAATATGAAGGGTATATAAACGAGTTTGAAAAGAAGTAGGGTTTACAAGATTGGTTTGTGAAGAAACCAAGAAACCGTACGTGAAACCGTAGGAGGAAGGGTCCACACAACCAACCTAACCAAAAAGGCTTTTTGGGAAGGCAGACTGCACATTACTTAGTTGAAGAGAAAATCCTTGCAACTTAGCACTAGGATCCGAAGCAAAGGGAAAAAATATAACCAAGCACAAGAAGTAGTCTTAACACATACTCATGTAAAAGTGTTTGTAGCTGATTATCCATCTAAGAACGATAAGATATTAGCTAGATAATCAGATACACTTTTTCCAAGAGTATACCTATTCAATTTTCGCTTAACTAGGATTTTTGTAAGTGATACTTCAACCTTGTGATTAATTCACACAAGTATGAGCTTTTAGATCATCAAATGAGTATTGTTTTTGGTTAAACCCCTTTCTTCTGTACTTTAGAGGAAAACCATTATAATGTGAACAGTTGTCGTAAAAATTACTGTCAGAGCAAGTCTTATGGTGGAATCCAAACTATTCCAAGTGTGGAAAAATCATGGAATGTCAAGTCTAGTGGCTTCCAAGTTGGGGTCTTCTACAGAAAATCCAAGCAAGGTTCCACGGTTTCGTGGAAGGGTTTGTGGAATCCATCTGAACGCCAATAAGAATAGCGTTAAACGCAATTAAGAATGGAGCTAAAAAACGCAATTAAGAATTGCGTTTTTTTTTAATCCGTAGATTTAAAATGAGTTGTTGAAATCTAACGGCTGGAAAAAAAAGCTCCATTCTTAATTGCGTTTTTTAGCTCCATTAAGCATAGCGTTTCTACTATTCCACCATTACATTTACGCTTCCATCCACAGTTCCAAGTGCTGAGGTGGCGTGAAAGATGGAAGATGGATGGATTCCACCATAATACTTGCTCTTATAAAAATATGACTCATAGTATCGATTCTTATCTGGAGATGTTCGGTTGGTGAAGGTTGACAGCCTATTGACGATTTCTTTATAACCTTTAATCATCTCTTCTAGGTTATTTCTTATATCATCATCTTTGCTCTTTTCCCTCGATACTTTGTTCACATTTACAAATCTATTATCTTCCCTGCTTCAAAGAGAGGATTTCTGATCTTTCCTTAGACGGTTTTTCAGATGTCTGTTGTACATCTTAGAGGAACCCATTGAACTGACTTTCCCGGTAGGATACACAGGGTGAGTACTGAAACCACATGGTTTAAACATACGAATGTAAGTTATACCTTTGAGGATTAAGTCCGAGGTGTGTTGAAATCGAACAAGAGACTTTTTTTTCAACATGGGGCTTCCTTTTTGCACAACAGGCCCTTTTGGATCACAAAAGAGACATACTTTATGATCAAACGAGTGATTAGAACGTTTCGTCCAGACATCATTGTCTAAATATTTCTTCCTCCCATGTGGTGTGCACCCACTTTGATTAACTGGGCACGCATGCACATACCTTTTAATTGGAAGGGAATCCAGTTTTACTTCTAAAGCTGGAACATTTTTGGTTTCTGGCGAAGTATATGGTATAGAGGATTTTTTGAAACATCCTTGAATTGAGAGTTTATTCAAAAGATGTTCAATTTCCAAAATATCCTTTTGAAGAGATTCTCAAGAAGGATTCGTGAATACTGGGCTTCTGCGTTTTTGGAAATTCCGTCACTTACTATACCAAGAAGAGCATTTACATGTTTTTTTAACCGATTAAATTTATCAGCTTGGATTCTAACAAGATTTAGAACCAGTTTACTCTCTTCAGTTGTTTCCCTTTCATTAAGAGAGATGGACTCTTTTGACGAGTAATCGTAAGAACACATGTCAGTGTTAGTCTGTTTCGTTTGAACACTAGGTTCGTCTATAACAGAGATTGATGGATATTTCTCTTTGATAGACTTATTAGAAAAAGAACTTTTATTTTTGGTAACGCGTTTATCAGAGATAGTACTCTTGTCCATAGAGTCATATCGCTATAAACACAGACTTTTGAGGTCTTAAACGTGTTTGCCTGCTCTGATACCAATTGAAAAAGTGGGGGTATAACAACCACACCCAATATTTCGATTAGCAATTTGTATGGACTAACTCTAATATACTTTTAAGAGAATCAACTAGGCAGTCAGACTCAATCTTAATAAAAAGTATATCAATGAGTTAATATCTCTATCTCTCGATTTGATCTTTACTCAAACAAATAGAAATCTGCGAATCTTTATAAAATACAAGAGAGATATAAACTTGGACGGTACCAAAGACCAATATCCAAGGATCAATCAATTTCCAATCTACAACCAAAGGTTGGATTTCACAATTGATCGATACAACGAACAACCTGTGATATTTCAATTATATAACAAAATATAATTCGGAATAGAAATAACACATACACCAGAAATTTTGTTAACAAGGAAACCGCAAATGCAGAACAAACCCGGGACCTAGTGTATATTGAACACCACACTGTATTAAGCCGCTACAGACACTAGCCTACTACAAACTAACTTTGATCTGGACTGTAGTTGAACCCTAATCAATATCACACTGATTCAAGGTACAGTTGCGCTCCTTACGTCTTTGATCCCAGCAGGATACTACGCACTTGATTCCCTTAGCTGATCTCACCCACAACCAAGAGTTTCTACGACCCAAAGTCGAAGACTTTAATAAACAAATTTGTATCACACAGAAAAGTCTACGTGAATAGATAAATATGTCTCCCATAGATAAACCTACGAGTTTGTTCCATCTTTTGATAGAAATCAAGGTGAAAAGGAATCAATTGATAAACCAGACTTATATTCCTGAAGAACAGCCTAGTATTATCAATCACCTCACAATAATCTAAATCGTATGGTAGCGAAACTAGATATTGTGGTATCACAAACGGTGAGACGAAGATGTTTGTGATTTCTTTTTATCTTGCCCTATTGGAGATATAATCTCAAGTCAATTATTCAATTGAACTCGTACGATAGAAACTAGCAACATCAGATCGCTCAACTACAAGAGAAGTAGTTTCGTCTGGCTTCACAATCCCAATGAAGTCTTTAAGTCGTTAACCGACAGGGTCTCGAGAAGAAACCTACGGTTAAAGGAGAATCGACTCTAGCAAACCAATTAGTATCACACGGGAGGTGTGGGGATTAGTTTACCAGTTGCTAGACGTCTCTTTATATAGTTTTCAAATAAGGGTTTGCAATCTAAGTTACCTTGGTAACAAAGCATTCAATATTCACCGTTAGATAAAAAGACCTGATTTACCCAAGCTAATATCTTTGAACCGTTAGATCGAAACTTAGCTTGTCACACACAAATGAAATGTATTTCATTTAGGTTTGATTAACCGTACTTAAACGTGTACATTGGTTGGTTCACAAATATTTAACCAGTGGTTAGCCATATGAGCACTTTCATATTAACCGTATTCATCTTTCTCATAACTAGTTCAAATGACTCATAAGAACTAGTTGAAGAGTTTTTCAATTGCTTAGATCTTTATATATAGACACAATTGAAACAAAATCGGTTTGATTCACTTGAATCAGTTCATGAACAATATAGCCACGGTTTGAAAAGATTGCATTCCTTATTGATTTATTGTTTAAGTTCATGAACTTCCGATTTGAGAAATATAACCAGCTTAGGTACACGTACGGGTATGTGTACCATAGCTACCGGACTTGAGTTTGAAAACTCAGCAAAAAAATTCGGTTTGAAAACTTTCGTGGGTACGCGTACGGATATGCATACCTAGGTGACCGGTTTTTTAGTTTGCAAACTTCACAAACTTCAGCAGAAATTTTCGATATGAAAACTTCCGCCAGTACGCGTACGGGTACGCGTACCTAACCTGTCTCCTTTACCAATACCGCATGCATACATATGCACGCACTTGGTTTCCCGCACAGGGATTTATACACTAATGTGCGGACACACTATGTATGGTTATATCCATAGTTGGTTACGTAATCTCAAATTCACATTTCAATCATTGAAACATTCTTCTATAATTTTATAATATTCGTTAGACATAAAGAATCGACTATCGTCATCAAATCTATTTTCAAGATTGAAACGTCATCATGACTTTCGTCACGGAGAAAGATGAAAATGGTTAAAGCAAAAGCTTAACAACACGTATTTCAAGAAAAAGATAGGCGAGTAAACTCGGCTCTAAATAGCAAATGTGTATGTATGAAAACTATCATACTTATACGACTTTTGTCTCAAGAGTAGGAGATAGAGTACATAGACTTCTGAGTGACAGATGAGTTCAAGTCTCCACATACCTTTTGGTTGGATGAAGTTCCACTGGTTCCTTGAGTAGTTCTTCGTCTTTGTAAGATAATCGCCATGGAGTCTGGATCTCAATTATTCCTAACTATCCTAGACCGAGACTTAGTCATAAGTAAACTAGAAATCAAAACATATAGTTTTGATCACTAACATTTACAAACATGCTTGAAAATAGCAACGCATGCGAGTTCAACCTAGAAATGCTCTAACAAACCTGATTATAATGTTTTGTGTCCACCACATTATCAATATGGGAACCCTTCCACCTGTCATTCATATCAATTTTTCCTTCAATACCCACAACTTGGTTAATATTTATGGTGAGTTTAATGAACTTACCGATACTTCTTCAGATACCAATGATGTCTGCAAAAATTATTCTCATGAGGCTGCCAACCTTTATCTAAATGTTTCTAAAAAAATTCTTTTGGGTGGGAATAAGGTCAATCCAAATCCTAATAGTGGTTCTAACTCTTCGATCAGGCAAAATCATTCCTTACTTTATGCTTTTAATGTGCCTAATATCTTAATCTCCTCTACCCCCTCTATTCATATTTTTAATAATGTAAATATGCTCTGCAGGAATGTGTGTGGGTTAGGTAAAAAATCTGCTAACAAAGAATTGTGCTTCCTCTTTAAAAACAACAACCCTGCTATTATCGTCCTATCTGGAACTATAATAAAGAAAGATGCTGCTTCCCGGAAATTGAAAAATATGGGTTTCCCTAACACTTATAATGTGCCATGCATTGGTAGAAGTGGTGGTTTGGTCCTGGCATGGAAACATGGAATTGATCTTAACATTTTGTCCTCTGACCTTAAAGGAATCTATATCACAACTGTTGATCTTATACGTACTAAAACTTGCATATACATAACCTAATGATAGCCTTAGATAAGCTTTTTAGGAATCTCAGTGTAACTTACCTTCATCCCTTACTGAGGAACTTGTTTTCTTTGTTTGTAATTTTTATGTCCTTTTAGGAACTGGAGATAAAAATGGTGGTTTAAAGGTTGAAGATAGTGACTTTGATAACCTTAAAAACTTGTGCAATACTTTTAATATTCATGATCATGATTTCTATGGTCCCTAGATTTAGTTGGTCCAATATGCAACATGGTCCAAACCAAATTCTTGAAAGACTTGATAAATGTTTTATAAATCAATATGCAAACACTTTATTTCCTAATTTGTGTGTTAATAATTTACCTAAATATTCTTCTGATCATTGTTCTGTGCATGTTGGATTTAATTTTGAAGATTGTTGTATGCCAAAATCTTTTCATTTTATGGCTATGTGGATAGAAGACCCTACCTGTACAGACATTATTAGTAACTCTTGGTCTGTTAATGTTGTGGTTTCTCCTGCCTACAAACTTATCTAAATTATTGAATACTAAGAATGGCCTTAGAGAATGGAACAAATCCTATTTTGATAATATTCAAACCAATATTACTAACACTAGAGATGATTTAGACGAGCTTAAAACTTCTGACCCTACGAATTTTCACTCTATTTCCAGATTGAAAGTCAGATTATCTCACATGTATAACCTTATACTGGAAGGATAAATATAGATAGGTTTGGCTCATGGAAGGTGATAGAAATACCACCACCCCCCCCCCCCTTATTTCCATTGATTTACTCTTTTCAGGAGAAAAAGAAATGTCATCAGTTGGATCGAAGATTATGCAGGTACTACTTTAACTAATAGAGAAAGTATTGGAAACTCCTTTGTTGATTATTTAAATGCTCAGTTATCCGCTAAAGAAATAAAAAAGGTTGTCTTTCAAATGGGAGGAAAAAAATCTCAAAGACCTGATGGCGGTCCTTTTTATCAAAAACACTGGGCTACTGTGCGAGAAGATGTCATTGAGATGATTGAAACTTGATTCAAAAATGGTCATATAGCTAACGTCTTCAATCATATTTGTATTTCCCTAATTCCTAGAGTCCTTCTGGCTAAGCTTGTATCCCGGACCAATATGATTATGTAACTTTATTTACAAAGTCTTGTCTAAAACCTTGTCTAACAGACTAAAACCCTTTATGAATAGTTTGATATCTCAAGACTATAGTGATTTTGTCCCAAAAAGAAGCATTTATGACAATATTCTTCTATGTAACGAAGTTATCCACACTGTTAATCACTATAAAGGAAAAGAGGATTTAGTTGGTATTACACTTGACATGTCTAAGGTGTATCATAAACTTAAGTGGTCTTTTTTGGAGAAAGTCTTTCTAAAAATGGGTTTATCCTCTCATTGGGTTAGCTTAATTAACCAATGCTTATCTTTTGTGACTTATTCTGTTTTGCTTAATGGTGTGCCTACTGGTTTGATCAATCCTGGAAGAGGTCTGAGGCAGGAGGATCTCTTATCCCCTATCTCTACATTATCTGCTCAGAGTATTTAATCTACTTATATAGACTCTCTGACTAGGAATTGTCTGGAGGGTATTAGTGTTAGTAAAAACTCTCATAATATCACTCACTTACCATTTCCCTATGACTCCTTGTTATTTTCTACAGCTAATGTGAAAGGCTTTCATGTAATTAAATATTATTTGCATAAGAAATGTCTAGCTTCTGGACAAGAAATTAACTTTGATAAGTCTGGCATGTTATTCAGTAAAAAAAATGCCAGATAATTGATAAATCAGCTTTCTAATATTTTAAATATTCATAGTCGTGATTTACGAGAAAAACATCTTAGTACTCCCGTTGCTTTTCATTCTTCTAAAATTCAAACCCATATATGTATTCTCCAATATGTGGAATTGAAATGCATGGGATACCAAATTCACTCAACTTTTTCATTTGGAAACATGTATCGATAAAACTTAACATAATAGCAAGTAGACCAACTTAATGATATTTGACAATAGATAGTATGACCTGGCTTCACGAATCCCCAAAGCAAAGTCTTTTAGTCGTAGACCTAAATATATTTCTCAGGCGACACCTAGGTCAATAGAGGATGACTCTAGAATCAACTAGGACACAAAGTGTCAGAGATTGATTTTCCCAGTTGAAAGAGTATCTCTATTTATAGTTTTTCCAAGACTAGGGGTTGTTTATAATTCAATATAGGATAACTTTATAATCAAGCAAACTATATTCTTGAAAAATAATAAAAGAATATACACTTAGGTCTGATTACGAAACCGTTTATAATGACCATTCGGTTTGGAAAGTTACTCACGAAATAAAAACAATTTGATATAATTTAAACACTTACGAGTTTAACCATGATGCACACACATAAATTCTTAAGTGATCAATGAAATCTTAGAAGTTTTTAAGAGAGTTCTAGTAATGCTAAACATATCATGAAAATATTCTTTTAAGCATATACTAAAATATACACTAGGGCAGTTGGTAGGGTTCGCCAACCGCATGACTTATTCACGAGTTAGGGTGCAACGGTTTATGAACCGGGTTTTCCAACCCTTAAAAACTAGCGGACTCAGTTGACAACGGTTCCTGAATCGGTTTCGCCAACTGCTAGCCTATTATACCAACTTTGAAAATTTAGTTCACCACGGTTTGCCAATCGGGTTCGTGAACTATACCCAACTGAACTTGTGGTTTGCGAACTGGTTCGCCAACCTTCCTGTATTTATATATCTCAGATATATATATGGTTTGCAATAGTTCGCCAACCTACCCTGAGTATAAATATCACTAAGTTCAATATTTCTCGCTTATGATGTTTGAAACATTCCAAAGCGATTTAATTATTTGCATTGGAAAATTTCAATCGATCCACATATTAATTCATATTACTAATATTGTTAAGGATCGTTGAACATCTTTGCTCAGAATCAAATTTTGAGATTTTTCACAAGACAAGCTTGACTCGAAACTTTTTCTTTGTAAATATAATAGAAGTCATACGACATAGTCTCAATAGATATAATGGTTCAGTCTTCACATACCTGATACAGAAGTTCTCCAAATGTCTTCGTCGATCTTCAGTCTTCAAGGGTGATGTCTGTTACTCTACTACAAATTATAATCTAGTCTAATATTTGACTTAGTAGATTAGAAATCAAGATATAATTTTGATCACATAACATTTCCAACAAGTTTGAGAAAGTAAAAGTTATGGGTTTAACCGAGAAATTCTCTAACAAAAATCTCTACCTAATTTTATGGACTGCTCTCTCAGGATGCTAGAACTACCCTTGTTAAACACATTGGTCAAGCTATCCCTTTATACCAAATAAGATACTTTCTTATCCCCAAGTATTATTGTTGAAAAATAGACTCCCACCTATGCAAATTTCGGCGGGGGGAACATGATAGACACATTTTTGTGTCTGAATTATCCTCAGTGTATGTATTGCTAGTGCTTGATTTTGTACTTATTATGGTGTTTTTATGTTTGTGTAGGTGTTTTTGGAGAAATACACTTGTGTGGAAAAAGTTGCTCAAAAAGTGTTATTTGGACCCCTGGAGGACATTTTCTATACGGACCCCAGATTTGGCCAAGGGACACCCAAGGTTATGCGTAGGCCAAATTCATCCTCAGCACCCAAATTTATCCTCAACACCCATCTGCTATTCGCACCCCAGAAAAGGATAGTGGCACTTCATCTTCAACATTTCAAAAATAAAAAATGGCGGGAAAATATTCACTTCACTGGCAGATTTTTCGATCGGATTTTGGAGGAGTTTTTGTGCGATTCAATCGCTGAAACTTCATGGGTAGTTGTGATATGTCCTAACAGAGCTGGTATGGGTGTTTGTTTCGATCAAATTTGGCTAGATAACCCAATATATGAAATCAGAGCATCATGGGTTGGTTTTCCATTCCGAGTCCTGATTGAGTGACCAAGAGATTTTCGCGTGGCTGCTGCATGTTGGAACACTTCTGGACGATGACTAGATGCGTTGAGAGTAATTTGGCGTGGGGAAACAGCGTGAGAAGCTAAATCATGGAAGAAAATATTTCCAGAATATTTTTCATCAAGGCCGAGTTAAGAGAGAATTATCTTGAGTTATAACGAGATTTCTTGGTGCTACTGGGTATAAATAGGTTCCTAGGATCACATAGAAGCGCTCGGGAGAGTTTGGGAGAGTTTAGAGTAACAACAGAGGAGATTGATCGTGTTGCAGAGAAAAATTTTCTGCTGCTGCTAGGAAGAACACGAAGAACAAGAGACCACCAGAGGAAGTCGTTTATCAACAGTGACAATCACAGCCACACGAGGGTCACAGAGATACAACAACAACAGTTCTTTTCTATCGTTCTTTGTAACAGTGTTTTGCAACAATTATAAACGTTGCAAACACCCGATTTTCATTATTTTCTCTCCATTTCATCTTTGTAAACAAATTTTGAGCATGAATCAATACTTTGAGCAAGTTTATACAATGATGAGCTAAACCCATCCTCTGGGGCGACGGAGGAAGCTATTTCGCCAATAAATTGTGGTAATCTCTATTTTATTTAATTTATGCAATTATTATATGATTATTTGCCTTGATAAATAAAAAAAAATGGTTTTTGTTAAACAATTGTTATTTCAATTGATGGAGCATGCTAGCCTAGGGTTTTGATGTCCCATACTTTCGATTTACAATTGTTATTTCTAAAAATCAACTTTTGCAATATTTAGAATCAATTTGAATGAAGGATTTGCATAATTATAATTAGAGAATATAAATCACTTTGATATTGGTAATTAGTGGAATCCATAGCCCCAGTCTTCTCCATATTTTTCATATCACTTTTATTTAAGTTTCCTGTATTTTTATTTAAAATTAAGTCTAAAATCTACTTTCACAAGTCTTGAACGAATCTTATTACTACAACAACTTTCAAATCACATAAAATTTTTGGCGCCGCCAACGCGGACTTGTCTTTAGGCTAGAGTTTTTAGATTTTTTTTTTTTTTAGGTTTTTATTTTTATTTGTTCTTCTTTACGTTTTTGGGTTTTTGTCTTTTTCTTACAGAATTCGGAATTTGGAGCGAAAGAAAATTTTGCCAAAGCTTTTGGTGAACACTTAAAGACTTCGAGTAAAAGGCAAAGTGAAAGGAGCGAAAGAAGAAGATTAAAAAGAGACATTTTTATTTTTGTATATTTTTTTTTTATACTTTCTTTTTCTTTTGCACTTTATATTTTTGGACTTTAAATTTTGGGACATTATTTTTTAAACTCTACGGAAGGGTAGTTTAAATATAAACTGTTTGCAGAGAAGGACGGTGATTACGATATCACCTCGGCCCCTCGGGTTCGTACATGACATATGAATCGTGGCCCGAGTCGACTACAAAGGTTCATCCCCCGTCTGGTACGGGAGGTAATTTTGTCGAAACACTCGTGAATCCCCTGTCAGCGAGTTACTGTCTTCCTTCGTGTGCATATATGTTGAGGACTTGAAAACGGATGCTTTAATTTCCTAGTAAAGGGCAAGGACTGGCCATACAAGATAAGGGTTCGGATTTCATCACCGTTCTCTTCTTGCCCGCCTTAGGAAAACGACACCAAACGCGAACCTAAGCCTAAAATTTTGACAAGAACGAGACCGATAGGGTAACGAGCTTAACATGAAAGTCATTCGAAAAATATTGGTTACTCTTTTAAGCATACTTCGAAGTTCTTGACGGTTTCTGTAAGTTGATTGCGTGACTGCGCCGCCTTGTAATACCGGTGAGGCCTTAGGTATCAAAGCTCCACCGAGCTTCTCTCGCCTCTATTCAACTTACTTTGACTCGGATTGATTCCAGAGGGGTTTGTTTAAATTGTAACGAATTCCCGTTCGAAGGATTAGAAGCTGGTCTAGAAACAATCTAAGTGGAGCCATCATGCTTTTTGTCTGCTAGAAATTAGTCGGTTTGCTGTGGTGGAGTCAGCCTTGTTTGTGTTTGCATAGAACATCCCTTCCATTTTAGGACTTTTCTTTTTGATTTTGTTTTTCTAGTGTATGCCCAAAGTTTTTAAACGGGATTGGAAAAGAAATACTCTAGGTCGTTTGATTAGTGACAAATTTAATAGTTCTTCTTGTGAAGGCGGGGAGCTCGAAGACTCTTCTTTTGAGAGCCCCATTTTTGGAAACTTCAGTTTTGAGAATCTGTCTCTTCGTGAGGAAAGTACCCCTAGTACTCATAGTCCTTTGGTAGTGCCAGAAATGGCAACTTTGAAAGCTTTGCTAAACCCAACTAGGACCTCTCGACCGTCTTGTATCAAGTTAGCTGAAACCGAGGCAAATTATGAACTGAAACCTGGGACTTTACAGATGCTCCCAATGTTTTTAGGGAAGGAGAATGAGAACCCCTATTTTCATGTTAGGGAATTTGAGGAAGTTTGTAGTACTCTGAAAATTAAAAACCTAACTGATGATGCGTTGAAACTTAGGTTATTCCCCTTTTCCTTAAAAGATAAAGCCAAATCTTGGTTGTATAGTTTGGACTCTGAGTCAATTGAAACCTATGACCAACTTACTTCTGCCTTTATACATAAGTTTTTCCCAAGGCATAAAACATCGTCTATTAGGAAACAAATATGTACTTTTGCCCAACAAGAGGGAGAATCTTTATATAGGTACTTAGAAAGGTTCAATGACTTGATATCTCAATGTCCTCATCATGGTTTGGAGAAGGTTAGGTTAGTTCATATCATCTACGAGGGTTTAGATTATTCAACAACAACCATGGTTGAGTCCTTATGCACAGGTGGGTTTGAGAATAAAACTGTTGATGAAGCGATGACATTTTTGAATGAAATCGCCGATAAGACCCAACAATGGGAAAATAGTAGGGAACCCTAGAAAATAATTCTTCTAAGTAGAGGAAATGTTAATAGGGTAGGAGGATCTCATGAGTCAGATGCCAAAATAGCAGCTATATCCAAAAGGTTAGAAGCCTTAGAATTAGGTCATTCTAGTGGCAGTAGTGGAAGAAATGATCCTTTTTTGGAAGGCCATGTTGTTGAAGAGAAAGCCAATGCTCTTTATAACAACACTAGGTTTGATAACCGACAAAAGTTTGACCCATATTCAGAAACCTATAACCCTGGATGGAGAAACCATCCAAACCTTTCTTGGTCCAAGGGCCAGAATCAAGGTCAGTCTAGTAATGCTCAGGTTCCCCCAGGTTTTGGCTATACTAAGAATCCTTCAGCCCCGGCACAGTTTCAGAACCCTTCGGATAAGAATATTATGAGTTTAGAAGAGTCTCTTGCTTTGTTAACTCGTAACACTGTGCAGTTTCAGCAATCTGTTGCTCAAGGTTTAGAAGAAAATAAGAGAATAGGTCAGGCTAACTCTCAGGCTATTTCCAAGTTGAAAACCCAGGATAGTCAGATAAATGAGTCTTTAAGAGAAAGAGGTAAGTTTCCTAGTCAGACTCAACCCAACCCTAGAGGAATTAATGAAATAGGTGAAAGACCATCTGATCATGTGAATGCTATTAAAACCCTTAGGAGTGGTAGAGTGATAGACAACAAGGTTTCCATTCCTGATAGTGAACATGTTGTAGTTCACCCTTATGAACCAGAAACTGAGTAGACTAATAGAGTCACTAAAGAGACCAATGGGGGTCATATTGAGCCCGTATTTGTCCCTAGAGCCCCATTCCCACAGCTGCTAGTTCCAACTAAGAGGGAGTCCAATTTTAATGATATATTAGAGGTTTTTAAGCAGGTAACTATCAACCTTCCACTAATAGATGCAATTAAGAAAATTCCCTCTTATGACAAGTTTCTCAAGGATATGTGTACGCGAAAGCGAAAGCTTAATGTCCATAAGAAAGCCTTTCTAGCTAGTCAGGTGAGTTCTATTATTCAGAATACCACTACTCCTAAGTATAAAGACCCAGGGTCCCCTACCATTTCTTGCACAATAGGTAAATACCGTGTTGAGAAAGCGTTGCTTGACTTAAGAGCTAGTGTGAACTTACTACCATATCATGTGTACCTTAAGCTAGGACTTGGTGAGATGAAACCTACCCAGATGACACTTCAGTTAGCTGATAGGTCCGTTAAAATTCCTCGTGGTGTGATCGAGGATGTTCTCATAGAGGTTGACAAGTTTATTTATCCAGTGGATTTTGTTATCCTAGATACCCAACTTGTCCCTGACCCAGAGAACCAGATACCGGTAATTTTAGGTCGCCCGTTTTTAGCTACATCCAATGTGATCATTAACTGTCGAAATGGTATTATGAAATTGTCTTTTGGTAATATGACTATTGAGCTGAGAATTTTTTAATATTAGTAAGCTACCCTCTGAACTAGATGACTCGAACATAGAAGAGGTGAACATGATAGGAACATTAGTCGAGGAGTCATTACCAAACACTTTGTTAGAAGATCCATTAGAGAAATGCCTAGCTCACTTTGGGATTGATTTTGATGATGATAATGTGATTAATGAGGTGAATTCTTTGTTAGATTCAACCCCTTTGTTAGATACTAGTAATGGATGAAAACCTAAAGTCTACCCTAGTTCCTTCGTTAGAAGAGCCTCCTAAGTTGGACCTAAAACCATTGCCAGATTCCCTGAAATATAGGTTTTTAGGCCCGTCTGAGACTTTACCTGTGATTATTTCTTCCGTCTTGGATAGTGACCAGGAAAGTAGGCTAGTAACCGTCCTTCAAAACAACAAGGAAGCTTTAGGGTGGACCATAGCTGACATTAAGGGTATAAGTCCCACTGTTTTTATGCATCAGATCTATTTAGAGAGTGATACCAAACCTTCTAGAGAGATGCAACGTCGACTAAACCCTAATATGAAAGAGGTAGTTCGAAACCAGGTCCTTAAGTTGTTAGATGCAGGCATTATATACCCCATTTCAGACAGTAAGTGGGTCAGCCCCGTTCAGGTTGTACCCAAGAAATCTGGTATTATTGTAGGCCAAAATAATAACAATGAGTAAATCCCGACCTGAGTGACCACGGGTTGGCGTGTTTGTATTGACTATAGGAAATTGAACAAGGTCACTAGGAAGGACCACTTTCCCCTTCCCTTCATCGACCAGATTCTAGAGAGATTAGCTGGACATAGTCACTACTGCTTTTTAGATGGCTACTCTGGACATAATCAGATCGTTATTTCCCTAGAAGACCAGGAGAAAACCACTTTTACCTGTCCCTTTGGTACCTTTTCGTATAGACGCATGCCTTTTGGGCTTTGTAATGCCCCTGCGACTTTTCAGCGTTGCATGATGAGCATATTTTCTATCATGGTGGAACGGTTCTTAGAAGTCTTTATGGATGATTTTTTAGTGTTTGTTTCGTCTTTCGATGAGTGCTTGCATCATTTGTCACTAGTGTTGACTAGGTGTAAGGAAAAAAATTTAGTGCTTAATTGGGAGAAATGTCACTTCATGGTTCGTTCAGGAATTTTTTTAGGGCATATCGTATCTTCTAAGGGTATAGAGGTAGATAAATCCAAAGTTGACCTCATTAAGACTTTACAGGTCCCAAAAACCGTAAGAGATATTAGGTCATTCTTAGGGCATGCAGGTTTTTATCGTCGGTTCATTAAGGATTTTAGCATAATTTCTAGACCTCTTTGCAATTTGCTTGCAAAAGATGTTAAGTTTGTCTTTGATGACGCTTGTTTAAAGGCTTTTGAGAAGCTTAAGAATTTACCCACTACCGCCCCATAGTCCAGGCACCCAACTGGAACCTACCCTTTGAGATCATGTGCGATGCTTCAGATTATGCTATTGGTGTTGTGCTAGGTCAGCGAGAAAACAAATTACTTCATGTGATTTACTATGCTAGCAAAACTCTGAATGATGCCCAGTTGAACTATACCACTACCGAGAAGGAACTGTTAGCCATTTTGTTTGCCTTAGACAAGTTTAGACCCTATCTCTTAGGTTCTAAGATCATCATATATATTGATCATGCTTCTTTGAAATATCTTTTGTCTAAGAAGGATACAAAACCTAGATTGATTAGGTGGATCCTTTTATTGCAAGAGTTTTCTCCAGACATTAGAGACAAAAAGGGTGCTGAAAATGTTGTAGCAGACCACTTGTCTAGGCTAGTTGTTAGTTCCCCTGATGATTCCCTTCCTATAACGGATAGCTTTCCTGATGAACAATTGTTCTTTATTACGCAGTTACCTTGGTATGCGAATATAGTGAACTATCTTGTTACTGGTCGAATGTCCCAACATTGGGGTAAACAAGATCGTTCTAGGTTTTTAGCTGAGGTTAAGCACTTCTTTTGGGATGATCCTTATTTGTTTAAGTGTTGTCCAGACTAGATTATTAGGAGATGTATACATGAGAGTGACCAGTCCAGTATTATTTCCTTTTGTCATGATCATGCTTGTGGGGGTCACTTTAGTGCTAAGAAAACTTCTGCTAAGATATTGTAGTGTGGATTCTATTGGCCTTCGTTGTTTAAAGACTCCCACAGTTACTGTGTGACTTGTGAACGTTGCCAGAAATTAGGAACCATTTCCCGTAGGAACATGATGCCCTTGAACCCTATTTTAGTTGTGGAGGTCTTTGACGTGTGGGGTATTGACTTTATGGGTTTGTTTCCTAATTCTTTTGGTAACTTATACATCCTTGTCGCTGTAGACTATCTCTCTAAGTGGATTGAGGCGGATGCGTGTAAAACCAATGACCATAGGGTTGTGATTGAGTTCTTGAAAAATAATATACTTACACGTTTTGGTACACCCCGAGCTATAATTAGTGATGGAGCGTCGCACTTTTGTAATGGACCTTTTAGGCTTTTGATGAAGAAATATGGTATTACACATAAGGTAGCTACCCCGTATCATCCACAGACTAGTGGTCAGGTAGAAGTTTCCAATAGGGAGATAAAACGTATATTAGAGAAAAAAGTTAATCCTAATCGGAAAGACTGGTCGTCTAGGCTTACTAATGCCTTATGGGCTTATCGTACTGCGTTTAATACCCCCATTGGAATGTCCCCTTATCGAATTGTGTATGGAAAGGCATGTCACTTACCTGTTGAGTTAGAACATAGAGCTTATTGGACTGTTAAGCAGCTAAATTTTTCACTTGACAAGGCAGGAGCCCATAGGAAACTCCAGCTCAATGAGTTGGAAGAGATTCGTAGAGATGCATACGATAGTGCTAAGGAGTATAAGAACAAAATGAAACTTGTGCATGATAGAAATATCTTAAGAAAGTCATTTTCTCCAGGTCAAAAAGTTCTTCTGTATGATACCCGCTTGCATCTTTTCCCTGGAAAGTTACGTTCTCGGTGGACGGGTCCTTTTATTGTTCGCACTGTTTTTCCTCATGGAGCTGTTGAGATCGAGACACCGGATGGTAGTAGTTCTTCGAAGGTTAACGGTCAGAGATTGAAACCCTTTTTAGAGCCCTTTCCTACAGGTGATATTGAGGAGGTCCCTCTGGAGGACCTGTTTACCCTTGATTGACCATCGAGGCGATTGTATGTTGTTGTATATTAGTTTTTGATTTCTCTCTTCACCCAGGTACTATCTTTCCGACTTCTCTCTTTACTAATTCCTCATGTTACTTTACTGTTTGGTATTGCTCTTTCATTAGAAACATTGAGGACAATGTTAGATTTAAGTTTGGGGGTGGGGAAGAAACTTTTTGTTAGCTTTTAGTTGCAATAAATAAACTCCAGAGCCTAGAAATTTATGCTTATTAAGGTTGGCACTAACCAATCTAAGTGGATGGGAACATCTTGGTTGTAGGAGTTGAGGAACCAATCTGATTAGATGGAAACATCTAAAGAATCTATTCATAAAAGCACAGAGCTCAGGTGTTAGAATTAAAAAAAAACATGGTAGTTTTGCCATATCTCGTTGAATCCTAATCCTTCTATTTTTATTTTTTAAGTGATTTGGTGGGGCACACGATTCAAGTTGTTACTTTTGCTAGGGTGCAATAGAGTGACTAAGATACCAAAAAAAAAAAAAAAAAGACCAGACCAGACCATTAGACCAACCGGAATAAATTCAATAAAGTCGACCACTGGTGCCCTTGTATATGCCAGTTGTGTTGACCTAGAATTAGGTTTATCGACCACTGGTCCCCTTGTATATGCTAGTTGTGTTGATATTAGTCAGACCGGTATCTCAGTCCATTAGGATAGGTTCACCTTGGCAGAGGCCTTCAGACAGATATGGGAAACACCGTTTACTTTTAACCATCTCTTTATCCATCTTCTTAATCTTTCCATGTGATTGGTTGACTCCGGTTATGATGTACAGAAACTATCTGAGTAGAGCTTTGTCACAATGAATTTTAGTATGCTGAGTGCAAACTCGTGTAAAGCAATTGGAATTTCGCATCAGGGTACTTCCTCATGTAGTCAATGAGAGTATGCCAACCAAGGAGATTCTTTAGTGCTTTCCAAGGTTCTGCGTAGATAGCTAGGGTCTGGAGTAAAGGTTTTGTGGGTACACCTCTGGTAAACCCTCCGGAGACAAAACTCCGCCACTAGGGCCACCTAGTGGTTTAACGGCTTGCTGCACGTGCTAAGGGTAGTCATTTTTATTTTCTAGATTAGATTTGCTCAAGGACTAGAAAATAATAAGTTTGGGGGTATTTGATAGACACATTTTTGTGTCTGAATTGTCCTCAATGTCTGTATTGCTAGTGCTTGATTTTGTACTTATTATGGTGTTTTTATGTTTGTGTAGGTGTTTTTGGAGAAATACACTTATGTGGAAAAAGTTGCTCAAAAAGTGCTATTTGGACCCCTATATGACATTTTCTATACGGACCCCAGATTTGGCTAAGGGACACCCAAGGTTATAAGTAGCCCAAATTCATCCTCAGCACCCAAATTTATCCTCAGTACCCATCTGCTATTCGCACCCTAGAAAAGGATAGGGGCACTTCATCTTCAACATTTCAAAAATAAAAAATGGCGGGAAAAATATTCACTTCACTGGCAGATTTTTCGATCGGATTTTGGAGGAGTGTTTGTGCGATTCAATCGCTGAAAATTCATGGGTATTTGTGATATGTCCTAACAGAGCTGGTATGGGTGTTTGTTTCGATCAAATTTGGCTAGATAACCCAATATATGAAATCAGAGCATCACGGGTTGGTTTTCCATTTCGAGTCCTGATTGAGTGACCAAGAGATTTTCGCGTGGCTGCTGCATGTTGGAACACTTCTGGACAATGAGTGGATGCGTTAAGAGTAATTTAGCGTGGGGAAACATCGTGAGAAGCTAAATCAGGGAATAAAATATTCCCAGAATATTTTTCATCAAGGCCGAGTTAAGAGAGAATTATGTTGAGTCATAGCGAGATTTCTTGGTGCTACTGGGTATAAATAGGTTCCTAGGATCACATAGAAGCGCTCTGGAGAGTTTGGGAGATTTAGAGTAACAACAGAGGAGATTGATCGTATTGCAGAGAAAACTTTTCTGCTGCTGCTAGGAAGAACACGAAGAACAAAAGACCACCAGAGGCAGTCGTTTATCAACAGTGACAACGACAGCCACACGAGGGTCGCAGAGATACAACAACAACAGTTCTTTTCTATCGTTCTTTGTAACAGTGTTTTGCAACAATTATAAACGTTGCAAACACCCGATTTTCATTATTTTCTCTCCATTTCATCTTTGTAAACAAATTTTGAGTATGAATCAATACTTTGAGCAAGTTTATATAATGATGAGCTAAACCAATCCTCTGGGGCGACGGAGGAAGCTATTTCGCCAATAAATTGTGGTAATATCTATTTTATTTAATTTATGCAATTATTATATGATTATTTTCCTTGATAAATAAATAAAAAAAATGTTTTTTGTTAAACAATTGTTATTTCAATTGATGGAGCATGCTAGCCTAGGGTTTTGATGTCCCATACTTTCGATTTACAATTGTTATTTCTAAAAATCAACTTTTGCAATATTTAGAATCAATTTGAATGAAGGATTTGCATAATTATAATTAGAGAATATAAATCACTTTGATATTGGTAATTAGTGGAATCCATAGCCCCAGTCTTCTCCATATTTTTCACATCACTTTTATTTAAGTTTTCTATATTTTTATTTAAAATTAAGTCTAAAATCTGCTTTCACAAGTCTTGAACGAATCTTATTACTAGAAAAACTTTGAAAACACATCAAAACACCAGATCCAAAGGACAGAAAGTTACATTTAGTTGGTTGGGATATTTTATGTTCCCCTAAATCTGAAAGAGGTTTAAGTTTGAGGAAAACTGAATTAAATAATCTAGCAATGCTAGCTAGAAATGCTTGGAAAATCTTAGAGAACTTGACTACTCACTTTCCAACATTCTTAAAGCCATATACTTTCCTCATACTGATTCCTGAATGCCAAGTGCCCTATTGTATGATCTTGGACATGTAGATGCCTCTATATTATTAAAGATATTATCAAACCTTTTGTTAGAGCACTGCTCGATCGAACTCGCAAGCGTTGGTATCTCAAGCTTATTGTCAAGTTTAGTTGCCAAAACTATAAGTCTTGATTTTCAGTCTACTTATAGCTAAGTCTCGGATTAGGATAGAAACTGTAGTTGAGCATTAGACTTCACAGAATTCATCGATTAAAGATGAAGAACTACTAAGGGGAGCTTCTGGAACTTCATCAACAAAAGGTATGTTGAGACTTGAACTTATCTATCACTCAAAAGTCTATCTACTCTATCTCCTATTTGAGACAAAAGTCGTATGGCTATATAGACTTCGATTATACACATTTGATATTTCAAGCGGAGTTTAACTCGCTTAGATATTTTCGAAATATGTGTTGGTAAGCTTTCGCTTTAACCAAGTTCATCTTATATTCTTGACGAAATTCAAAAAATGATCATGGTAGGCTCGGAAACCTACAATAAAATACTGCAAGTGCACAATGTCTAACTAGCAGAACAATGGCAAGTACAGGTCGTTCCCACGAGGAGTGTGAAATACTACTACTAATTAATATCAAAACTAACTAATCGACAAGATGATGTTTGAACGATTTTCAGAAATTTGGAACAAAATAAAATAATAATAATTCTAACAGTAAACAAAATGAGAGCGGGTTATTAGGATTTTCGGCTTCCACCAATTAATTATGCAAATTCTACTAGTCATTAAAAATATATTCCATGCATTTTCAAATATTGTTTCTCCGCTGTAATTTTCTTCGTTTCATGGGTAGTGATTCTAAAGCATTACCTATCAATCCTAAAGCATATCACGTCAAAGAACTTAACCAAAGCACGCCATATCAATTGAAAAGCATAAATAATCAAGAAAATCACATGAACAATAAAATACCAAGCCATATGAAGAAAAAGTACTAGTCATTCAAATCATTATTGAGCATATAAATGTAGAGTTTACACAATTAAATTGGTTTCTACCTAAACCCTAACATGACTCTAGCTAGACATGGCTTTCTCAAAAGCCATAAACATATTAAAATCAAACTCTAGCTAATGAAAAATGAAGAATCGAAAACAAAACTTTAAAACCCTTCTCTACTTACGGCCCTGTGGCCGGGCTCTCCTCTCAAAAAGTCGACACCCCTTCTTATAACCTTCCATTTCTTTTATTTCATTAATCAAAGAATCA
Source organism: Papaver somniferum (assembly GCF_003573695.1). Lineage (NCBI taxonomy): Eukaryota > Viridiplantae > Streptophyta > Magnoliopsida > Ranunculales > Papaveraceae > Papaver > Papaver somniferum. The sequence goes on along the minus strand of NW_020620825.1, from coordinate 17,453,144 downwards.
AAATAAATTATTCTACGAAAATATCTTGCATACAAGTTGATGTCATCATCAGTATCTTTCCCCAAATAGTATTGCCACCTCATTCTTCCAATGAAATAATAATCTCTCCTTATTTCCAAAATCTCCTAAATGAAGAAAGAGTTACTTTATTTTTCCAAAATAATCTCACGTGTAAATATTCCTCAATTAATTCTTCACATGGCAAATAAATTATCTTTCCCGATGGAATATATTTGTAATAAAGTAAGAAGGATAAAATACTCCCATTTTCAGTTTGCATGTGCCAACCCCACTTTGATTTCAATTCATTTGTTGCGTTTGTGCCTCGTCTATGAAACAATTTTATGCTGCTGATATATATGGAGATACCAGGCCAGCTACATTTTGTTATTTTTTTCATTGTAGTTGCTGATATATGGAAATACTAGGCCAACCTCATTTCATCATTGTGGTTGCTGATATATGGAAATATCAGGCCAACCCCATTTCATAATTGTGGTTGCTGATACATGGAAATACCAGGCCAACCACATTTCATCATTGCGGTTGCTGATATATGGAAGTACCAGGCCAACCACATTTTTCCATTTTCGTGGAAAACACCATTAAGTCTCACATTTTGCTGTTTATTCGCTGGATGATCGAATTCACTTGTACTTTCTACAAAAGCACTAAAATAGTATTAGTAACTAAAATATTGTATCATAGCTAATATAAATATGGGTATAAAATGTAGCATATACATGCTTATCAACAACCCCATACTTATATTTTGCTAGTCCTCGAGCAAAACAGAGATATTATGCAATTGATTTTTTTTTATTCTAAGAAAAGTGAAAACCTGCAAAAATATGGATAATTACCCACTCCCCCAAACTTAAACATTACATTTTCATCAATGTAATTGAGTCATCCAACGTAAAAATTAAGATGGAAAATACAAAAATAAACAATAAAAATAAGAGATAGAGTAGAGGGAACAAATTTGATGGGTTGACTCCCATGAAGCGAAATGTATTTGTTTCCCTACTTTCCAATAGCATGTAGTCTAAAACAAGGTGAGCTTGGTACCCCAAAGTACACATCCAATCATATATATAGAGTCTAAAAAGTTGAGGATCATCCTAACTAATCCGGTCAGCTGAAGATATGTCCCTGTGAACACTATAAACCTCCAAAACGGTATGTAAATTCATTCTCAATCGAAAAATGTAAGTGATATTCAAATAATGCATAGATGGGATAAGTAAATCATTCCCATACGCAACAAATTCAGATTGTTTGACAGTTTTTATTGGCGGAACACGCTCTAAATCAGATTCTAAATCAACTGAAATAATTTCCGCGGAACAAGAGCTCAATGGAGCAATAATATCATGACTCATAGACCCATTATCATATAAAACGGTTTCATTATTAATATCATCAAGACGAAAAAATTCAGAACTTAATGGCTTAAGGGTCAAGGTCGGATCTTTCTCGACTGATGGAACTAGTCGAGACTTGGACAAAACTAGAGGTTCTAATTTGGGGTTCATTTATTAGTGTCTAGCAACAGTGCAGAGTCTAACAAGGCATTGACTTCACAAATAAAACTATCATTATCAAAATCAAACCCAAAACGAGCTAAGCAAACCTCTAATGGATCTTCCAAGTGACTCTTACAAAAGCTTGCCGAGTACATACTTGCTTTTCGCCCGCAGCATTTTGGACTAAGGTACCTAAAAAAAATCAAGCAAACTGCATAAAAAGACCAAAAGAAATTTAAAAAAAAAAAGAAAAATAAATTATGTACAAAAACTAAAAATAAACTATATACAATGATATCAACAAAAGAGTATTTTGAAACCACTCCCCGGCAGCGGCGCCAAAAACTTGGTAGGCTCGGAAACCTACAATAAAATACTGCAAGTGCACAGTGTCTAACTAGAAGAACAATGGCAAATACAGGTCGTTCCCACGAGGAGTGTGAAATACTACTACTAATTAATATCAAAACTAACTAATCGACAAGATGATGTTTGAACGATTTTCAGAAATTTGGAACAAAATGAAATAATAATAATTATAATAGTTAACAAAATGAGAGCGGGTTATTAGGATTTTCGGTTTCCACCAATTAATTATGCAAATTCTACTAGTCATTAAAAATATATTCCATGCATTTTCAAATATTGTTTCTCCGCTGTAATTTTCTTCGCTTCATGGGTAGTGATTCTAAAGCATTACCTATCAATCCTAAAGCATATCACGTAAAATAACTTAACCGAAGCACGCCATATCAATTGAAAAGCATAAATGATCAAGAAAATCACATGAACAATAAAATACCAATCCATATGAAGAAAAACTACTAGTCATTCAAATTATTATTGAGCATATAAATGTAGAGTTTACACAATTAAATTGGTTTCTACCTAAACCCTAACATGACTCTAGCTAGACATGGCTTTCTCAAAAGCCATAAACATATTAAAATCAAACTCTAGATAATGAAAATGAATAATCGAAAACAAAACTTCAAAACCCTTCTCTACTTACGTCACTGTGGCCGGGCTCTCCTCTCAAATAGTCGACACCCCTTCTTATAACCTTCCCTTTCTTTTATTTCATTAATCAAAGAATCAAAATAAATTATTTCTATGAAAATATCTTGCATGCAAGTTGATGTCGTCATCAGTATCTTTCCCCAAATAGTATTTCCACCTCGTTCTTCTAATGAAATAATAATATCTCCTTATTTCCATAATCTCCCAAATGAAGAAAGAGTTAATTTATTTCCAAAATAATCTCAGGTGTAAATATTCCTCGATTAATTCTTCACATGGAAAATAAATTATCTTTCCCGGTGGAATATATTTGTAATAAAGTAAGAAAGATAAAATACTCCCATTTTCAGTTTGCATGTGCCAACCCCACTTTGATTTCAATTCATTTGCTGCGTTTGTGCCTCGCCCATGAAACAATTTTATACTGCTGATATATATGGAGATACCAGGCCAGCTACATTTTGTCATTTTTTTCATTGTGGTTGCTGATATATGGAAATACCAGGCCAACCTCATTTCATCATTGTGGTTGCTGATATATGGAAATACTAGGCCAACCCCATTTCATAATTGTGGTTGCTGATACATGGAAATACCATGCCAACCGGCTGCTGATACATGGAAATACCAGGCCAACATAATAAGTGTTGCTGATATATTGAAATTCCAGGCCAGCATAATTGATCATTGTGGTTGCTGATACATGGAAATACCAGGCCAACCACATTTCATCATTGTGGTTGCTGATATATGGAAGTACCAGGCCAACCACATTTTTCCATTTTCGTCGCAAACACCATTAAGTCTCACATTTTGCTGTTTATTCGCTGGATGATCGAATTCACTTATACTTTCTACAAAAGCACTAAAATAGTATTATTAACTAAAATATTATATCATAGCTAATATAAATATGGGTATCAAATGTAGCATATACATGCTTATCAGATCATGTGAAAATCTCCTTGTAATATCTTACATGATTTGTGTGAGACAGTCATTTGATGTAGACTCGGAATGTTTCGTATTGATCATTCGATCACTTGAAAATTTCTTCGAAGCTAATAGTTTGTGTGAGATATCTATTATCGTCTTCTAAGAATGTTTCAATGATTGAAATAGGAGTTTAAAACACTTAACTATAATTGGATTTAAGCACAGTATGCGTACTTGCATATGTGTTGATCCAAGATCGGAATGTAGTACGCATACCCGTATACGAACCTATACGCGTACTAGCGAAGTCATTTGAAGTCCGAGTACTATAGTATGCGTACCATTACGCGTACTGGATTCAACTGAAACTTGGAAGTGTACGACAATATGCGTACCCGTTTGTATACTGGCGAACACAGTCCAAGTCCGGCTACTTAGGTGTGCGTACCCAGCATACTTGAGTGGGTTATGTTCTAAAATTGGTTTGTTCATGAACTAATACATTTATATAATAAGGAATGCAATATTTTGCAAACGTGGATATAACGTTCATGAATTGATTCGAGTGAATCAAAATCGATTTTGCTTCAATTGTGTCTTGTATACTTCTATAAGAATTTAAACAATTGAACAACTATAAAACTAATTTCATTTGAGTCATTTGAACTAGTTATGGTTAAGATGAATAAGGTTGATATGAAAGTGTTCATATGGCTAACTTCGGTTAACCATTATTGAGACAACGAAGGTGTACACATTTAGGTATGGTTACTCAAATCTAAATGAAGTCACTTTTCATTTGTGTGTATCAAGCTAAGTTCGATATAACGGTTGAAAAATATTAGCTCGAGTCTAATCAGGTTTTCATCTTACGGTGAATATTGAATGCTTTTTTACCAAGGTAACATTGATTGCAAACCCTGATTTAAAGACTATATAAGGAAGAACTATAGAAACTAGGAAACCTAATCCCCACACTTGCTGTGTGATACTAGTTGCGACTAGAGTCTATTTTCCTTTAACCTTAGGTTTTTCTAAAACCCTGTAGGTTAACGACTTGAAGACTTCATGGGGATTGTGAATCCAGACCCAACTATTTTCGATGTAGTTGTGTGTTCTGATCTTATTGTTTTTTTTATCATGATTGAGTACTATCTTATCCAAGATATTCTCGAGATTTAATCTCCGATGGGCAAGATAAAAAGTAGTCACAAACATCTTCATCTCATCGTTTGTGATTCCACAATATGTTGTTTCGCTATCATACAATTAAGATTATTGTGAGGTGATTGATATTTCTAGGTTGTTCTTCGAGAATATAAGTCCAGTATATCAATTGGTTCATGTTCACCTTGATTTATCAAAAGATGAAACAAAAATCATAGGTACATCTGTGGGGAGACAGATTTATCTATTCAAAAGACTTTTCTGTGTGAGACAGATTGGTTTATCAAGTCTTCGACTTTGGGTCGTAGAAACTCTTAGTTGTGGGTGAGATCAACTAAGGGAATCAAGTGCGCAGAATCCGGCGTGTTTCTAGAGGCTTAAGGAATGCGAATGTACCTTGATCAGTGTGAGATTGGTTAAGGCTCGACTACATTCCAGTACGAAGTTAACTTGGAGTAGGATAGTATCTGTAGCGGCTTAATACAGTGTGGTGTTCAAATCTGGACTAGGTCCCGGGGGTTTTTCTGCATTTGCGGTTTCCCCGTTAACAAAACTTCTGGTGTCTGTGTTATTTCTTTTTCGTATTATATTTTTGATATAATTGAAATATCACAGGTTGTGCGTAAGTTCAATAAATTGTGAATCCAACCTTTGGTTGTTATTTCTTTTTCGTATTATATTTTTGATATAATTGAAATATCACAGGTTGTGCGTAAGTTCAATAAATTGTGAATCCAACCTTTGATATAATTGAATTGATTGACACTTGGATATTGGTTTTTGATATCGTCCAAGTTGTTTCTTATATTAATCAGGCTCACGGATTTCTATCTGTTTGATTTGCTGATTAAATTAAGAAATTGAGATATAACTCTTTGATATACTTTTCTTAAGATTGAGTCTGACTGTCTAGTTGATTCTCTTGAAAGTATATTGGAGTTAGTCCATACAGGTTACTAAGCAAAATATTGGATGTAGTTGTTAGACCCTGCCTTTTCAGCTTTCATCTCCTGGATTGTTGGAGATGGCCAGTTTATTGACTTTTGGTGTGATCAATGGATTCCAAATGGGATTTGATACCCATAACCCCTTGTGCTCCCTGATCCTAGTGTGAAAGTTTCTTACTTTGTTAACCAGGAAGTGAGGACTTGGAATGTTAGTAGACTTACTACCCATTTTGATAATGCTCTAGTTAACAAGATTATCACCATTCCATTAAGCCGGTTGTACATTCCAGATATGAGGGCTTTGGGATCTTTCAAAAACTAGCAGGTTTTCTTCAAAATCTGCATACTTGTGATTAAGAGGATCTAGGCCCTTCCCTTGTAATAGTCTTTAGAAGTGCATTTGGAGAATTATATACCCTTATAGGATTCAATTATTTTTTTTTGTAAGGATGTTAGGAATGCGCTTCCTGCTAGGGTTGTCCTTAATGTTAGAATGCATATGGATTCTGTGGAGTGTTCTTGGTGCTGGGATCTCCATGAGTCTATTATGCATGCTCTTGTCATGTTCCCTTTCGCTAGTCATGCTTGGCATATTTGTCCCTTAAGTATCATTACTTCCTTTTTCCTGAACATGTCTTTTATTGATTGGTTTTGTTACTAGCTTGTGGATGTTAGTACTAAACTTCATGAGGAAAGTCAGTGTTTGTTTGTTGTTATTATTTGGTATATCTAGAGTGGTAAAAATAACTTGGTTTTTAACAATAAGAAAGAGTCTCATTCAACCGTTCTCAATAGAACAATAGCCATGTTACTATCCAGAAAACCTAAAATTCATATTCTTAACATCATTAATATCAAGTAGTGTGACAAATGGATGCCTCATCTAGTTGGTTGGATTAAATGTAACCCTGATGGAGCTTTTGATAATGTTTCCTTGGATAATGGTGCATGGTATGTGATGATGGATCATTTAAATAAAGCCAATTTTTGTGCTGCTTTGGTTTTTGATGTGGCCTCAGCAGTTGAAGCCGAAGCTAGGGCCATTTTGGTAGTTTTGAAAAAAGCTATAAAGCAGAAGCTGCCTCATATTATCATTGAGAGCGATGCTAAGAGTTTGGTTGATCAATTTTTTGATGGAAGTTTTGATGGTGATCAACGAACATACGTTGTTTTCAAAGACATTTCTTATCTCTCTTTTCAATTATCGGTATGCATTATTAGCTTTCAACCAAGACTGTGTAACTTTGTAGCTCACACCATAGCCCAGTGGGTTAATGTTAACTTCATTCCATGCATTGGTTTGTACCTTTTTTTTTTGAAGGGAGTCTGAACCTCCAATATACCTTATGCAGACTTTTTTTTTTGATCAAAAGATAAAATTTTATAAATCAAGTAATATAGTACAAAAGGTTTACAACATCTTTTACTCAAAAGCATAAGATAAAATACTCGATTTGCTATTTTTTTCTCTAATGTGTAAATATAAATATTGGAGGCTCTTGATTCTTGCTTCCTTAGCTAAGTATCCTCTGTCGAATTGAATTTTCTGTAAATGTATCTCACCTTGGATTGGGAAAGAGTATCCTGATTCACTTTAACCTCTTTAATTATGTTTTCTGCTCCCTAGAAAATTTCCTTACGCTTGTTGCTAATGAGATCGGCAATACTTTTGCAATTTATGACAATTGAAATACTGGATAGAATATTATTTTTTAACCACGAAATATCTTTAAGCATAGCCGTTTATTCTGCATGAATTGATGACATTGCCTTATATGAGCTTGCTTCGATATGAATGAATTCTTCTTGATACAACGAGTATAAGATAAAATAAAACCCATTGATAAATTTTCCTTCTTGAAAGCCGCATCTATGAAGACTATATAATCTGTGTTTAAGGAAGTCCAATTTGGGGTTGAAACAACTCCGCTTCTAATTGAAATATTTCTCGTGATTGGTATAAGAACTGCTGAGTGCAAATATTTGTTTATCATCTCTATCAGCATTATGGGGTTAGGGGCCTTTCCTTCGAAAACAACTGAGCATCTGTGTTTCCACAAAAACCAGAGAACAGTAGCGATTTTTCCTGAAAATTGATTATAGTTAGGATCCTATATCCAGTTTTTGACCCGATTGCCTATAGAGTCGGATAAGGTCAGGTTGTTAATAAAGCTTAATGGAACCCCAAACCAATGGCTTTTGGAAAAGGAAAAAATCTGAATAAATGTTGTTCATTTTCTTGAAATTGGGCATTACACATCTCACAGCCTCCGAAAATATTTTCCATACGAGTAGCAAGTCTACTTGAAACGCCCGCTGCCCTAATTTCCAAACGAATAATTTAATTCTTGGAATGATTTAATTTTTCATAATTTCTTCCAAGAAAAACCAACCATAGGGTCAATGTCTTGGTCTTGATTGTTAAGAAAATTAAAAATATTTTTCACTTAAAAAGCTTCGGAAGAGTGGTGTCTGCGCTTAATTTTATCTTCCTTTTCACTTATAGTTGAGATTGCGATTATTTCTTCTTTGATCGCAGGGATGAAATATTCTTCTAATTTTTCTATATCCCAAGTGTTTTCTGGTTTGATTAGCTCTTTAATCATTTTTGTAACTTGTTCTCCTCTATACGCCGGTCTTTGAATTATATTTTCATTGGGGATCCATCTGTCTTCCCAAATTTTTACCGACTCCCCATTTTTAACCTGCCACATTTGGTATGTAAGGTAAGACTTAAGAATAGATTTTATCAACTGAACTTTTAAGATTTTCGCAATTATTTTTCCATGTCTCGGGTGTATGTGGCGGCTAAAATAAATGCCCGATTTTTGTAGATTCACCATTTGCCCCGTTATTTCTCCGAAAGTTGATAAAATGTCTAGTAAATTTTTGCTTCTCCTAAATATGCTTTTGTGAATAGAAAGCAGTTATCTGCAAAGAACGGGTGGGAGATATTCGAGGCGTCCTTGTTAATATTCAGCCCTGGTAACTATTTCTCTGCAATAGCTTTTTCCAAAAGTCTTGATAAAATTTCCATGCAGGTTAGAAATAGATATGGGGATAGAGGCTCACCCTATCTTAATCCCCCTAGATTTTTTGAAAGTCGGACCTAAAAAACCATTAAGGAGGATCGAAAAGGGCGTAGTTGAAATGCATTGCATGATTAGATTTACCCAAGATGAGGTAAACCCAAAAAATAGAGAGATTTATTGATGAAATTCCACTCAACTCTATCGAAAGCTTTAGAGAGATCCAGTTTTAGAGCAAAGTAATCCTTTTTGGCTTTTGAAATTCTCACAGAGTGAAGGAGTTCATGGGCTTCGATAATTGTATCTCTGATATGTCTATCAGGGATGATTGTTTGGGGGATATAATTTTGCTCAGGATAGGTTTTATCCTGTTAGATAAAACCTTCGAGATTAACTTGTAGGTAGCATTACTCAAACTAATGGGCCTGAAATTTGTTGTGGTATGAGGAGTAGAAATTTTTGGGATTAGAGTGATAAAAGAATGATGGAATTCAGGATTTAAAATCCGCGTTTTCAAAAAATCTTGAATTGCTAAAGTAATGCCATTGCCTAAAATGTCCCAGGTTGGAACCCATCCGGGCCTGGCGTTCCCTATTGATTCGTGTTAGAAATAATATCACAAATTTCTTCATTTGAAGGAATTTCACAGAGGGAAGAGTTTTCTTCATCGGAGACGCAAGGATCAATTATGTTTGAGATATCAATATCATGTTTGCTCAATTGAGTAGTACTAATTTAGGATAAATGATTGACAAGCCGGGAATAAATTTGGTCACTATCAGATAACCATAGCCCTGATGGTTCTCTAAGGGAATTGATGGAATTGATTCTTTTCCAATTAGAAGCGGTCGCATGGAAATATTCAGTGTTTTGATCATATTCACTAAAGAATTTATCCCTTGAAATCTGATTGTAGTAATCATTTTTATTTCCTACCATTTTCCTAGTTCAGCTTGAAGCTTCTTTAACTTTTCTATGTTCGAGGAGAAATTATCAGCTTTATGAATACTCTCAATTTTATTATTAAGATTTTTTATATTCTTATGAATATTTCCAAAAACCTCAAAGTTCCAATGCGCTAAACTCGACGAAAAGAGTTTGAGGCTTGAGTGAAGGTCAGTATTGGAATGTCTATCCAAGTTGAATCTCCAAGACGCTACAAATACTGAAGATAATATAGGGTGGGATAACCAAGATCTAATACACATGAAAAGTTTTTGTAATTTCCTTTTTTTCGGATTAGATTCTAAAAAAATAGGTAAATGTGATATCTTAGTATCTAGGAAGTTCTGAATCCACGGGTAAGAGATTAAGATTATATCAATTCTTTCACAGATGTTTGCATCTCCATACCTATTATTTGACCAAGTGAATATAGCACCTTCTTATTCCGCATCTTACAAACTCAAAAAACCAATTGTTTGGACACTATAAACGATTCGACCTTGCAAACACAAATAATCGAGGTGATACCTTCCGCGAACTGTTGAGGGATTTTTAGCCTCTTCGAAGGCCTTCGTCTAAAAAATGAAAAACGATAAAGATCGAGTGAGTCGTGGTAGAAAACGAGAGACACGGTAACAAAAATCATCCGGATTGTGGTTTAACCGGGTTGTGGGTCGATAAATAAAACCCGCGTTTGGCAATACATCTTAGCCGAACCCTAAGGTGAGAGACTCTCTCTTCATCTCTTCACTTCACAGCAGCAGAAGACGCAGGAATCATGAAGGTTTGAAACTCTCCGCCACTCTCTATGTCGTTTCTTCTTATGTATTTTTGATTTCCTTTCTTCTGATTTTTGATTTGGTTTGGATTGTAGTTCAATATCGCAAACCCTACCACAGGATGCCAAAAGAAGCTCGAAATTGATGACGACCAGAAGTTGTAAGTCTTAGATCCATTTAGTATACTGTTTGTGAAAGTTCTTCATGAGTTTCTCCATACTCCATTCCTCGTTTACCGTTTTGTCTATGATCTGTTGAAAACCATTTCAGTCATGTTATTTTTGATTGAAAATAGAAAATGGTTAGAACTTCTCAACCAATGTATCCCAAGACTAGAAAGTCTGTTAACAATGGTTCCATTTCAGATTTATCGTTCACCTCTTAAATATTTTTCTTTCATGTTCCATTCATTTTCTAACTGATTTCTAAATTTTTCAAGAACCCAACGTCTTCCTCGTAAACCTTCAACAATGGTATTCTATAAACTTCTTATGTCTAGCTTATTTGACCTAGGTTACCAATCCAATCCCAATTTAATTCTAGGGTTTTTTTGTGATTTCATCAACTAAATACAAATTTGATTCAGAAATTCAATATGTTGAGATAATGAAACTCTAATAGAATTGAGGAGAGTATTATATGTACTGTTTGAAATCATTTTTGAGTAAGAAAGAGTGAAGAGATAAAAGAGAGACCCCTCTTCTTATTATTATTGAAGGTTTTTATTTTATGATTTGGATAAAGGGAAAATTATAGCTGTATCCGCCATGTTGGAATCAGCTGTTTGTTCAAGTAGCATTATTGTATTCCATTGGGCTTATTTACATTTTTAACTGCTTTGTGTGTTGTTTGGGTTTTGATGTTTTGGGTTTTGCAGGCGTGCTTTCTACGATAAGAGAATTTCACAGGAAGTCAGTGGAGATGCTTTGGGCGATGTGAGTTTCTAATGCATTCTTTGAGATACTAACTTAATGAATGTAGGTCTGTGTAGTTTTGGAATGAAACTTTTGATTGTTTGTGCTACAGGAGTTCAAGGGTTACGTCTTCAAGATTATGGGAGGATGTGACAAACAAGGATTCCCAATGAAGCAGGGAGTCCTCACCCCTGGGCGTGTTCGCCTCTTGTTGCACAGAGGTGAATGGTTGCTTAATTTATGCCTCATTTGTTTTCAGGATTATTACTTTTTTTTTTTGGGGTAAAAGAAAGACTTGTATTACTAGAGATTTGAATTACGACTTGAAAGTTCTGTGAATTTTGTCTAGTTCATTTGTTTTTTTATAAAATCTGTATTCGTGTAGTTGATTGTAAGGTTAGGTAACTTCAGAACAGACTTAGCTAGGCTATCTGCAAATATTTTTGATTTCTAGATACTTTTTTGTAAAACATGGTAAAGTAGCCTCTTGCTATGTGGAATTGTTTTGGAGGTAGGTTAGTATTTTTGAGTATTTGTTGATTGATCTTTTGTTTGGTTTTGTCAGGCACTCCTTGCTTCCGTGGACACGGAAGACGTAACGGTGAGAGGAGAAGGAAGTCAGTCCGTGGGTGTATTGTGAGCCAAGACCTGTCAGTGCTGAACTTGGTCATTGTGAAGAAGGGTGAGAAAGACTTGCCTGGATTGACTGATACCGAGAAGCCCAGGATGAGAGGTCCCAAGAGGGCTTCTAAGATCAGGAAGCTTTTTAATTTGTCGAAGGATGATGATGTTACAAAGTATGTTAACACCTACCGTCGCTCCTTTACCAACAAAAAAGGTTTGTGTTTTTTTCAGTGACATACATTATTTGCGGAGTGTGGGTTGTAAACTTTATAATCACGGATTGAAGTCTTAGAACTCATAAGGACGAGAATTTTGATACTTTTCAGGTAAACAAACAAGCAAAGCACCAAAGGTCCAGAGATTGGTTACACCCCTGACGTTGCAGAGAAAGAGAGGCCGAATTGCTGAGAAAAAGAAGAGAATTGCCAAAGCAAAGTCTGAGGCTGCAGATTATCAAAAATTGCTTGCTTCCAGGTTGAAGGAGCAGAGAGACAGGCGTAGTGAGAGCTTGGCAAAGAAGAGGTCAAGACTCTCAGCTGCTACCAAGCCCTCAGTTGCTGTGTAGTTCGTGTCTTTATGTCTAGGTTTATTATGCTACTGAGATTTGGTATTAGATACTCTGTTTAATCAGTTTTGAGTTAAGTTTTGTTTGCTGCTTTGTTCCTTGATCCAACTTGAATCTTTTTATGCATGCTCTCCATACCTTTGACAGTATTATCTACTCCTTTTGGTAGTTTTCCTTTTCAGTTTTCTGTGCATAGTATTTAAAACTGACTAGAGCGATGGGGTTTCTGTTTTCCTTTAAACAGACCTAAAGTATCTAAATGGTTGCCTCCACAACCTCAGGTGGTTTCTGCAGAGTCAGCATTGGATGCAGCTATTATCATCCAAGATGCTACTCATGCTGACTTAGTTATGGATACTCATAAGAAAGTGTTAATGTTGCTCCTAATGGGGAAGGAAAAGATTGTGGTTCAACAGTCTTGAAAATAATGAAGAAGAAAATTTAATGAAAATGTTCAATATGGGTCCATTTGTCAATGATCCAAAACCCGGAAGATCTATGATGTTGTGTTGGCTCGCCTCAGCCTCGTACTTTGGTGGAGAATGGTTTGCCAATTATTCATAAGCAAGTGTCGAGCCAAGATAAATCTACAAGATATATCCGCAATTGAATTCTTTCCATAAACTCAAAATGATGTGGGATCGGTGTCTAAAGGGTCGATCCGAACGATGAACCCATCCAGACGATACAAAAATAGTTGTTTCAACTCAGTCACCTGCTATCCCTAGAAAAGAAGTTATCTCTCTTTGCAACTGAGCACAATGCTCTCACAGATCTCAAACGTAAACTTAATCCTAGAGGTGAGCTGAGGAAAAGAAGTAAATCAACTCTTCCTAGCATAGTGGTTATCTAGAAATAAATCAGCGCACCTTATTAAACCAAATTACAACTCTTTGTGTCCCCCCATCATTAATTTGGGAACCTTTCCACCTGGTAATCAACTCAATTGTGCTTTCATTACACATAGCTTGGCCAACCTCTATGGGAGTTTTAATGAACCTGCCGGTTTTCTCCAGTTCTCATCATTGTTAACCTGCCGGTTGTCTGCAATAATTCTTTCCATACGGTGGCCAATCTAGATCTCAATGGTGCTCAGTGCTCTCTATTACTCCAATTCTCATTCTAATAGTGGTTCTAGTTCTTCAGAAACGAACTCTGTTGAAACCAACTCTTGCTAACATAATGGTTATCCCATCAGAAACAAATCACCTTATTGAACCATATTACAACTCTTTATGCCCCCCATCATTAATTCGAAATCCTTCCGCCTGATAATAAACTCAAGTGTGCTTTCAATACCCATAACCTGGTCAACCCCTATAAGAGCTTTAATGAACCTGCTAGTAATTCGCAAGTTAACAATGATGTCTGCAATAATCTTGTCATGTGACTGCCAATCTGGATCTGAATGGTGCTCAAGTATCTTTGTTGGGTGGGGACAAATCCAATTCTCATCATAATAGTGATTCTAGTTCCTCAAGTAAGGTAAATCCATCTCCCAGCCCCTTTCTGTTGTTTCTGATTATTTGTCCTCTTTTTCTCCCTCTATTTATCTTGTTAATACTGTCAATATGCTATGCTTGAACATGCGTGGTTTTGGAAAAAAAATCTGGTAACATATAACTATGTCTCCAAATCAAAAACATTACCCCCAATATTGTTTTCCTTTCCAAGAATAAAATGAAAAAGGATACTGTTGTCAGAAAACTAAGAAATATGAGTTTTCCTAACACCTTTAATATGCCTAGTATTAGTAGAAGTGGTGGTCTGGTATTGGCGTGAAATAAGGAATTACCCTAAGCGTTTTATGTTCTAGTCTTAGAGATATTTATGTCACAACTACTGATATTATACATTCTAAACTTTGCTATATCCACCTTATTTTTGGAGAACCAAATAATAGCCTTAGAAAAGCCTTTTGGGATAGTCAACGTAGCTTTCGTCCTACTCCCTCGGATGAACCATTATTTTTTGTAGGAAATTTTAATTCTCTTTTAGGAACTAAGAATTATAACGGTGGATTAAAAGTGGATGATAATGATTTTAAAAACCTTAGAAATCTTTACAACACCTTTACTCTACATGATCCTGGTTTTTCAGGATCTAGGTTTACTTGGTCTAATATGTAACACGACCCAAATCAAATCTTGAAATATTAGATAGATGTCTTATAAACCAATCTGCTGAAATATTGCTTCCCAACTTGTGTATGAATAATCTGCCCAGAGATTCTTATGATCATTGTATTATGCATATTGGCCTTAATTTTTAAGAGTATTGTATGCCTAAACCATTTCATTTTATGGCTATATATGTGGATTGAGGACCTTAATTACACAGACATTATTGCTAATTCTTGGTCTGTTAATGTTGTGGGGTCTCCAGCTTTTAAACTAATTAAAGCTAAGTTAATGACTACTAAAGAAGGCTTTACGGACTGGAATAATCTTCTTTTGGTAATATTAAAACTAATATATCTACTTTTTTTTAGATTGTAACGTTACAAAGAGTTGTTGGGAATAAGCCGAGCAACAAACTAGGCTCCCACACCATTTTGAATAGCAATCCCTGATATGTGAAAATGAAAACTGCCCATTTTAACATTGGCATGTTTGATTATCTAGGCGATTTTTGAGTCTCTCTAGAACAATTATTGTATCTTCAATTAATTCCCCCAAAGTGGAAAAGGCAAATATAGTAAAACCATAACCATTTTCCAAATACTCGTCTAGATATTTCTTATGTTTGTGAGTGATTGCATTGGAAATAGCCTGGACAGGTGTAAAGGTACGAAGCTCACTATCAACGAATGAAGAAACACAGGTGACATCAAAACAGACATCTGGTCCATTCTCCTAGTTATAAACAAGAATATTGGACGGTCTCAGAGCACTGTCTATGTCTGACAAAAACCCCAACAATACTTATTTTCTGGTAGCCAACCCTGCTTTGAAACACATATATGCAATAAAGTCTCCAAGTCTTGGTGGAATTTAAGACCCACATCACTTTCCAGTGCAAGGCATGATCGGAAAAAACGTCTATCACTCTGTTGCAGTTTGGGTAGAAGATGTCTACTTCAAAGAGGGGAGTACCCAAATGATAACTAAGAATATATATGAATTTCCTAGGCCATATGAACTGATTAATCCCGTTGATAGGTACAAATAAAATATAATCTTGAGCGTGCTTTACCTTGTTCTGCCAGAGAGTTGAGTCACGTGTCGACAAATGAAATTTAGTGGGTATCTCTCGCGTGACAACATCGAAGTATATAATTTCCAAAAGTCACATTGGATGGGGGACAGTGTGGTCGATGTTGAAACTGGAGGGAAATAAACCACATACTTTTAAGTAATTGTCGAGGGCAAGATGAAAGGTGCTGTTTGATTCTACCTGCAGATGAACGCAGTATAGTCTTCCATAGAGAATTGGTCTGGATATTGGAAGTTATGAAGCAGTACTGGCTTGTTTCCACCATAGAATATATAATAAGCCTACCATGTTTAATTAGTAAAGAGACAATACATTATTGAAGAACGCCAAAACCAGCGCCATCGTTGGTAATTAGCTGACTTAGATACTGGAATAGATGTTTATCAAAAATATAAGAGAAAAAATAGAAGAGATCTTGCTTGGTGAAGTACAGTAGGTTTGGTGCGTATAGAACATATAAGAGCGAAACCCCAGTGCAGTTGCTTAGGAGCAACAACTCACTTTGAGTATCCTTGATCTTGCGTATCGTGGTCATCAGGTGCACTTCTTTATTCACTCCTCTCAGAAAAATATCACTGCTAAACTTGTCATCCAAACTTATATGACCACCTAAAAGTTTCACGCCCATTGAAGATATCTCGATGTTAGTAGGGAACACACCATCCGCGTTACATCTAGAATCAAGAGTGGGCCAAAACAACTCTGCCTTATTATTGATGTTTAGGTGGATTCCTAGCATCTGGACACCAACTTGTATGATTTTAAGGGCCTCTAAAACCTCTAATATGTCACCAATCATGGTGTCATCATCTAAATACCATGCATGCAAATCCAGATTACATCCAGTACTAATTTTAGCACCAAAGGGTATAATGTCATGAAAAAGAGTAAGGGTCCCAAAGGGTCACCTTGTTTCACGCCAAGAGCTGAGGATATGATATGATCTTTGTAGTTTATATAGCCGAGCTGGTTTGGAGTAACAAAATTCAACCCGCATGGAGATGATTTAGCTGAAATGCAAACTTCTAACCATACTGATTCTACCTCCATATCTAGACTAAGAGCAAGACCGTCCAACTTGTATAACCTGGAAGAATTATACTTGAAGGACAAATCTAGAGAAGTGTGGCTTATAGAAGGAGATAGAAATACTCCTTATTTTCATAGGGTCACTCTTTTTAGGAGAAAGAGGAATGCCATCAATTGGATAAACGATTCTAGTGGTACTATATCTAACTGATGAAATATTATTGGTAATTCCTTTGTTGAATATTTTAAAAATCTCTATTCTTCCGATCCCCAACAATTTTAGGATGAAATTTTACAGGACCTTCATGTGAAGTTTTCTGTAAAAGATAATGATCACTCAACTCCCATTTGTCTGCTTATGCAAATTCATTTACAAAATCCTGTCTAAAACATTGGCTAACAGATCAAAACCTTTTATGAATAATCTGATCTCCCGAAATCAGAGTGCCTTTGTCCTTAAAAGAAGTATATTTGATAATATACTTATTGCTAACGAGGTTACATATATTTTTAACCATCATAAAGGGAAAGATGGTATAGCTTGCTATTAAATTAGATATGTCTAAAGCTTATGATAAATTAGAATGATTTTTTTAAATAGAGTCCTTTCGAAAATGGTTTTGTCCTCTCATTGGATCAGGTTACTTAACCAATACCTTTCTATTGTGTCTTATTCTATTTCGTTGAATGATGTTAGCGCATTGCTCGGTCGAACTCGCATGCGTTGCTATCTCAAGCATGTTTGTCAATGTTAGTGATCAAAACTATAAGTCTTGATTTCTAGTCTACTATAGCTAAGGTCTCGGACTAGGATAGAAAATGTAGTTGAGCTCAAGAACTCCATGACAATCATCATACAAGACGAAGGACTACTCAAGGAACTAGTGGATCTTCATCGACTAAAATGTATGTGGAGACTTGAAGTTATCTATCACTCAAAAGTCTATTTATCTCTTATCTTGAGACAGAAGTCGTTTTGCTATATAGACTTAGATTATACACATTTGGTATTTCGAGCCGAGTTTACCTCGCCTATCTATTTCTCGAAATATGTGTCGGTAAAGCTTTCGCTTTATCCAAGTTCATCTTTACCTAGTGACGAAAGTCATGTTAAGTTTCAATCACTTTGAAAATTCCTCTGACGAAAAATGGTTTGTGAATAACGACTATATAACGTCCTCTGAGAATGTTTCAATGATTGAAATGAGAGTTAGATTACATAATCATTGGTAGGATATAAGCATTGTTGTGGAAACACATATATGTATAAGTCCTTATTCCTTGAACCAAAGTTTGCGAACTTTGTTGATCAAGAGAACTGGAAGTGGCGTGAGCCAAGTCCGCGAACTGGCGGAAGTTCTCGACCCCAGAATTTCTACTGGAGTTTGTGAACTCCTTCCAGAAACTTAAGTCCTCGAACGCAGTCCGCTAACTTGAGTGGTTATATCTAAAAACGGTCGTTCTTGAACTCATGTTTAAATAAACTAAGGAATGCAATTGCAAACCGTGTATATATAGTTCATGAACCGAGTCGTGTGAATCAAACCGTTTTTTCTTCGATTGTGTCTTTTGTAGTTACATAAAGATCTAAACAATTGAACAACTCTCTAACTAGTTAATTTGAGTCATTTGAACTAGTTACAGTGAAGAAGAATATGGTTGATATGAAAGTTATCATATGGCTAACCATTTGGTTAACTATTGTTGAACCAACTAATGTACAAGTTTGGGTACGGTTAAACAAGCCTACAAACGTGCATTTCATTTGTGTATAACAAGCCATGTTTTCGATCTAACGGTTGATAAATATTAGCTTGAATCTAATCAGGTTTTCATCTAACAATGAATATTGAATGCTTTGTTACCAAGCTAACATCGATTACAAACCCTGATTTGAAAGACTATATAAGGGAGAACTCTAGCAACTGGGAAACATAATACCCACACATTCTGTGTGATAAGCTAGAGTCGGTTCTCCTTTAACCTTTAGTTTCTTCTTCTTAACCGGGTTAACGACTTAAAGACTTCGTTCGGATTGTGAAGCCAGAACGATACTACTTTCTTGTAGTTGTGTGATATGATCTTGATGTTTCTATCGTACGAGTACACTTGTAATAATTGGCTTGAGATTTCTATCTCCGATAGGTAAGATAAAAAGTAGTCACAAACATCTTAGTCTCATCATTTGTGATTCCACAATATCTTTTTTCGCTGTTGTTGATGGTGGTTTTTAGCTTAGGGTTAAAATCGTAAAACTGTATATCTGAAATGACGTCACTATGACTATTAGCGCATTTATTAGACCAATCTACATGCATGCGTATATCATGTTGCACGGCAAAACCCTTAACATTGACCGACATCATCTATGCCAAACCCTAATTTTCATGCTAACGCGCCAAGGCATTCCAACCATGCCAGCCGCACTACTGTGCCAATGGCATGCCATGCCAGCCACGTCTACCACGCCAAGGCATGCCAACCATGCCAGCCGCACCACTGTGCCAATGGCATGCGATGCCAGCCACGTCTACCGCGCCAAGGCATGCCCAATCATGCCAGCCGCACCACTGTGCCAATGGCATGCGATGCCAGCCACGTCTACCGCGCCAAGGCATGCCAACCATGTCATCCGCACCACTATGCCAATGGCATGCCATGACAGACACGTCTACCGCGCCAAGGCATGCCAACCATGCCATCCGCACCACTGTGCCAATGACCTGCCATGCCATCCACGTCTACCGCGCCAAGGCATTCCAACCATGTCAGCCGCACCACTGTGCCAATGGCATGCCATGCCAGCCACGTCTACCGCGCCAAGGCATGCCAACCATGCTATCCGCACCACTGTGCCAATGGCATGACATGCCAGCCACGTCTACCGCGCCAAGGCATGCCAACCATGCCAGCCAAACCGTGCCAAGGCATGCCATGCCACATGTGCCAATGGCATGCCAATCACCTTTCCGAGCCATACCATGCCAATGGCATGCCAACCACCTTGCCGCGCCAAGGCATGCCATGCCACATGTGCCAATGGCATGCCAACCACCTTGTCGCGCCATACCCTGCCGGCCTTCCCTATGCGGCTACCAAAACGAAGGCATGCGACGATCTACGACCACCCTTCCATTTTAGATGCAAATCTTAGCCGTCGAAGGTCGCCAACCAACGCATGGTAACCTTTGGCCCAAAACCCTAGTTTTGGCCACGCCAAACCGCGCCAAGGCATGCCATGCCACATGCGCCAATGGCATGCCAACCACCTTGCCGCGTCATACCGTGCCGGCCTTCCCTGTGCGGCTACAAAAATGAAAGTGTGCAACGATCAACGGCCACCCTTCCATCTTAGATGCAAATCTTAGCCGTCCAAGGTCGCCAACCAACGCATGGTAACTTTTGGCCCAAAACCCTAGTTTTTGCGACGCCAAACCCCGCCAAGGCATGCCATGCCACACATGCCAATGACATGCCAACCACCTTGTCGCGCCATACCATGCATGCCTTCTCTATGCGGCTACCAAAATGAAGGCGTGCGACGATCAACGGTCACCCTTCCACCTTAGATGCAAATCTTAGTCGTCCTAGGTCGCCAACCAACGCATGGTAACCTTTGGCCCAAAACCCTAGTTTTGGCCACTCCAAACCGCGCCAAGGCATGCCATGCCACATGTGCCAATGGCATGCCAACCACATTTCCGCACCATACCATGCCGGCCTTCCCTATGCAGCTGCCAAAACGAAGGCGCGCGACGATCAACGACCACCCTTCCATATTAGATGCAAATCTTAGCCGTCTAAGGTCGCCATCCAACGGATGGTAACCTTTGTCCCAACGCCAAAAACCTAGTTTTGGCCACGCCCAAACCGCGCCAAGGCATGCCGGCCATGCCACATGTGCCAATGGCATGCCAGCCACCTTGCCGCGCCATACCATGCCGGCCTTCTCTTTACGGCTTCCAAAACGAAGGCCTACAACGATCAACGGACACTTTTCATCTAAGACGCAGATCTTAGCCGTCCAAGGTTACCAGCTAACGCATGACAACTTTTGGCCCTAGTTTGGTCGCGCCTAAACAAAGCCAAAACCCTAAGTTTTGGCCGCTCCTAAACCTGGCCATATTAAAGCCATGCCGAGCATGCTTTCATGCCACTGGATACCAAACGAAGGGTTGCAATAATCAGCCGCTACCTTTCCTCTTAAGATGCAAAATCTCGGCCGTCGAAGGTCACCGAGCCGGCAAGTCTCCCAATCTCGACTTTCCAGACAACAACAACATGCTACATGTTTTCCACGAAAACACTCGAGACATCAACATATGTTACAAACTGGGGGATGCTCATTGGGTATTGTGGTTTGACGGTTTACAGCGTGCGGCGTACATTACGCTCGTTACAAGACAGTGTCATAAGGATGAGGCGGTTAGTGAATACAAGGAGCAATGGTGAAACGCTTTCTTGTATGGAACATCAATTCCATGCGTTACCGGTTACCACCTCCTCCCATTTACTCATCGTTTTCCATTTCTTAATGAGACCAAAGTACGTTTCACTTCGACTTGT
The DNA here is from genome assembly GCF_003573695.1 of Papaver somniferum. Taxonomy (NCBI): domain Eukaryota; kingdom Viridiplantae; phylum Streptophyta; class Magnoliopsida; order Ranunculales; family Papaveraceae; genus Papaver; species Papaver somniferum. Next base: position 17,431,878 of record NW_020620825.1, on the reverse strand, counting down.
ATAAATAGGTCTTACATATTTCCACCGAACGACAAGTTTTGGTCAGGAGCATACAACACTCAGAAAATATTTTCTATCTTTCCATCTGTTAGCTTCCCACTTTCTGATACAAGTCGTAAAACAAAAACTCTTCCAGAATCAACTATTCTGGTCTCAACACTCTTCGCTTCCCTCCCCAAAACCAACCCTTCTCCTTCATTTTTTGACCGAAGAAAGTCTAGAACGACCATTTCTTGGTTTAGGACGGATTTGTATAGATTGATCTCTCGAATCTAAAGTACTCCTTTGCAGTACATTGTTTAGGGTTTAAACTCGTTTCTCACCCACACACCCGAAATTACCAAAATCATCAGAAACCGTTTTCACCCTCAAACAATTGGCGACCACAGTGGGAAGTTGATCTTTCGGTCACGATGTCAATTTTCAATCCTCGATCTCATACCTCGACCCAGACGTCAGGCGGCTCGATTACCAGTCGTGACATGACAAGGGACGACTGGGGACTTCCGAGGGGTTAGAAGCAAACGATCCGTTCAGGGATCGGCAGCACGACAAGGAATGACTGGAGACTTTCCACAGTCACGGTGGTGTTTCCCACAAAACGGAGATTCCGTTTTCACCAGACAAAATACATGGTTTACTACTTCAAGTTTTCACGGGAATGATGAAACCAATAGCCATATTATATTCCATCACATGCTCTCTATCGACAAGCAATGCTCACGATTCAGTGGCTTTCCTGGGATGTTTGCACCATTCACAATCGTAACCAAAAAGCATCGTTATTCTAAAAACAATTTGTTCCAAATAATAATCCAAAAACCCTCAAGGTAACATTTGTCTATCAACCCAAAAATCCAGGAAATCAAAACCATAAACTAGGCGTTTCATTTGCCTTTAAATAAAAAAAAAAACTAAAATAAGAAGTTCAAAAGACAGAAATGCGTTCAAGGGAAGTTTTTCAACAATGGATTGCTCTTCTTGGAAAGAGCCTCCTTCGTGCTTTGGAAAACCGCCCTCTTCAACTTCAACTTCCTGGACCACTTTTCGATTCCGCTTCCTGCTTCTTCACCATATCCGCAGAAGGACCTTCGACTGCTTCGGCCAACAACTTTTCAACCTCAGTGAAACCTTCAACGAACCAAGGAATATTGAACTCGAAGTTTACACACACGTCACGATGGGACCTCCAGCTCGAGACTACATCCTCAGAAACAGTATGACCAGTCACATTGCACATGTCGTCAATCGAAGACAAAGCTTCCTCCACCCGCTTGACCAACGCAAATCGACTAGTAATCTTCTTGGTCATGGCGATATGTCCGTAGATTTCCCATATCTTAGTGTATAGCGCCGCGTGTTTGGCTGGCACGCTAAATCCCCCGATCAACACATGATCCGGATAAGGAACCAGGTATGGAGGGTTGAAAGTGGCGCCCGCGACTGCATCAACGACCGGCAAGGGATTCCTAACGACGATTGCACCTGCGGACACTGGAGTACTCTCCATTGTCTGAGTCACGACGACGTTTTCATCTCGATCAACATCCATTTCAAGGTCGCCCGGTACGACTGCCACAGTTGGAGACAAAGTTGTATCTCCACCAGTCTCCGTCTCAGGGCCATCTTCAGAAACGGTTGTAGATGGTGGATTTTCGACAAGGGGAAAAATCATAAAACCATAATTATATGTCCTCCTGATCCATCAATCAGGCGACTATTGAGGCTTATGTCTCTTATCGAAAGTGTGGAAACTCAAGCCACGAGAATCTCTGACTTATAATAGTGTCTCTCAGAGTACATGTAGATGTGTAGTCTCTCAGCTGAGGAAGCGGCATATCTCATGAATACTGAGCAATTTCCGTGATCACTCTTATATAGAATTGCAAGATTAGACGGCTCCTAGACAGCTTGCCTGCTAGTATCGAGCAATAACGTCTTCAGGATGTAACAATTGTTTTCCCTGACTATATAAAAGAAATATGACGCTTCAACAAGCTCATATCAGTCAATTCATGAATAATCAATGCTCCTAGACGATCGTGCTAGTATAGAGCCATTAGTTAATTATTCTTAAAATCATTAGATTCATCCACTGAATCTCTGGAAAATATTCAATATTTTCGTAATATTTCGTTACTTCAATTCATGGTTCTTCCCAGCAGAATTCCATGGGTTAGTAATAAATATTCAACGTACGAGCGTCTGAGCACTATCGAGTAAGCCCATACTAAAATGGTGCAAGTGTATTCAATGCACTAACGAGCACCTGAATGCACAAATGATTATTTCAAAATACGACAAGACGATGAACCTATGCAAAATAGGAAGGAAAATAATAAATAATAGAATATTGACCAAGGCTCTGGGGACTGGGCCCATCGGCCGACCAATCGTGCCGTGACCAGTCCCACGCCCAATGTTATCTTTTATCATATTTTTATTATTTTCCTTGATCTTATGAAAATCCTTTAATTTGAACAAATATCCTTCGTTTTAAAGGAACTCCTCAGTTTCCTGGTGTTTCCTTCACACCATGGAAATAATATAAAATTTGGAAAAATGTCATGGGACCGTGTTCATTAGCCAATCGGCTATGCCTTGATCCTGGATGGCCTCAAACTTCATGGTTCCTCATTATTTTATTAATATTTCCCTAATCTCATGAAAACTCCTTAATCTCATGGTATTTCCTTAAAACCATGAAAAAATAATAGAAAATTAGGGAAACTCGTGGAACCGGGCCCCAACCGGCCGGTCATGCCCTAGCCGGTCCCACACGCCCTTTATTTTATTTTTATTATTTTTATATCTCCTTGATCCCATGAAATTCCTTGATATCATGGTATTTCTATCAAATTATGAAAATTCCTTCAAATCATGAATTAATACATAAAATTAAGGAAAACGCAGGGGACCGGGCCCTAGCCGGCCGACCATGCTCAAAGCCGGTCCCATTTGCCCTTATTTTATTATTATTAATATTATTTGTTTCCTTGATCCCATGGAAACTCCTTCACTTCAAGGAAACTCGTTAATTTCAACAAACTCCTTGATTTCATGAAATTTCTATAAAATCATGAAAAAATAATATAAAATTAGGAAAAGAGCCATGGGACCGTGGTCACTGGCTGGCCGGCCATGCCTTGGCCTCATCCGGCCCCACACTTCATGAATCTTTCATTTTATAATTATTTTCCTTCATCTCATGAAGTTTCCTTAGTTTTAGCAAAAACCCTGATTTCGTCATATTTTCCCAAATGGTTGCTCAAACGCACGCCGGAAAATATCAAAATTCCCAGAACCGAAACACGGACATTTTGACAACGTGAAATGTTACCTTGACCGACCAAGGTTGGATCTTTGGCTTGCAAGGAGCCGGTCCCACGTATTTTCATGATTTGACCTTTTTTGTGCAATTGCACGTATTAGATCCAAAACTCTTCCAAATAATTTTGGAATTTCATAGAATCGTCATTCGATCCCGTGACCATGAAAGGATGGTTTCATGACCCCTTGGTCGGTCTGTCACCTCTTCACAATTAATTAGGTTTTATCACCTAAGGCTCAGACGAGCATTATTTTAATAAATGATTAAACCAGTATTTGATCTTCCTTTCACCAACTCTTCAAGAGATCTTGGTATTTGATCACTCGAGCATATGGGCGCTACATGGTCGACCCATTATCCCATGTATCCGGTCCCTCCTTCACTCCATGGTTAATTTTCAATAAACCATCAATTGGTCATCAATTGGTCATCAATTGATCGAATTAGGGTTTTGAGTCCAAGGATCATAATTCCATATTCGACCGAACGCTAATAAATTTACGACGATCTCATGATCAACATTTTATTAATTATGCTCGGTTCAATTACCAATATTTTAAATTAATGTTTTATTTTGGTGATGCTACCAATAATTCATCAGGCGAGCAACACCTGCTCAGATGAGCAATATTTGCTCAAACTAAAGAATGATGGTCCGACTGCCAATGTTCAACAATTCATCGAGTGAGCAATATTTTCTCACGTTAATTATCAACGTTCATTCATACATTATATCTCTGTCTCAACAGACATGTTCAATTCATGAGTCTCAGAACATTTTCGAATTATGTTCGACTCAACAACACAAGGACTCATCGTCCCATGAAGTCGTGAAGTCAGTAACTGACTAATTAATCACGAGACATCAGTCGTGTCACATGGGGGTATATTAACTAGGGTTTTGGTCTGGCGGTCTATGGCACGTGTGTTCATACACACGATGAGAATGTGAGCAAGTCGTGCAATAAATTGGAGGAGTTAACAAAGTAGTGGATGGAAAATCGACCAAGTCTCCGCACGATGAGCAACTGGTTTTAACACGATTTCCATTTCCCCACTCTTTGATTCCATCAACTGTCACACTTCATGGGATCATGGTGTTTACAAATCTAGCAATAAATAAGTCCATGAATCATGATTGAAAACAGAAGGATCTCACGTCAAACAGACAACACGAGATTAACAACTCAACATCTGAGCAATTAGTCTCAATATAGCAAATGCAATAATTCGAACTTATCTTATTTAGAATACACGACACACCTATAATCTTTGATTACCATTGATTCCATATATTTCTCAGCTTCCCTCCTACAGATCGACCCATCTTGTCTTCTGACCGAATTTACTCTGGAACGACCATTGTCTTGGTTTAGGCCGGAGTACTACAGTTTGATCTCTCGAATTCAAAGCACTACCTTCTTGCAGTGCATCAGTGTGAGGTTGAACATTTTGCTCGGTTCAAGGAGTCTCCTCCATATGGTCGTCTCATCAATTCCTTAAAAACCAGCAAATCGTTTTTCCCCATCTACAGATTGGCGAACACAATGGGAGATTAATCTCTCGGTTGCAATCTCACAATTTCACAAGATGTCTGGTCTTAGGTCTGGGTTAGTTACAGTTTCCAACGCAAACGGCTCTAGCACTAGAAACAACAACAATGAGGATATCCCGGAAACCATTCCGGCCTCTAACACTGACGGGGGTGATGTTACACCTCCTCACGCTAACACATAAGGCCATCCTCTGTTCGGACGACACCCTGGGGAAGTTAGAGGAAACCCACCACCTACCATTTTTGATCTCATCAAAGTACAAGAGACTCTTGGAAAAAATCAAACCGATATGGCTACAGCACAGAAGGAGATATTTAATCAACTAAAGGCTCTCACTGATACAATGTCAGAGAAAACTCAAAGAAAGGGAAAATAAAAGGAGAAATCCTCAGACGTTGATCCTGAGGTGATTCCAATTCATACAGTGGATGATGACGAAGGCCGCAAAGCTGCAGACGATCCATCAGCAAAAGAATCATCAAATTTCATTACTCGGGAAGATTTGGAGCGCCTTTAGGAGAACCGTGGAAAGGATAAATCCGCACATGTACATCGTCACCAACCTCCATACCCTTCTGCTACGCAAAGGATTCCTCTGCCAAAAGGTTACACCTCCCAAACCTTCACACTTTATGATGGAACATGCAATGCTCGAGAACATGTTTCTCGATTTCTGAACACAACCATACCGTCCGTGTGAAGGAATTTTCAAAGTCCCTGAAAGGCAGAGCATATACCTGGTACAACAACATCACACCAAGAAGTATCAAAAGTTGGGGGAGAAATGGTTAATGCTTTCTATAGAAAGTATTTCTTCGTCTCAGAGAAAATCACCCTCTCTGATCTCGGAAGGATGTTTCAAAGGAGCAACAAACATCCTAATGATTATGTGAAAAGGTTCATAGTTGAAGTGTTTGATTGCCATGATCCAAATGTCATGGAGCAACAACTTGTGGACTTATGCATCAATGGAGTGATTCCAGTCTACAGAGTTTTATTGGAGAATCTCAGGTTCCAATCTTTCTCAGAACTTCATAAAGCATCCAAGAGGTGGAAACCACTGCACCTTCTCTATTAGAAAGGGATAAGACTACAAAAGCTGAAGAACCACGAGAAACCATAGGCAGCAGACGTTTGATCAACAAACAATACAACCTTCAACCTTCCACAAATGCTGTTGCGGAAGAGAGCAAACGAAAAGCTGAGCCACATCGCAAGCATAATTCCTCAACCCCTTCAAAGGCACAAAAGAAGGATAATGTGCAAGCTCCTCCTCAACAGTCGGAAGATCCAGACGCGCCTGATTTCCCCTGCTCCATTGAAGAAGTTATCGAATTTCTAGATGTCTGGATTCAATATGGTGCAATCAAGTTTCCATATGTCAAGAAGGAACCAACTGAAGAGGCCATGGAAAATCCTCGTTATTGTCTCTTTTATAGATTTGTCAACCATCCCACAAGTGATTGCAGAACTTTAAAGCACATATTTAAAGAAAAGGTCGAATCGGGAGAGCTCAACTTAGGGATTGAAGGAGTACACAAATATCCCCTTCCAGTCAGAACCTTCACTCTTTCTGAACCTCCCGTCAAATAAGCGGTTCAATCCTTAATTGAGCATGTCTACGAGTTGCTATACTTATCAAAAGCTCAAAGGAAAGACATGTTTGTATTTGTTGCATTAATCCACATCGTGTCAGGCAAGCGTCTGCTGATTCAAGAGACACTCACTGAGCCTTCAACGACAGACAAAGAAATATATGATTTGGGACTTCTTACCACAGTCCATCTCAAGGGAAACGATTTCAAACGAACACTCATCGAAGAAGGCACTGCTATCAATATTATCCCCTGAAAACTCTCAGATCTTCTGGTATCACACGCCAAGAATTTATCCATGCTCCAGCATCAATCATGGATCATGAAGGAATGCCCAGAGATGCTTACGGCTACATTACTCTCAAAGTGAGCGTGGATTCAGCCTGGACAAAAACCAAGTTTTACATAATCCGAGAAGATCCAGGATATGATATGATTCATAGACGTACATGGATTCATGATGGAAAGGTAACACCGACACCTTCAATTACACATTTCTCTGTTGAAGAAACGTCTGACTCGGAAGGAGAAAAAGAAGATATCTCACTATTCGAGTATCTGGAGGAGGTCAAAGCCTTGGCAGAACTCACACAAAAACCTGAGGAATATCCAAACGCTTTCGTCAAAAGATTTCGCGCTTAGGAAAGTCTCATTCCTTCTCATGTGTCCATATCGTCAGTTTTCAAATATGCTTATTTGGTCCGAGGGCTTAACTCCACAAACAATTTAGCAATTGCAAAATGCTATGAGTGGATAATCTCGCCTCAGCAATATTACACCCAATGGTTGGGTCCAGAGTATCTTCAAGTTGATCATCCTATCAAAAAAATCATTGCTGAAGATGTGGCTAAGCATGACAGGCATTACGATGGATACTCCTTTCTGCACGAGTGTCCATATGTGCCACAACCACGGAATCTCATCACACGAGGAATTCCGAACCAACAGAAGATATTCAAGGCGCGGTCGACCAAACCTAACAAATTTCGTGAAAGAGACCTGGTTCTCAAGGCAGTTCAGCGCAGTCTTCACTCTACAAGAAATTATAATTGGGAAGGACCATTTATGGTTGCTAAGTCCGTAAATGGAGGATACTACAAGTTAATCAACACAGATGGTCGAACCTAGCCAGTAATCCATGAGAATTGGCTTATGGAATTTGACGCTTGAAGATTATTGGGTATTTAAGGTACCAGCGTTTGAACATTCATGACGTCTGGGATTTGGCATTTAGGATTTTCTTTCATTGTATTTCAATTCCTCCAAAATGTTTGCAATACTTGCATTCAGTAATTTGAATTCAGCAATTTATCAAAATTCAGTTTGCTTAAAGAAAATCTCTATCAAACCCAAAGAAAATCCCCGATCATCTACTTGTCCAAAACCAATCAAAACCAAAAAAATAAAACCTCACATCTCTCAGAAGTTTAGAAGTTCAAGAGATTATGAAAAGGAAATCAAAGAAAATCAGCAAAAAATTATTTTTGCTCCTCTGCATCTTTCAAGACCTGCAAAGCCGCCTTTCTCCTTGTTCAACTCTCCAGTTAGCCTGGAAATCTTGTCTTCTTTCTCCATCACAGCATCATTGGGAAAGGGTATTTGTTCTCCCATGAGTCCTTGATAGCTTTCATTCGCTTACGAAGCCACTTTACATATAAGCCAAGTCTTTCTGAATTCTCCAAGTTAAACTCCCAATCAAAGAGTATATCTGAAGTCAAAGTATTTCTGGCCCTAGTGCATATATCACTTACAACACGCAAGATAACACTTACTTGCATTGTTAAAGCATAAGCACGTCCAGGATTCCTGTCAACAATTATGTGACCAAATTTCTTCCATATTTTCTCGTACAAGCCTGCATATCCAATGGGAACGCTGAACCCACCAACTAATTCTTGATACGGGAGTGATGCATCAAATGGAGGATCAAAAGAAACTCCTGCACTTGGATATTCATGCACTACTATACGTTTCTCAGTTACTGGAGCAAGTTCTACAATCAGGGCAACAGTTTCTTCAGTATTCTCTACTGGTGGCTCGGTTTCTTCTATCACTGAAGCGGCGACAACCGGGATTTCCATAACTTCAGTGACAACATTCTAATGGCCTTGAAGTGCAGGTATGTTCGTCTCTTCATCAATAACTCCAGGGCAGTTCGAGTTATCCTCATTGGTTTCAGTATCCTCAACTTCGGTATTTGACACCTAATACGAAGATTATATGAGGTTAGAGTCATTTAAGCATGAAACCAAATGAGATTATAAAATACAGTATGCAAACAATACAACATCATAAAATTTCATCATTATACACTCAAGGCACGAGCAAATAGCATGAAAGTCATGAAAATACGTTTTACGGTAAGCTCGTCTGAAGAAACTGTACTCTTCCCTGTACTAAATGACGAACTGGGAGCAATCTATAAGGAATATGAGGATGGGTTGTATAAATTTCTATTCGTATGGATGTTCTCTATCACATGTAAAAATTTCATCACAATCCGATGAACGAGCAAGGATATGTGGTCAAAACATTGAGAAACATACCGTCTGAAAAGGTTCTGAAAGTCTCCTGGAAGTTTACTGTTTCGCCTTTTTCAGGCCCTGAACGTGCTCAAAACTTAAAAATCTTCTATGGATAAGCTTGGAAATTCTCCGGGCTTAAATATGCATATGCATATCATGAAAATCCGACTCCAAATGAAGGTTTTACGACGTTTTTGTTAAAAAACTGAGTTCTGAATTTTCTGACGACGAATTTCGACCAAGTTTTTCGTATATGCATATGGACATTCATTCATAAATCAGCACTTTCATAATTATATGAAGAGGATACAATACATGTACTTACTTGGGGGGTCTCCGAAGTATTCAAGTAATTAGGATTTCTCGTGTTAACACCAAGAGGCTCATTACTTCCATTCGGCTCCGAATCTTTGGAATTTCCTTCGTCTCTATTCCCAGAGGATGACCGAGTATCAGCACTCTCCACCTCCATGAAGAAATCCTCCTGGACACATCCTGAACAATTAGCATTTTATCTATAAAGCATCATAATTGAATATATGAATAAATACTTACGACTTCTTCTTCATCGCTCAAATCAGGAATTGTTTGCTCAGCAGCAGAGAACTGAAGACCATCGATACTTGATGGAGAAAAATTCTACAACGGAATAACAATATTTTTTTTATGATCCTAATAATGCGGGCGAGAAGAAGTCACAACAAAGTAAATATTGAGAACTCACCAAAGAAACAACTGGAGATTTTACGGTATTAGGTAACAACTTATAATTTTTGTTCCTGCCTTCTCCGTTGTGAACATCCGCTTCAGTTTCTGAGAAGTCTACATGGATTCGAGGTCTTACATTACGACCATCCTGTGGTAAAATTCGGTAGCATAATTAGAATGCAGTTCTCATAATTTTTATGAAGATTATACGAAGGAACATACTTGAGGACATCCTGGAGACGATTTTCGTTTATCACCACCAGAGAGATACTTCAATCTTGGTCGACCAGAAATCATCTCAGCAAAAGGAGGATCCTTCACTAGAGGCTGACCAACCCTCACGAAATCATACAACCGCTCAAGTTGTTGATCCCAAAAGTCTACAAAACATGGAGTTTACATATGCAAATCTCTCGGAGCAAGGAAACCAGTAATTACTTCCTTCCACATGGGTATGGTCTAAATGAGTCCTAAGCTGCTCAACTGATGGCTTCATACTCCGAAAAGTTGGAACACACTGATCCATACCTATTTGTCGAGATACTCTATCAATATTATATTCCTCCATTGAAAGCTCTCCGTACATAGCCGATAGCAAATGGTCGGGGGTGCAACTCAACATGAAAGATCTCTCGCCATCATTCAGATTCGCACCAGACGTCAAAACCATACTCTCTCCAGTATTGAAAGTCGTCGGATGATAAACATAAGAAGAAACTGACACCCACGGGCGAAAGTCGAACTCAGATTTATCGTCTAACACATCAATGAGGCGTGATTTAGACCGAGGCTGTTTTGTAGACCAACGCATGATCCCGACATTATCTTTCTCAGAAAAGATGTGATGAGCATCATCATTCGGTCCTTGCAAAATATTACGTGGAATGGGTGCATAATTCTTGAAATGTTCCCACATCAAATCTTGAAGAAACATCGTGTTGGCATAGCATTCAATCTTCATAAAACCATTCGACACACTGGAGTCTATAATCAAGGAGTCTAAGTTAGAATACAAAGAACCCAGGAATAGGCTACCTATTGGAAGTTGCTCACCTTGAGCCATCTTGATAGCAAAGGGGATCACGAAAGGTTTCAACAAGTTTCCACTGTCATCAAATATGTCTGTGGTTAGCCATAAACATAAGAAAGCAACAATGGGTAACATACCGTCGATGGGACTATCGGAAACCTCGTCTTTGTCCACCAGCATGTTATCCAGTGAGCATAGCAACCTTTACTACCAGACGCCTTGTTCACTTCCTCCATTGCAGCTGTTAAGATATTAGAAACTGCAGTATCCTCACCTGAAAGATCCCCGGGGAGATTTCCCATCATTGGGAGATGCAGCAAGGCAACCACATCCTCTAAGGTGATGGTAAACTCTCCCCATCTACATATAAAGGTATGAGTGGGAATGCACCAACGAGAAAGTAGAGCCACAATACCTATCGCATCATGAAAAATGAACAAGTCTCCAGAGGCTTGAATAGCTCTCATCACTTGTACCTGATCGAGCATAGCCATGACATGAGGGAAACCCAGCATACGTCTTGCCCATCCATAGAATTTTTCAAAGGTCGTCGAGAAAGCTTAAACTCTATGATTGATGCAAAGAAAATCCCTCGTTCCGGACAAAACCGGATCACTGTCTTCGGAGTCACAAATTTCTTCTGATTAACATTTTTGGGATTTATCAGAAGACGATACGCTGGGGATTTGAGATATTTTTCAGTTTCTTGTTGAACCTAGAAAAACGCATCATCTATATTCGTGAGATTCTTAATTCCAAGGGTTTCATCTTCTTCTTCGCCAACAGAAGTTTCATCCATACATGTTTCATCTCTGGAGATATCATTATCAACGCACATTTCATCCCTCGAAGCATCATTAGCTTGGGAATTGGACATCCTTGCGAAGTAGCTGTAAAATTCACATTGCATTCTACTTCAGTACATCATCCAGATATGAACTTCAACAAGATGATGGAATCATGCAAATGGAAATACTAGCATCTACAAAATGGTAATTCTTAACTCTTACCTTTTTACGATTCCACTAACAGTAGTAATCGTAATGCAAGAGTTAACACCTCAAAAATCGTTCGTCTCTTCGAAACCTACAAAGGATGAACGAAACTCAGATTTTCATAAAATCATGAACACTTCTACTGTGCGAACATTCACTGTAGTATCATGAAAACTAAAACAATATTTCATCATGAATATTTGTTTGCTTTTAAATACTGTTCAAAATTCAAGTTTGATTTTTAAATTAAAAAAACGTGATTTACTCACTAAATAAAAAAAACATTTTTTTATGTGATAATAACTCGCGTAAATTGTGGATATTCCACGGTTTCATCAAACAAAAATATATCCATGAACAGGCCATGGTCTTAAAAAAAAAAAACTTTTTCCTTCGTACTATCGTCTTTCTTTAAAACGAGGGTTTATTTCGGTTTTGTGAAAATTCACACCTTTTATGATAAAAACTTGGTTCTCATGAAAGCTCATGAACAAAGTTTTATCGCTGGACCTAGATCTATACATAAAAAAAAATCTCCCTTAAATCAGGGATTATTATTAGTTTCTCAAACTAATAGTCGAATGAACATACGTTTTCAAAAGACAAGGGTTTTCAACAAAACTCACATTCATATATGCACATGTATATAATTTTATCATGATCAAGGCATGAACAACTCATGAAACTCATAAACTTCAGCAAACAAAAAAAAAAATTGCGTACCTGGTCGGCGCCGGACAGTGGTCGCTTCGGTCGGACGGCAACAGAGCTCCGACGAAAATTTTCCTCTCCTCCTCTCATGTGCGCGGGTGTGAAGGTGATGAAGAGATGATGAAGGTGGTGGCCGGTTTTGTGGAAGTAAAAATAAAAAAAGAGATTAATTCCTTTTATACAAGATTTTATTTCCAAAAAACCTAATTCCACAAGTATTTCCTTATTGGGCCCGGCCCGCGAATCCTAAACGATCAAGGTCCCGTCATCAAAATCAACGGTTTAACACCAATTTATGCTCGTTAGACGACGTTTTATCACGCCACTGGGATCTTCATTCAAGTCATGGTTTGCTCACACCATTAAAAATCCGGTAACGTCTTATCTTACGACTAAGTTCAATTACTTATATTGTTTATAACCGGAAAATCACCATTCAATGTTGACTGAGGAACATGACTGTTCCTCACTAAGCAAGGGACTTAATGTAGATGGTGGATTTTCGACAAGGGGAAAAATCGTAAACCCATAATTATATGTCCTCCTGATCCAGCAATCAGGCGACTATTGAAGCTCATGTCTCTTGTCAAAAGTGTGGAAACTCAGGCCACGAGAATCTCTGACTGAGAATACTGTATCTCAGAGTACATGTAGATGTGTAGTCTCTCAGCTGAGGTAGTGACATATCTCATGAATACTGAGCAATTTCAGTGATCACTCTCATATAGAATTGCAAGATTAGACGGCTCCTAGACAGCTTGCCTGCTAGTATAGAGCAATAACGTCTTCAGGATGTAACCGTTGTTTTCCCTGACTATATAAAAGAAATATGACGCTTCAACAAGCTCATATCACTTAATTCCTGAATAGTTAATGCTCCTAGACGATCGTACTAGTATAGAGCCATTAGTTAATTATTCTTAAAATCATTAGATTCATCCACTAAATCTCTGGAAATCATTCAATATTTTCGGAATATTTCGTTACTTCAATTCATGGTTCTTCCCAACAGAATTCCATGGGTTAGTAATAAATATTCAACATATGGGCGTCTGAGCACTATCGAGTAAGCCCCGACTAAAATGGTGCAAGTGTATTCAATGCACTAACGAGCACCTGAATGCACAAATGAGTATTTCAAAATACGACGAGACGATGAACCTACGCAAAATAGGAAGGGAAATAATAAATAATAGAATATTGACCACGGTGCTGGGGACTGGGCCCACCGGCCGGCCAGTCGTGTCGTGACCAGTCCCACGCCCAATGTTATATTTTATCATATTTTTATTATTTTCCTTGATCTTATGAAATCCTTTCATTTGAACAAATATCCTTCGTTTTAAAGGAACTCCTCAGTTTCCTGGTGTTTCCTTCGCACCAAGGAAATAATATAAAATTTGGAAAAATGTCGTGGGACCGTGTTCATTAGCCAACCGACTATGCCTTGATCCTGGCCGGCCCCACACTTCATGGTTCCTAATTATTTTATTAATATTTCTCTAATATCATGAAAACTCCTTAATCTCATGGTATTTCCTTAAAACCATGAAAAAATAATATAAAATTAGGAAAACTCGTGGGATCGTGCCCTAGCCGGCCGGTCATGCCCTATCCGGTCTCACACGCCCTTTATTTTATTTTTATTATTATTTTTTTATATCTCCTTGATCCCATGAAATTCCTTGATCTCATTGTATTTCTCTCAAATTATGAAAATTCCTTCAAATCATGAAATAATACATAAAATTAAGGAAAACGCATAGGACCGTGCCCTAGCCGTCCGATCATGCTCAAAGCCGGTCCCACATGCCCTTATTTTATTATTATTAATATTATTTGTTTCCTTGATCCCATGGAAACTCCTTCACTTCAAGGAAGCTCCTTAATTTCAACAAACTCCTTGATTTCATGATATTTCCATAAAATCATGAAAAATAATATAAAATTAAGAAAAGAGCCATGGGAACGTAGTCATTGGATGGCCAACCATGCCTTGGCCTCATCCGGTCCCACACTTCATGAATCCTTCATTTTATAATTATTTTCCTTCATCTTATGAAGTTTCCTCAGTTTCAGCAAAAACCCTGATTTCGTCATATTTTCCCAAATGGTTGCTCAAACGCACGCCGGAAAATATCAAAATTCTCAGAACTGAAACACAGACATTTTGACGATGTGAAAATGTTACCTTGACTGACCAAGGTTGGATCTTTGGCTTGCAAGGAGCCGGTCCCACGTATTTTCATGATTTGACTTAATTTTCGCAATTGCACGTATTAGGTCCAAAACTCTTCCAAATAATTTTGGAATTTCATAGAATGATCGTCATTTGATCCCGTGACCATCCAGGGCTGGTTTCATGACCCCTTGGTCGGTCTCTCACCTCTTCACAATTAATTAGGTTTTATCACCTAAGGCTCAGACGTGTATTATTTTAATAAATGATTAAACCAGTATTTGATCTTCCTTTCACCAACTCTTCAAGAGATCTTGGTAATTTCTCACTCGAGCATATGGGCGCTACATGGTCGACCCATGATCCCATGTAGCGGTCTCCTTCACTCCATGGTTAATTTTTAATAAACCCAACTGGTCATAAATTGATCGAATTAGGGTTTCTGAGTCCAAGGATCATAATTCCAGATTCGAACGAACGCTAATAATTTTACGAAGATCTCATGATCAGCATTTTATTAATTATGCTCGGTTCAATTACCAGTATTTTAAATTAATGTTTTATTTTGGTCATGCTACCAATAATTCATTAGACGAGCAACACCAATTTTTGCTCAAACTAAGGAATGATGGTCCGACTGCCAATGTTCAACAATTCATCAAGTGAGAAATATTTGCTCACGTTAATTGTCAACGTTCATTAATACATTATACCTCTATATCAACAGACATGTTCAATTCATGAGTCAGAGAATATTTTCGAATTATGTTCGACTCAACAATACAAGGACTCATCGTTCCATGAAGTCATGAAGTCAGCAACTGACTTTTTAATCACGAGACGTCAGTCGTGTCACATGGAGGGATATTAACTAGGGTTTTGGTCTGGAGGTCTACGGCACGTGTGTTCATACACACGATGAGAATGTGAGCAAGTCGTACAATCAGTTGGAGGAGTTAACAAAGTAGTGGATGGAAAATCGACCAAGTCTCCACACGATGAACAACTGGTTTTAACACGATTTACATTTCCCCACTCTTTGATTCCATCAACTGTCATACTTCATGGGATCATGGTATTTACAAATCTAGCAATAAATAAGTCTCTGAATCATGATTGAAAACAGAAGGATCTCACATCAAACAGACAACACGAGATTAACAACTCAACATCTGAGCAATTACTCTCAACAGAGCAAATTCAATCGTTCAGAACTTATCTTATTTAGAATACACGACACACCTATAATCTTTGATTACCATTGATTCCACATATTTCTCAGCTTCCCTCCTACAGATCGACCAATCCTCTCTTGTGACCGAATTTACTCTGGAACGACCATTGTCTTGGTTTAGGCCGGAGTACTACAGATTGATCTCTCGAATTCAAAGCACTCCCTTCTTGCAGTGCATCTGTGTGAGGTTGAAAATTTTGCTCCATTCAAGGAGTCTCCACCGTACGGTCGTCTCCTCAATTCCGTAAAAACCAGCAAATCGTTTTTCCCCATCTACAACGGTTTCCCCCATGACATCACGGATTAGATATTTTCCAAAGACAAGGAAGAGAGGAAAGAAGAAAAAACATGCGGGCGACTCACTGATTCTCTTTTAAACCGGCTAGAGGAAGATTCAACACTGCTATCGGAATAACTACTTTCGCCGTCACTGGACTCTGAACTTTCATCCTTCTCGGGTTCCCCATCACCATGGATAGTCTCAAAACCATCACCCTCCGTCTCGAGAAGCAACTTTTTCTGACTACTTGTAAGTTTGGTAAAGGCGTTCACGCTACTGAGACCCTAGGCAAGATACAAAGACGGATACTCAGAAAAGGAACACGGATATACACGATCCAACTGAAATCTAGAGGAAAATCACACGTACCCGCATATTAGACGAACTGAAATTCGGTAGGGCTGTCGAATCCGACTGGGAACCATCTGCACGGCTTTTAGACCTTCGCTCATTCACTTGGGGACTATTTGCATTCGGGCTAACAAATTTTCTATTGGTCGAAGAAGGATCCCTCAGCAATGGATGCTCCGCTAAAATCGCAGGAGAAGGCTTACCGCGACGGTTTTCTACCACGTCATGCACGAATCCATGGATAAGGAGAAATTCATCCTTCCAAAATATGTTATATTTGGAGGTTGTTGATGGATTTCGTTCCGCGATAAGAAAAGGGAGACTTTTACCCGACACAAGAACACTAGCATCGAGAACAGTTGGCAACGAGACTTCTAGATTGACCGGCTGACTAACGAGTGGGACCCCTTGGTCAAAACCCATATGCCGAGGCTCCCTATCGATATTGTAAGAGACTGCTTTGCAAGATCCTCGAAAGAAAGACGGCACATGACCGGGCGTGCAGCTTCACATGAACACCATCTCTCCAATACTCATATCTTCTTTATCAGAAGAGAAAGACATGCTCGGAGCAGGAGCAAAGGTATTGGTCTGAGTTATGGACGCATGCACCGGAGCCCATGGACGAAAATTGACCGTGTGCGAGTTGTCAAGGAGTCCAACCAGGTTCGAACCAACCTTTGGGCGCCTATTCGACCAGCGCCGTATCCTAGAGCCACCCCAAGACTCGGGAAGTAAGGCCAACGGTTTTGGATCATACCTTTCGAAGTGCTCCCACAGCCACGCTTGGAGAAAGGCGGCATGAATATACGAATCCACTTTCATGTAGCCATTTGAAGCGCACATGTCCACGACCAGCTGATCCAAGTGTGTGTACAGAGAACCAAGAAACAAGCCGCCAATAGGGAGAACGTCACCTTTTGCCAATTTTATGGAAAATTTGATAAGCTCATGTCTTATCTCCTTCCTACCAGAACCGTCATTGAAATATATCTCTGGATAACCAAAGAGCCAAGAACGCCGCGACATGAAGCGTAATATTCTTCTGATTTGGCTCCAACTCATCAGGAAACCACTGAACACCCACCAGCCATAGAAGCAACTCGTGTCGTTTTTTTTCCCGAACGAATCCTTTTGATTTCGCAACCAGAGCGGCGCGCGTTTCTTCTTCATCTGCAGACAACTTGACATCAAGGTTTCCTATTACGGGAAGGTTCAACAAGACGGCCACGCTCTCTAAGGAGATAGTCATTTCACACCACCTGCATATGGCCGTGTGAGTGTCCGGGCACCATCTGGAAATGAAAGCACCCAAGCCTGGAATATCTTTCCTAATTTGAAGCACTGCGGAAACCGCGACAGCATCAATAATTTGCGCCTTGGTCAAACTGGCCTTTACACAGTCCTGGATCATCATGAATCGCATCCATTTCTCAAAAGCACGCAACTGACTCACACTGATTTTAAAGTCAATAGGAGAAGCAAAATACTCTTTCCTCTGAAGACAAAACCTTATTACACCTCCTGGACGGACCGACCGGGCCTCTCTTTCACTTTCCGGATCAGTCAGAAGAATCAACACATACTTGGGATGATTTTTCCTAATTGTGGCGGATGTTGTAAAGAACTCATCGTCTATCTTTGGCTTGGAATTGCCAACATCTTCCGGTACGGCAGAACTTTTCTCAAGTGACATCCTAACGAAAATTTTCTCACACTGCTTTCACCTTCGAAATAACTACAATGGAACAATATAAAGAGAAATTACTACGGAAAGTACATGGAGATTATTTTATCAGACAAAGTAGATCCATTCTGTACGCAAGCCAATTTTTTGCAAAGTCATAATGCGCATAAGCAGAGAAATGGGGACTGACAGACCCTGCGTCACCACCTCGTTCCAAGGCCGTACCCTGCAGCGGGAAGTTTGCGCCCAGCCGAGGAGGAACGCCCCACCATGGGAATCGTACACACGTCCACACCATGAAAAGGTAGGAAACGCTAGAAGCTAGGTTTTCACGGGAAGGGAATGACGGTTACTAGCTCGCATATGCCTACTTTGCACAGTAATTGAGGCGGCCAACGTTACTACGGTATTCACGTCTAAATGTTACTACAAGTTCATGTAAAAGTATCTACGGCTAGGATTCATACCAACACGGAGGAACAATATTTCTACAAGTTCATGAAAAGGTACGCTTACGGCTAGGGTTTGCACTAACACAAGATAAAGAAAAAACAAGTTAAAGAGGAATTGCTGGAAGACATACCTGGGATTCGCTCGTCCGCTTTACTACCACCACACGGCCAGAATAAAAAAAAAGAGGATGTGAAACAAAAGGAGAGTCCAACCCCCTTTTATAGGCGTAACACTTGGGAGTTTGAATAAGGAAAGGACTTTTTATTTGAGTCAAGTAAGGAAAAGAGGAAATCGGGCCCGAAAAGCCAAATCACCACCATGCCAAGCCGTCCGCGCCTTGCCTTGGCCCCACCATGCCAAGCCGTCCGTGCCTTGCCTAGGCCCCACCATTCCAAGCCGTCTGCGCCATTGCCTTGGCCCCACCATTCCAAGCCGTCTGCGCCATTGCCTCGGCCCCATCATGCAAAGCCGTCCGCGCCATTGCCTCGGCCCCACCATTCCAAGTCTTCCGCGCCATGCTTGCCTCACCAGAACCGCGCCATTACCTTGGCCCCACAATGCCAAGCCGTCCGTGCCATGCTTTCCTCTCCAGGACCACGCCATGCCTCGACCATACCATGCCAAACTGTCCACGCATGCTTTGCCTCACCAAACTGTGTCATGTCTTGCACAAACGTCCACGCATTCTTTGCCCCACCAAACCGCGTCATGTCTTGCACCATCGTGTCGGCCAACACCAACAAACTCGCCAAGCCAGCGTCACGATGTTCCCTAACCCATCCAAGGTGATGCATGGCCAGACTATGCAGACGATTTTTATCTCACCACTCCACGGTCTACACCACAAATAGAATCTATGCAAGGCCGCCAAACACGAGGATCATGAACTCTCCTTCCCTCCCGAAAAGGTTAGTCGGACCTTCCTGACCATTTTTTCACGACTTGTCGTTTCGATTTTTGTCCTAGCCTGTCACTATCTTATGCTTACCTCGCAACAATGCTCTTGTTCCGAGCTAAGCAGGGGATTTAAGGTTGATGGAAGTTTTTAACTTAGGGTTAAAATCGTAAAACTATACATCTGACATGACGTCACTATGACCATTAGCGCATTTATTAGACCAATCAACATGCCTGGGTAATAATTACCATGGTACCTTTTTTTTTATGTGTCATGTTCCACGACAGAACCCTTAACATTGACCGACATCATCTACGCCAAACCCTAATTCCCATGCTAACGCGCCAAAGCATGCCAACCATGTCAGCCGCACCACTGTGGCAATGGCATGCGATGCCATCCACGTCTACCGCGCCAAGGCATGCCAACCACGCCAGCCGCATCACCGTGCCAATGGCATGCCATGCCAGCCGCACCACTGTGCCAATGACATGCCATGCCAGCCACGTCTACCCCCAAGGCATGCCAACCATGCTAGCCGCACCATTGTGCCAATGGCATGCCATGCCAGCCATGTCTACCGCGCCAAGGCATGCTAGCCACGCCAAACCGCGCCAAGGCATGCCATGCCACATGTTCCAATGGCATGCCAACCACCTTTCCACGCCATACCATGCCGGCCTTCCCAATGCGGCTACCAAAACGAAGGCGTGCGACGATCAACGGACAAACTTCCATCTTAGATGCAAATCTTAGTCGTCCAAGGTCGCCAACCAACGCATGGTAACCTTTGGCCCAAAACCCTAGTTTTGGCCACGCAAAACCGCGCCAAGGCATGCCAACCACCTTGCCGCGCCATACCATTCCGTCCTTCCCTGTGCGGCTACCAAGACGAAGGCGTGCGACGATCAACGGCCACCCTTCCATCTTAGATGCAAATCTTAGCCGTCCAAGGTCGCCAACCAACGCATGGTACCCTTTGGCCCAAAACTCAAGTTTTGGCCACGCAAGGCATGCTATGTCGCACGTGCCAATGGCATGCCAACCACCTTGTCGCGCCATACAATCCCGACATTCCCTATGCGGCTACCAAAACGAAGGTGTGTGATGATCAACGGTCACCCTTCTACCTTATATGCAAATCTTAGCCGTCCAAGGTCGCCAACCAACGGATGGTAACCTTTGGCCCAAAACCCTAGTCTTGGACACTCCAAACCGCGCCAAGGCATGCCATGCCACATGTGCCAATGGCATGCCAACCACTTTGCCTCACCATACCATGCCGGCCTTCCCTATGCGGCTACCAAAACGAAGGCGTGCGACGATCAACGACCACCCTTCCATCTTAGATGCAAATTTTAGCCGTCCAAGGTCGCCAACCAACGCATGGTAACCTTTGGCCCAACGCCAAAAACCTAGTTTTGGCCACACCCAAACCGCGCCAAGGCATGCCGGCCATGCCACATGTGCCAATGGCATGCCAGCAACCTTGTCGCGCCATACCATGTCGGCTTTCCCTTTACGGATGCCAAACCGAAGGACTGCAACGATCAACGACCACTTTTTCATCTAAGATGCAGATCTTAGCCGTCCGAGGTTACCATCTAACGCATGGCAACTTTTGTCCCTAGTTTGGTCGCGCCTAAACAAAGCCAAAACCCTAAGTTTTGGTCGCGCCTAAACCAGGCCATATTAAAGCCATGCGAGCATGATTTCATGCCACTGGCTATCAAATGAAGGGTTGCAATAATCAACGGCTACCTTTCCTCTTAAGATGCAAAATCTCGGCCGTCGAAGGTCACCGAGCTGGCAAGTCTCCCAAGCTCGACTTGCCAGACAACAACAACATGCTACATGTTTTCCACGAAAACACTCGAGACATCAACACATATTAAAAACTGGGGGATGCTCATTGGGTATTGGTTTGGCGGTTTACAGCGTGCGGCGTACACTACGCCCGTTACAAGACAGTGTCATAAGTATGAGGCGGTTAGTGAATACAGGGAGTAATGGTGAAGCGCATTCTTTTATGGAACATCAATTCCATGCGTTACCGGTTACCATCTCCTCCCATTTACTCATCCGTTTTCCATTTCTTAATGAGACCAAAGTACGTTTCACTTCGATTTGTATAAATAGGTCTTACCTATTTCCACCGAACAACAAGTTTTGGTCAAGAGCATACAACACTCAGAAAATATTTGCTAGCTTTCCATCTGTTAGCTTCCCACTTTCTAATACAAGTCGTAAAACAACTACTCTTCCAGAATCAACTATTCTGGTCTCAACACTCTCTTTGCTTCCCTCCCCAAAATCAACCCTTCTCCTTCACTTTGTGACCGAAGCAAGTCTGGAACGACCATTTCTTGGTTTAGGCCGTATTTGTATAGATTGATCTCTCGAATCTAAAGTACTACCTTGCAGTACATTGTTTAGGGTTTAAACTCATTTCTCACCCACACACCCGAAATTACCAAAATCAGCAGAAACCGTTTTCACCCTCAAACAGCTGCGTCGATTAATACTAATGTGAGGTGATTGATAATACTAGGTTGTTCTTCGGGAATATAAGTCCGGTTTATCAGTTGGTTCCTGTTCACCTTGATTTATTAAAAGATGGAACAAAACTCGTAGGTATATTCGTGGGAGACGTATTTATCTATTACCGTAGAATTTTCTGTGTAATACAGATTTTTTTATTAAAATCTTCGACTGTGGGTCGTAACAACTCTTAGTTGTGGGTGAGATCAGCTAAGGGAATCAAGTACGTAGTATCCTGCAGGAATCAGAGACGTAGGAGCTTAACTGTACCTTGGATCGGTGTGAGATTGGTTGGGGTTCAACTACAGTCCATACCAAAGTTAGTTTGGAGTATGCTAGTGTTTGTAGCGGCTTAATACAGTGTGTGTGTTCAATCTGGACTAGGTCCCAGGGTTTTTATGCATTTGCGGTTTCCTCGTTAATAAAATTCTGGTGTCTGTGTTATTTCTTTTCCGCATTATATTTGTTATATAATTGAAATAATACAGGTTGTGCATTATTCAATCAATTAGAATATCCGACCTTTTTGTTGTTGATTTAAATTGATTGACACTTGGATATTGGTCTTTGGTACCATCCAAGTTTATCTCTCTTGTATTTACTCGAGACTCGCAGTTTGCTTGAGTAAGATTTAAATCGAGAGATAGAGATATAAGCTCTTTGATATAATTTTCTATTGATTGAATCTAACTGTCTAGTTGATTCTCTAGAAAGTATATTGTAGTTTGTCCATACATATTGCTAAGCAAAATATTGAGTGTAGTTGTTAGACCCCCGCTTTTTCAAATGGTGTCCCAACAAGGTTAATTAATCCT
Organism: Papaver somniferum; assembly: GCF_003573695.1. Lineage (NCBI taxonomy): Eukaryota > Viridiplantae > Streptophyta > Magnoliopsida > Ranunculales > Papaveraceae > Papaver > Papaver somniferum. Next base: position 17,408,989 of record NW_020620825.1, on the reverse strand, counting down.
GAGAAAGTTCTGAAATAGGGTGATCCTCTTTCTCCTTATCTTTATATTATTTGTTTTTAGGCCCTTTCTTCTTATATAGACTCTCTGACTAGGAAAGGCTTGATTGAGGGAATTAGTGTTAGCGACAGTTCTCACAATATTACTTACTTAGTTTTTGCTGATGATTCTCTCTTATTTGCTAAAGCTACTATTAAATACTTTTATGTTATCAAAGATTACTTGCATAAATATTGTTTAGCTTCTGAGCAAGAGATAAATTTTAATAAGACTGGCATTTTATCCAGTAAAAACATGTCAGACCACTTGATGAACCAAATGACTGATATTTTGAACATCCATATTCGCGACCTAGGTGAAAAGTATCATACTACCCTCATTGCCTTTCAAGTGTCTAAAATTCAAACTCATATGGGTATTCTCCAATCTGCGGATGCTGGGATATCTATTTGGTTTCATAGGCTCCTATCACAGGCTGTTAGAACTACCTTGGTTAAATTGGACTAGGTCCCGTGGTTTTTCTGCATTTTCAGTTTCCCTCGTTATCAAAATCTTGATGTGTCATTTACTTTTACTTTCTGCAATTATAATTGTTTTATTTTAATTAAAAGTAAATATCACATATTAGAATTTTGGGGAAAAAGTGGGGATGCATTCTGTTAGAGCATTGCTCGGTCGAACTCGCATGTTACTATCTCAAGCATGTTTGTCAATGTTAGTGATCAAAACTATATGTCTTGATTTATAGTCTACTATAGCTAAGGTCTCGGACTAGGATAGAAAGTGTAGTTGAGCTCAAGAACTTCATGGAAATCATCATACAAGACGAAGGACTACTCAGGGAACTGGTGGATCTTCATCGACTAAAAGGTATGTGGAGATTTAAACTGATCTATCACTCAAAAGTCTATTTATCTATCTCCTATCTTGAGACATAAGTTGTTTTGCTATATAGACTTAGATTATACACATTTGGTATTTCGAGCCGAGTTTACCTCGCCTATATATTTCTCGAAATATGTGTTGGTAAAGATTTCTCTTTAGCAGAGTTCATCTTTACCTAGTGACGAAAGTCATGTTAAGTTTCAATCACTTTGAAAATTGGTCTGACGAAAAATGGTTTCTGAATAACAACTATATAACGTCTTCTGAGAATGTTTCAATGATTGAAATGAGAGTTTAGACCTTTATAACCATTGGAGGAATGCTTGATCAACACGCAGGTCTTACGGCCCCCGGTAAAAGGTGAACCACTTTACCTATATACTGCATTTACTAACGTGGCGATCGGGGCATTGTTGGAACATGATCTTGGCAACGACCAGCTGTATCCAATCCAATACCTCAGCAGAGGGTTCCGGGAGGCGGAATTCAGATATTCAAAAGCGGAGCAAGCATGTCTGGCGCTTATTTATGCCACGCTAAAATTACGATCCTATCTGCTCACGCACGAAACCATAGTAGTGGCAACAACTAATCCAATTGCATATCTAACAACGAAACCTGTACTATCCGGAGGAACAACTAGGTGGCTATTGCAGCTATCCGAGTTTGAATTGAAATACCAGCGATTGAAGGGAGTATGTGGACAGGAATTTGCGGATCTACTGGCCGCGTTCCCAGGGATGGATATAACGAAATTAAGTGATGAGATACCCGAACAAGTCGCAGAGATCGAAATAGAGGAACGATGGACGTTGTTCTTCGATGAGTCTTCCTATGGCTCTTACGGAGGAGTAGGGATAGTGTTAGAGATACCCAGGAAAGAATTATTATCATTCGCTTTCAAGGTAGACTTCGAGTGTAGCAACAATGTAGCTGAATACGAAGAACTTATCCTCGGGCTACGAATGGCTGAAGAGCTCAACTTAGGAGCAATCGATGTCAAAGGGGACTCAAAGTTGGTCACAAGCCAAATATCTGGAGATTTCCAAGTCAAAGAGGCGCATCTAGCACCATATTGAGCGGAGGCCCAAGAGCTAATCGCAAGAAGAGGAAGTACTTTCATCGAGCATACTGGAAGGTCCACTAATAAGCACGCGGATGCAATAGCCACTTTAGCGGCTAAGATACAATTGAATGATACAGACGAAGGAACTATAGTGGTCAAAATAAGGGCACTACCTAGCACCTGGAAAGAAGACACATCGTTTGAACTAAAAGACGACTTGAGAACAACGTACATTCAGGATCTGACCAGAGAACCGGATGATCAGCTGATGCCCATCAAAGTATTAAAGCAATTTGTCATGATTCGTGGAGCGTTGTATTTCCGTACGTCCGTAGGAGACCTATCGCGATGCGTGGGGAAGATAAAAGCACAAGAAATATTGAGTCGCGTCCACAAGGAATCTTGCGAACAGACAAGAGGAATCCCATTATACCGCCGGCTACAAAGAATGGGTGTATATTGGCCAAACATGGCCGTCCAGGCAGCAGTAATCCAAGATAAATGTAGTGATTGTCAAGCACCCCCACAACAGACGGAAGTCTGCAACGCGGAGATAGACGACTGAAGACAGCCATATATAGACTTCATCCAACACGAGCGCTTACCACTGGATCGGCAGGAAGAATTTAAAATCCAAAGAAAGTCAGGAAGTTTCTTCATCAGTGAGGGCGTCCTATATAGAATGAGTTTTGGAGACAAGATACTTCGTTGTATGTTACAAGAGGAAGCGGAAATAGTCATGTCTACGTCCCATGATGCCAAACACCAAGGTATGAGGAAGCTTTTCCTACAGCTACATGAAGGAGGATATCACTAGTCCACAATGGAATTTGACACATCCGAACACGTAAAAAAATATCAGCAGTGTCAAAGTCATGGATCGTTAATCCACGCCTCGCATACCTGGTTGCACAGTGTTGTTACTCCTTGGCCTTTCCACAGCTGGGGACTCGACATCATTGGGCCAATAAACCCAACCTCGTCCGGACATAACAAATACATTATTACCGCGGCTGAGTACTCCACTAAATGGGTTGAGGCAGTTCCGCTTCGAGACTACGCGGGAGCCACGATCGCAGCTTCATCAAGGAACACATCGTATGTCGATTCGGCGAGCCTATGATCATATGGTCGGAAAATGGTACCTATTTTGTCAACCAGACTGTCATAGACTTGCTGAACCAGTACGACATCAAATTCCATACCTCGACGGTTTACTATCCTCATGGGAACGAATAGGCGGAGGCCACCAACAAAACACTGCTAAGGATACTAAGACGCCACCCCTTGCGCTATGGGTGTATCGCATTTCTAAGAGAAGCTCAACTGGCGCCTCTCCCTACTCCATGGTATACGTAGAAGATGCAATATTACCGGCGGAAATTGCAATACCTTCTGCACGCGCGGCCATGGCCAGCCTCACCACCCCGGATGAGGTTTGTCGGTTCGCTCACCTGGACACTTTAGAGGAAAGACGAGCTAAAGCTGAACGCTTTGCGGATAAGTACACGCAACGAACAACAAGATACTACAATTAAAAGGTAAAAGAACGAATTTTTAACGTCAATGATGTGGTAATGAAAATCGCCCCCCACGTCCAACATAACGAAAAGGCGGGAAAGTTCCCTGCAAATTGGCAAGGGCCGTACATGATTAGTGAAGCTGCAGAAAGCGGATATTACTATCTAAAACAGATGAACGGCTCTCGTATCAACACTCTTATCAACGATAAATGGCTCAAAACCTATTATGATTAAGTAATGCAATGTACGCCGGATGGCTAAAATAATAAAAAGAATTATCTTATATTACACTCTGAGTTACCTTAAATTATCGCGTATTAGACACGCCCATGAATAACTAAGGATCCTTGTGTAGATTTAACTGAAGCGCACCCATAGTCCAAGAAAGGGCTAGACTCCGTGCGTGGCTCTAACTGAAGCGCACTAATAGTCCAAGAAATGGCTAGGCTCCGTGCGTGGCTCTAACTGAAGCGCACTAATAGTCCAAGAAAGGGCTAGGATCCGTGCGTGGCTTTAACTGAAGCGCACTAATAGTCCAAGAAAGGTCTAGGCTATGTGCGTGGCTTTATCTGAAGCGCACTAATAGTCCAAGAAATGGCTAAGCTTCGTGAGTGGCTTTAACTGAAGCGCACAAATAGTCCAAGAAAGGGCTAGGCTCCGTGCGTGGCTTTATCTGAAGCGTACTAATAGTCCAAGAAAGGGCTAGGCTCCGTGCGTGGCTTTAACTGAAACGCACTAATAATACAAGAAAGGGCTAGGCTCCGTGCGTGGATTTAACTGAAGCGCACTAATAGTCCAAGAAAGGGCTAGGATCCGTGCGTGGCTTTAACTGAAGCGCACCCATAGACCAAGAAAGGGTTAAGTGAGCACAGCCTAGATGAAATACGTCAATAGTCCAAGTAAAGACTATGACCAAAATAAATACACCCACAATTCAAGAAAGGACTACTTCATTTACTACTACTTCATCCATAAATTTAAAGAAAAGAAGTTACATTTCGAGTTAAAACCAACGAATGCAAGACGCGTATATATGAACGTCCGGCACAATACAAAATCTAAGTACAACGAATACACCATGAGGTAAAACAACGCTAAATCAAAGGAATGAGTATAACACCAAGTTTGTGTGCCTCAGCCGGCCGCGAGCCACTATCAAATCATCCTCCTGACTCTCCATCCTGAGACGAGCTTCATTAAAAACCTCGGAGTCCTTATCCGCAACCAACACGTTCTTTATTGAGGCATCGATCCGGCTAGCACTCAAGCGGTCTGCATAAAGATCCATAGCATGAAAATACTGCGCCTAGATAAACGCGAATAACTCCTCACATTCACTAACAAGGCGAGAATTCCCAGTGAAAGTAGCTTGCATCAATTCAACCTTTTGATTTCTAAGAGACGAACGCAAAACACTAATCGACCCTTCCATTAAAATAAAGGAACTTCTATTCAAAATGCTTAAGCTACATAAAAAATAAGGAGAGAGGAGCTATCGCTCACTTAAATATAATTAAAAAAAGAGAGAGGGAGATAACTTCAAAAAAAACACGGGGGGATAACTTTCAAGACGACTCAGCAGCAATTAGTATAGCCAATGCATAGTTTCCTGATCCACATCTTGTATCATCACAAGTGCCTCCTCACTCTGAGTAGTAACCGTAGCTAAAGATACTCGTAAATCTCCCAGCACCTGATCTAGCTCATACACAACCTTCTCGGATGCGGTACCCTGATGAGTCATGTTGGAAGTGTCCTCTTGCTCCTCCAATGCTTTGCGCGCATATCTCTGCACAACTAACGTTCAGCCATATGGAAGATGGTAAACACATGTAATGAGAAACAAATAAAGAATGAAACATCATACCAATAAAAGAGTTCATTTATAAGAAATATATCCTCTAATGCATTTATTACTACTTTATAACCACCGCCATAATTACAAAACTACCGCCCAAAAAAAATAAAAAAATATAACTCATTTAACGCCAACCGACTTCAGCTAAGTCTTCATCGATAGTCTAACACTATGATCCGCCTCAACACAACGAAAGTAAGTAACCATACGCTGCTCACGACAATAACCACGGTGCTCAAGAAGCGCTAAATCCGGAAGATCACCCTCACTTTGAATCCTCTTCACGAGATGATCCATAGAAGATAGTCGATCATGCCAGCCTTCATTATCAACCTCAAAACTATCTCGCGCAAGGCGCATCACGCGGAAAATACGACTCAGATACCCTATCTCAAGAATCAATCTAACGCGACTAGCCATAGACCAAATAAAGAAATAGAGAAAGAAACCTAAACAATGCTTTGATGATTAACCAAAACAAAAATCTTATATAACTCGAATAACACGATAATCAAGGAAGCATTTATTACAAAAAAAATAGGATAAGGAAGGAGGGTCGGCCACGAGAGAGCGGCAGTAGGAAATATCCTCGTCTAAATCCTGCATCATCAATTGTGCTTCCCCATATTGGGTAGTAGCATCAGTAAAAGCACTACGCACCTCCTCCAACACTAGATGAACCTTGTGCATAACCTCACCAGAATCACAAGCTTCCCGAGCCATGATCAATGTATCCGTATGATCATCGAAAGCCTTCCAGGCCTTATCCAAAGGATCAGGCGATGAGTCTACAACATACCGACCTCATCTCTTACGATTAGTAAGCGCGCCATATCCACCCACATATCATAAGGATGGATAAGAGCATACACACCACACAAACTTAAAGTACATCCGCGAAGGTTGGCACCTGCTTGCTGATAAACAAAAGCATGACAGTCGGTTACTGCTTGTTCAATGTCAGTTGTCATGATCAGTGCTTCCTGGAATAAGCGTTCGACTTTGTTCCGAGCAGCTCTAGCATCATCCAAAGCACGTTGAACAGATATGGAAACACGTCCGGAAATTTGTGCATTACGAGCCATCCGATAAGTTTCATGTTTCTCGTCAAAACACGCACGCGTAGCTACTCTGTTTACCATCCTAACTTCCCTAAGCATCTCCACTTCGGCTTTCACCAATAGCAAGCGAGTAATCTCATAATCTTTCTCATAAGGAACAACTAGCGTTGGCACCGAAGCTAAGGTCAAAGTATACCCATGAAGACGACGAGCCATTAGCTGCAGAAATACGGTTAGCAACAAAAGAAGGAACAAACTATAGAAAGGGATATAAAGGACACCAAACACACTTACCCCTACTTATAGAAAAATATAAGAGATACCATATTTAATACCAACCAACCATAATAATAAATGTGACTAAAAAACCAAACAATAACACACCTAGGTCAATAGAGGATGACTCTAGAATCAACTAGGACAAAAAGTGTCAGAGATTGATTTTACCAGTTGAAAGAGTATCTCTATTTATAGTTTTTCCAAGACCAGGGGTTGTTTATAATTCAAGCTAGGATAACTTGATAATCAAGAAAAATATATTCTTGAAAAATAATAAAAGAGTATACACTTAGGTCTGATTACAGAACCGTTTATAATGACCATTCGGTTTGCAAAGTTACCCAACGAAATAAAAATAATTTGATATAATTCAAACACTTAAGAGTTTAACCATGATGCACACACATAAATGCTTAAGTGATCAATGAAATCTTAGAAGTATTTAAGAGAGTTCTAGTAATGCTAAACATATCATGAAAATATTTTTTTAAGCATATACTAAAATATACACTAGGGCAGTTGGTAGGGTTCGCCAACCGCATGACTTGTTCACGAGTCAGGGAGCAGTGGTTTATGAACCGGGTTTGCCAACCCTTAAAGACTAGCGGACTCAGTTGACAACGGTTCCTGAATCAGTTTCGCCAACTGCTAGCCTATTATACCAACTTAGAAAATTTAGTTCACCACGGTTTGCCAGCCGGTTTCGTGAACTATACCCAACTGAACTTGTGGTTTACGAACTGGTTCGTCAACCTTCCTGTATTTATATATCTCAGATATATATGGTTTGAAATAGTTCGCCAACCTACCATGAGTATAAATATCATTAAGTTCAATATTTCTCTCTTATGATGTTTGAAACATTCCCAAGTGATTTAATTATTTGCATTGGAAAATTTCAATCGATCCACATATTAATTCATAGAACTAATATTGTTAAGGATAGTTGAACATATTTGGTTAGAATCAAATTTTGAGATTTTTCACAAGACAAGCTTGACTCGAAACTTTTTCTTTGTAAATCTAATAGAAGTCATACGACATAGTCTCAATAGATATAATGGTAAGATATAATGGTTCAGTCTTCACATACCTGATACAGAAGTTCTCCAAATGTCTTCGTCGATCTTCAGTCTTCAAGGGTGATGTCTGTTACTCAACTACAAATTATAATCTAGTCTAAGATTTGACTTAGTAGATTAGAAATCAAGATATAATTTTGATCACATAACATTGCCAACAAGCTTGAGATAGCAAAATTTGTGGGTTTAACCGAGAAATTCTCTAACAAGAATCTCTACCTAGTTTTATGGACTTCTCTCGCAGGATGCTAGAACTACCCTTGTTAAACACATTGGTCAAGCTATCCCTTTATACCAAATAAGAGACTTTCTTATCCCCAAGTATTATTGTTAAAAAATAGACTCCCACCTATGCAAATTTCGGCGGGGGAAACACCAGATCCAAAGGACAGAAAGTTACATTTAGTTGGTTGGGATATTTTATGTTCCCCTAAGTCTGAAGGAGGTTTAGGTTTGATGAAAACTGAATTAAATAATCTAGCAATGCTAGCTAGAAATGCTTGGAAAATATTAGAGAACTTGACTACTCACTTGCCATCATTCTTAAAGCCATATACTTTCCTCATACTGATTTACTGAATGCCAAGTGTCCTAGTGTATGATCTTGGACTAGTAGATGCCTCTATACTATTAAATATATTATCAAAACTTTTGTTAGAGCACTTCTCGATCGCACTCGCAAGCGTTGGTATCTCAAGCTTATTGTTAAGTTTAGTTGCCAAAACTATAAGTCTTGATTTTCAGTCTACTTATAGCTAAATCTTGGATTAGGATAGAAACTGTAGTTGAGCATTAGATTTCACAGAATTCATCGATTAAAGATGAAGAACTACTAAGGGGAGCTTGTGGAACTTCATCATCAAAAGGTATGTTGAGACTTGAACTCATTTATCACTCAAAAGTCTATATACTCTATCTCCTATTTGAGACAAAAGTCGTATGGTTATATAGACTTCAATTATACACATTTGATATTTCGAGCGGAGTTTAACTCGCTTACATATTTCTCGAAATATGTGTTGGTAAGCTTTTGCTTTAACCAAGTTCATCTTGTATTCATGACGAAATTCAAAAAATGATCATGTGAAAATCTCCTTGTAATATCTTACATGATTTGTGTGAGACAGTTATTTGATGTAGACTCGGAATGTTTCGTATTGATCATTCGATTACTTTAAAATTGCTTCGAAGCTAATAGTTTGTGTGAGACATCTATTGTCGTCTTCTAAGAATGTTTCAATGATTGGAATAGGATTTTAAAACACTTAACCATAATTGGATTTAAGCACAATATGCGTACTTGCACATGTGTTGATCCAAGACCGAATGTAGTATGCATACCCGTATGCATACTGGGGAGGTCAGGTAAATTCCGGGAGATAGAGTATGCGAACCTATACGCGTATTGGCGAATTCAGTTGAAGTCCGAGTACTATAGTATGCGTACCAGTACGCGTACTGGATTCAACTGAAACTTGGAAGTGTACGACAATATGCATACCCGTTTGCATACTGGCGAACACAATTCAAGTCCGGCTACTTAGGTGTGCGTACCCGTCTGCATACTTGAGTGGGTTATGTTCTAAAATTGGTTTGTTCATTAACTAATACATTTATATAATAAGGAATGCAATATTTTGCAAACCGTGGCTATAACGTTCATGAATTGATTCGAGTGAATCAAAATCGATTTTGATTCAATTGTGTCTTGTATACTTCTATGAGAATTTAAACAATTGAACAACTATAGAACTAATTTCATTTGAGTCATTTGAACTAGTTATGGTTAAGATGAATAAGGTTGATATGAAAATTTTCATATGGCTAACTTCGGTTCACTATTGTTGAGCCAGCGAAGGTGTACACGTTTAGGTACGGTTACTCATATCTAAATGAAGTCACTTTTCATTTGTGTGTAGCAAGATAAGTTCGATCTAACGGTTGAAAAATATTAGCTCGAGTCTAATCAGGTTTTCATCTAACAATGAATATTGAATGCTTTTTTACCAAGATAACATTGATTGCAAACCCTGATTTAAAGACTATATAAGGAAGAACTATAGCAACTAGGAAACCTAATCTCCACACCTATTGTGTGATACTAGTTGCGAGTAGAGTCGATTCTCCTTTAACCTTAGGTTTTTCTACAACCCTGTAGGTTAACGACTTGAAGACTTCATTGGGATTGTTAAGCCAGACCCAACTATTTTCTCTGTAGTTACGTGTTCTGATCTTATTGTTTTCTATCGTGATTGAGTACTATATTATCCAAGATATTCTCTAGATTTAATCTCCGATAGGTAAGATAAAAAGTAGTCACAAACATCTTCATCTCATCGTTTGTGATTCCACAATATCTTGTTTCGATACCATACAATTAAGATTATTATGAAGTGATTGATATTTATAGGTTGTTCTTCGAGAATATAACTCTGGTATATCAATTGGTTCATGTTCACCTTTATTTATCAAAAGACGAAACAAAAATCATAGGTACATCTGCGGGGAGACAGATTTATCTATTCAAAAGACTTTTTTGTGTGAGACAGATTGGTTTATCAAGTCTTCGACTTTGGGTCGTAGAAACTCTTAGTTGTGGGTGAGATCAACTAAGGGAATCAAGTGCTCAGAATCCGGAGTGTTTCTAGAGGCTCAAGGAACGCGAATGTACCTTGATCAATGTGAGATTGGTTAAGGCTCGACTACATTCCAGTACGAAGTTAACTTGGAGTAGGATAGTGTCTGTAGCGGCTTAATACAGTGTGGTGTTTAAATCTGGACTAGGTCCCGGGTTTTTTTTTTTGCATTTGCGGTTTCCCCGTTAACAAAACTTCTGGTGTCTGTGTTATTTCTTTTCCGTATTATATTTTTTATATAATTGAAATATCACAGGTTGTGTGTAAGTTCAATCAATTGTGAATCCAATCTTTGGTTGTTGATTGAATTGATTGACACTTGGATATTGGTTTTTCATATCGTCCAAGTTGTTTCTTATATTAATCAGGCTCACAGATTTCTATCTGTTTGATTTGCTGATTACATTAAGAAATTGAGATATAACTCTTTGATATACTTTTCTTAAGATTGAGTCTGACTGTCTAATTGATTCTCTTGAAAGTATATTGGAGTTAGTCCATACAGGTTACTAAGCAAAATATTGGATGTAGTTGTTAGACCCCGCTTTTTCACCTTTCATCTCCTGGGTTGTTGGAGATGGCCAGTTTATTGACTTTTGGTGTGATCGATGGATTCCAAATGAGATTTGATACCCATAACCCCTTGTGCTCCCTGATCCTAGTGTGAAAGTTGTTTACTTTGTTAACCAGGAAGTGAGAATTTGGAATGTTAGTAGACTTACTACCCATTTTTATAATGCTTCAGTTAACAAGATTATCACCATTCCATTAAGCCGGTTGTACATTCCAGATATGAGGGCTTTGGGATCTTTCAAAAATTAGCAGGTTTTCTTCAAAATCTACATACTTGTGGTTAAGAGGATCTAGGCCCTTCCCTTGTAATAGTCTTTGGAAGTGCATTTGGAGAATTATATACCCTTATAGGATTCAATTATTTTTTTTGAAATGATGTTAGGAATGCACTTCCTGCTAGGGTTGTCCTTAATGTTAGAATGCCTATGGCTCTGTGGAGTGTTCTTGGTGCTCGGATCTCCATGAGTCTATTATGCATGCTCTTGTCATGTGCCCTTTCGCTAGTCATGGTTGGCATCTTTGTCCCTTAAGTATCATTACTTCGCTTTTCCTGAACATGTCTTTTATTGATTGGTTTTGTTACTAGCTTGTGGATGTTAGTACTAGACTTCATGAGGAAAGTCAGTGTTTGTTTGTTGTTATTATTTGGTATATCTAGAGTAGTAGAAATAACTTGGTTTTTAACAATAAGAAAGAGTCTCATTCAACTGTTCTCAATAGAGCCATAGCCATGTTACTATCCAGAAAACCTAAAATTCATATTCTTAACAGAATAAATATCAAGTATTGTGACAAATGGATGCCTCGTCTAGTTGGTTGAGTTAAATGTAACCCTGATGGAGCTTTTGATAATGTTTCCTTGGATAATGGTGCATGGTATGTGATGATGGATCATTTAAATAAAGCCTATTTTTGTGTTGCTTTGGTTTTTGATGTGGCCTCAGCAGTTGAAGCCGAAGCTAGGGCCATTTTGGCAGTTTTGAAAAAAGCTATAAAGCAGAAGCTACCTCATATTATCATTGAGAGTGATGCAAAGAGTTTGGTTGATCAATTTTTTGATGGAATTATCGATGGTGATCAACGAACATACGTTAACTTCATTCCATGCATTGGTTTGTACTTTTTTTTTTGAAGGGAGTCTGAACCTCCAATATACCTTCTGCAGACTTTTTTTTTTTATCAAAAGATAAAATTTTATAAATCAAGTAATATAGTACAAAAGGTTTACAACATCTTTTTCTCAAAATCATAAGATAAAATACTCGATTTGCTAAAAAAAAATTCTCTAATGTGTAAATATAAATGTTGGAGTCTCTTGATTCTTGCTTCCTTAGCTAAAGTATCCTCTGCCGAATTGAATTTTCTATAAATGTATCTCACCTTGGCTTGGGAAAGAGTATCCTGATTCACTTTAACCTCTTTAATTATGTTCTGCTCCCTAGGAAATTTCCTTACGCTTGTTGCTAATGAGATCGGAAATACTTTTGCAACCTGTGACAATTGAAATACTGGATAGAATATTATTTTTTAACCACGAAATAGCTTTAAGCATAGCCTTTGATTCTGTATGAATTCATGACATGGCCTTATATGAGCTTGCTTCGATATGCATGAATTCTTCTTGATCCACTGAGTATAAGATAGAAGCAAACCCATTGATAAATCTTCTTTCTTGAAAGCCGCATCTATGAAGACTATATAATCAATGTTTAAGGAAGTTCAATTTGGGGTTGAAACAACTCCGCTTCTAGTTGAAATATTTCTCGTGATTGGTATAAGAATTGCTGAGTGAAAATATTTGTTTATCATCTCTATCAGCATTATGGGGTTAGGGGCCTTTCCTTCGAAAACAACTGAGCATCTGTGTTTCCACAAAAACCAGAGAACAGTAGCGATTTTTCCTGAAAATTGATTATAGTTAGGATCCCCTATCCAGTTTTTGACCCAATTGCCTATAAAGTCGGATAAGGTCGGGTTGTTAATAAATCTTAATGGAACCCCAAACCAATGGCTTTTGGAAAAGGAAAAAATCTGAATAAATGTTGTTCGTTTTCTTGAAATTGGGCATTACACATCTGTCAGTCTCCAGAAATATTTTCCATACGAGCAGCAAGTCTACTTGAAGTGCCTGCTGCCCTAATTTCCAAACGAATAATTTAATTCTTGGAATTGATTTAATTTTTTCATAATTTCTTCCAAGGAAAACCAACCATAGGGTCAATGTATTGGTCTTGATTGTTAAGAAAATTGTAAATATTTTTCACTTAAAAAGCTTCGGAAGAGTGGTGTCTCCGCTTCATTTTATCTTCCTTTTCACTTATAGTTGAGATTGCGATTATTTTTTCTTTGATCCCAGGGTTGAAATATTCTTCTAATTTTTATATATCTCAACTATTTTCTGGTGTGATTATATCTTTAACCATTTTTGTAATTTGTTCTCCTCTATCCGCCGGTCTTTGAATTATATTTTCATTGGGGATCCATCTGTCTTCCCAAATTTTTACCGACTCCCCATTTTTAACCTGCCACATGAAGTCACCCTTGATAAGATTCATCCCTTTTTGGATACTAGTCCAAATCCAAGAAAGATTAGAAGATCTAGAAGTTTTTAGTGGATTTGAGTTTGGAAAGTATTTTGCTTTTAGAAGTTTGACCCAATGTTTATTTGGTATAGAGATTAGTGTATTGGCCAGTTTGGTTAAAAGGTCTAGGTTAAAATGGTGAGGGTTTTTAATGCCTAATCCTCCTTGCGTTATGGGCTTGCAAATACCCTTCTAAGCTTTTATAAATCCGCCTTGTCTTTTCTCCCCATCTTTATTCCACCAAAAAATTCTCCGAATCCTGTCTAATTGATCTAGAGTCTCTTTTGGTAAGGCTAAAACTTACATTTGGTATGTAAGGTATGACTGAAGTAGATTTTATCAGCTGAACTTTTACGATTTTCGCAATTATTTTTCCATGTCTCGGGTGTATGTGGCGGCTAAAATAAATGCCCGATTTTTTTAGATTCACCATTTGCCCCGTTATTTCTCCGAAAGTTGATAAAATGTCTAGTAAATTTTTTGCTTCTCCTAAATCTGCTCTTGCGAATAGAAAACAGTCATCTGTAAAGAACAAGTGGGAGATATTCGAGGCGTCCTTGTTAATATTCAGCCCTGATAACTATTTCTCAGCAACAACTTTCTCCAAAAGTCTGGATAAAATTTCCATGCAGATTAGAAATATATAGGGGGATAGAGGGTCACCCTATCTTAATCCCCCTAGATTTTTTGAAAGTCGGACCTAGAGAACCATTAAGGAGGATCGAAAAGGGCATAGTTGAAATGCATTGCATGATTAGATTTACCCAAGATGAGGTAAACCCAAAAAATAAGAGAGCTTTATTGATGAAATTACACTCAACTCTATCGAAAGCTTTAGAGAGATCCAGTTTTAGAGCAAGGTAACCCTTTTTGGCTTTTGAAATTCTCACAGAGTGAAGGAGTTCATGGGCAATGATAATGTTACCTCTGACATGTCTATCAACGCTGATTGCTTGGAGGATATAATTTTGCTTAGGATAGGTTTTAGCCTGTTAGATAGAACCTTGCAGATTAACTTGTAAGTAGCATTACTCAAACTAATGGGCCTGAAATTTATTGTGGTTTGAGGAGTAGAAATTTTTGGAATTAGAGTGATAAAAGAATGATGGAATTCAGGATTTAAAATCCGCGTTTTCAAAAAATCTTGAATTGCTAAAGTAATGCCATTGCCCAAAATTTCCCAGGTTAGAACCCATCCGGGCCTGGCGTTCCCTATTGATTCGTGTTAGAAATAATATCACAAATTTCTTCATTTGAAGGAATTTCACAGAGGGAAGAGTTTTCTTCTTCGGAGACGCAAGGATCAATTATGTTTGAGATATCAATATCATGTTTTCTCAATTGAGTAGTACAAATCTAGGATAAATGATTGACAAGCCGGGAATAAATTTGGTCACTATCAGATAACCATAGCCCTGATGGTTCTCTAAGGAAATTGATTGAATTGATTCTTTTCCTATTAGAAGCGGTCGCATGGAAATATTCAATGTTTTGATCATATTCGCTAAAGAATTTATACCTTGAAATCTGATGGTAGTAATCATTTTTATTTCCTACCATTTTCCTAGTTCAGCTTGAAGCTTCTTTAACTTTTCTATGCTCGAGGACAGAGCTGGCAAACGGGCGGGACGGGTCTGGCTTGTGACCAACCCGCGGGTTACGGGTTAATACAAGCCTGAGCTCGCGGGTTGAAATTCTTCACGGGTGGTCATTTATCCCACCCGTGCCCGTCCCGGGTAAAGCTCGCGGGTTCACGGGTGCTCACGGGTTACCTGGTTTTTGTTGAGTCAACTCGCCAGAAATCGATTTCTGGGCTATTTCCTTCCACATTCAGGGCATCTAAAGTTCCTTTCCTACAAGCTACAACCTAAGTATCTAACATTCATCCAATTCATTTGGTATATCAATTCAAAAACTCAAAATTGCAAAACTAAACAAATTAGTCTTCTTAAAGAAACACAGACACAATCACACAGATACTACATTACAAGCCTTGCACACCCCCTTCGTTGTACCATCCTTATACTTACGAGTTTAAAAAATTCCCAAACTTCGGATCTAAGTCTATTTTTCTTTCCACGTGCAACTTGTGCAGGTGCACAACCAACAATTGGATCCTCATTCACAGAATCTAGCATCTCAACATCATCATCATCATCTTGACCGTCACCACTCATAACATCGTTGTAATGGTCTGGTTCTGGTAACTCTTGTTCTTGTACACTTGACATCCTGAAATGGATGGAGCCACAAAGAACAAGTCAAAGAGTCATTCAGAGAATCAGAAACGTGAAAAACTGGCAATGTAAAGAAAAGAAAAAAAAATCAACTGTCTATTGAAACCTAACCATATTTCAGAAATTCTAAATCTGTTGTAAGTATTTATACAATTCTTCTTCTAAGCATAATGCTCTGATGGTGGTGGTGCTATTTATGTTGTTGGCTGTGTTGGTGACTAAAAAGTATAGACTACCAATCTATTGAGAATTTGTCACTTGTATGAGTTGTTTGTGTAAAAGCTATCTTCATCAGGTGTATCATTGATTTCTAAGAGAAAGAGACATCACAGAACAAATTGACCTACCAGTCTCGTACCTAATAGTTCATCATATATAAACCTAATGTCAATGAAATTCAGACCTCAAATTCCACTACTGATATAGTCGAATATTCCAACCAAATCATACAGCTAAACACAACATTGAAGAATAACTTGAACTGAAAAAGATGCAGTAACTGATAGCAATAACAACACATGGAGGCAAAAGGACTCACTCTCTCCCCAGTACATTTAATCAAAGATGGTGCTTGATGTCCCCCCTGAGTTCCATGGAAAGGTTACAGATGAGATTTTGTTCATCACTAAACAGTAATTAAGTTGCAGGACAGAGAGACAAGAGTATTCAGATAAATTGTGGGGGACAAATCGATAAACACAACCAAAATTACCAATTAAAGAATCTAAATATCCTATGTGCAAACTACAGCAGAGATTACCAACAATAAAATTAGAATTGGGGAAAAAGGGCTAGTATTTCATCTGCTGGTATGAGTATTCTCGGTAGACTGGATGAATAAAAAAAGTAAAGGGGTTAGATTTAAGAAATTAACAATTGATTACCAAAACCCATGTTTTATTTTGATGATATTTACGAGAAAAGAAAAGAAAACTTACTTTTGATTGTAACTGTAAGAAGATGAAATCCGAAATTCAAACACGAGATCTGAAGTTAACCTTTACAGTGAACCTTTAAATACATGAGATCGATCTTCTTGTACTGTTACACGAAAATTTCAGAGACAAAAAATGATATCTGGAAATAGTGAAGAGAAAAATCTTGGGTAAAACTTTGAAGTATGTTGTTGTTACCTGCTAGCCTTTAAACTTTGATCTTTAGATTTCAATTTGTTGTTCTGTGACTGTGATTCGTACCTGCCATCAGATTCAGAAGACTCAGCAGGGAAGAAGAAAAGAAGAGGAAGAATGAAGGCGGCAGCGGCTTAGGGAGTTAGGGTTTCTTTCTTCGTTTTTAACTTTTTATATGAGGGAAACAAGATATTGTGACACGTACGTAACAGGCTTACATTACTGTGACACGCGGCCTAGTGGTGGGGAATGAGCCGGGTTAACCCGCGGGTTTCACGGTACGGGCCGGGTTAACCCGTTTCTTCACAAGCCACTAATTATACAACCCGCGCCCGTCTTGTTTAGTTACGATTCGGGACGGGTGCGGGTTTTCACGGGACGGGACGGGCTAACCCGCGGGTTTTGGCTTGGTTTGCCAGCTCTACTCGAGGAGAAATTACCATCTTTATGAATACTCTAATTTTATTATTAAGATTTTTTATATTCTTATGAATATTTCCAAAAACCTCAAAGTTCCAATGCGCTAATCTCGACAAAAGGAGTTTGAGGCTTGAGTGAAGGTTAGTATTGGAATGTCTATCCAAGTTGAATCTCCAAGACGCTACAACTACTGAAGATAATGTAGGGTGGGATAACCAAAATCTAATACACATGAAAGGCTTTTGTAGTTTCCTTTTTTTCCGAGTTAGAATCTAAAAAAATAGGTAAGTGTGATACCTTAGTATCTAGAAAGTTTTGAATCCACCGGTAAGAGATTAAGGCTATATCAATTCTTTCACAGATGTTTGCATTTCCATACCTGTTATTTGACCAAGTGAATAGAGCACCTTCGTATTCCACATCATGCAAACTCAAAAAACCAATTGTTTGGACTATAAACGATTTGCTGCTTGAAGACGCTTTATTTCGACCTTGCAAACACAAATAATCGAGGTGATACTTTCCACGGACTGTTGAGGGATTTTTAGCCTCTTTGAAGGCCTTCGTCTAAAAAATGAAAACGATAAAGATCGAGTGAGTCGTGGTAGAAAACGAGAGACACGGTAACAAAAATCATCCGGATTGTGGTTTAACCGGGTTGTGGGTCGATAAATAAAACCCGCGTTTGGCAATACATCTTAGCCGAACCCTAAGGTGAGAGACTCTCTCTCTTCATCTCTTCACTTCACAGCAGCAGAAGACGCAGGAATCATGAAGGTTTGAAACTCTCCGCCACTCTCTATGTCGTTTCTTCTTATGTTGATTAGTTCATATGTATTTTTGATTTCCTTTCTTCTGATTTTTGATTTGGTTTGGATTGTAGTTCAATATCGCAAACCCTACCACAGGATGCCAAAAGAAGCTCGAAATTGATGACGACCAGAAGTTGTAAGTCTTAGATCCATTTAGTATACTGTTTGTGAAAGTTCGTCATGAGTTTTTCCATACTCCATTCCTCTTTTACCGTTTTGTCTCTGATCTGTTGAAAACCATTTCAGTCATGTTATTTTTGATTGAAAATAGAAAATGGTTAGAACTTCTCAACCAATGTATTCCAAGACTAGAAAGTCTGTTAACAATGGTTCCACTTTAGATTTATCGTTCATCTCTTAAATATTTTTCTTTCATGTTCCATTCATTTTCTTACTGATTTCTAAATTTTTCAAGAACCCAACGTCTTCCTCGTAAACCTTCAACAATGGTATTCTATAAACTTCTTATGTCTAGCTTATTTGACCTAGGTTACCAATCCAATCCCAATTTAATTCTAGGGTTTTTTTGTGATTTCATCAACTAAATACAAATTTGATTCAGAAATTCAATATGTTGAGATAATGAAACTCTAATAGAATTGAGGAGATTATTATATGTACTGTTTGAAATAAGATTATGATATGTACTGTTTGAAATCATTTTTGAGTAAGAAAGAGTGAAGAGATAAAAGAGAGACCCCTCTTCTTATTACTCCCTCCGTCCCACTATTAAGTGACCTACTTGAAGTTTGCACAAATTTTAAGACAAGCAAGGAAAAAGAGATTTTTAAGCATTTTTTATAATTATATCCTTATGGATAATAATTAACGAAATTTTGAAATGATTTATCTCTCAAACTACACCACGGATGTTCGCAAACTTTATACCATTGAAAAGCATTTTAAAACACCTACGTAACGAATATAAACATGCCTATCAAATTATGCATATTTCTTATATTTCTTATAATCAATTAAAAGGGTAATTTTAGAAATATCTCCTTGTTTAGTGATATAGGTCACTTAATGATGGGAGAAAATTAAAAACCAAATAGGTCACTTAATGGTGGGACGGAGGGAGTATTATTGAAGGTTTTTATTTTATGATGTGGATGAAGGGAAAATTATAGTTGTATCCGCCATGTTGGAATCAGCTGTTATTCAGCTGTTTGTTCAAGTAGCATTATTGTATTCCATTGGGCTTATTTACATTTTTAACTGCTTTGTGTGTTGTTTGGGTTTTGATGTTTTGGTTTTTGCAGGCGTGCTTTCTACGATAAGAGAATTTCACAGGAAGTCACTGGAGATGCTTTGGGCGATGTGAGTTTCTAATGCATTCTTTGAGATACTAACTTAATGAATGTAGGTCTGTGTAGTTTTGGAATGAAACTTTTGATTGTTTGTGCTACAGGAGTTCAAGGGTTACGTCTTCAAGATTATGGGAGGATGTGACAAACAAGGATTCCCAATGAAGCAGGGAGTCCTCACCCCTGGGCGTGTTCGCCTCTTGTTGCACAGAGGTGAATGGTTGCTTAATTTATGCCTCATTTGTTTTCAGGATTATTACTTTTTTTTTCTTTTTTTTTTTTGGGGTAAAAGAAAGACTTGTATTACTAGAGATTTGAATTACGACTTGAAAGTTCTGTGAATTTTGTCTAGTTCATTTGTTTTTTTTATAAAATCTGTATTCGTGTAGTTGATTGTAAGGTTAGGTAACTTCAGAACAGACTTAGCTAGGCTATCTGCAAATATTTTTGATTTCTAGATACTTTTTGGTAAAACATGGTAAAGTAGCCTCTTGCTATGTGGAATTGTTTTGGAGGTAGGTTAGTATTTTTGAATATTTGTTGATTGATCTTTTGTTTGGGTTTGTCAGGCACTCCTTGCTTCCGTGGACACGGAAGACGTAACGGTGAGAGGAGAAGGAAGTCAGTCCGTGGGTGTATTGTGAGCCAAGACCTGTCAGTGCTGAACTTGGTCATTGTGAAGAAGGGTGAGAAAGACTTGCCTGGATTGACTGATACCGAGAAGCCCAGGATGAGAGGTCCCAAGAGGGCTTCTAAGATCAGGAAGCTTTTTAATTTGTCGAAGGATGATGATGTTACAAAGTATGTTAACACCTACCGTCGCTCCTTTACCAACAAAAAAGGTTTGTGTTTTTTTCAGTGACATACATTATTTGCGGAGTGTGGGTTGTAAACTTTATAATCACGGATTGAAGTCTTAGAACTCATAAGGACGAGAATTTTGATACTTTTCAGGTAAACAAACAAGCAAAGCACCAAAGGTCCAGAGATTGGTTACACCCCTGACGTTGCAGAGAAAGAGAGGCCGAATTGCTGAGAAAAAGAAGAGAATTGCCAAAGCAAAGTCTGAGGCTGCAGATTATCAAAAATTGCTTGCTTCCAGGTTGAAGGAGCAGAGAGACAGGCGTAGTGAGAGCTTGGCAAAGAAGAGGTCAAGACTCTCAGCTGCTACCAAGCCCTCAGTTGCTGCGTAGTTCGTGTCTTTATGTCTAGGTTTATTATGCTACTGAGATTTGGTATTAGATACTCTGTTTAATCAGTTTTGAGTTAAGTTTTGTTTGCTGCTTTGTTCCTTGATCAGACTTGAATCTTTTTATGCATGCTTTCCATACCTTTGACAGTATTATCTGTTAGTTTTTGTTGCTTAAATGACTGTTGGTAGTTTTCCTTTTCAGTTTTCTGTGCATAATATATAAAACAGACTAGGGTGATGGGGTTTCTTTTGTCCTCTAAACAGACCTAAAGTATCTAAATGGTTGCCTCCACAACCTCAGGTGGTTTCTGCAGAGTCAGCACTGGATGTAGCTATTATCATCCAAGATGCTACTCATGCTGACTTAGTTATGGATACTCATAAGAAAGTGTTAATGTTGCTCCTAATGGGGAAGGAAAAGATTGTGGTTGAGCAAAGTCTTGAAAATAATGAAGAAGAAAATTTAATGAAAATGTTCAATATGGGACCATTTGTCGATGGATCCAAAACCCTGAAGATCTATGATGTTCAATACTTTGGTGGAGAATGGTTTGCCAATCATTCATAAGCAAGTGTCGAGCCAAGATAAATCTGCAACTGGATTCTTTCCATGAACTCCAACATCACAAGTGTTGAACCAAGATAAATCCGCAACTGAATTCTTTCCATAAACTCAAATCCGAACGATGAACTCATCCAGACGATTCAAAAATACTGCTGTTTCAACTCAGTCACCTGCTATCTCTAGAAAAAAAGTTCTCTCTTGCAACTGAGCACAATGCTCTCACAGATCTCAAACGTAAACTTAAACCTAGAGGTGAGCTGAGGAAAAGAAGTAAATCAGCTAAATCAACTCTTCCTACTTCCTAGCATAGTGGTCATCCCATCAGAAGTAAATCAGCGCACCATATTAAACCAGATTACAACTCTTTGTGTCCCCCATCATTAATTTGGGAACCCTTCCACCTGGTAATCAACTCAATTGTGCTTTCATTACACATGGCTTGGGCAACCTCTTGTTGGAGATAGTAACAACAATCTTAATTAACTGAGAGAAAAAAAATACTTAGTTCAAACTGACGCTTGATTGATATTCCGGGAGATGCAGTGATAATAGTAACAGGAACTAGTAGAGGCACGCACGTATGAGATACGCTGACCTAAAGGAAACATCGCATGCTACTCCTCTTGTAGAGAGATGCTATAGCAGTTGGCGAGTCACCTCCAGGATACAACTACTGATAGTACTCCTCAATGTAGCATACAAAGAAAGTACTCTAAGAACTTGGCAGAGATGTACGAAGAAATGAAAAATGGCATTGAAATCTTAAGAGAGGAAGTGAATTTGTTTCTATTTTTTTCTCTCAAAATGAGATGAATTAGTTCTTATATAGAGACCAAAAAAAAAAAAAAAATTGACTCGTTATTAACAAAGAAAGATTCCCACGCGTGTAAAAAATATTTTATGACTTCTGACAAAAGCTGAAAAGAAAAGCAACAGTCAGAAACATTTTCTGACTTCTGACAAAAGTTGAAAAGAAAAGCAGTGATAAGGACTTTTGCTTTTGTCTGTCAAAGCACGCGTGTCGGGCATAAAACAACGTGAGATTCTTCATGCATGTGACAAACACGTACAAACAAAGACTAATAGATTCTTCTACATGTGTGGAAAGCACGAACAAAAAATTTCAGTAAAAAAATAGGATTTAATGAACCCACACCCGAGCCCGGCCCGCCCGACCGACGGCGTGCGTGCTTCTGTG
The DNA here is from genome assembly GCF_003573695.1 of Papaver somniferum. Lineage (NCBI taxonomy): Eukaryota > Viridiplantae > Streptophyta > Magnoliopsida > Ranunculales > Papaveraceae > Papaver > Papaver somniferum. The sequence continues at coordinate 17,386,586 of NW_020620825.1, read as the reverse complement.
CGAAGCACCGCGCTTACGGGAAAGGAAACCTTGCCCTAGTCTAGGTCTTCTCCCTCACACAAAAGTGTGTAGATCCAAAAGGCCATGCCCTTTAGGAAAAACCCATGGTATTTACGCCTAAAACTCTTAAGATTTTAGTCTATGTGGGACTATTGTTTTATCTATTCAAATGAAAAAACAACTAGTGAGCAATAGGTCCAGGGATCAAGTCATGGTCCATGCTTTTCAAAACCCATTTTTTCTAACAATCCCCCACATGAATGATAAAACATATCGATAAAACACGAGAAAACAGAATACATCAAAATTAGGCTAAGGTGTCCCAAGAGATTGAACCTTAACTTAGTGAGAGGTTATCAGAACTGCCTATTATAACGTTGAACACAATATCTTGAACCGCCAACAGTTAATGCAATTCAGAAATAACAACCACACTTGATGTTTACAAAAGAAAGCTGCCAAGCTCTTGCCGTTGTGTTTTGGCCGTGGGCTAAATCCCGGACTTAATGAATGTCTCTAGAGAATAAGCTCAAATTCTCATAGGAAGCGGCCCCACTTCCAACACTCACATAGGTGAGTTCATTAAGAGTGTCCTTCCACACCTCGCTTTAAACAAAGCCATGCAACTCATTAAGATCTCAACAGATCATCCTAACTCATGCAGGTAGCACTATCGCACATTTACATCATATGGAGGGACAAATATAGTGCTTTCTCGATATCACCATAAATTAGTATCGAACCTTAATCTTGGAGCTCCATTCACAAGGTTGAGCATCCTTCATGGTGACTTATTCGATGAGCTTAAGTCCCATATCCCTCGATGTGGATCTAACTACCTCTATAGATAACCCTTTCGTCAAAGGATATGCAATATTCTCTTTAGACATCACAAAGTCTATAGAGATGATACCAGTAGAGAGTAGTTGTTTCACTGTCTTGTGTCTTCTTTGTAGATGTATAGACTTTCCGTTATATACAATATTCCTTGCGCAACCAATAGTAGCTTGACTGTTACAGTGGATTGCGATCGAAGACACATGCTTGGGACAGAGTGGAATTCCTCCCAGGAAACCTTGCATCCATTCAACTTCATCTCCAGCTTTCTCCAAGGCTATAAACTCAGAATCCATAGTGGATCGATCTATACATGTCTTTTTGGAAGACTTCTATGATACAAACGCATCTCTAATTATGAAGATGTACCCACTAGTGGATTTGCACTCATCTGAGTCTGATATCCAGTTAGCATCATAATACCCTTCCAGCACAGCAGGATACTTTCCAAAACTTAAGCAATAGTTTGAAGTGCCTCTCAGGTAGCATAGAAATCTGTAGATAGCATTCCAATGATCCCGCCCAGGGTTGTAAGTGTACCTGCATAATCTACTCACACTGTAGGAAATATCAGGTCTTGTACAGTTCATCAAATACATAAGACTACCAATAATACGAGAATACTCAAGTTGAGAAATTCCCTCACCCTTGTTCTTTTTCAAGTTACAGTTGGGATCATAAGGAGTAGATACAGGTTTAGCATTTTCATGATTAAATCTCTTAAGTACAGTTTCAGCATAATGAGATTGACTAAGACTATATCCATCAAACGTCTTTCTGATTTTCATCCCTAAGATTACATCAGCAGGGCCTAAGTCTTTCATGTAAAAGTTTTCGTTAAGCATGCTATTAGTGGTATTAATAATGTCAAGGTTACTTCCTAATATGAGCATATCATCAACATACAGGCACACAATAACTTGAAAATCATCCACAGATTTAATGTAAACACGTTTATCAGATTCATTAACCTTGAAGCCATTAGATATCATTACATGATCAAATTTTTCATGCCACTGTTTAGGTGCTTGTTTTAAACCATAAAGAGATTTGTTCAATTTGCATACTATGTCTTCACAACCTTTCAAAACAAAACCTTCAGGTTGGTCCATATAAATTTCTTCATTCAATTCACCATATAAAAATGCAGTTTTAACATCCATCTGATGTATATGCAAATCATAAATAGAAGCAATAACAATCAGCATCCTAATAGAAGTGATTCTTGTGACCGGTGAATAAGTATCAAAGAAATCTAATCCTTCCTGTTGTTTATATCCTTTAGCTACCAATCTAGCGTTGTATTTTTCTATAGTTCCATATGTTCTAAGCTTCCTTTTGAAGATACATTTGCAATGTAACAACCCTACTTTCCATATAACCCCGGTCGATGATTAAATAGAGAATATGCCGTTAATTTCCTGCAACAAGGTACATAACCCACAGAAAACTAGGAACACGGTTCCATTACAACTGAATATGCAGAAGGGAATTTTATTTCTAAACGAAAAATAACGATGTCAAATAAAAATGGTGTACTTGACTTCAATAATATAATCCACCTTAAATAGGAACTAGCAAAGGAAAAAAATAAATAAACAAATGATGAAGTCTACCCAAAAGCAATATCCCCACTGCCTCACAACTAAATAACGGAAAAGAAGAAGTGTAGATTTCCACCCTTAGTTAGATATCTTCTGAATATCCACCGATACTAGAATCAATCAAACTCTTTCTTGGTTCCTAACAACACTTGAAAAATAATCAACAGGAGTTAAACTCCAAGCAAGTTCACTTGATCGCCGAGTCACAGAGACATATAAAAATGGTAAATATATCGTAAACCAGAAAGTCACTATAAAAATTTACATAAATTACAATTTAAGCAGTCACTTCTTAAAGAACCTACAGTCTTCCCGTTTAGAAATCTTTACAGTGTAACACTAAAGAACTCATATACTGCAATACTAAAGAACTCATTTCTAGTAAAGTCCTATACGACAATGCGATACCGGAACCTATCCGCAATCATATTAACTACGTCTGGGTCACATCCGCAACGTCTAACAAACATAAAGTACCTCGTCCGGGACATATCCGCAACGACTAACTCACATATTATACCGGTATATATATGGTTGTGTTCTTAGCACATATATAGTTGTACATGGAACGCATCCACTCTGAATCCCTCTTATCCTTAGGAATGAGGTTTAACTTGCTGCCTTTAGTGGCCTATCCAAAACCACCCATAACTGGTCTCACAACACGGTTACAATCATCACTTGCGAACTCATTACTGCTCAATAATAACAAAACTTGTGACCAAGTGAAAAGCTAAAAAAAAATACTTACATCCTGCCATACAAAGTCTCTACTAGCTAGCAATGAAATGTAGTGCTCCTCCTTGCAGTAAGGCTTATCCTAGATACTACCAGTTACGCTAAAAAAAGATATCTCAACTAGCTCATTGTCCTGAAGCTGTTAAACTGATATTACTTCTCCATCTCTAAGAACAGGTAATATTTGTCTAACCTCATTAAAGTTCATTTAAACCCCACTAACAGACTAGTGCTTTACTAGTGCCCACTAATTAGGCATTTGGTGTAAATATCAAGATACATAGGGATTCAGTATTTAGCTGATAATAATCACACAGGGACACCGTCCTATACCCACTACCACTAACACCTTTAACACTAACACCATGAGCAGGGCATCGTCCTAGAAAACAAACAATTTACCACTGGCATTGACTATACAGCTAGCTTAATTGAAATTTTATAACCAAGTTGAATGGATAAGCATCAGATGAATCACAAGGGTTCCACATCAATATTAATATATCGGACTAATCACTAATCAGAGACTAAATACTATATCAATTTTACTATCTAGTTCTCATGCCGCTATATTCACCGTGTCATACATACAGTAGCTACGTGAATCACTCCTTGAACAACCATGACATTTAAAGAAAAAATGATTAGAACAATTAAGAGAGCAGGGAAAAGAAACTCAAGCATGATGCAGAGTTTATGAGATATTTGGTCGTCACTTTTACATCTATCCGAGACTAAGAGCAACTGCAATGGACGAGTAAACCCAAATTTTCAGTCGAGTGGGCTGGCGTAGTGGGACGGACCATTGATCAAAATTTGATCAAAGAGTAAAATCCAGACCAAATTTGATCTGCGATCAGGACCAAATCCAAATATAGTCGGGCGTTGATATAATCTCCGCTACACATCGGGCGTTGATATAATCTCCGCCATTCATCGGACGTTGATATAATGTACGCATGAAACGGGGCGTTGATATAATGTACGCCTGAAACGGGGCGTTGATATAATGTACGCCCGATGGGGCATTAATATAATGTACGCATGAAACGGGGCGTTGATATACTTAACGCCCCACTTTCACAAATTTTCAAAACTTACATGGGGCGGGCTTTATACCTCCGCCCCATTTTTTTTTTTTTTTTGTTTCTGAAGCGTATACTATACCAACGCCCCACTCGCGCGTTATCTTTACCAACGCCCCATTCCGGCGTTATCTTTACCAACGCCTGATCCCAGGCGTAATGTTTATCAACACGCGACCAAATATACTCTTTTCCCACTACGCCACATGACGGACTAAACCCAAATTTGGTCTTTTTTTTTAGTCTTTGGTCTTTGGTTATACTCGCACCACTGTGGACGCTCTAAGAGATCCAGAAAACTTGCCTTCAAACCAGTAGAAGCTTGATTCTCCTCTTATGTAGAAATATAGCTTTCGCTGATCCTTCCCTATATTAAATAAAAAGAAAGAACCATCTCATAAATATCTAAAACTTGACTACAATCTTGGAAAAAGAAATAATCAGTTGAACATTTACCTCTGCCAAATCACTATTCCGTTCGTTTTACCCAAAATCTATCGATCTCGTATGCTAAGTGCGGCGGCTAGTTTCTTAGGATTTTAATTCTTTAATACTTCATTCAACTTTCCAAACGATCAGTAAGTGGGAGAAAGAAGAGGTCAAAGACCTAAATTCCAAAATCACTTAGGATAATGCTAAGTACAATACTGGATTCACTAAGGGCCTCTTTTGCATTTAAAACTAATTATATATACGTTGATAAAAAAGTTCTAGTATTACATGCAACCTATGGAGTTACTACCAGGAGGTGAGTCTACAAGCTCCCAAGTTTCGTTTTGTTGAATGGAATCCCACTCATTAATCGAAGATTCTTCCCAGAAGGAAGCTTCCGGAGAAGTCAAAGCTTCCTTATAGGTTTGTGGTTCAGACTCTACAGTTAGAGTCACAAAATCTGGACTGAAACTTTTCTCTTACTTCTTCTAGGTTCGGTCTCAACATCTAGAGACGGGGGTTGACTAGTTGAAGGAACATCTGTGAGGTCATCGTGGACCCTTTTGCGAGGTCCAGACTCTAAAGGAAAAATATGTTAAAAAAACAATACATCTCTAGATTCCATTACGGTGTTCAGACCAATAACCATGAACCTATAAGCACTAGTGTGCTCAGGATAGCCTAAGAATACACAATCCAAAGTTTTAGGTCTTATTTTGGTTTTCTTGGAACGAGTAATTGCCACCTTGGCCAAACACCCCATACTTTAAAATATGCATAAGAAGATTGTCTACCTTTCCATAAATCATATGGAGTTTTGTCAGTTTCTTAAATGGAACTCGGTTCAAGATATAACAAGCAGAGAGAATTGCTTCCCTCCACAGTTTCGAAGGTAACCCTGAATTAGCTAACATAGCGTTCACCATATCTATGAGTGTTCGGCTTTTTCTTTCAGCCATTCCATTAGACTCAGGTGAAGAGGGTGCGGTAGTTTCATGGATGATGCCATTAAGTTTACAGAAATCTCCTATAGGTATTACATACTCACCTCCATGGTCTGATCTAAGAGTTTTAATTGTAACGCCCTTTTGGTTTTCTATTTCAAGTTTATATATTTTGAAAGCGTCTAAAGCTTCATCTTTACTTCTAAGAAGATAAACCTGACAGTATCGTGAGTAATCATCGATAAAAGTGATGTACCATTTTTTACCACCTCTAGTTGGCGTTGATTTCAAATATCCTAAATCCGAGTTAGTTCTAAGGGAGTTGTACTATGTTCAACCTTTTTGTTAAAAGGTTTTCTTGCATATTTAGATTCAACACAAATTTCACATTTATTACCTCTCTCAAAGTTTATTTTAGGAATGCAACCTAAAGTAGCAAGTCTTTCGATGGATTTGAAATTAACATGTCCTAGTCTATCATGCCAAACATGTGAGGAGTCACAAACATAAGCAGAAGAAGATGCATTAACATTCATGTTTAAAGAGAGTACACTAAGCTTAATCATGTTTTCAGTGACATAACCTTTTCCTACGAAGTCACCACCTTTAGAGATTACAACTTTGTTAGACTCAGCTACAAATTTAAAACCTTTCCCAAGTAAAATGGCTTCTGAGATAAGATTCTTGCATTAGTCCGGGACATGATACACGTCATTAAATGCGAGAGTTTTTCCTGAAGTGAGCTTCAATTCAACCTTGCCTTTTCCCACCACTTTCGCGGTGGAAGAGTTCACCATAAACAATTTCTCATCGTCTCCTACTTTGTCAAAGGAGGAGAAAGCATTTCTGAACTTGCAGACATGCCCGGTGGCTCCAGAATCTAACCACCAGTCTCTCACATTGGTCACATTATAGACAAGGTTGACTTCACACACCATGCCAGTAAAATATCCATAATCATCTACTATGTTTGCCTTATTTTTCTGTTTTGGATCATTTTTGGTCTTTTTAGGCGCCCCACAGTCTTTGGAAATATGACCGGGTTTACCAAAGTTATAGCAGTCACCTTTGATGGTGTTTTTAGAGACACCACCCTTTGGTTTAAGATGGTTACCTTTGGAGTTACGAAGTTTGTTATGTTTGTTACAATTTTTGCTGGATTTAGATTTTCCATCATGTTATTTCTTTGTTGCAGCATTATCATTTAGGATATGATCTTTGTTGGACATGTCTTTGCTCAACAGCAGTTTCTTGTCCTTGCAGCACAGTAGTTCCTCAACTTGAATCTTTTTCCCCAGCTCTATCATAGTGATTTCACGAGTCTTGTGTCGCAGCCTCCTCTTGTACTCGGTCCATGAAGGTGGAAGTTTTTTAATCACTGCAGATACTTGGAAAGCTTCATCAATAATCATGCCTTCAGCAAGAATTTCGTTGATGATTAGCTGAAGTTCCATGAATTGATCAACTACAAGATTTTCATCATTCATCTTTTATTCAAGGAACCTAGCCACCAAGAACTTCTTGATTCCAGCAGCCTCGGCAAGATATTTTTCTTCCATGGCTTCCCATAAATCAAAAGCAGTAAAGTTCTCTTTTGCATTGTAAAAATCATATAAGGAATCATCCAGGCAGTTAAGTATATGATTTTTGCACATCTAATTCTTCTTAGTCCACATATCCAGTCTATCTTCATAACCACGGTCATGAAGCCTTCTTGAGGGTTTTTCCAAAGAAACTTCATCTAACCTTTGGTCTTTTAAGAGAAATAGCATTTTTGACTGTCATCGTTTAAAGTCTTTTCCACTAAACTTTGCAGGTTTGTCTATAGTACTTTTTCCCATGTTGTTACAGAAAAAATTTAGTAAAGAAAGATATTTCCTTTAGATTGTTGGAGATAGTAATAACAATCGTAATTAACTGAGTGAAAAAATACTTAGCTCAAATGGACGCTTGATTGATGTTCCGGGAGATGCACTGATAATGATAGCAGGAACTAGTAGAGGCACGTACGAAATACGCTGACCTAAAGGAAATATCGCCTGCTACTCCTCTTGTAAAGAGATGCTATAGCAGTTGGCGAGTCACCTCCAGGATACAACTACTGATAGTACTCTTCAATGTAGCATACAAAGAAAGTACTCTAAGAGCTTGGCAGAGATGTATGAAGAAATGAAAAATGGTTACAGTGAAAAAAAATAGTAGCATAAAAAATTTAAGAGAAGAAGTGATTTTGTTTCTGTTTTTTTCTCTCAAAATGAGATGAATCAGTTCTTATATAGAGACCCCAAAAATAAAAATGACTCATTACTAACAAATAAAGATTCCCACGTGTGTAAAAAACATTTTCTGACTTCTGACAAAGGCTGAAAAGAAAAGCAACAGTCAAAAACATTTTCTGACTTCTGACAAAAGTTGAAAAGAAAAGCAACAGTCAAAAACATTTTCCGACTTCTGACAAAAGCTGAAAAGAAAAGCAGTGATAAGGAATTTTGCTTTTGTCATTCAAAGCACGTCTGTCAGACATAAAACAGAGTGAGATTCTTCATGTGTGTGACAAACATGTACAAACAAAGGCTAATAGATTCTTCTACATGTGTGGAAAGCACGAACGAAAAATTTCAGCAAAAGGATAGGATCTAATGAACCCACACCCGGCCCGCCCGACGGCGTGCGTGCTTCTGTGCAAAGTACCGCGTGTACGGGAAAGGCAACCTTGCCCTAGTCTAGGTCTTCTCCCTCACACAAAAGTGTGTAGACCCACAGGGACATGCCATTTAGGCAAAACCCATGGTATTTAAGTCTAAAACTCCTAAGATTTTAGTATATGTGGTACTATTGTTTTATCTATTCAAATGAAAAAATAACTATTGGGCAATAGGTCTGGGGATCAAGTCATGGTCCATGCTTTTCAAAACCTGTTTTTTTTTCTAACACCTCTGTGGGAGTGTTAATGAACGTGCCGATAATTTTCCGGTTAACAATGATGTCTGCAATAATTCTTGTCATGCGGCCGCCAATCTTGATGTGAATGATGTTCAATGCTCTTTGTTAGGTGGGAACAAATACAATTCTCATTCTAATAGTGGTTCTAGTTCTTCATAAATGAACTCTGTTGAAACCAAATCTTGCTAGCATAATGGTTATCCCATCAGAAACAAATCACCCTACGGAACCATATTGTACAACTCTTTATGGCCCCCATCTCTAATTCGGGAATCCTTCCACCTGGTAATCAACTTAAGTGTGCTTTCAATACCCATAACATGGTCAACCCCTATGAGAGATTTAATGAACCTGCTAGTAATTCTCAAGTTAATAATGATTTCTGCAATAAATCTTCTCATGCGGCTGCCAATCTGGATCTGAATGGTGGTAAAGTCTCTTTGTTGGGTGGGGACAAATCCAATTCTCTTCATAATAGTGGTTCTAGTTTCTCAAGTCAGGTAAATCCACCTCCCCATCTCCTTCCGTTGTTTATGATAATTTGTCTTTTTTTTCTCACTATATTTATCCTGTTAATAATGTCAATATGCGTGGTTTTAGGAAAAAAATTGCTAACATGGAACTATGTCTCCAAATCAAAAACATTACCCCCGATATTGTTTTCCTTTCCAAGTCTAAAATGAAAAAGGATACTGCTGTTAGAAAAATAAGAAATATGAGTTTCCCTAACACCTTCAATATACCTACTATTAGGAGAAGTGATGGTCTGGTATTGGCGTGGAAATAAGGAATTGTCCTAAGCGTTTTATAATCCAGTTTTAGAGGTATCTATGTCACCACTACCGATATTATACATGCTAAACTTTTCCATATCCATCTTATTTTTGAAGAACCAAATAATAGCCTTAGACAAGCCTTATGGGATAGTCAATGTAGCTTCCGTCCTGCTCCCTCGGATGAACCAGTATTTTTTGTAGGAGATTTTAATTCTTTTTTAAGAACTAAGGATAATAACGGTAGATTAAAAGTGGATGATAATGACTTTAAAAACCTTAGAAATATTTGCAACACCTTCACTCTACATGATCCTGGTTTTTCAGGACCTAGGTTTAATTGGTCTAATATGCAACACGGCCCAAATCAGATCTTTGAAAGATTAGATAGATGTCTTATAAACCAATTCGCTGAAGTATTGTTTCCCAACTTGTGTATGGATAATCTTCCCAGAGATTCTTATTATCATTTTCTTATGCATATTGGCCTTAATTTTGAAGAGTGTTGTATGCCTAAACCATTTTATTTTATAGCTATGTGGATTAAGGACCCCCTACTTACATAGACATTATTGCTAATTCTTGGTCTGTTAATATTGTGGGCTCTCCAGCTTTTAAACTAATTAGAGCTAAGTTAATGGCTACTAAAAAAGGCCTTAGGATAACCCATATGGTCTTCTAATATAGCAGCTAGATTGTCCATCCACGTCATCTAGGGCATCCTCCTAAGTCCTATGATATGGCGAATCTAGCAACAAAATGCTGAATAGTTCAGCGTCGAACGTTGAACAATACAACGCCTAGGTGAACGCGGAATCGAACAGTGCTTGGCTTGGTTAGCTAGGTTGACAACGCTGAACGAATCAGCGCTTGAGAATCGTGTTATCTTCAACGCATAAGCCCTTCTCCCTCAGTTCTTCCCCATTTCGTTTCTTCACTCAAACACACCCGAAAATGCATGTTGAAGATTAATGATTCCAGAAATTTGTTTCTCAAATCCTTCCGTGGGTTTGTTCTCCATCGAGTTCTTGATCGTTTGAGATTATTTTCATTCAATTCCTCCACGAAATTGATTGAGGTAAGGATTTAAAATTTTAGGTTTTTTTTTCTTGATTTTTTATTATGATGAAAATTTGATGAAATTGATGATTGATAGTTGATACAATGCATGATTTAGGTGATATGTTTACATGATTTAAATGATATGTGATTGAAATTAATTTTTAGAATTTTTAGGGTTTAATTTGATTATTTGTGATGAACAAAAAAATGAAATTTTGATTTTTGTGATGAAAATGAATAATAATTTATATGATTAGTTTGTAGGTAAAATTTGTAGGTAAATTTTTATGATAATTTGATTATTTGTATGATGAAAATGAATGATAATTAAGTATTTTTGCATGATAATTTGATTATTTGTGATGAATATTTGTATGATAATTAGTTTGTATGATTGATTTTTTTCCATGTTTGTTATTGATTGTAGTATGAATATGGATGAAATGCTAGATCGATTGGATGTAGTTTCATCAATGAAATGTGATAAACATATGTGTCAAGATGTTATGAAAGACCCTCGCAAACTAAGCTTTAGAGGTAGTTTGAATAATATTGAAGAGTATTACAAAATTGTAGTGAAAAATAATCCGGTAGCACAACGATATTGTGACAATTGTGGATTTTCTTCTGTTTTTGAGTTTGATTTCGCTAATGGGGATAGAGGCTTAGTTGAAGCCATAGCTGAGAGTTGGTGGTTAAAAACCAAGAGTTTTCATTTTTCAGAAGTTTGAAATTGGACTCCTTCCTTTAGATTGGTACAAGTTAACTGGAAAACTGGTGACCCTAGTAAATTGAAAAAGCGGGGGTCTAACAAAACCACACAATATTTCGCTTAGCAATCCGTATGGACAAACTCCAATATAATTTTTATGAGAATCAACTATATAGTCAGACTCAATCAATAGAAAAGTATATCAAAGAGTTTATATCTCAATCTCTCGATTTGATCTTTACTCAAGCAAATAGAAATTTGCGAGTCTTTATCAAAGAGAGATAAACTTTGTTAGAGCATTGCTCGGTTGAACCCACCAAGCATTGGTATGTAAAGTTTGGTTGTCATGTTTTAGTGAATCAAAACTCATGTTAAGAGTCGCTTGATTATGTACTAGATTTAAACTTCGCATAGGTTAGCTTGAAAGAATTAGGATATGAGACATTACAAGTATTGCGAAGTCTTGAAGATGTGAAGAAGCAAGGATCTACAACGACAACAATCATCCTTCCACTTGAGGTTAGTGATATTTGATTTGAACTGTTTCATTCCCTAACGTATCTTTCAAGTCGTGCATATTGAAAACATAACTGCGAAGCATATTTAAACTCTAGATAGACATAGTATTAAGGAATACAATACGAGGTTTATTGCTTAACCATTAAACTTTGTAGATAAGACACTGCCATAATCATTTGAATGCTATTGTGATTGTGTATGGGTATAAGGTGAGGATTTCATCCTAGGGAACAATGTTTACATGTGTTCTAAGGAAGTAAGTTCATAAACTTGTTTTATGAACCGAAAAGGAAATTGCCAGGTGTTATTCGTTTTGTTATTCATTGCATATCTTATGAACAACCAATATGTGTGATAAAGTAGAACCGCTCACAACTTGTTGTTTTCTTGGTAGAACTATTCACAAAGGCCTGACTTTTGTATTGGTATAACTTTTATTAGTAAAATAGTTCAACAACTAGTTTAAATTCCTTAAGATAGTGGAAGAAAAACAATTATGAGTTAGACACTTGGGTCTTGAGAGTTTTAATAAGTGGTGTGGCCTTATTACGTAATAAAACTGAGATTCAACTCAAGTACTTTAGAGTGAATATATATATTACGTGTCACCCAACGTATCTCAATTTCTTTAGAGAATTTATGTCCCGTGTTTTCATTCCATAAGTGCAGACATTGGATCTAACTCAACTCAATAAGATAGTCAATTGACCCGGTAAAGTTCTTGTTGCCATTAAAAAGTTGATGTGAAAATTGGTTGCTACTATGGTACACACATTATATTGTATATACCAACACCTATGACCATGTGCATTTCCAACTCTTTAATTTATGTTATGATGGGAGCTAGAATTACATTTTATCTATTACCATGTTCAGTTGATACTTGTGTGTTGGTGTTATTACTACCGAAGACAAAAGTACATCTTTGTCTCATGATAATGTCCCTTTTCACATGCTTTATATGTGTCGGTACGTCTAACCCTCATTACTTTGGGGTTCTTTTCCATCTTTAATTTTGTTACATTTATCTTAATTTGAGAAATTTCTTTATCTCAACAGGCCATGAGAATCTCACTACACATGTCAACCAATTACTTTAGGTTGAATAGATTACTCAACACAATTCTCTTGTTGTCATACTTCAACATATACCGGTTCGTTAGTATCATGGATGAAGTAGAGAAATGGAAAATTTCTTACTTATATCATCTTTTGTGAGTTTCTCCACAGAAATTGGAATGCATGTGATTTTATTTGAATGTATGTTTTGAAACTATCGACTCTTTAATAGTCGAGCTAGTGGATTACATCCCACGGAACATTTCAAATTTTTGGGAGAAAAAAATAGCATTCAACCAATTGAATCGAGTTGGTACAACAAATTGAACAAAAGACATCATTCACAACTATAACTAATACCATATTCAAGAGAACAAAATGGCATTAAGATCAAAATTCTTAATGATCGACATCAACAATCATAATTTAAATTGACCATTTACATGTTGTGGACTTATCTTAAGAAAAAAAAAGAAATAACAGAACTAACATGTTCTATATAAAAAAATAATAATACGCCAGCATGTATTCGATTTAAAGCCCTAAGTTGGTTACATACCTTAAGTAAGCTCTGGTTCCCATTGTATGTGTATAGCCAGAACACATTTAGTCACAGCCCAGAACCAAGCTGCAACGGAGCAGGATGTGACAACCAGAACCAAGATGGAATGGAACAGGACGGGACCACCAAGAATCAAGATGGAACGAAACAGGACAGAGTTTGGGGACAGAACAGGACAGGGACCGAGATGGAACGGGACCGAGCTGGAACATGACCGAGCTGGAACGAGATGGGCGGTATGGGACAAGCTTTTCCCGAATCGGAACAAGGGATTTCGTTCCTCTCTTTTCCAGAAGACGAACAGACAGCCTCTTTTCTAGAGAGGGACGAACAGGTTTACATCATCTCTTCAGAAGACGAACAACTGCCCAAATCACAATAAAAAATTACAAATCTATTCTTAAATGTAATGATTATGGGATTTGTATACATATAAGAGGCTTATATAAGACAAATATAATGATTATGAGTTTTCATACGAGACAAATCAAAAATTCAGTATACAATGTGATCTGATATGAGATAAATAAAAAAAAATCAGTATATGCACAAATCAAAATTAGTATATACACAATGGGGTCAAATCAATTTTCACCGCATATTTAATAGGTAGTACATATTAATATGCCAAAATCAAAAACAGGAAGAAAAAAAAAAGTTTAGATCGAACTTAGCTGATTTGATTCTAGTCTGTGTTGATGTAAATCATATGTAAAAAAAAAAAATCGACCAATTCAATCTAACTCTACGGCAGCTTCGTGCATGATAACGTTTTGTAGTGGAAAACATATAAAAAGTAAAGAGGCAAAGAAATGTTTCCATTGATCAGCAGGTTACATGGAACAGTATCCTATATATACATGTAGGAAGTAAACCCTAGATACTATATTGGGCCGCACATCCATGGGCTACAAGCCCTACAACATAAGAAAAGTTTTAGAAGCCTTTTTATTATAGAGAGTTTCTTATATGTTTTTGAGTTTTAAAAAAAATGAATTTGTGTGAGAAAGAAAAAATAGTGTGTGATCATCCTTGATTTTTCTAAAAGTGATTCTGAGCAAGAATGAAGTGTAGGAGTTTTACATCCTCTCATCATGTAAGAGTGATTGTATAAGAGATTTAACTCGGCTGTTTTATCCTGGGGACGACAGAATATTGAAGAACTGCTTGCACAATCTTGGCAGAGCCGCGAAACGTCTTAAAGAAAGCGACCTAGTTCGCGACTCAGCCACAACGTTATTTGTTTCGTGTTTGATTTTATTTGTTGTGCAGGCGTAGTTCAACAATTGTTCCAACAAAAAATGATCGCCCTTTTCCAAAATGTCTACAGATACTCTCCATTCCACTTCAATAAATTTAGGTGGTTAATCTTTCATAATTTATTGAGAGATAAAAAGAAGAGAAGGAAATGTTTCTGCCTAATCGCTCTGTGATTTACATGTCAATTTTAGAGAACAGACGGCGTCAATTTTATTACCAACAATGGAAGTAAAACAATTTTTTTTCATATGAACAATGCTGCAAGACTTTTCCTGAAAAATCGAGGGTTAACAACACCACCCAATAATTCGATTATCAATCTGTATGGACTAACTACGAAATACTTTGTTAGAGAATCAACTAGCCAGTCAGACTCAATCCAGATTAAAGTATCTCAAGGAGTTAATATCTCTCACTTGTTTTGATTTACTCAAGCTAAAACAATAGCGATTCTTTTAATCAAACACAAGGAATAACTTGGACGGTACCAAAGACCAATATCCAAGGATCAATCAATATCAACCAACAACCAAAGGTTGGATTTCCAATTGATGATCTTAACTCACAACGTGTATTATTTCAATTATATAAAATATAATGCGGAAAAGAAATAACATAGACACCAGAAGTTTTGTTAACGAGGAAACCGAAAATGCAGAAAAACCCCGGGACCTAGTCCAGATTGAATACACACTGTATTAAGACGCTACATACACTAGCCTACTACAAGCTAACTTCGGACTGGACTATAGTTGAAACCGAATCAGTTTCCCACCGATCCAAGGTACAGTTGTACTCCTACGCCTCTGATCCCAGCAGGACAATGCGTACTTGATTCCCTTAGATGATCTCACCCACAACTAAGAGTTGCTGCAACCCAAAATCGCAGACTTGATAATAAACAAATCTGTCTCACACAGAAAAGTCTATCAAAGGATAAATCTGTCTCCCACAGAAAAATCCTAGGTTTTGTTCCGTCTTAAGATATGAAATCAAGTTGAACATGAACCAATTGATAATCCGGTCTTATATTCCCGAAGAACATCCTAGATTAATCAATCACCTCTCTACAATCCTTCCTGACTACACAGGCGGTTTGTCGAGGAATCACAAACAGTGAGACGAAGATGTTTGTGACTTATTTATCTTGCCTATCGGAGAACTCTCACGATCTCAAGCCAATCAAAGATTGTACTCGTACGCAAGATCAGATCACACAACTACGATAAAAGTAGTATCAGTCTGGCTTCACAATCCCAATGAAGTCTTTAATTCGTTAACCTGATTTTAGAGAAGAAAACAAAAGTTTAAAGGAGAATCGACTCTAGCGAACGCACTAGTATCACACAGACGTGTGGGGATTAGTTTTGCCCAATGCTAAATGTCTCCTTTATATAGTCTTCAAATCAGGGTTTTTCCTTAGTTACAAAGCAATCCATATTCACCGTTAGATGAAAACCTAATTTAGATTCAAGCTAATATTTCTCAATCGTTAGATCGAAAACTTAGCTTGTCACACACACTTGTGTAAACGTTTTACTGGGTTCGTGAAAACCGTGCCAAACGTGTAAGTGTATGTTGGTTCAACATAGTAACCCAAAAGGTCAACCATATGAGCATTTCATATTAACCTTGTTCTTCTTCACCATAACTAGTTCAATTGACTCAAATGAACTAGCTAGAGAGTTGTTCAATTTCTATGAGATCTTATGTAACTACACAAGACACAATTGAAACAAAGATGATTCGATTTGATTGAATCGGCTCATGAACTTATAGCCACGGTTTGCATAAAGAATTCCTTAGTAATTTAAGTTTCATGTTCAGAGAACATCTTTAGATCATAACCACTTAAGTTCACAAACAAGTTCGCGGACTTAAGATAACCGGCAGAGTTTCCAAACTCAGCAGAAAATCTCGGCAAGGAGACTTCTGCCAGTTCGCGGACTAGGTTCGCGGACTGAATTCGCGGACTTAACACGCAAACGAGTCTTTGGAAAATCCAGCAGAAATTCTCGGGAAGAGAATTTCCATCAGTTCACGGACTGGGTTCGCGGACTTGGCAAAGCCAATTCCTCCGGTCTCACTCAACCAACAAAGTTCGAAAACTTCGGATTAAGGAATATGACTTATGCACATATGTGTTACCACACAATTCTTATATCCATCGTTGGTTATATAGACCTACACTCTCATTCCAACTATTGAAACATTCTCAGAGGACGTTATTCAGTCGTTATTCACAGACCTTTCTCGTCAGAGCAATTTTCAAAGCAATTGAAACTTTTCATGACTTTCGTCACTAGGTGAAGATAAACTTGATCAAAGCGAAACGCTTTACCAACACACGATGTCGAGAAAAAGATAAGTAGAGTATACTCAGCTCGAAATATCAAATGTGTATGATCCAGTCTATATAGCATACGACTTTTGTCTCATAAGAAGTAGGAGATATAATAGATAGACTTTTGAGTTAGATAAGTTCAAGTCTCCATATACCTTTTTGTTGATGAAGTTCCACGGTTCTTTGAGTAGATCTTCGTCGTTATATGATGAATCGCCATGAAGTCCTTGAGCTCAACTACACTTTTCTATCCTAGTCCGAGACTTATCTATAATAGACTAGAAATCAAGACTCATAATTTTGATCACTAACATTGACAAACATGCTTGATATAGCAACGCATGTGAGGTTGACCGAGCTATGCTCTAACAATCTCCCCCTTTGTCAATTTCAGTGACAAAACTATTAATACATATGGAATACAAAAAAGATAAACTTTAGTGGCTCCTATTCCATAGTCTAATCTTCAACGTTCAACTTCGTCCTTCCAAGTACTCCAATGATCCTAAAGGTTGTAAGTTTATCACCACCGTTATTGAAGATCCGTAGCTATAACAATGAGAGAAATCGAGATTCTCGATCATCATTATACAATGACATAGTATCATTATGTAACATCAAAGTCCGATTGCATCATGACTTTAACAACAATACTATGGTGATATGTATCACTCCCCCTTAGTCAATACTCCATATCGATCATGGAAACCACTCCCCCTTATACAATGATACGAATACCATATGTATTTGTAGTGTGAACTATATTATTTCTCCCCCTTTTTGTCAATAAAATTGGCAAAGGTACAAGAACGGGATCATAATGACATCTCCACAAGAGACATTTCATAGACTAAAAGAAAAAAAATACATACCAACTTAGTTTAGATGCAATCATAAAGCCGAAGCTAAATGCATTCATCAAGGAGTTTTAAGATACAAGATAACCCCTTTAAAATTCCACAGCCGCACACCCCGCAAGATATTACCATTAAGCATAAGTTCAAAAGAACTCTCCCCCATTTGATGTCATTCCCGAAAGAACAACAAGAGCGACCTTAATTTCGAAAGAAAATAAGGATTTTGAATTGGACACCAAAAACCATAGGAATGATTTTCTATATCCAAAACTCAATCAAATTAATCACAAGTAAACCCATGATTAATTCAATTGAAATACGAAACTAAATCAAACCACAAAAGTGATCAATTTAATTGATTGTTCTCAACATAAGTAAACCTACGGAGCTACGACTAAGCCAATCATACGGAGATGACTAACTTAACCGTTCAAATACTTAACATGAGGAAAACCTTACGGAATATATGACTACATTAACCAATAGAACATGATTAGTATAGCCGTTCATATACTCAACACAAGAACTTGTGGAATATATGAAAACTCAACTAGATTAATTACAAGAGAACCTATAATTAATCTAATTGGAATACAAACAATCAAACTAATCGCCGAAGTAATCAATTTAATTGTCAAAGAATTTGCTCGACAAAAGAAGACTTTCGGAGCAAATAAATAAATAACCAATCAAGATGATTAATTTAGTTCATAATGCTCAACATATAGCATCTTACGGAACAACCAACCAAGCCAATAAGAATTATCGACTTAGTTGTATCGTGCTCAACATAAGACACACAATGGAACCTTCACAGTAATACATAACAAAATGGATCAATGAAGATCAATACCGTGGATAACATACAAGGATCTATTCTATTTTCCATCATTATATGCATAACAACATAACAAACTTTATCCTTGTCTTACAAAAGATTTCATCCTATTTTCCATCAAATACATGACTGCATGGGCATAACTTTTGTATTTGTCAAAAGTCTATTCGTCCTTTCATTAATACGAATATCAATTTGTGAACGACTTTACTTTTGACAACATATAGGACCTTCAAGTTCACAGACGCAAACAATACATATCCCATAATAATATTGTAATACTTCAAAATAGATTAATACTGCAATAATCATCATCCTCCAAATATTTTTAGAATTTAAAACAAATAAACCTAAAAAAATAATAAGAAGAAGATGAAAATAATATCTATGTGTAGTCACAATCATCTCTATTCAAAGAACTAGTTATTCTTCCAACTAAACCAAAAAGAAGACATCCTAGGCATCAAGAAAAACTCGTAATGCACATACGAGATGATTTGTCCTTACAGGGTAGAATCAATCTTTTTCACATGGATTTATACCAATAATAGCTACCAAAGGCGTATAAAAATATTTTCTTAACAAAGAAGATCATACAAAGTCAATAACGACCATGCACCATAGTTCACAAAGGATGATTGTGAACATTCAAGAATTCCATAGCACTGCGTACTACTTTCCATTCTTGAACTTCCTTCTTTGTAATTCACCAACAACATTCTTGTAAAAGCTACAAATTAGCTTAGAATAGTAGTAATCCAATAATCCAAGTTCCCAAGTTCAAGAGAAGTGGAACAAATGCAATGAAACGGATCAAAATACTCAAAAACAAGAGACGGGACAAATACTAATCTTAACTCATCCAAATTCAAGGTTTCTCATCTCCATCTTGAATAGAATTCAAAGAGGAAGAGAGTTCAAAAATAATGAGGTCAATCCGAGTTCGTACGAAGAAGATACGGCCACAACAAGTTTACCGAATATCGACATCAAGTGTGCATACGAGTTTGCAAACGAATTTTCGTAACATGGAGCAGTTTGCAGACTGGGTTTGCGAACTTAAACCCCTGGATTTTGGTTTTAAATGATGTTATACATACTTGGTATGTGTACCATGAAGTCCAAACATCCCGAACTAATGTTTTCAAACCTAAACATTTAAGAACCTTAAACACAGATCAAGTTAGGTACAAATGAACGATAATCAAGGTACATGGATCATTATAAGTACTCAAACAAGTAATAAAAACATAAAACTTGCTCAAGTTTATAGACATACCTTTTTAGAAAAGTCCAATTGAATTCTACAGCCTTACCGAATATAATCCGTGCGCCCCAGTTTTGTGCTTCCCTCATCGTATATGATAGGCACATTTTTGTGTCCTATATAATCTCAATTGTATATATTATTAGTGCTCGATTTTATATTTATTATGGCTTTTTATGTCCCTGTAGGTATTTTTGGAGAAATAAGCTTTTGCGGCGAAATTGGCTAAAAAAGTGTTTTTTGCGCTCGTGGGAGAAAATTACTATACAGACTCTCACTTTGGATAAGGGGTGACCCAATTACTAAGGGGCATCCATTTCATGGCAGTTGCTAAAGGGAGACCAGCACAGGATAGGGGGAGGTCACTTTCTTCTCAAAATTCGAATATTTTTTTGGCGGGAAAAATAACCAGTGAGCAACCAAATTTTCTTTTGGATTTCGAAGATGTTTGAGTGAGATTCAATCGATGAAATTTGCTGGGATAGACGTGATTCAACTAAACAATCCTGGTATGTGCGTTGGAATCAATCGAATTGGGCCGGATAATCCAAAATAAGGAAACAGAGTTTGAGTTTTGTACGGGTCTCTGTTTGGGTTAATTTTTGGTAATTCAGGGAGACTAAACGCGTGAAATTGTTTCCTAAGGTAGTATTCTATCTAAGGAAGAGTTTAAGACAATCGGGAAAGCTCAGAATTGGCTAGGGAAGTCGGCAGAAGAGATTATTGTCGTGACTTGCACGTAAAGAAAAAGCGAGAATTAATCGCTATTTTTAGGTTTCTGAGTAGTATAAAAGGTGTGTTTAAGTCCCAGAAAAGAGAACGAAGTTATTCGAGCAGTCGCAGAGGAGTTAGAAACCCTACACAGCCATATTGATCAAGTTGCGGGAAACCGTATTCTGCTGCTGCCGCTGCTGAAGAACATCCACTGCAAATAAGAACATCGTCTCAAATTTGTAACGCTGCTACAATGAATTCTTTGTAACAGTCAGTCCTTTGTCTTGCTACGCCAATACATCGTTGCAAACATCCAGTGTTATATTTTTTCATCTTTAATCAACTTTTGAGCAACAAACATGTATTTTGAGCAAGTGATTAATATGAGGAGCTAAACCCCATTGCTGAGGCGATAGAGGAAGATATTTTTCCAACAAGAAGTGGTATATTCTATTCTATTTATTTATTTGCAATTATTTTATGATTATTTTCCTTGGTTGAAAATTGTTTGAATGATCCTTGTTAAGCAATTGTGATTTCTTTTGATAGAACATACTTGGACCTAGGTTTTTGATGTTCTATGCTTTGGATTTACACTTGTTATTTTGAGAATCTACTAGTTGCAATAAGTTAGAATCAACTTGAACAAGAAAATTGCATAAATATAAATATTGGGATTAAATCACTTTGAACTTGGAAAATAGTGGAATCTTAGCCTCAGTGTTCTTTTAATATTGATATCATCTTTGATTGAGTTTGTGACAATTTTTAGTTTGTTTTCTATTTTAGTTTTAGAATTTAAGTCTATATTTTATCCTTCGCAAGTCTGAGAATCGAACCACTTTTACCACTATCTACAAATCTCATCAACTTTTGGCGCCGCCGACGCGGATTTGCTTTTAGGGTTTTTAGACTTAGTTTTTTTTTTTTTTTTTTAGGTTTTTATTATTTTTGTTCTTTTTTACGTTTTTGGGTATTTATCTTTTGTCTACAGGTTTTGGATCATAAAGCGAATTGATCCAAGGAGTTTGGTGATTTCGTAAGGACTGGAACTTAAAGCATAAAGACTTGGAGCGAAAGATTAAAGCGAAAAGAACGAAGAAGAAGACAATTTCTTTTTAGATATTTTATCTTTTAATTTTTTTTAGGGTTTGTTTATTTTTCTGTATTATGGTTTGCTATTTTTGTAATTTTTCTTTTCTTTTTGGACACTTGGACATTGGACTTTGGACATTATTATTTTTAAACCCTAAGGAAGGGTTGGTTTAAATACAAACGGTGTGCAGGGAAGGACGGTGATTAAGATATCACCTCGGCCCCTCGGGTTCGTACACAACATAGGAGTTGTGGCCCGAGTCGACTTCAGCGGTTCTTCGCCCGTCTGGTACGGGAGGTAAGTTTTTCAAAACACCCGCGAATCCCCTGTTAGCGGGTTTACTGTATTCCTTTAGGTGAATATATGCCGAGGACTTTAATACGGTTTCTTTTAATTCCTAGTAAAGGGCAAGGACTGCCCATACAAGATAAGGGTTCGGATTTCATCACCGTTCTCTTCTTGCCCGCCTTAGGAACACGAAACCAAACGCGAACCTAAGCCTAAAATTTTGACTAGAACGAGACCTATAGGGTAACGATCTTAATAGGAAATTCGTTCGAAGAATATTGGTTACTCTTTTGAGCATACTTCGAAGTTCTTGACGGTTTCTGTGAGTTGAATGCGTGACTGCGCCGCCTTGTAACCGGTGAGGCCGGTATCAAAGCTCCACTGAGCTTCCCTCGCCTTGATTCAACTTACTTTGACTCGGATTGATTCCAGAGGGGTTTTATAAGATTGTAACGAGTTCCTTTTCGAAAGATTAGAAGCTGGTCTAGAAACAATCTAAGTGGAGCCATCATGCTTGTTGTTTGCTGGATTTTATAGGTTTGATTTGTTCGAGTCAGCCTTGATTGTGATTGTGTAGAATTCCATTGCAATTAAGAATGTCGAACTGGTATGATAGAAGCCAATACAATGATTATCGACCTGAATTTGAGTATGGACATCATCCTTTTTATGACCATGTTGGGAATAGTGGTTGAGAACGACATCCTTTGGAAGGATATGGGTCATACCCTGGTGAGCCCAATTACTATCCACACATGCATCAGTCTTACGAGCAAGAAGATTATAGTACTAGTTCTTCATCTCTAGAGGATACAATCAAACTATTGAAAAGTAGTCCTTTTTATGATCCTTCTGTTCTTATTCCTCCTTTAGAAGAGTCCCTCAGGGAGTTAGCTGAGTCGACGCGTAAGTTAGCTGAGATGAATAGTGTAATTATAGACAAAAGAACTACAATAATGAGTGAACTTTCTATAGAGGAATCCCTCAAGCTGATGGCTGAGACAAACGAAAGAATTGCTCGAAATAATCTTAATTTCCAATGCAGTGTTTCTAATAATACCCTTGAAAATGAGGATAATTATTTACATAATCAAGATAACGAGGTTAGAATTGGTAACACTACTTTAGAAGAGGTTTAACCATTTTCATGTTATTATAATGATGATTATGATGAGGATAGTGTTGAT
The DNA here is from genome assembly GCF_003573695.1 of Papaver somniferum. Lineage (NCBI taxonomy): Eukaryota > Viridiplantae > Streptophyta > Magnoliopsida > Ranunculales > Papaveraceae > Papaver > Papaver somniferum. The sequence goes on along the minus strand of NW_020620825.1, from coordinate 17,363,465 downwards.
GAAGAATTTGAAATAAATAGTGATCAGGAATTTGCTACTCCAATTGAGCTTTACAATGATAATATTATTTCTAGTTCGAATCCAAATAATTTTAATAATTATTCACCTATTCAAAAGGACGAGGATTTGACTAGAGATACCCCCGTCTTAGACGATGTAGTATTTCCTTTTGATTACGAAGCTAATGATGGTTTAGAGGAACGAGTTTATTCCGATAATATTGTTTTAGAGTCTAGCGATTTAGAAACATTAGTCTTAGAAAAAGAGGTTGAACTCGTAGAGCTTTCAAATATGATGAGTGAGGATGCACCTTCCGATTATAACTTAGAAGAACCAATTGACCGTTTTCAGGAATCTGGTGACCTAGAAATTAGGGAGATTGTGACTAGTCTATCTAGAGACACTAAAACCTCTAAGTTTGGGGGTGATTATCATTCTCCATGTGCTTTACCTTTAGATCTTACAGAGGTACCTCACTTGGGACTTGACATATATGCCTCAACCATTTTACGAGATTATCTTCATACACGTTTTCCTGGACCTAATGATGTCCAAGAAGAAGTTCAGTCGTTAGAAACCCATCCTCTGGTTGATGTGGTTATCCCAGGCAATAACACCCAGATTGGCTTTGTTTTCCCACCAAATACTTTTCAACCAATTGTGGGAACTTTTGATTTTAAGATGTGTCGGTTATTAAGTTTTGCGACTAAACCTAATCATTTTAGGATATTAGGGTCGACACATTTTCTTAAGGAAGACCACCTCTTTCATTGTGGTCAGCTGTGTGAGCCAAATCTGATTGACTTAGAGGATCCCCAGTTATTCAGGTTGTTGTTATGTGCTTCTAAGTTCTTAGTTGAGTTTTTCCAGACTCTAATACCTGAACCGGATCTTATCTTTGAGGAAATCCAACCGATGAAAACCTTTTATTTAGACCCTTTTATAGAGCCTGAACCTGAACCACAACTAGATGTAGTTGTCTTAAGCAAGGGTATGTTCGGTATCTTCTTGGTCTGTTGCAGTTTCCTCTTCTTGTGGGTAATACTTTTTGATCCAGATGACCACAGTTATTCCGTCTACTACTATATGATTCTACGTGGTGACTAATCCTTGCTTAGTCTAGCTGAAGACTTTAAACTTAGCACTTCTTGGGAGGTAACCCAGCATTCATGCGACACGGTAATATCTTTCCTTATCTCTTTTGCTTCAAATGGTAACAACTTCTCCTTGTTCATGCTTTTAATTTCATCTTTAGAACATTGAGGACAATGTTAGATTTAAGTTTGGGGGTATGGGAGAAACTTTTTAGTTGCAATATGAATAACTAAACTCCAGAGCCTAGAAATTTATGCCTATTGAGGATAGCACTAACCAACCTAAGTGGATGGAAGCATTTTGATTGTAGGAGTTGAGGAACCAATCTGATTAGATGGCAACATCTAGAAGAGTATATTCATAAAAGCACAGAGCTCAGGTGTTAGAAATAACATGATAGTTTCACCATATCTCGTTGAGTCCTTTTCACTTCTATTTTTATTTTATTTTGTTTTTAAACTATGTTTCTCTAAGTGATAGGTGGGGCCCACGATTCAAGTTGTTACCAATGCTAGCGTAAATTAGAGTGATTGAGATACCAAGGAAAAAAAAAGTTGAAAAAGAGATGAAAAAAAAAAAGAAAAAATGGTAGTTACCAAAAAGTTGAAAAAAAATGAAAGAAAAAAAATTGAGACCAGACCATTTGACCAAAAGGAACAAATTCAATAAAGTCGACCACTGGTACCCTTGTATATGCCAGTTGTGTTGACCTAGAGTTAGGTTATCGACCACTGGTTCCCTTGTATATGCCAGTGTGTTGATATTAGTCAGACTAATATCTCAATCCATTAGGATAGGTTCATTTTGGCGGAGGCCTTCAGACAGATATGGGAAACGCTGTTCACTTAGTAAACATCAAAACCATCTATGTTTTTCTATATCCATCTTCTTGATCTATCCATGTGATTAGTTTTGACTCCTGATATTGATGTCCATAGTGCAACTATTTGAGTAGAGCTCTGTCACTTTATATGAATTTTAGTATGCTTGAGTGCAAACTCGTGTACAACAATTGGAATTTCGCATCAGGGTACTTCCTCATGTAGTCAATAAGTATGCCAACCAAGGAGATTCTTTAGTGCCTTCCAAGGTTCTGCGTAGATAGCTAAGGTCTGGAGTAAAGGTTTTGTGGGTATATCTCTTGTAAGCCCTCCCGAGACTATAACTCGGCCACTAGGGCCACCTAGGGGTTTAAAGGCTTATTGCATACGCTAAATGCAATCGACGATGCCTGCGACAGTGAGTTAGGATTTTATTTTCTATTTGATTTGCTCGAGGACTAGCAAATAATAAGTTTGGGGGTATTTGACAGGCACATTTTTGTGTCTTATATAATCTCAATTGTATATATTATTAGTGCTCGATTTTATATTTATTATGGCTTTTTATGTCCCTGTAGGTATTTTTGGAGAAATAAGTTTTTGCGGCGAAATTGGCTAAAAAAGTGGTTTTTGCGCTCGTGGGAGAAAATTACTATACGGACTCTCACTTTGGATAAGGGGTGACCTAATTACTAAGGGGCATCCATTTCAGGGCAGTTGCTAAAGGGAGACCAGCACATGATAGGGGGAGGTCACTTTCTTCTCAAAATTCGAATATTTTTTTGGCGGGAAAAATAACCAGTGAGCAACCAAATTTTCGTTTGGATTTCGAAGATGTTTGATTGAGATTCAATCGCTGAAATTTGCTGGGATAGACGTGATTCAACTAAACAAGCCTGGTATGTGCGGTGGAATCAATCGAATTGGGCCAGATAATCCAAAATAAGGAAACAGAGTTTGAGTTTTGTACGGGTCTCTGTTTGGGTTGATTTTTGGTAATTCAGGGAGACTAAACGCGTGAAATTGTTTCCTAAGGTAGTATTCTATCTAAGGAAGAGTTTAAGACAATCGGGAAAGCTCAGAATTGGCTAGGGAAGTCGGCAGAAGAGATTATTGCCGTGACTTGCACGTAAAGAAAAAGCGAGAATTAATCGCTATTTTTAGGTTTCTGAGTAGTATAAAAGGTGTGTTTAAGTCCCAGAAAAGAGAACGAAGTTATTCGAGCAGTCGCAGAGGAGTTAGAAACCCTACACAGCCATATTGATCAAGTTGCAGGAAACCGTATTCTGCTGCTGCCGCTGCTGAAGAACATCCGCTGCAAATAAGAACAGCGTCTTAAATTTGTAACGCTGCTACAGTGAATTCTTTGTAACAGTCAGTCCTTTGTCTTGCAACGCCAATACATCGTTGCAAACATCCAGCGTTATAGTTTTTCATCTTTAATCAACTTTTGAGCAACAAACATGTATTTTGAGCAAGTGATTAATATGAGGAGCTAAACCCCATTGCTGAGGCGATAGAGGAAGCTATTTTTCCATCAAAAAGTGGTATATTCTATTCTATTTATTTATTTGCAATTATTTTATGATTATTTGCCTTGGTTGAAAATTGTTTGAATGATCCTTGTTAAGCAATTGTGATTTCTTTTGATAGAACATACTTGGACCTAGGTTTTTGATGTTCTATGCTTTGGATTTACACTTGTTATTTTGAGAATCTACTAGTTGCAGTAAGTTATAATCAACTTGAACGAGAAAATTGCATAAATATAAATATCGGGATTAAATCACTTTGAACTTGGAAAATAGTGGAATCTTAGCCTCAGTGTTCTTTTAATATTGATATCATCTTTGATTGAGTTTGTGACAATTTTTAGTTTGTTTTCTATTTTAATTTTAGAATTTAAGTCTATATTTTATCCTTCGTAAGTCTGAGAATCGAACCACTTTTACCACTATCTCAAAACTACATTAGTATACATAGCAGGGCATTTCTTGGTGAGGATGCACTTTCAACAAAAACAAGTTATGTTGAGGTGAACAATGTCTTGCTCACCATGACACCAAGAAAGAGTTTCTTTCCAACAACACTTAAATATTGTAGTGTTGAGTAACACCGAAGAAACTGTTTTTTATAAGTCTATCAAAGAACTTCAAGGGAACCCAAAAATATTTGTGTTTCTGATTTCTTGTTTTCCAACTTATAAAAAACAGTTTCTGCAGATAGTTTTTAGTACTGCGCAGGGAAACTCTTTTGATAATCTGAGACGTCCTAGATTCTTCATAAAAGAAGACAATACTACTATCTTGATAATAAGTATCAGGAATTGAGAAACGAACCAATTCATGCCTTGAGGTGATATACTCAGATGACTGAGATTTAAACTCTTCTTGTAATTCGTTTAGTTTATCACAAATAGTTGGATCACGCAGAGGAGAAGCGCTGCTCTCACTGATTAGTAAATCAATATCAACCTCAACATGACTATTATTCATCATAACTTGATTTAGCCTGTCAAGAGATTCTTGCTCTGATGTAATTTTGTAGTGGTAGGTAAAGTGTTCGTTTCTCGGACTTGTTGAGACTGATTTCATATTTAAAATAAAAAACAATAAAAACAAAGAAAATATATACACAAGGTTTGTCACAATGTCGAGAGATTACTGAGACTCAGGATTCCATAAAACCTCATATCATGTGGTTCAAAAATCAATTCTTAGACAATTATAGCTCTTGTTTATTGACTCTAATTCTTTGCCAGGGTAGATTTTAAAAAGATTAACTGTAAATCACTAGCATGATGCATCAAAAGCACTTAGACCAAGCATACATCATCATACGACTTCACAACTAATTAAGAAAAATCATAAAACGATTAAATTAATGCAAAAAGTCATAAAGGAATTAAATATAATTACCATACGCATGAAATATGGCTTTCTCCGTCATCCCAGTGTTGGGGTTTAGCTCCTCATATTAATCACTTGCTCAAAATACATGTTTGTTGCTCAAAAGTTGATTAAAAGAGTGAAAGGTGTAAAGCAGCTGATTTGCAACAGCGTAAAAGTGTTACAGATATCTGGTACAAAGAGGAACAATGATTAACTGTTGTATATAAACGTTACTGCTCTTCTGCTGTTGAACAACGATACTGTTATGCGACTGTTTTTCGTGCGTTGTATATTCTTCGTGTTCTTGAGCTGTGCAGCAGCAGTAGCAGAAACAGAATTTGATAAAACTCTGATTTCTTCTTCTCTGGCCCTCCTAAGATCCCCAAACTCTAGACTCCCTTTTTTGACCCTCAAACACTTGTATTTATACACTGCAGGTGATTGTATCGTTGAAATATCTTTCTTTTCCTCCACTGCAAGATATCGAGATGAATATCCCTTTCTTCCCATTTTTATCTCACGCGGCGTCAATAATCGAATCTTAGTTGTTCAAGACTCTTCTTAGGATGGAAACAAATCTAATAGAAAATATTCTACTCCCCGTTTCTTCTGCAACTTCCTTGTATGAAGAACAAAATCCGGTTAATATTTCTCATCCCATGTTTTGTAAACAGTCCGTTAACTTTCCTTTTCTTCCGATATAAAACCCCTAATCAATCCTGTTTGTTCGTGCCAGGTCAGTACCAAACCAAATTCGAGTAGAACTCCGACTAAAACTCACTCAAACTCGATCCAGCAAGTTCACAAAAATCCCGAGAACAAATACTCCCTGTTTTGTCGAATCAACCTCATCTTTTCCGCGAACAAACCCATGAACCAAGCCTGTTTAAACTTAGCAGGCCAATCCAAGTCCATTCGAACAAGTAAATCCGACTAAACCTTCACCATTTTCTCGCCAAACTTCATGCTGCTGAGTATTCCTTTTTCCGGCCAAAACTTGACTTAAACGGGGGAGAAAGTGATGTTCCCCTAACCTTTTGTTGGATGCCATAGCAGTGGGGTGTAAATAGCAATTAGGGCACCCCTTATCAGTGGGGGTACCCCTTAATAATTGATATGCCCTTTATCCAAACTGAGAGTCTGAATAGTAAGTATCCTCCAGATGCCTTTATCAACTTTTCGAGCCGATTTCGCCGCAAAAGTCCATTTCTCCAAAAACACCTACAAATACATAAAATAGCAAAATAAGCACAAAATCGAGCACTAACAGTATACATAATTAAGAACAAAATAGACACATAAATGCGTCTATCAAATACCCCCAAACTTATTATTTGCTAGTCCTCGAGCAAATCTAAAATATAAAATAAAATCCTAACTCTCTGTCGCAGGCATCGTCGGTTGCAATAAGCCTTTAAACCCCTAGGTGTCTCTAGTGGCGGAGTGTTGTCTCCGTAGGGCTTACCAGAGGTATACCCACAAAACCTTTATACTCCAGACCCTAGCTATCTACACAGAACCTTGGAAGGCACTAAAGAATCTCCTTGGTTGGCATACTTATTGACTACAGGAGGAAGTACCCTGATGAGAAACTCCAATTGTTGTACACGAGTTCGCACTCAAGCATACTAAAATTCATATGAAGTGACAGAGCTCTACTCAGATAGTCGCATCCAAACTCAGAATCAAACAAATCACATGGATAGATTAAGAAGATGGATATAGAAAAACATAGATGGTTTTGATGTTGACTAAGGTGAACGGTGTTTCTCATATCTGTCTGAAGACCACTGCCATAATGAACCTATCCTAATGGACTGAGATACTGATCTGACTAATATCAACACATTGGCATATACAAGGGTACTGGTGGTCGATAATCCTAACTCTAGGTCAACACAACTGGCATATACAAGGGTTCCAGTGGTCGACTTTATTTAATTTATTCCAGTTGGTCTGATGGTCATCTTACCTTCGGGTCTCGGGGTTTCCGCACTTGAAGAAAAAAACCTGGGGTGTGTCGCTCAAATCATTGGTCCGGTGCTAGATGTATCCTTTCCCCCGGGTAAGATGCCTAATATTCCAGTTGGTGGATGTGAAGAAGTAAGCCATTATCTCGGCAATAATGAGCCAAGCTAGTATTTGCAGTGAATCCACCCGTTAAGTAGTCATGCATTACAATAGGAACTCCCAATTCTCTGGCAAATACAGCCCTTTTCATCATTTCTTCGCATGTACCTGCAGTAGCATTCAAGTAATGTCCTTTGATTTCACCTGTTTCGGCCTGTGATTTATAAATTGCTTCGGCACAAAATAAGAAACGGTCTTTCCAACGTATAAAGGGTTGTGAGTTCACGTTTTCATCATCCTTGGTAAAATCAAGTCCACCACGTAGACATTCATAAACCGCCCTACCGTAGTTCTTAGCAGATAACCCCAATTTTGGTTTAATAGTACATCCCAATAGGGGACGACCATACTTATTCAATTTATCTCTTTCAACTTGGATACCGTGAGGTGGTCCTTGGAAAGTTTTAACATAAGCAACAGGAATTCGCAGATCCTCCAGACGTAGAGCACGAAGCGCTTTGAACCCAAATACATTACCCACGATGGAAGTAAACATGTTAGTAACAGAACCTTCTTCAAAAAGGTCTAAAGGATAAGCTACATAACAAATATATTGATTGTCTTCTCCAGCAACGGGCTCGATGTCGTAGCATCTTCCTTTGTAACGATCAAGGCTGGTAAGTCCATCGGTCCACACAGTTGTCCATGTACCAGTAGAAGATTCGGCAGCTACCGCGGCCCCTGCTTCCTCAGGTGGAACTCCAGGTTGAGGAGTAACTCGGAATGCTGCCAAGATATCAGTATCCTTGGTAAAATCAAGTCCACCACGTAGACATTCATAAACCGCCCTACCGTAGTTCTTAGCAGATAACCCCAATTTTGGTTTAATAGTACATCCCAATAGGGGACGACCATACTTATTCAATTTATCTCTTTCAACTTGGATACCGTGAGGTGGTCCTTGGAAAGTTTTAACATAAGCAACAGGAATTCGCAGATCCTCCAGACGTAGAGCACGAAGCGCTTTGAACCCAAATACATTACCCACGATGGAAGTAAACATGTTAGTAACAGAACCTTCTTCAAAAAGGTCTAAAGGATAAGCTACATAACAAATATATTGATTGACTTCTCCAGCAACGGGCTCGATGTCGTAGCATCTTCCTTTGTAACGATCAAGGCTGGTAAGTCCATCGGTCCACACAGTTGTCCATGTACCAGTAGAAGATTCGGCAGCTACCGCGGCCCCTGCTTCCTCAGGTGGAACTCCAGGTTGAGGAGTAACTCGGAATGCTGCCAAGATATCAGTATCCTTGGTTTCATAGTCAGGAGTATAATAAGTCAATTTGTAATCTTTAACACCAGCTTTGAATCCAACACCTGCTTTAGTCTCTGTTTGTGGTGACATAAGTCCCTCCCTACAACGCATGAATTAAGAATTCTCACAACGACAAGGTCTACTCGACATGAATTAGCCGTTAATGAAACCTTTAACAGGAATCTTTCACAAAACTCTCAACAAATATTATCAACTAATCAGAATGGTTGGTTGTTAGACCACTGTATTTGATTCGCCAAATACATCAACATCATTATTGTATACTCTTTCATATGTATGGCGCAACCCAATCCCTGTTTTTCAAGTTTCGAATCCCGTACTTTTTTTAATCTAAATTTATCAAAAAAAGGAAATTCACTCTTGACAGTGCTATATGTTGTATATGTAAATCCTAGATGTAAAACTATCCGGAATTCGTCCCTAAAAAGGTAGAGAAGAGGCGGAAAAATATATGCTGAAATAAGAAATAATGGCCAATGTGAAAAAAAATGAATCATAAATAGAGTTCAGGTTCGAATTCCATAGAAAATATGGGTGGGATTGTCTATAATGCTAGAGAACTGAAACGCTCCCTCATGGTTTTTATCCATCTACCTCATTTTTTAGGTTGTGAAACTTGAAAATTCACTCATTGAACGAGTAAACAATCGAATTGGAGTCGCTTGAATGGTACCAACGAAATCAAGTACTAACTCCTATTTATTATTGTATTGAATTAACCGATCAACCTGCTTGCTATCGGACATTTTTTCTTCGGTTTACAAAATGCAAAGAATTTCTACATATTTCACTTTATCATTATTATGAAAACAAATCCTACCCCTTCGGGTCTCGGGGTTTCCGCACTTGAAGAAAAAAACCTGGGGCGTGTCGCTCAAATCATTGGTCCGGTGCTAGATGTATCCTTTCCCCCGGGTAAGATGCCTAATATTTACAACGCTTTGGTAGTTAAGGGACCAACTGGCATATACAAGGATAATCCTAACTCTAGGTCAACACAACTGGCATATACAAGGGTTCCAGTGGTCGACTTTATTTAATTTATTCCAGTTGGTCTGATGGTCTGGTCTCAATTTCTCTTTTTTTTTTTGGCTTTCTCAATCACTTTATTTCACCCTAGCAATGGTAACAACTTGAATCGTGATCCCCATCTAATCACTTAGAGAAACATATTTTTAAAAAAAAAATAAAAAATAAAAATAGAAGTGAAAAGGACTCAATGAGACATGGCGAAACTACCATGTTATTTCTAACACCTGAGCTATGTGCTTTTATGAATAGACTCTTTAGATGTTTCCATCTAATCAGATTGGTCCCTCAACTCCTACAACCAAAATGCTTCCATCCACTTAGATTGGGTAGTGCTATCCTTAATAAGCATAAATTTCTAGGCTCTGGAGTTTAATCATGCAACTAAAAAGTTTCTCCCATACCCCCAAACTTAAATCTAACATTGTCTTCAATTTTCTAAAGATAAAATTAAAAGCATGAACAAGGAGAAATTGTTACCATTTGAAGCAAAAGAGTTAAGGAAAGATATTACCGTCTTGCATGAGTATTGGGTTACCTCCCAAGAAGTGCTAAGTTTAAAGTCTTCATCCAGACTAAGAAAGGATTAGTCACCTCATAAAATCATAAAATAATAGCCGAAATATTTTTGGGTCAGCAAAATCAAAAAGAGCTATCACAAATAAAAGGAATTTGCAACATGCCAAGAAAATGAACAAATAAAGCACACCCTTATCTAGTTTCCTGTTTAAGACAACTACATCTAGTTGTGGTTCAGGTTCGAGATCTATAAATGGGTCCAAATAAAATATTTCATGGGTTGCATTTCCTCATAGGTTAGATCCAAATGTTCAGGTTCTAGAGTCTGGAAAAACTCAAATAAAAACTTAGAAGCACATAATAATAACCTGAATAATTGAGGATTCTCTAAGTCAATCATATTTGACTTACACAGCTCACCACAATGAGAGTGGTGATCTTCCTTAAACAAGTATGTCGACCCTAATCTCCTAAAGTAATTAGGTTTAGTCTCAAAACTTAATATTCGACACATTTGAAAATCAAACATTCCCACATTTGGAAGAAATATTTGGTGGGAAAACAAAGTCAATCTGGGTATCATAGCCTGGGTAAACCACATCAACCAGAGGATGGGTTTCTAATAACTGAAATTTCTTGTGGACATCACTAGGTTCAGGAAAACGTGTATGAAGATAATCTTGTAAAATGGTTGAGGCACATATGTCAAGTCCCAAGTGAGGGGCCTTTCTAAGAGTTAAATCACATGGAGAATGATAATCACCCCCAAACTTAGAGTTTTCAGTGTCTCTAGAAAAAATAGTCACAACTTCCCTAATTTCAAGGTCATCTAATTCATGAAAATGGTCAATTGATTCTTCTAAGTCAGGTACATCCTCACTCATCTCGACGAGTTCATTTTCTTTTTCTAAATCTATTGTTTCTAAATCGCTAGACTCAAAATATACTCGTTCCTCTAAACCATTATTAGCTTCGTAATCAAAAGGAAATACTACATCGTCTAAAACGGGGGTATTTATAGTCAAATCCTCGTCCTTTTGAATAGGTGAATAATTATTTCAAATTATTTGGATTTGAACTAGAAATAATATTATTATTAAGCTCAGTTGGAGTAGCAAATTCCTGATCACTATGCCTATTTATTTCAAATTCTTCATCAACACTATCCTCATCATAATCATTATAATAACATGAAAATGGTTGAACCTCATCTAAACAACAAGTAGTGTTACCAATTATATCCTCGTCATCTTGATTATGCAAATAACTATCCTCATTTTCAAGGGTACTATTGGAAACACTATATTGGAAATTAAGACTATCTTGAGCAGTTCTTTCCTGGGCCTCTAACAACATTTTCTGAGTCGACACACATGACTTCCTGATTTTATCTAGGAAAGAAGGTTCACAAGTTCCATTGCTTTTATTCATAACTGAGTTATTCATCTCAGCTGAACTATGTGTCGACTCAAGTAACTTTTGTGTCGACTCAGCTAACTTACACGCGGACTCTAGTAGAGAAGAATCGTACGACCGGTGGGCGTATGGATAGTAATTGGGCTCACCATGGTATGAACCATAACCTTCAAAAGGTTGATGTTCCCAAACACTATTCACACTATGGTCAAAGTAGTAACGTCCATTTTGAAACTCGGTCGGATATTCGTTGTATTGGCTATTGTAATACCAGTTCGGCATTCTATTGCTGGGGTGTGAGTTGTCACACAAAATAAAACCCACTGACAGGGGATTCGTGGGTGGATAGAGTCTTACCTCCCGTACCAGACGGGCGATGAACCGTTGAAGTCGACTCAGTCCACCGACTCATATGTCAGTATACGAACCCGAGGGGCCGAGACAGTATCGTAACTGTCGTCCTTCCCTACAAACAGTTTATTTTTAATTTTAACCCTTCCTTAGGGTTTAAAAATAAAAATGTCCAAGTCCAAAAATAAAAATGTCCAAAAAGGAAAAGAAAAATTACAAAAATAATACCCTATTTACAGTTTCTAAAAATAAAACAAAATAACTATATACAAAGTCTTCTTCTTCACTCCTTTCAGAATCCTCTTTTCTTTCCTTCTCTGGCGATGCTTTCCTTTTATAAAACTTTTTCTTTCCTTGTAGCTTCGCTCCAAATATGAAAAGAATCGAAAAATACCAAAGCGCGTAAAAAAGAACAAAAATAATAAAAAGAAAAAGAAACCTAAAACAAATCTAAATACAAGTCCGCGTCGGCGGCGCCAAAAATTGATGTAATTTTATAGTGGTAAGTAAAGTGTTCGTTTCTCGGACTTGTTGAGACTGATTTCAGATTTAAAAATAGAAAACAATAAAAATAAAGAAAATATATACACAAGGTTTGTCACAATGTCGAGAGATTACTGAGACTCAGGATTCCACTAAACCTCATATCATGTGGCTCAAAAATCAATTCTTAGACAATTATAGCTCTTGTTTATTGACTCTAATTCTTCGTCAGCATAGATTTTAAAAAGATTAACTGTAAATCACTAGCATGATGCATCAAAAGCACTTAGACCAAGCATACACCATCATACGACTTCACAACTAATTAAGAAAAATCATAAAACGATTAAATTAATGCAAAAAGTCATAAAAAGAATTAAATATAATTACCACACGCATGAAATATGGCTTTCTCCGTCATCCCAGTGTTGGGGTTTAGCTCCTCATATTAATCACTTGCTCAAAATACATGTTTGTTGCTCAAAAGTTGATTAAAAGAGTGAAAGGTGTAAAGCAGCTGATTTGCAACAGCGTAAAAGTGTTACAGATATCTGGTACAAAGAGGAACAATGATTAACTGCTGTATATAAATGTTACTGCTCTTCTGCTGTTGAACAACGATACTTTTCTGCGACTGTTTTTCATGCGTTGTGTGTTTTTCGTGTTCTTGAGCTGTGCAACAGCAGCAGCAGAAACAAAGTTTGATAAAACTCCGATTTCTTCTTCTCTGGCCCTCCTAAGATCCCCAAACTCTAGACTCCCTTTTGTGATCCTCAAACACTTGTATTTATACACTGTAGGTGATTGTATCGTTGAAATATCTTTCTTTTCCTCCATTGCAAGATACTGAGATGAATATCTCTTTCTTCCCATTTTTATCTCACGCGGCGTCAATAATCGAATCTTAGTTGTTCAAGACTCTTCTTAGGGTGGAAACAAATCTAATATAAAATATTCTACTCCCCGTTTCTTCTGCAACTTCCTTGTATGAAGAACAAAATCCGGTTAATATTTCTCATCCCCTGTTTTGTAAAGAGTTCGTTAACTTTCCTTTTCTTCCGATATAAAACCCCTACCCAATCCTGTTTCTTCGTGCCAGGTCAGTACCAAACCAAATCCGAGTAGAACTCCGACTAAAACTCACCCAAACTCGATCCAGCAAGTTCACAAAAATCCCGATAATAAATACTCCCTGTTTTGTCGAATCAACCTCATCTTTACCGCGAACAAACCCATGAACCAAGCCTGTTTAAACTTAGCAGGCCAATCCAAGTCCATTCGAACAAATAAATCCGACTAAACCTTCACCATTTTCTCGCCAAAACTTCATGTTGCTGAGTATTCTTTTTTCCCGCCAAAACTTGATTTAAACGGGGGAGAAAGTGATGTTCCCCTAACCTTTTGTTGGCTGCCATAGCAGTGGGGTGTAAATAGCAATTAGGGCATCCCTTATCAGTGGGGGTACCCCTTAATAATTGAGATGCCCCTTATCCAAACTGAGAGTATGAATAGTAAGTATCCTCCATATGCCTTTATCAACTTTTCGAGCCGATTTCGCCGCAAAAGTCCATTTCTCCAAAAACACCTACAAATACATAAAATAGAAAAATAAGCACAAAATCGAGCACTAACAATATACATAGTTGAGAACAAAATAGACACATAAATGCGTCTATCAAGATATTTCGCCGCAAAAGCCCATTTCTCCAAAAACACCTCAACATGACTATTATTCATCATAACTTGATTTAGCCTGTCAAGAGATTCTTGCTCTTTCTGGAGGTATAACTCAACATCAAGAGATAAGATCTCAAGCTTCATTCAAGCCCTGAAAACACTTCAAGAGATTTTAAACCTGGTGGAGGTTTAGATAGAATTTCTTCTACAGATTTTATTAAATCAGTCATGGAAGAGAATTCTGAAATCCCTGGATCTGGGTGGTGCATTTATTGAGATAACACTACTGTCCATAGAGTCAGATCGCTACAAACATGGACTTGTAAGGTCTTGAACGTGTTTGCCTGCTCTGATACCAATTGAAAAAGCGGGGGTCTAACAACACCACCCAATAATTCGATTAACAATCTGTATGGACTAACTCCGAAATACTTTGATAGAGAATCAACTAGACAGTCAGACTCAATCTAGATTAAAGTATCTCAAGGAGTTAATATCTCTCACTTGTTTTGATTTACGCAAGCTAAAACAATAGCGAGTCTTTTAATCAAACACAAGGAATAACTTGGAAGGTACCAAAGACCAATATCCAAGGACCAATCAATATCAACCAACAACCAAAGGTTGGATTTCCAATTGATGATCTTAACTCACAACGTGTATTATTTCAATTATATAAAATATAATGCGGAAAAGAAATAACATAGACACCAGAAGTTTTGTTAACGAGGAAACCGCAAATGCAGAAAAACCCCGGGACCTAGTCCAGATTGAATACACATTGTATTAAGCCGCTACAGACACTAGCCTACTACAAGCTAACTTCGGACTGGACTATAGTTGAACCGCAATCAGTCCCCCACCAATCCAAGGTACAGTTGTACTCCTACGCCTATGATCTCAGCAGGACACTGCGTACTTGATTCCCTTAGCTGATCTCACCCACAACTAAGAGTTGCTACAACCCAAAATCGCAGACATGATAATAAACAAATATGTCTCACACAGAAAAGTCTATCAAAGGATAAATCTGTCTCCCACATAAAAACCCTAGGTTTTTTTCCATCTTAAGATATGAAATCAAGATGAACAGGAACCAATTGATAATCCGGTCTTATATTCCCGAAGAATAGCCTAGATTAATCAATCACCTCTCTACAATCCTTCCTGACTACACAAGCGGTTTGTCGAGGAATCAAAACAGTGAGACGAAGATGTTTGTGACTTCTTTATCTTTGCTATTGGAAAACTCTCACGATATCAAGCCAATCAAAGATTGTACTCGTACGATAGAAGATGCAAGATCAGATCTCACAACTACGATAAAAGTAGTATCGGTCTGGCTTCACAATCCCAATGAAGTCTTTAAGTCGTTAACCTGGTTTTAGAGAAGAAAACAAAAGGTTAAAGGAGAATCGACTCTAGCGAGCGCACTAGTATCACACATACGTGTGGGGATCAGTTTTGCCCAATGCTAGATGTCTCCTTTATATAGTCTTCAAATCAGGGTTTTTCCTTAGTTACAAAGCAATCCATATTCACCGTTAGATGAAAACTTGATTTGGATTCAATCTAATATTTCTCAACCCGTTAGATCGAAAACTTATCTTGTCACACACATTTGTGTAAACATTTTACTGGGTTCGTATAAACCGTGCCAAACGTGTACGTGTATGTTGGTTAAACATAGTAACCCAAAAGGTCAACCATATGAGCATTTCATATTAACCTTGTTCTTCTTCACCATAACTAGTTCAATTGACTCAAATGAACTAGTTAGAGAGTTGTTCAATTGCTGTGAGATCTTATGTAACTACATAAGACACAATTGAAACAAAGATGATTCGATTCGATTGAATCGGCTCATGAACTTATAGCCACGGTTTGCATAAAGCATTCCTTAGTAATTTAAGTTTCATGTTCAGAGCACATCTTTAGATCATAACCACTTAAGTTAACAAACAAGTTCGCGGACTTAAGTTAACTAACAGAGTTTCCAAACTTAGCAGAAAATCTCGGCAAGGAGACTTCCGCCAGTTCGCAGAATGAATTCGCGGACTTAACACGCAAACGAGTCTTTGGAAAATCCAGCAGAAATTCTAGGGAAGAGAACTTCCGACAGTTCGTAGACTTGGCAAAGCCAATTTCTCCGGTCTCACTCAATCAAAAAAGTTTGAAAACTTCGGATTAAGGAATATGACTTATGCACATATGTGTTACCACATAATGCTTATATCCATCATTGGTTATATAGACCTACACTCTCATTCCAACCATTGAAAAATTCTCAGAGGACGTTATTCTGTCGTTATTCACAGACCTTTCTCGTCAGAGCAATTTCCAAAGCAGTTGAAACTTTTCATGACTTTCGTCACTAGGTGAAGATAAACTTGATCAAAGCGAAACTCTTTACCGACACACGATTTCGAGAAAAAGATAAGTAGAGTATACTTATCTCGAAATGTCAAATGTGTATGATCCAGTCTATATAGCATACGACTTTTGTCTCATAAGAAGTAGGAGATAGAATAGATAGACTTTTGAGTGACATAAAATTTCAAGTCTCCACATCCCTTTTTGTTGATGAAGTTCCATGGTTCCTTGAGTAGATCTTCGTCATTGTATGATGAATCGCCATGAAGTCCTTGAGCTCAACTACACTTTTTTATCCTAGTCCGAGACTTAGCTATAATAGACTAGAACTCAAGACTCATAGTTTTGATCATTAGCATTGACAAACATGCTTGATATAGCAACACATGCGAGGTTGACCGAGCTATGATCTAACATTTCCAATTATGGAGTTAACTACTAGCCATCATGACACACTGCTTTAGCTTGAATGTACAGTTTCAGTCGGCTTGCTACTTTTTGAAATCAGAGTTCTAGGAAAGTAAAGTTTTATTAATGGAATATTCTCAGTAATCCAAAAGGAATCACAGTAGAAGGTATTTATCCTATCTATTACAGACACATGTAGTAATGATAGACACATTTTTGTGACCAAATTGTCCTCAATTTTCAGTATTGTTGGTACTCGATTTTCTACTTTTATGGTGTTTTATGTGTTTGTAGGTATTTTTGGAAAATAAACATTTTTGGAAAATTCGGCTCGAAAAGTTGGTATAGGCACCCGGAGGACAAATGTTATTCGGACTCTCAGTTTTGGATAAGGGGCACTTAACTGATAAGGGGTACCCCAGGGACCCAACTGCTAATCGCACCCTGTTACTGGTTAAGGGGGCTTCATCTTCTTCCTTGATTTGAAAAGAAAAAATTGGCGGGAAATTTGTTTTCAACGGTAAAGGATTCATTATCTTTAAGATAAGAATATCTTCTTGCCTTACAAACATGAAGTTTTGAAGAAAAAGGAAGTTATCTTGTATTAAACAAGAAAGATATCCTTAGAAGATTTTTTCTTGGATTTTATTCTGCGAATTAAAGAAGATATGGGTTTAGTAAAGAAATATATAGAATAAAGAGAAGGAAAAATTCTGAAGATATTTTTAATTAAAAAGAAGAAGATTTTGGAGTTATGGAAGAATATATTTGAGTGATGTGTATTTGTGTGTATAAATAGAGAGCTAGAGAGCACATTTGGGGAGAGATTTTGAGAGAGAAAAGAAAATCATTGTTTTATCATTGTTTCTCCCATTTCATCTTTGTAAACACCCTTTGAGCAATAAAAATGAATTTTGAGCGTGTTTCCATGATGATGAGCTAATTCTCGCGCAACCAAGGCAATGGATGAAGCTATCTATGCATGAATGATTGGTAACAATTTTATTTTCTCTAATTTACAATTTATAATTCATTCAATCACCGCTTTTGCGGAGTTCTAAATGTTCACATAATTTTCTTAATTACTTGTGATTCAATTTGATAGATTATACTTTGTTTAATTGATTGATAGTCTATTCTTAGGGAATACAATTAATATTTGGGAATATGTTTGATTATGTGTGAATTAAGAAATAAATGACTTAAAGGATAGTTAGAGTTTTGAAACATATTTGGTATCGTTCATTCATGTGTAATAGTGGATCAAGTGTCTTGGTTACTTTAATATCTTGAAATCAATTTTGCAATAAGTTTTCTACTTTTAAGTTTTATAAGTCTAAAATCTTTTTCTTTCACAAGTCTCAACGAACTTATTATTACAACATCATTGAAAAACATATCAATTTTTGGCGCCGCCGACGCGGACTTGTCTTTAGGCTAGAGGTTTTTGATTTTTTTTAAGGTTTTTAATTGTTTTTCATTTTTATTTTATTTGTTCTTCTTTACGTTTTCGGGTTTTTATTTTTTCCTTATAGATTTTGGAATTTGGAGCGAAAGAAAAATTTTCCAAAGATTTTGGTGAATACATAAAGATTTGGAGTAAAAGGAAAAGCGAAAAGAACGAAAGAAAAGAAGAATAAAAATTAATTAAAAAATAAGAGAGAGAGACAGTTTTTTATTTTTTTATTTTAGATTATCTTTTTCTTTTGCACTTTATTTTTGGACTTTGGACTGTGGACTTTGGGACTTTATTTTTTTTAAACCCTACGGAAGGGTAGTTTAAATATCAACTGTTTGCAGAGAAGGACGGCGATTACGATATCGCCTCGTCCCCTCGGGTTCGTACATGACATAGAAGTCGTGGCCCGAGTCGACTTCAGCGGTTCATCCCCCGTCTGGTACGGGAGGTAAGTTTGTCGAAACACTCGTGAATCTCCTGTCAGCGAGTTACTGTATTCCTTCGTTTGCATATATGCTGAGGATTTGAAAACGGCTGCTTTAATTTTCTAGTAAAGGGCAAGGACTGGCCATACAAGATAAGGGTTCGGATTTCATCACCGTTCCCTTCTTTCCCTCCTTAGGAAAACGAAACCAAACGCGAACCTAAGTCTAAAATTTGACTAGAACGAGACCTATAGGGTAACAAGCTTAATAGGAAAGTCATTCGAAAAATATTGGCGACTCTTTTAAGCATGCTTCAAAGTTCATGATGGTTTCTGTGAGTTGAATACACCGCCTTGTAACGCCGGTGAGGCCTTTGGGTATCAAAGCTCCATTGAGCTTCCCTCGTCTCGATTCAACTTACTTAAACTCGGATTGATTCCAGAGGGGTTTTCTTAAATTGTAACGAATTCCCTTTCGAAGGATTAGAAGCTGGTCTAGAAACAATCTAAGTGGAGCCATCATGCTTTTTGTTTGCTAGAAATCTTTAGGTTTGCTTTGGTGGAGTCAGCCTTGTTTGTGTTTGCATAGAACTTCCCTTCCTTTTAGGATTTCTTTCTTTTTCTTTTGTTTTTCTAGTATATTCCCAAGGTTATTAAAGAGCGGGCTTGGAAAAGAAACACTCTAGGTCGTTTGATTAGTGATAAACCTAGTAGTTCTTCTTGTGAAGGCGGGGAGCTCGAAGACTCTTCTTTTGAGAGCCCTGTTTTTGGAAACTTCAGTTTTGAGAATCTGTCTCTTCGTGAGGAAAATACCCCTAGTACTTCAGTTGTGCCAGCGATGGCAACTTTGAAAGATTACATGTTCCCAACTAGGTCCATCGGAGCTTCGTGTATTAAATTGCCAACCACTACGGCTAATTTCGAGATAAAACCTAGTATTCTTCAGATGATCCTTATATTCTTAGAGAAAGATGATGAGAACCCTTATTTTCATATTAGGGACTTTGAGGAAATTTGTGGGACAATTAGAATAAAAGACCTTACTGATGAAGTCTTGAAACTTAAGATGTTTCTATTTTCCTTGAGAGATAAAGCCAAGACCTGGTTGAACAACCTACCATCTGAATCCATTGAAACATGGCAGGAACTTATTGCTGCTTTCTATATGAAATTCTACCCTAAGCATAAAACTGCGTCTGTTAGGCAGAAAATTAGTGCTAGTGTGCAACAAGAGGGAGAGTCTCTTTATAGGTTCTTAGAGAGATTCAATGGTCTCCTATCCTAGTGTCTTCACCATGGATTTGATAAGATGAAACTCGTAGAGATTATTTATGATGGTTTAGACTATTCAACCAAAGCCATGGTTGACTTTATGTGCGCTGGTGAGTTCACTAGTAAAAGTGTTGATGATGCTTTCACCTTCTTAGGAGTTGTCGCTGAAAAATCCCAACAGTGGGAGTCTTGTGTTGAACCCCCCAAAAGACTCTTGGTCAATAGAAGTAGCACCAATGTGGTAGATACAAGCTTCGGGTCTGATGCTAAGTTTGCTGCTTTGTCTAGAAGGTTAGAGGTTTTGTAATTGAATCATCCTAAACACAGGTCTCTTGTTGAACCTGATGATGGGTTTAGAGCTTCTCAAGTGTCTAGTTGTGGAGTAGAACCCAATAACTCGTTTTGGGAAGGTCAGATTAGTGAAGAGCAAGCCCATGTTGTCTATAACAATGCTAGGTTTGAGAACCGACAGAAGTTTGACCCATACTCAGAGACTTACAACCATGGTTGGAGAAACCATCCTAATTTTTCTTGGTCTAAGGGTCAGAATCAAGGACAGTCTAGTAATTCTCAGCCTCCCCTAAGTTTTGGTTATGCTAAGAACTCTTCAGGTCAACCCCAGTTTCAGAATGAGAAAAATATCTCCACCTTAGAAGAAACCCTTACTATGTTACCAAAGAAGCATGAGATGTTATCAAAGAACCACTGTGGTTTTCAAGAAGAAACCAGACAGAATTTTAAGAATAATTCCCAGTCTCTTGCTAACTTAGAACTTCAAGTCGGCCAAATAGCTAAGTTTCTTAGTGAAAGAGAACATGGAAGGTTCCCTAGTCAAACTAATCCTAACCCTAAAAGAGAGCAATCATGTGAATTCTATAACAACCCTTACGAGTGGAAAGAAAGTTGACAAAAGGTTTCCATGCCTGATAGTGAACATGCTGTAGTTCACCCTTCTGATCCAGAAAATGAGGAGACTGATAGAGTCTCAAAAGAGACCAATGAGGGTCCTGCTGAGCCCGAATTTGTTCCCAGAGCCCCGTTCCTCCAGCTGCTAGTTCCAACTAAGAGGGATTCCAATTTTAATGATATATTGGAGGTTTTTAAGTAGGTTACTATCAACCTCCCATTGTTAGATGCGATTAAGCAGATTCCCGCTTATGCCAAGTTTCTTAAGGATATGTGTACGAGAAAGCGAAAAATTAGTGTCCAGAAGAAATCTATCCTAGCTAGTCATGTGAGTTCTATTATTCAGAATACCACTACTCCTAAGTATAAAGACCCAGGGTCCCCTACTATTTCTTGCACAATAAGTAAACACCATGTCGAGAAAGCTTTGCTTGACTTAGGAGCCAGTGTGAACTTACTGCCATACCATGTGTAACTTAAGATAAGACTTGGTGAGATGAAACCTACCCAGATGACACTTCAGTTAGCTGATAGGTCCATTAAAATTCCTCGTGGTGTGATCGAGGACGTTCTTATTGAGGTCGACAAGTTTATTTATCCAGTGGATTTTGTTATCCTAGATACCCAACCTGTCCCCTGACCCACAGAACCAAATACCAGTGATTTTAGGTCCCCCGTTTTTAGCTACATCCAATGCGATCATTAACTGTCGAAATGGTATTATGAATTTGTCTTTTGGTAATATGACTATTGAGCTGAACATTTTTAATATTAGTAAGCTACCCTCTGAACTAGATGACTCGCATAGAAGAGGTGAACATGATAGGAACATTAGTCGAGGAGTCATTACCAAACACTTTGTTAGAAGATCCATTAGAGAAATGCCTAGCCACTTTGGGATTTGATGATGATAATGTGATTAATGAGGTGAATGCTTTGTTAGATTCAACCCCTTTGATAGACACTAGTAATGGATGGAAACCTAAGTTCGAACCTCTACCCGTTTCTGAGTCTACCCTAGTTCCTTCGTTAGAAAAGCCTCCTAAGTTGGACCTTAAACCATTACCAGATTCCCTGAAGTGTGTTTTTAGGCCCATCTGAAACTTTACCTGCGATTATAGCATCCGACTTGGATAGTGATCAGGAAAGTAGGCTAGTGACTGTCCTTCAGAATAACAAGGAAGCTTTAGGGTGGACCATAGCAGACATTAAGGGTATAAGTCCTACTGATTGTATGCATCATATCTATTTAGAGAGTGACACCAAACCTTCTAGGGAGATGCAACGTCGACTGAACCCTAATATGAAAGAAGTAGTTCGAACCGAGGTTCTTAAGCTGTTAGATGCAGGCATTATCTACCCCATTTCAGACAGTAAGTGGGTCAGCCCCGTTCAGGTTGTTCCCAAGAAATCCGGTATTACTGTAGTCCAGAATGATAACAATGAGTTAATCCCAACCCGGGTGACCACGGGTTGGCGTGTCTGTATTGACTATAGGAAATTGAACAAGGTCACTAGGAAGGACCACTTTCCCCTTCCCTTCATCGACCAAATGCTAGAGAGATTAGCTGGACGTAGCCATTATTGCTTTTAGATGGATACTGCGGTTATAATCAGGTTGTTATGCCCCAGAAGACCAAGAGAAAACCACTTTTACCTGTCCCTTTGGTACCTTTGCGTATAGACGCATGCCTTTCGGGCTATGTAATGCCCTGCGACCTTTCAGCGTTGTATGTTGAGCATATTTTCTGACATGGTAGAACGGTTCTTAGAGGTCTTTATGGATGATTTTTCAGTGTTTGGTTCGTCTTTCGATGAGTGCTTGCATCATTTGTCATTAGTTTTGACTAGGTGTAAGGAAAAGAATTTAGTGCTTAATTGGGAGAAATGTCACTTCATGGTTCGTTCAGGAATTGTTCTAGGGCATATCGTATCTTCGAAGGGTATAGAGGTAGATAGAGCCAAAGTTGACCTCATTAAAACTTTACAGGTCCCAAAAACCGTAAGAGATATTAGGTCATTCTTAGGGCATGCAGGTTTTTATCGTCGATTCATTAAGGATTTTAGCTTAATTTCTAGACCTCTTTGCAATTTGCTTGCAAAAGACGTTAAGTTTGTCTTTGATGATGCTTGTTTAGAGGCTTTTGAGAAGCTTAAGAATTTACTCACTACCGCCCCCATAGTCCAGGCACCCAACTGGAACCTACCCTTTGAGATCATGTGTGATGCTTCAGATTATGCTATTGGTGTTGTGCTAGGTCAGCGAGAGAAAATAAGTTACTTCATGTGATTTACTATGCTAGCAAAACTCTGAATGATGCCCAGTTGAACTATACCACTACGGAGAAGGAACTATTAGCTATTGTGTTTGCCTTAGACAAGTTTAGATCCTACCTCTTAGGTTCTAAGGTCATAATCTTTACTGATCATGCTGCTTTGAAGTATCTTCTTTCCAAGAAGGATACTAAACCTAGATTGATTAGATGGATCCTATTGTTGCAGGAATTTTCCTTAGACATAGAGAAAAAAAGGTGCAGAAAATGTAGTAGCAGACCACTTGTCTAGGCTTGTTGTGGATACCCTTAATGATTCTCCTCTGTTAGGGATAGTTTTCCTGATGAACAACTGTTCTTTGTTACCCAAGCACCTTGGTATGCGAATATAGTGAATTATCTTGTTACTGGTCGAATGCCCCAACATTGGGGTAAACAAGATCGTTCTAGGTTTTTAGCCGAGGTGAAGCACTTCTTTTGGGATGATCCTTATTTGTTTAAGTATTGTCCAGACCAGATTATTAGGAGATGTATACCTGAGAATGACCAGTCCAGTATTATTTCCTTTTGTCATGATCATGCTTGTGGGGGTCACTTTAGTGCTAAGAAGACTGCTGCTAAAATATTGCAGTGTGGATTCTATTGGCCTTCGTTGTTTAAAGACTCCCACGTTACTGTGTTACTTGTGAACGTTGCCAGAAATTAGGAACCATTTCCCGTAGGAACATGATGCCCTTGAACCCTATTTTAGTTGTTGAGGTCTTTGATGTGTGGGGTATTGACTTTATGGGTCCGTTTCCTAATTCTTTTGGTAACCTTTATCCTTGTCGCTGTAGACTATGTCTCTAAGTGGATTGAGGCGGTTACGTTAAAACCAATGACCATAGGGTTGTGATTGAGTTCTTGAAAAATAATATACTTACACGTTTTGGTACACCCGAGCTATAATTAGCGATGGAGGGTCGCACTTTTGTAATGGACCTTTTAGGCTTTTGATGAAGAAATATGGTATTACACATAAGGTAGCTACCCCATATCATCCACAGAATAGTGGTCAGGTAGAGGTTTACAATAGGGAGATAAAGCGTATATTGAGAAAACAGTTAATCCTAATCGGAAAGACTGGTCGTCTAGGCTTACTTATGCCTTATGGGCTTTACCGTACTGCGTTTAAGACCCCCAATTGGAATGTCTCCTTACCGGCTTGTGTATGGCAAGGCGTCATTTACCTGTTGAGTTAGAACATAGAGCTTATTGGGCTGTTAAACGCTAAATTTTTCACTTGACAAGGCAGGATCCCATAGGAAACTCCAGCTCAATGAGTTGGAAGAGATTCGTATAATGCTTACGATAGTGCGAAGGAGTATAAGAACAAAATGAAACTTGTGCATGATAAGAATATTTTAAGAAAGTCATTTTCTCCAGGTCAAAAAGTTCTTCTGTATGATACCCGCTTGCATCTTTTCCCTGGGAAGTTACGTTCTCGGTGGACGGGTCCTTTTATTGTTCGCACTGTCTTTCCTCATGGAGCTGTTGAGATCGAGACACCAGATGGTAGTAGTTCTTCGAAGGTTAACGGTCAGAGATTGAAACCCTTTTTAGAGCCCTTTCCTACAGGTGATGTTGAGGAGGTCCCTCTGGAGGACCCTGTTTACCCTTGATTGACCATCGAGGCGATTGTATGTTGTATATTAGTTTTTGATTTCTCTCTTCACCCAGGTACTATCTTTCCGACTTCTCTCTTTACTGATTCCTCGTGTTACCTTACTTTTTGGTATTGCTCTTTCATTAGAAACATTGAGGACAATGTTAGATTTAAGTTTGGGGGTGGGGAAGAAACTTTTTGTTAGCTTTTAGTTGCAATAAATAAACTCCAGAGCCTAGAAATTTATGCTTATTAAGGTTGGCACTAACCAATCTAAGTGGATGGGAACATCTTGGTTGTAGGAGTTGAGGAACCAATCTGATTAGATGGAAACATCTAAAGAGTCTATTCATAAAAGCACAGAGCTCAGGTGTTAGAATTAAAAAAAAAAACATGGTAGTTTCGCCATAACTCGTTGAATCCTAATCCCTTATGTTTTTATTTCTTAAGTGATTTGGTGGGGCACACGACTCAAGTTGTTACCATTGCTAGGGTGAAATAGGGTGATTGAGATACCAAAAAAAAAAAAGAGAAAAAAAAAGTTTGAGACCAGACCATCAGACCAACCGAAATAAAATCAATAAAGTCGACCACTGGTGCCCTTGTATATGCCAGTTTTGTTGACCTAGAGTTAGGTTTATCGACCACTGGTCCCCTTGTATATGCCAGTTGTGTTGATATTAGTCAGACCGGTATCTCAGTCCATTAGGATAGGTTCATCTTGGCAGAGGCCTTCAGACAGATATGGGAAACACAATTCACTTTGAACCATCTATTTTTCTCTTTATCCAGCCTCTTATTCTTTCCATGTGATTGGTTGACTCCGGTTATGATGTCTAGAAACTATCTGAGTAGAGCTATGTCACTTATATATGAATTTTAATATGCTGAGTGCAAACTCATGTACAGCAATTGGAATTTCGCATCAGGGACTTCCTCCTATAGTCAATGATTGTATGCCAACCAAGGAGATTCTTTAGTTCCTTCCAAGGTTCTGCTTAGATAGCTAGGGTCCGTAGTAAAGGTTTTGTAGGTACACCTCTGGTAAACCCTTCGGAAACAACACTCCGCCGTTAAGGCCACCTAGCGGTTTAACGGCTTGTTGCACGTGCTAAGTGTAGTCATTTTTATTTTTCTAGATTAGATTTGCTCGAGGAATAGCAAATAATAAGTTTGGGGGTATTTGATAGACACATTTTTGTGAACAAATTGTCCTCAATTTTCAGTATTGTTGGTACTCGATTTTCTACTTATTATGGTGTTTTATGTGTTTGTAGGTATTTTTGGAAAATAAACATTTTTGGAAAATTCGGCTCGAAAAGTTGGTATAGGCACCCGGAGGACACATGTTATTCGGACTCTCAGTTTTGGATAAGGGGCACCTAACTGATAAGGGGCACCCCAGGGAAACAACTGCTAATCGCACCCCGTTACTGGTTAAGGGGGCTCCATCTTCTTCCTTGATCTGAAAAGAAAAAATTGGCGGGAAATTTGGTTTCAACGGTAAAGGATTTATTATCTTTAAGATAAGAATATCTTCTTTCCTTACAAACATGAAGTTTTGAAGAAAAAGGAAGTTATCTTGTATTAAACAAGAAAGATATCCTTAGAAGATTTTATCTTGGATTTTATTCTGCGAATTAAAGAAGATATGGGTTTAGAAAATAAATATATAGAATAAAGAGAAGGAAAAATTCTGAAGATATTTTTAATTAAAAAGAAGAAGATTTTGGAGTTATGGAAGAATATATTTGAGTGATGTGTATTTGTGTGTATAAATATAGAGCTAGAGAGCACATTTGGGGAGAGTTTTTGGGAGAGAAGAAAATCACTGTTTTATCATTGTTTCTCCCATTTCATCTTTGTAAACACCCTTTGAGCAATAAAAATGAATTTTGAGCGTGTTTCCATGATGATGAGTTAATTCTCGCGCAACCAAGGGAATGGATGAAGCTATCTATGCATGAATGATTGGTAACAATTTTATTTTCTCTAATTTACAATTTATAATTCATTCAATCACCGCTTTAGCGGAGTTCTAAATGTTCACATAATTTTCTTAATTACTTGTGATTCAATTTGATAGATTATACTTTGTTTAATTGATTGATAGTCTATTCTTAGGGAATACAATTAATATTTGGGAATATGTTTGATTACGTGTGAATTAAGAAATAAAGGACTTAAAGGATAGTTAGAGTTTTGAAACATATTTGGTATCGTTCATTCATGTGTAATAATAGAATCTAGTGTCTTGGTTACTTTTAATATCTTGAAATCAATTTTGCAATAAGTTTTCTATTTTCAAGTTTTATAAGTCTAAAATCTTTTGCTTTCACAAGTCTCAACGAACTTATTACTACAACATCATTGAAAAACATATCAAGTAGTATTACAGGACAAAGAGAAGATTACTACTATACTCAAACACACAGATAAGGGACACCACTCATTACAACAGAACACTGAAAATATCACATAGTCTTATACTCCCCTTCAAACTTAGTATGAGTGAAATACATAAGCTTGGACACAAGAGTAAAGAAAAGATCTTTAGACAAACCCTTAGTGAATAAATCTGTCAGTTGTTGTAAAGAAGGAATAAACTTGATGAATAAAAACTTCTGTTGAACCAGGTCCCGAATGAAATGATAATCAATCTCTATATGTTTGGTTCTAGCATGGAAGATTGGGTTACAAGCCAAGCCACTAACACTTAGATTATCACAAAATAAAATGCAAGGTGTAGAAAGAGAAATACCATGTTCTTTCAGTAAGTAGGATACCCATAGCATCTCAGAAGAAGTGTTGGCCAGAGACTTCTATTCAGCTTCAGCTGAAGATCCGGACACAGTTGGTTGCTTCTTTGAAGTCCAAGAGATCAGAGAAGAACCTAAAAAGACTGAATAACCAGAAGTGTTTTTTCTTGTGTCGGGGCACCCTGCCCAGTCTGAATCTGAATATGCAGTCAGTGTACATAACTAAGAAGAACCCAATGTAATACCAGAACCCAAACTTCCCTTGACATACCTCAAAATTATTTTTACCAGTTGCAAATGAACTGGATAACATAGCTAACATCATAAGCTATGTCAGGCCTAGTGATGGTCACATACTGCAATCCACAATACTCCTACAGTAGGCTGGATCTTGTAGTAATTCACCAGAGTACAAAGAACATGTAGGACCTTTAAGTACAGGAGTACTGCATGGTTTGCAGTCAACCATATCAACCTTAATAAGAAGATCCATAGAATATTTCTTTTGTGTTAGAAGCATAGTGTTGGTGGAGACATTTCTGCCAATTTTCATTCCCAGAAAACAGTACAATAATCCTAAGTCCTTCATTTTGAACTCAGCACTCAGAGAAGCAATAAGAGATTGTAGTAAAGTATGTGAGCTACCTGTAAGGATGATATCATCCACATACAAAATCAGATACATGATGCCCTCTGGAGAGTTATACAGAAATAATGAATTATCACATTTTGATTGTGTAAAACCATACTTCTGCAAAAAAAACACTGAACCTCTGGGACCAAGCCTTGGGTTCTTGATTTAACCCATACAAAGACTTCTTAAGCTGACATACATGGTTTTCTTTACCTGGTAGCTTGAAACCAGGTGGTTGTTCCATGAAGACACACTCATTGAAATGACCATGAATTCATTTGACACATCAAGTTGTTGTATTTAGGATATTTAACAACTGGATTAAAGGTGTCTGTATAATCAACTCTATCTAACTGATCATACCCTTTAGCAACTAACCTGGCTTTGTGCCTCTCTATAGAGCCATCTGGATTGATCTTAAGTTTATGGACCCACTTACATCCCAAAAAATTCATACCACTATGATATGGAACATAATCCCATGTATCATTATCTATAAGAGCACCATGTTCTTCCTTTATAGCTCCAACCCGCACATGTATTTTACTTGCAGCTCTATAAGTCTTAGGTTCAGTTTCTTGTAATAATGAACTTAAGGCTGCAAAAAACAGGATGCTTAACTACATTGTTAATTACAAAATCAGGAAATAACTTAGGTTTTCGTGTCCCAGTTTTAGATCTAGTAATAGGAACATTGAGAAGTGGTTGAGTAGAAGGAACACGAGTAGATGTGGGAGTAGATGAACACAAATTAATAGGAGAAAGGGAAAAGAAGTCTCATCAAACACCACATGTCGAGAGATATAAATTTTCCCAGTAGAATTTTCATAACACATATAGCATCGATGACTGCTACTATAACCAATAAAAGTGCAAAGAAAATATTTAGGTGACAACTTATCATCTCTATATGCACCTAGATAGGGATAACAAGCTGATCCAAAAACTCTAAAGAAAGAATAGTCTGGACTTTTGTTAAACAAAACCTCAAAAGGAGAAAAATGATTCAATACTTTCATGGGAAATCTGTTGATCAAAAAGGTAGCACCCTGAAAAGCATCAAACCAAAAGAATTTTGGAAGACTAGCTTGAAACATAAGAGTGAGACCAACCTCTGTTATATGTCGATGTTTTCTCTCAGCAAGTCCAACATTAGAAATAAGTAAGAGCTTACCATTTCCAATCATCACATTAGCAGAGCCATTATACAGTGTTGAGTCAGTCAGGATTGAAGCATCACTAGTAATGTGGTTGGTAGCACCAGAATTTGGTATCCATTGTGCAGCAGCTAGGTAAACTGGCAGCATTGTCCTCAGATCATAAATTAAGCTCAATTCCTGCAAAAGCTTTTTGAACTGAAATAATTGAATCCCTATCAGGTGTGTATCGATAATAACGTCTACTCGCAGAGTGACTTCTCCTTTTGAAAATTTGACATTCCACAGTAGACCAATCTATAGTATTACCACCACCTAAATTTCCATTTCCATTTCTTGATCCACCACTATTGAATCCATTGCCAAGAGAAGTACCAGTACCATTGAATCCACCACCAGAGCTACTAAAACCTTGAACAAATGTGCTATTCTTGAAAGTACCTTTGTTCTTGCCATTCTTCTTATTATGACCACCAGACTGAGTGTTCTTGATATACATAACAGAATTCTCAGTATCAAATAAACTGTACATCTCAGAATCTTTATCTTTTATCCATTGTTGGTGATTAATCAACCGAGCTTTGATTTCAGCAAATGTGAAAGGTACCTCTCGATTGTGAGCAGATATAACGAAATTGTTGTATTCTCTACCAAGACTATTAAGAACGTGCATTATGATATCAGAATTACTCACTCGTTCATTAATAGCAGCAAGACTATCGGTAATTGACTTGATCTGATGAAGATATTCCTTCAAAGATCGATTTCCCCTCCGAATCGACTGAAGTTAGTCACGAAGCATAGATCACCGAGAAGAAAATTGAGTAGTGAATATAGTCTCAAGAAAATACCAAATCTGATGAGAAGTTTTCAATCCAAGAACATCATCTGAAATTGATTGAGTAAACGTCGCCTTCAAACAACTGGATACAAAACGATCCACCTCTCTGCAATACAACCACGCTGGATTCAGAACTTGAACACCATCAGTAAGAATAAAACTAGTAGGTTCTTGAATACTTCCATCAACATACTCAAATAAATCGACAGAGATCAGCATAGAATCAAACTGATCTTTCCGCAAAAGATAGTTTGAATGATCTAATTTCATAGAAATAATATTTTTGATATTAGTAAAAGGAAGTTTTAAATTGTAGAGATCTTGATTAGAACCTTCACAAGATTTATCTTGAGGAGTAATAGCGGAAGACGAAGCTCGAGTAGTAGCAGGCATAGTGTTGGATAAGAACTCACAGATCATTCAACTGAAGAATCAAACTGTCAAGAACGCAAATCTTGATGAAATCAAGATGAGGAAACATATATAGGTAGATGAAATGATACGAAATTCTACAAAGAATCTGAAAAATATGCAGTAATTTGATCAAGGACCAAATTTGAGATATGAGATATTGTTGTTGTTTGAGAAACACAAACTGAAATTGTGGTGAGAAATTTTTGTGTGAGAAATCAAGAAACTAACCTAATACGATACCATGTAATCAGAGTTCTAGGAAAGTAAAGTTTTATTAATGGAATATTCTCAGTGATCCAAAAGAAATCACAGTACATGGTATTTATCCTATCTATTACAGACACGTATAGTAATACTATTACAGGACAGACAGAAGATTACTAATAAACTCAAACACACATATAAGGGACACCACTCATTACAACAGAACACGGAAAATATCACATAGTCTTATACTTTTGCATCCGGTGAAAATGACCCTTTATTCCCTTTGTTCGGGTTGGGTGGTTTTGGGTGTGAGCTAATTGCACCATTTAGACCGCGAGTGCTGCAGACATTAGATGTCCCGCCGGCGTAGCCAGACCGCCTAAACGCCCTTGTTACCAAGGGGATACTTTTGCATCCATCGATCCAATTTTTTTGCAAAACCTGCCGAAAGAGATGTAAAATACTAAGTCAATAACTAATAACAACATTAAAATTTCAAACCTCAATACTGACATCAACATGTTTTTCTTTTCACCTTCAAGTTCCAAAAGATGAAAACAGGGAGGATCAGGTCTGATAAATCTACATGACGTAAGCAAGTTCTAAATCTTTGAGTTTTCAATTTGGTGTCAGATGCAATTCTTTGTTCCTCTTAGTAAATCTAGTTCTATTCAAATCATTTACCCGTTAGTGTCTATCATTGGATTTCCAATTTCTTTTATCAAGATTGTCATTAATTCATGCACTTAAACTACAAGATTCATTACTATTGAAATCAACAGAAGAAAAAATCAAACACCACATTCAAGATTATCAAACCAGTTGTTGATGGTGAATTTTAGTTAAGGGCTAAAATTATAAAACCAAAAATAATATGCTGACGTTCTGCAAAGGATAAAGCCATTTGATAAGCGATGAGCGCAAAATTTTTGAAGCATTTCAATAAATATACAAAATTCACCCAGAATGGTGCATGTAGCAACAATCCCAAATATTCTGTGAATTTATAGCATTATTAATTAATGCATGGATTGCCTAGTATTTCCTGTGTTGTTCTCAGCAGAACTCTCACTATTGGTGTGGCATTATGACTGAGTGTTACTCTCAGCAGAGTAACATGAATCTCCAAGTGACAATAGTGAGGTATGCACGAAATACCCGTACAGGCAACATCACTCTCTGACAAAAAGAATTTCGAATCGATGCGCTTTCAGCCCGATCGAACGTATTTAATTTCCTTAAGGGAAATATGGATTGTCCGTGTCAGTCTCAGAAACGATCACGGCCACGCAAGTTGACCGCATGATTTAACCATCCTAGACGAACCCTAGCAGGAGATCACCGTGATGACCACCTGCGGGCCCACTGATGCCCTAGACGGTCGAACATCACACTTTGCATCCCAGCGTACCAAACTCCAGCCCCAAAATAGGGTGGCCGTGTTGATTTGGAAGAAGCTCGGATGAGCAAGACTGTTCAAGGAAGTCTTAAAACGATCGTGACCGTCCAACTTCACCAGCCTGATTGGACGGCTTAGATCAGACCATGAAAGATTAAGGAGGCGCTAACATACACATTGGCGGGCTCACTCTATCCCTACCTGATCGGTTTGCTCACGACGTGGTCATGGAGCCATGAACGTTTTCCCGAAAAACGATGGGCGTGATGCTTTTCAAGGGTCACGAAAATTCCACTAATGTCTTAAATTGATCATAACCATCCAACTTAGCCAGCATATTTGGATGGCTTAGATCGTACCTAGGACCATCAGGGAGCTGCACATATGTTCACCGTCAGCCCAACGTGGGACCCGCACGATCGGACTCTCCAAAGGAGAAGCATAGCTTGCCAAACCATTTGGCCAAAGTCACGTATACGTGACTGTTTCAAAACCCTAATTAGCGGCGTTGCATACCTGTGTTCGATCACGACCATCCATCTTTGCCAGCGTGGATGGAGGGTGTAGATATAAACTTAAGAGGTCCCAAGAGTGGCAACATGATCACTATAGGCCCACCTTTACATGAATCCGTCCGGCCTAGTCAGACTAGGACTCGGCGCCTCGAAACACGCTCCCTAAAGTGGCATGTCACGCAGCCTTTAAATCCTTTGCGACAATGGATTTCTGTCGCAAATCGATCACGACCATTCATCTTTTCCAGTCAAATTGAGTGGCCTAGATCGAGCCTTCACGAGACGTAGAGGTATAGGCGTGTACGACAACGAGCCGTCTCCGCGCATGACCAGTCGGACTCAACAAAATCGGCACTCATGTTTGGATTCGGTCAAGCCAAAGAGGGATGCTTGCGCACCTCCTTAAAACCTTAAAATTCCATCAATGGTCACAAATATATGTCGTAAACCATCTTGTCCGTCCAACTTTGCCAACTTGGTCGGACAACCTAGGTTAAAGACTAGGCAACCAATGAAGCATCTCGATGATCACCGTCCGCCACTCTACCACAGGGAGTCATCGACCAGAGGATTGCTCAACCGTGTGACCTCCCAACGATCACTCGAAGATGGTTGGACGTGATGCTGTTTTAAGACGCCTAATCCGCGACTTATTCGGTTAAGCTTTAAAAACAGCGATGCTTCATACATATTGATTGTTTTCGATGAATTACATGCATCAAGCATACAAGATTCCTTAAATAACTTAGTTATTTAACTTAATAGCACCGTATGCTATTTCCTACGGTGGGTCCCACGATCCGCTCATTTGAGACATCAAGCATGTCACAAACTGGGGGATACTTACTGGGGTATTGGTATGGCAGTTTATAGCGTGCAGCACGCAACGCGCCATTACAAAAACGTGTCAGGAAAAGGTGTACGGTTAACAGTGATGAGGGAAGTGGGCAAAGGTGTGATCGTGTGACAATCACCACTCCTACACGACCCCACTACTCCATCACTTCACCTCTTCCACTTCCTACGAGATGAGGGTTGCGCTCAATGACTTGTATAAATAGGTCCTTCACCTATTTACAAACAACACACACAGAAAAACCCAAGTCTTGTCATCAGTATCCAGAAAACACCCAGAACTGATAGCTTTTATTGTGCAAGCCAGTTCATCATTCTGATACAAGTCATAAACAGCCAATACCTTCATAATATTAACACCTTCTTCGCTTCCCTCCCTAAGATCAACCCCATCTCCTTGACTTTGTGACCGAAGCAAGTCTAGAATTGCCATTTCTTGGTTTAGGCCAGAATTGTACAGATTGATCTCTCGAATCAAAAGTACTCCCGTGCAGTGCATTTGTTTAGGGTTTAAATTCGTTTCTCATCCACACACCCAAATTTACTAAAAACGGCAGAAGCAGTTTTCACCCATAAACAATTGGCGACCACAGTGGGAGATTAATCTCTCGGTTGTGAAGTCAATTTCTTCAATACCCAATCCCATTTGGCTGATTTCAAAATGGTTGGTCTTAGGACTCCCTCAACAATTTCAAATCCCGATCGAAGTTCCCCTAATGAAGATACCCCTCTTCCCAATGGTGTACCTGATGGTATAACCGGAAGAATCCCAACATTGATCGAGTTAGCAAGGGTGCAGGAGATTCACACGAAGAACATGGACTTGATCAAAGAAACAATAAACGGCATACTCAATCTCCTTATCAAGATGACATCAGATATGAGCGGTTCTCTTGTCACGGAGATTTCTACACTGGGGACTGATCCTCGCAACGATCCTCCTCAAGTCTTCATTATGAACCAGAGGCCAGTAGATCAGGAAGCGGCTTCTCTAGTGTAAAGTTTATGCGAACTTTTACACCTCTTGAAGAATCAGCGGGGGGATACGTTTGCTGAAATCAACCAGATAACCCTAGACGTGCATTTAACTCTTTTGCGTCTGGAAGCCTCGAAAACACCAGAGATTTCTGTGAATAATGTCATATTTACATAAGAATACATGATGGCAGAAGAAGGTCACAACCGGGCCCTACATGTTACCACACGCATCAAGGATTCATATTTATGAAGGGCCCTCATCGACATGGGAGCATCTTCGAACGTGATTACTCGCAAGACACTCAGGAAGGCCAAGGTTCGACCAAGCAAGATCGTGCGACAGCCTACCATGATGACATACTTTGAAGGAAACCAAACCAATACGTACGGGTATGTCAATCTGAGTTTATTTGTAGGGCTCTTCCAATCAAAGGTGAAATTCGAAGTCATAGAAAATGAGCCGGACTACCATATGATACTGGGAAGACCATGGCTTCATGACAATAGGATCGTCCCCTCGACATATCACCAATGCCTGAAGACTATGCTGAACAAAAAAGTCGTTCGTATTCCTGCATCATTGCCTCCTTACGCACCAATATGTGGAGCGGAATTGTTTGAACCAAGAGAAACTCTGCGGGAAGAATCAGACAAAGTTCATTGCACCCCACTCCCCACGTGGGCGTCAATCCAGGTAGAGAACCGACTTGCATCATTGAAGGCTAAGTCCTACGATGCATCTTTGCTGACAATACATACCAATTATTCTTCATCATGTGAAGCCACGACCCATGCTCACATTAAGAGGGAGCGAACTTTTGTGGCGAGCCGTGATCAGAAAGGGAAAACCGTGTACCGACGCCGCTATTAGAAATTAACATGGGAGACTGTTACCCAGTCTCTCCGCCCAATGGAATGCTACAACAACGACGAGCCATAATAAGAAGTGCTAGATGCTCCACGACAGCTGCAAGATGGCACCAATTCCACAACTGATGAAATCTAAATCGTTAACATCGGGGAATGAGGAATTTCCTAGGCATATCTCCACCAACTCAACCTTGTGTACCGATGAACGCACGAAGATCGTGGAACTTCTAAAAGAGTACCAGGACATATTCTCTTGGACGTATGAATAAATTCCCAGTTTATATGAAAAATTGGTCACCCATCATCTACATGTCATACTCGGATCCAATCCGGTTAAACAGTCTCCGAGACAGTTCAGACACGAGGTAGAAAAGCAAATCAAGACTGAGATTCAGAAGTTGCTAGCAGCTGGCTTCATCAAACCCATTCATCATCCAACATGGTTGGATGATGTGGTTCCGGTAAAAAAGAAAAATGGATAGATCAGGTGTTGTGTGGATTTCATAGACTTGAATAGATCCTTCCCCAAAGATGATTTTCCTCTACCTAACATCGACATGTTAGTGGATGCCACCAGCGAACACGGCGTGTTCTCCTTCATGGATGGATATAGCGGCTACAATCAGATAAGGATGTATGAGCATGATGCGAGTAAGGAAGCTGTTCGAACTCCTCTCGGAAATTTTTGTTAACGTAATGTCATTTGGTTTAAAGAATGCCGGTGAAACGTATCAACGCGCTATGACGGAAATCTTCCACGACATGATGCATAAGCAAGTTGAAGACTACGTGGATGATATAGTAGTCAAATCAAAATCTCGGGAGGCCCACATAGGAGTCTTATGACAAGTGTTCGAGTGCCGTGAATACAAGTTGAAGATGAATCCTTTGAAATGCATTTTCGGCGTTTCTTCAGGAAAATTTCTGGGATTCCAGGTGACTGGTGAGGGAATCAAAGTGGACCTATCCAAGACCCAAGTTATCCTCACGATGCCGCCTCCGCGAACAATGAAGGAACTCCAAGGCTTCATGGGAAAGGTGAACTACATTCGACGTTTTATACCTGGTCTATCCCAGCTTGTTGCTTCATTCACCCCCTTGCTGAAGAAAGGAGCAAGTTTCGTCTAGACCGCACTACAACAGGAAGTGTTTCGGAAGATTCAACGAATATTGTCATCTCCAAATCATCACAAAGGGTTCGCCTATTATATCATCCCGGACGAGAGCGAGCACGGGACATCTTCAGATTTACTAAAGCTGACACCTCAAGGGAGCAGCCTCAAGAAGATAGAAATGTCCGCAACATCAATGTGAGACACTTTCAGAATTTCTTCTCCCGTAGAAGAAGTAGTTGCGTTACCAAAGGAGATTGAACCTGGGACTTAAGAGGTACATACATATTCTCCATGAAAAGAGCTTCATCATATTTTCAGAGCCTATTAGTTAAGTCATTCACATGAATGAACTTCCCTACTCCTCAAAGACACAATCCAAAGGTGATAATGGCAGAGGAGTGTGACTGGGGACTGCTTAGCACTTCCCATCTCAAAGATGGCGAATTTAGAGAAATGCAAGCATACTATCATTATAATTCCAATATGTCCAAAGACGAGGATATACTCAAGAGAGCAGACGTATTTTCAAAGACCAGTGATATTCTTGGACGTCTATGAAACGCAACGCAGATGTAAAGACGGCCTCATGAACCCAGCGTGACAACATCCATCAAGTCGAAGGCTCAGTGGATACTCGTGGGCAGGGGACTTTCCCCCTCTTTTTCATTCCATGAGGCAACATCAAGGAAGCTATCGGTTCCATCATTAGCTTCTCCCTCGAGACAAGATCTACCACTATATGAAGACCGCCAAGTTCGTGACCGTAGTTATCACGCCTCTTCCTGCCAGTATTTTCTGATCACAGCTGCAGCTAATTAAGAACCGTTGTTCGTTTGTTGATACCAGTGCCCGAGCTTCACCATAGCAACAACCACTACGGACAGAGATAATCCGAACTTCTGCATATTTTATTTTCCCACGGAGAAGTAATAGAGTCACGGGGGAGAGATGGCGATATATTTATTATGGTAAACTCACCGACCATACAAGATAGAACCATATAAATCACGCTTGGGGACTGAGGCTCAGCATGAAATTCCTTCGCCGTCAGTCAGTGAATTCTTCAACACAAGAGAGATGGTCAATCAAGGAGCATGTAATTCACAAGGGAAAATTAAACTTAAGAAGAAGCCGCTTCAACACTCTCTCCGGGACCCTCCTTGACGTTCGCTTGAGAAGCTGCTTCAACACTCTCCCCGGGACCCGCTTTGACGTTCGCTCCAGAAGCTGCTTCAACTCTCTCTCCAGGAGCCGCCTTGACATTCACTTCAGAAGCTGCTTCAACACTCTCTCCGGGATCCGCCTCGACTTTCACTCCAGAAGCTGATTCAACGCTCTCTCTGGGATCCGCGTCGACGTTTTCCCCAGAAGCTTCTTCAACGCTCTCTTCAGGAGCCGCCTCGACGTTCGCTTCAAAATCCGCTTCAACACGTTTTCTTTACGGAAGCTACATCACCGTTCTCTTTGGGAGCTGCTTCAAAATATTTTTCAGAAATTGCTTCAACGACCTTTTAAGGATATTACTCATGATAGGGCTCGTCCTCATCAGATTCGGGGATTACGAAATCGTCATGAATAGTTTGAGCAACCATATGCCTAATCTACCTGGGGCCGACCGATATCATGCTAGGGGAACGCTCACCTGGAAACCTCTTGAGCATGACATGCTCCAAGGATAGGACGACCCATCTCTCCTGGTAACATCTAACTTTGTCTCATAAGTTTTATCTTTATTTTTCACCATCTAATGCCTACCCAACAATAGTTCAACCATTGCGTGCTAGGCAGGGGACTTAATGTTGATGGTGGATTTTAGTTCAAGGCTAAAATTGTAAAACCAAAAATAATATGCTGACGTCCTGCAAAGGATAAAGCCATTTGATAAGCGTTGAGTGTAGAAAACCTCTCGCTTTATTTATTTGAAGAAATTCAGTAAATATACAAAATTCACCCAGAATGGTGCATGTAGCAACAATCCCAAATATTCTGTGAATTTATAGCATTATTAATTGATGCATGGTTTGCCTAGTATTTCCTGTGTTGTTCTCAGCAGGACTCTCATTATTGGTGTGGCATGATGACTGAGTGTTACTCTCAGCAGAGTAACATGAATCTCCAAGTGACAATAGTGAGGTATGCACGAAATACACATACATGCTACATCACTCTCTGACAAAGAGAATTTTGAATCAATGCACTTTCAACTCGATCGAACGTATTTAATTTCCTTAAGGGAAATCTGGACTGTCCGTATCAGTCTCAGAAACGATCACGGGCACGCAAGTTGACCGCATGATTTAACCAGACTAGACGAACCCTAGCAGGAGCAGGCGATCACTGTGATGACCACCGGCGGGCCCCCTTAGCTGATCTCACCCACAACTAAGAGTTGCTACGACCCAAAGTCGAAGACTTTAATAAACAAATCTGTATCACATATAAAAGTATATAGAATAGATAAATCTGTCTTCCACAGATAAACCTACAAGTTTTTGTTCCGTCTTTTGATAAATCAAGGTGAACAGGAACCAATTGATAACCCGGACTTATATTCCCGAAGAACATCCTAGTTGAAAAAGCGTGGGTCTAACAACACCGCCCTATATTTCACTTAGCAATCTGTATTGAAAAACTCCAATATACTTTTTATGAGAATCAACTAGACAGTCAGACTCAATCAATAGAAAAGTATATCAAAGAGTTTATATCTCAATCTCTCGATTTGATCTTTACTCAAGCAAATAGAAATCTGCGAGTCTTTATCAAAGAGAGATAAACTTGGACGGTACCAAAGACCAATATCTAAGGATCAATCAATATCAATCAACAACCGTTAGGTCGGACTCTCCGATTGGTTGATCTAAACGTACAACTTGTATTATTTCAATTATATAACAAATATACTGCGGAAAAGAAATAACACAGACACCAGAAGTTTTTTAACGAGGAAACCGCAAATGCAGAAGAACCTTGGGACCTAGTCCAGATTGAATACACACTGTATTAAGACGCTACAGACACTAGCCTACTCCATGCTAACTTCGGAATAAACTGTAGTTGAACCCCAATCAGTCTCCCACTGATCCAAGGTACAGTTGCACCCCTACGCCTCTGATCCCAGCAGGATAATGCGCACTTGATTCCCTTAGTTGATCTCACCGACAACTAAGAGTTTCTACGACCCAAAATCGCAAGCTTTGACAATAAACAAATCTGTCTCACACAAACAAGTCTATCAAAGGATCGATCTGTCTCCCACAGAAAAACCCTAAAATTTTTGTTTCGTCTTTTGATATAAAATCAAGGTGAACAGAAACCAATTGACAATCCGGTCTTATATTCCCGAAGAACAGCCACCTCACAACAATCTTAATAGTATAGTAACGAAACAAGCCGTCGTGGAATCACAAACGATGAGACGAAGATGTTTGTGATTACTTTTTATATATTTCCTATCAGAGAGGTTAATCTCAAGCCAATCAATCTGATTGTACTCGTACGATAGAAGATGCAAGATTAGAACACACAACTACGATAAAAGTAGTATCGGTATGGCTTCACAATCCCATGAAGTCTTTAAGTCATTAACCTAGTTTTAGAAGAAGAAAATCAAAGTTTAAAGGAGAACCGACTCTAGCACGCAAACTAGTATCACACATAAGGTGTGGGGATTAGTTTTTAGAGTTGCTAGATGTCCCCTTATATAGTCTTTCAAATCAGGGTTTCGCCTTGCTCACAAAAAAAACACTACCCACCGTTAGATGAAAACCTGATTTAGATTCAAGCTAAAATATCTCAACCGTTAGATCGAAATCTTAGCTTGTTATACACAAATGAAATGCACACTTCTAGGTTTTTTAACCGCACCCAAATGTGTACATTGTTGGTTCAACAATAGTCAACCAAAAGGTTAGCCATTTGAGCATTTCATACAAACCATATTCTTCTTCACCATAACTAGTTCAAATTACTCATATAAACTAGTTAGAGAGTTGTTCAATTGCAAGGAAATATCTTGTACTACACAAGACACAATTGAAGAAAAAATAATTTGATTCACATGAATCGGTTCATGAAATTTATAGCCACGGTTTGCAAAAGCATTCCTTAGTCTTTATAAGTTTAAGTTCAGAAATCATCTTCAGATATATAACCTTCTCAAGTTCGCAGACTAGGTTCGCGGGCTTAAGTTGCTGGGTAGAGTTTACAAACTCCAGCATAAATTCTCGGGTTTGAGAACTTCGCCGGTTAGCTTCACGCAAGTAGTTTGTCAACTCCAACAGAAATTCTCGGGTTTGAGAACTTCGGCAGTTCGCGGACTTGAGGTCATGGCAAGAGTTTACAAACTCCAGTAGAAATTCTCGGGTTTGAGAACTTCGCCGGTTCGCGTACTTGGCTCATGCAAGAAGTTTTTTAACTCCAGTAGAAATTCTCGGGTTTGAGAACTTCGGCAGTTCGCGGACTGAGTTCGCGGACTTAGCTACTATCCAT
Organism: Papaver somniferum; assembly: GCF_003573695.1. Taxonomy (NCBI): domain Eukaryota; kingdom Viridiplantae; phylum Streptophyta; class Magnoliopsida; order Ranunculales; family Papaveraceae; genus Papaver; species Papaver somniferum. Next base: position 17,322,779 of record NW_020620825.1, on the reverse strand, counting down.
TCTTCCAGTATAGGACTTATGCACATATGTGTTTCCACAACATACTTATGTCCATTATTGGTTATGTAATCTAAACTCTCATTCCAATCATTGAAACATTCTTAGAGGACGTTATACAGTTGTTACACTATTTCTCGTCAAAGAAATTTTCAAGGTGATTGAAACATATCATGACTTGCGTCACTAGGTAAAGAAAAACATGATCGAAGCGAAACGCTTACCAACACATATTTAGAGATATAGATAGGCGAGGTATACTCGGCACGAAATACCAAATGTATATAATCTAAGTCTATATATATAGCATACGACTTTTGTCTCAAGAAGTAGGAGATAGAATACATATACTTTGAGTGACAAATAAGTTCAAGTCTTCACATACCTTTTTGTCGAGAAGTTCCACCAGTTCCTTGATTGGTTCTTCTACTTGTAGATGAATCGCCATGAAGTCCTTGAGCTCAACTAAACTTACTATCCTAGTCCGAGACTTATCTATAATAGACTAGAAATCAAGACTTATAGTTTTGATCACTAACATTGAAAAACATGCTTGATATAGCAATGCATGCGAGTTCAACCGAGCAGTGCTCTAACAATCTCCCCCTTTGTCAATTTTAGTGACAAAACTATCAATACATATGGAATACAAAAAGACAATGAAAATTTAATAGCTCCTATCCCACATGTCTAATCTTCAACATTCCTTGAAATCTTCGTCCTTCCAAGTACTCCAATGATCCCAAAGGTTGTAAGTTTAGCATCACCGTTGTTGAAGATCCGTAGCTATAAGAATGAGAAAGCATCGGTCTCGATCATTTTTATATAGTGTCATAGTATTATTACACAGTGTCAAAGTCCAATTGTATCACAACTTCAACAATAATACTATGGCGATATGTATCACTCCCCCTTAGTCAATACTCCATCTCGATCATGGAAACCACTCCCCCTTACACAATGATCCGAAAACCATATGTATTTGTAGTGTGAACTACATATTAATTCTCCCCCTTTTTGTCAATAAAATTGGCAAAGGTACAAGAACGGGATCACAATGAAATTTTCATAAGAGATATTTCATGACTAAAAGAAAGAAACACACATCATCTTTTTTATATGCAAACATATAGCCGAAGCTAATAGCATTCATCAAGGAGTTTAAAGATACAAGATAACCCCTCTAAAATTCCACAGCCGCACACCCCTCAAGATATGATCATTAAGCACAAGTTCAAAATAACTCTCCCCCATTTGATGTCATTCCCAAGGGAACAACAAGAGCGACCTTAATTTCAAGAGAAACAAAGGATTTTTATTGGACACCAAAACCATAAGAATGATTTTTATATCCAAAAAACTCAATTAAACTAATCACAAGTAAACCCATGATTAATTTAATCGGGATACACAATCAAATTAAACACAACAAGTGCTCAACTTAATTGATTATGCTCAACATAAGAAAACTTACGGAACATATGACTAACATAACTATTAGAAAATGATTAGGATAGATGTTCATATACTCAACACAAGAGAAATTATGGAATATATGAATGCTCAACTAGACTAATTACAAGAGAACCCATAATTAATCTAATTGGAATACACAATCAAACTAATCACAAAAGTAATCAATTTAATTGTCATTTTTTTTGCTCGACATAAGAGGACTTACGGAGCAATAACTAAATAACCAAACAAGATGATTAATTTAGTTCACAAATGCTCAACATAAAGTACCATATGGAATAACCAACCAAGCTAATCAAACTTAGTTGTATCGTTCTCAAACATATGACACATTTCGGAGCCTCACAGTATTACATAAAATTTGGATCAATGAAGATCAATACTGTGGTATACACAAAGATTCATTCTATCTTCCATCACTACTTGCATAACGATATTTAATAGACATCATCCTTGAACACAAAAGATTTTAAGTTATCATCCATCAAAGAATGGACGATATATGCTTAAGTTTTGTAGTTGTCAAAAGTCTATTCATCCTTAAATCAATACATGGATACCGATCATGAACGACTTTACTTTTGATAAAATATGGGACAACATAGTTCACGGACGTAAACACCAACATCCCATAACAAATTGCAATATAACAAATCATAAAGATTAAATACTGCAAACCATCATCCTCCAAAATATTTTTAGAATTTAAAAACCAATAAACCTAAAAAATAATACACGAAGATGAAAATAATAGCTATGTGTAGTCACAATCATTGATGTTCAAAGCACTAGTTATTCTTCCTACTAAGCCAAAAAGAAGACATACTAGGCGACAATTTCTTTGAGAAATTCTTTATCATTACCGAACTCCTTGTCATCAACCGCCATCGGTACATAAGTTTCGTGGAGAAATGAGTTAATATCAACAAACCATCTTGGTTGGTGATGTCGAACCAAGACTTTCTGAATTTCCAAAGATCTTAAGACGCAATCCTTTATTTCACGAATCTCCTTTCTAACTTCGTTCAACTCATCAAGAACATCGGAAAATTTCTAAGAGTTAGAAGGGACAACTCTTGGCTTTCTTATATTCCTTCTTTTTCTTTTCAAGGACGAGTTTATTGGAGATTTCTCTTTTTCCTTGATTGATGGCTAAAAAATCATGTTGACATCTTTTCCATCCAAAGACATGATGCTTTGAGAACAACTATTACCAACTGGTTTTTGTGAAAGGAATTCATAATCTCAACAAGCAGTCTTGAGAAAAAAATATCAAAGGAAAAAGGAATGATGGATTCGAAACCTTTAAACAGGTTCGTGGGCGTCCAACTCTAAACCCTATAAAGAGTAGAATTGTCGATAATAACCCTTTTCTTTTATTTGATAGACATAAAAAGAACATACCTAAAAAAAACTTTTTCTAAAGCATGTGCGTTCAAAACCTTGTCTCTTTTGATCAGGCACATGAGACAAGATTTACCAAACAACACAATTAATTTGTGTTGTGGTGAACAACAATTTTTCCACCATTTTCCTCATTAGAGGAATCCTCTGAATTCTGCCTATCAAAGCGATTTGACCATACCTTCTTCTCTAATGGTCTTATTTTGTCTTTGGAAACCAACTTCTTAGATGAAGATAAAATCCTATATACCTCGGCAGTCTTCTGAGCCAGTTTAAGCTTCCTTGCCAATCGATTTTCTCTTCGTTGAAGTTTGTTGGCGTGCCTCACTTGATGTTTGTACTTGTAACATATTGATAGTTCATGACCCTTTTGAGGATAGAACGAGCACATCAACCTTGGATTGTATTCAGGAATCTGTGGTGTGAACACAGCTAGACACAAAGTAGATCCTGAAACATTACAATCAGAGTTTCCAAAGGATGGGTCAATCGATTCTTCCAGCTTGATTGGATTCTCAACTTCACCGAACCCATCAAGATTGATATATGTATTTCTACAACTATCAAAATCAATGTTCTCGCATAGAAGACCGACACTTGATTTCCTATCTTCATCAGAATCATAGATTTCAGACATCTCATCAAGTGTTACAACAAGACCTTTGTTTCCAGTGTATTTTCTCCTATTAGGGATTTCGTTTGCAAAATGACCAAACCCTTTACACTTAAAGAACTGTGGCATATCCTCGTCATCAGCCTCGTCAGCATCCCTGTTTTTAGGAGGGGCGCGATTATGAGGTTTATCTGACGACCTAGGTTTGTCTCTTGAAAACCGTTTACTTCTCTTCAATAGAATATCCCTAAACTGTCTTGTGATCAAGGAGACTGATTTGTCAAGATCTTCATCCGAAAAATCATCCTCAGACTGATCATCCTCAGAGACATAAACACTTTTACTTTTATCAAGTAATTTCGTGTTCTTCTGTGCTTTAAAGGAAACATCCTTCCCGATTTTGGATGTATGCTCATGATCAAAGATCTTTAGCTTTCCAACCAAAGAATTTCTGGAAAGATTATCGAGGTTATTTCCCTCAACGATGGCATGCTTTTTAGACTCGTATCTAGATGGCAGCGATCTGAGAATTTTCACCACAATGTACTTTTCAAGAATAGTCTTACCCAATACAAAAAATGCATTAAAAATTTCAGACATTCTGTGATTAAACTCATCAAATGTATCTTCATCTGCCATACGAAGGGTTTCCCAATCGGAATTAAGGTTTTGAAGCCTAGCTTCCTTTTCAATGGAGTTACCTTCAACTACAGTTTTTAAGATATCCCAAGCGTCTTTAGACCGAGTGAAGTTAGACACATGGTGCTGAAGATTTGGGGTAATAGCATGTATTATGGCATGGTTGGCATGCCTTGGCGCGGAGATGTAGCTTGCAGGGCATGCCATTGGCACATGTGGTGTGGCTAGCATGGTTAGCATGCCTTGGCGCGGAGACGTGGCTAGCATGGTTTGCCTTTGGCATGGTGGTGTGGCTGGCATGCTTGGTATTCCTTGGCGCGGAGACGTGGCTATCATGGTTTTCCTTTGGCACGGTGACGTGAGAATTAGGGTTTGGCATAGATGAATTCGGTCAATGTTAAGGGTTCTGCCGTGGAACATGACTCCTGTGTAAAAAAAAGGTACCCTGGTAATTCTTACGTAGGCATGATGATTGATCCAATAAATGTGCTGATGATTATAGTGACGTCATGTCAGATGTACAGTTTTACGATTTTAACCCTAAGCTAAAAACCACCATCAACATTAAGTCCTCTGCTTAGCTCGGAATATGAGCTTTGTTGCGAGGTAAGCATAAGATAGTGACGGGAAGGGACAAAAATCGAAATGATAAGGCATGAAAAGATGGTCAAGAAGATCCGACTAACCTTTTTCGAGAGGTAGGGAGAGTTCGTGATTCTCGTGTTAGAGGCCTTGCATAGATTCTACTTGTGGTGTTGCTGGATAGACCATGAAGTGGTGAGATGTAGATTGTAGGATTGGAATGGGAGATGCAGGCGTTGGTCGGCTTGGAACGGGATCCGCAGGCGTCGGTCAGCTTGGAATGGGAGCCGCGGGAGTCGGTCAGCTTGGAATGGGAGCCGCATGCGTTGGTTGGCTTGGAACGGGAGCCGCAGGCGTTGGTCGGCTTGGAATGGGAGCCGCAGGCGTCGTTCGGCTTGGAATGGGAGACGTCGGCGTCGGTCGGCTTTGAATGGTAGCCGCAGGCGTCGGTCGGCTTGGAATGGGAGCCGCAGGCGTTGGTCGGCTTGGAATGGGAGCGGCAGGCGTTGGTCGGCTTGGAATGGGAGGAAACTGGCTTCGGTCCGCGGAATGGTGGAAACTGCCTTCAGTCCGCAGAATGGTGTAAACTGGTTTCGGAACTTCGGCTACCAAACATTGGTGATGACGCTGGAACTTCGGTTATCAAATGGTAGTGATGGCGCCTCGCAACTTTGTCTAAATTAGGGTTTGGCATGCCGAAACCCTAATTAGCGCCCCTTACTAGAATCGTTGTAGAGTTCTCGTACAAACTCGGATTTTGACTATCCTCCCCTCCATCTGACCGGAAAAGAATTTCCTATCTCCCAACGTGGAAATATTTAGGTTTTGAGCTAGTTTAGGAGGTGAAAACGGCCTGACAATGAAACTCAGGAAGAATTCAGGAGGGATGTTGCGGGCCAGTGGAATGATGTCAACTGGCTTCAGTTCTGTGGAAGGATGACGACTGGCTTCAGTTTCGTGGAAGGATGGGAACTGGTTTTGGAACTTCGGATACCATACGGTGGTGATGGCGCTGGAACTTCGGCCACAAAACGATGGTGATGACGCCGTCAAAATCAGGGTTTGGGATGCCGAAACCCTAATTAGCGCTCCTTCCTAAATCATTGTAGAATTCTCGTACGAACTCGGATTTTGACGCTCCGCCCCTCCATCTGACCGGAAAAGAATTTCCTATCTCCTATTAAGGGAATATTTAGATTTTGAGCTGTTTTAGGAGGTGAAAACGTCCCGACAGTGAAACTCAGGAATAATGCAGGAGGGATGTTGCGGGCCCGGGGTAACATAGTCGCGCCGAGTCATCTATTCCCGTTCATGGAGCAAGAAGGAAACTTTATTCCGTGTAAACTCTATAAACTCCATCTGTATGAAAAGAGGTATTGACCTTCTTCTTTTCTCTGTTGCTCGTCCGGATCCGTGCTTTCATCTGCAGTGTCTCTCTAGTGGATTCCAAAATTTACCAAACTCCATTGCATTCTTGGGAAGGATGGATGTGGTTGCGTTGTCGGCCCATCCTTAATTTTAAGTTGTTCAGTGCCTGTACCTTCTGATCGCGATGACAGTATGTTGTGGATGCTTGTATGGTCGAAATCTTCCGGAGCCACTAGATGAAATAGATGAGTTGGGAGACGTTTCGTTACCGACGTGCTGCTATCAAGTCTTCAAGGACTTTGTTCCAAGAGACATCCTTCGAACCATCTTCTGAATCTTGGACTATCGTATGGAATGAGATGCGGTGAGCAGTCCCCAGTTATATTTCTGTTAGATCCAATGGCACGGCCGAACATGTGAATGTATCTCTGTGGCGTGCTTTTGGCATCTTCGATGCACATGTACGACTTTGTGTTGAGAAATTCTCGTGGCTCGTAAAACTTCGACAATGATGTTGTTTGTCGTGGCTCCCTATGTTTCTTCAAGAAAATGTTTCAGCCGCGTCTCTCGAGTTATCTCATGAGTCTTTGATGGTCGTCGGGATGGCCTTTGATGAGCAGTCCCCAGTCGCATTTTTATTTAGTTTCGGAAGTTGTTTTCCTCTGAGCAGGCTTGGGATACACCGCGGCTACATAAAGTGTTGAAGGCGTCTTTTAGACAGAGAGGTGATGATATTCTTGCGCTACACCTTTGAAGAGTAGATGATCTTTTGTGGCTGTGGCCTTTTGGTTGACTGTGTCTTCTGAGATTTGAAAGTGAAGGGATTCCGTGTAGATCCTCAGTCCCCAAGTATAGTTTACATTTTTCCATCTTTGTAGTGATTGCTGCTGTGGTGAACTCTGGATAGTATCAACAAATGAGCGGCAACCACTTTTGGTAGCAGACGTAATCAGAAGAGACTACATTGTCATGGGAACAAAGTAGGTTGGCTGGCATTATATGGGCATCCATGGAAGTAAAAGGATTTGCTGGATGTGTAAGCGAGCAAACTTTCCATGATCACGAGTTTTGGCGGGATGGATGAAAAGGTGTCCATGGCTACGGAAATCGGCTGGCTGCGATCATGATCCTTGACATGGGGAGTGTGGTGGCACGAACCTTGGCAGGAAGGAGACATTTAAGCGGCTTTGGTTCTTGGAGAGTACGTTGAAACTTATGGAGCAAAAACGCTGAAGCTTCGTCTTTGGATCCTGAAGAAGCTTATGGAGAGAACACTTAAGCGGAGCGACTGCTGGAGCGAACGTTAAAGCGGAGCAGCTGCTGAAGCGAACGTTGAAGCGGAGCCGCTTCTGGAGGACGTTGAAGCGGAGAGGATGTGTCGATAAGTGTGCTGTCAAACTGTACACCCTTCAAGAGAACAATGGTTAGGAGGCCCCAGTTCCATCTATCAATCGTGCTTTCCGGGAGAGGTTGGGGTTTGGGAACGGCTTCCTGGATGGAAACAGCTGCTCTCTTGATGCAGTGCGGTTGAGGGATGAAAATATGTCTTGACGTTGCGCCTTGGGGAAATATAGAATCTCACATAAATGTCTCATCATAGACTGCACGATTTTGTGGGCGAAGTCCCCAGAAATCATGCATCTCCTGACAGGAAGAGAGTCTTTATGAACTCAGGGGGTTGCTAATTTTTTTTGCCTCAATTTGGGAGAAGTCATTCCTGATCTTTACGTGTTATGAAATTGGATTGCTGATTCCCTTCTATCGGGCGTTCAGAAACAACGCTGGAAGGATGCAAGCTGTTAGCGCTGAGAAGGATGCAAGCTGCTGGCGCTGGAAAAATGCAAGATGTTAGCGCTGGATCGGCTTGGAATGGGTGGTGGCTTGGCGCAGGCGCTGGATTGGCATGGCGCGGTAGCAATAAGGTGGGCAAGCATATTCCAGGTATGTATTCCAGCGTTTCTCTTTCAATTTGTTTTCTTGTTTTTCTTGTGTTGGTACAAACCCTAGCCATAGGTATGCCTTCCATAAATCTGTATAAATATTGATCTTCTCTTCGAATATCACCGTAGTAGCATCGGCTACCTCATGAAAAGTGACTGGTAATCGTTATTATGCAAAGTAGGTACGTACGGGTAGGTAACTGATTCCACGAAGAACTGGGCGTTAGGGTTTCTCTGAGATCCAAAAGTTGCAGGCCAAGGTGACCGAAGGTCCTTCTGCGGACGTGGTCAAACAACAAGAAGTGGAGGTCGAAAGGCCTTCCAAAGAGTTTGAGCTGAAAAAGGCGGTCCTCCGAATGACGAAGGACGCCTTCTTCGAGATGAGCAAAACACCGTTGAATGGCTTCCTTTGAATGTACTCCTGTCTTCTGAAATTCTTCTGTTTCGTTTTTTTCTTTTTTGAAAGGAAAATGAAACACCTGGCTTATGGTTTTCATTTTCTGGATTTTTGGGTTGATAAAGAAGTGTTACTAATACGTGTAGAATACACCGTAGTTACTATCTAGAGTTTATGCTTTCTTTGCTATTTTTCTTGTAAATTATGTATTTTACGCGTGTTTTTGAGTTATTAGGTACTCTGGAGTCACACGGAGGAAAAGAAGAAGAAATCACCTATTTTGAGCAGAAAGAGCAAAAAATTGTCATTTCATGAGCGGAAACTTTCTAGAGCCCAGTCAAAGTTAATAGAAAACTTCTTTGAAGGAGCACTAAAGACAGCCAACTGAGGTTAAGGGGGTTACCATCAGGGTATCCCTTATAATTTATCAGTGGGTGTATTTATGGGATCTTATCTCTGGGCTGTACCTATCCATATCACCCTAACCCTAAAGTCGAGAGGGATGTATCTCATTCACTCATTCATCACTTCTCTTCATCTGAAATGGATAAGAAGAGAAAGAAAAGATGCCGTCCGCTGTAATTCGAGAAATTGAGATGCAGTTGAGAGTGGAAATTGAGGGGGCTGATGATTTTCATGGGTATAAAGCTAGATTGAGTTGCAGACAGCCGAGAGAAGAAGATTTGAGAAGAAGGGTTTTGATTTGAATCTGAGAAGAGCTCGTTCCTGCTGCTATGGTCTGTCGATTGATGAACTAACAAGGATAATTGATGGGTTTAGATTTGCGTGATATTGTTGTTGAATCGAGAGAGCTGATTCTGCTATTGATGGTCGATTGAAGGCTGAATTATGGTGGTGTTTGAGATCCAGAGAATATGATCGATATGAACGGATAAGAAGAAGGAATGGAAGCTGGTAGAGAGAAATGAGTTGTTGCTGTTGATTTCTGAAGAATGGGTTGCAGTCAGATGTGAATTGATGAGATATGGTGGTGGTCTCTGAGCTGAATTAAAGCCGTGTTCAACAAAGACATGGGTTTTGCTGAGTGTTGAGATGGGTTTGAATATGTGATAAAATGGGTCCTGTGGTTGTTGTTAAGAAGAGATGAAGAAGAACTGTGGTTTGATGGATGGTCCTGTTGTTGCAGCTATGACAAATGATGGTGCTTAAATGAATCAGGATGAAGAGAACGGAATTGGGTTTGTCATGGTGTTGCTGTTACAGGGAATGATGGAATGCAGCTTGAAATTAACTAGATGAATGTTAGGATTGTCACAGGATGAAGACCAGAAGTAATGGCCTGAACTTATCCTGAGAAAGTCCTCAAAATGAACGGAACTCGACCAGATTTCTACTCCAGTGAGTCAGCTCGTACCGGCCGATGACCGATCCAACTCAGCTGAGTAAGACCAGTTAGCCGAGTAAGATGCTGACTTGGTGGCTAACTCGCTCTTCCCCTTTGACACTTGACTATTAAGGACCGTTAGGTCAACAATTAACTATAACGGCATGTGACAGAATATTCTGTCGACAACAAAAGAACTCAGATGACTGGCATGCAACTTTCTGGACGGAATCCGCTGGTATCAGGATTTCTTCGTCGACCCAATATGTGCAGAATTTTGTGAAGAATATTCTAGACTCATGGGGGTGAATACTTAGATTTGGAAGATGGAAGATTGGAGAAAGACTTGGATTTGGAAGTTGAGATACAAAGGGAAAGGGATTCTATTCGTAAGAGGAGTTGGAGTAATTTGAAGCATATAAATAGAGAAGTTCTCTACACACACCTCTACACACACAACACTTGTGTTTTTGATTTCTTTTCAAAATTCTTCTTTTAATTATTTGTGTGAACTTTAAAAATTCTCTTTTTAATTATTTGTGTGAATTTCAAAAACATGAGTAGCTAATTTTCTTATTGATTGAGGATGAATTCCTAGTTCATAACATGATTTGAGTTTTTGTTTTAAAATCTACCTTGAAGTTTTTCACATGATTATCGTTTGATTTTACTAATAAGAATGATTATGCTTGCATGATAGATCGTTTAGGTGGCCAACTAAATTGATTTGTTATTCAATCTAAAGCTAGCATAAGTTAGGGAATACGTAATCGTTCTCGACACTTTACACAAGTAGAAAACACGAGACCTTGCAGAGGATTCTGTGGAGCAATTGTGTGTGAAAACAACGCTAGAATGTGGACCAAGCGAACCGAGTTTAACTACTAGTACTAAACCTAAATTCATAAATCTTAATGCGTTCGGGGAATTACATCTTGTAAGCGAACCTCAAGGTGGTTCTTTTGAATAGAATCTGATAACTAAGCGGACCTGTTACTCAGTGAAACGAGGAATTTTGGGGTTAGCTAAGCGAAATTGCTATCCTACGGTTGGTGATAATCTGTGACTAATAAAAAGGTGGAAAAGAACATAACTTGAATCATTTTTTTGCAACGAAGAACGATTCCTTGATCTAATCTCTCTTATTGATTTCAACTTAAACTTTTGATTACTTTGTTTACTCTCTTTTTTCTTTTCAAAACCAAACCTCCCTCCACCCCCTTTTGTGACAATTTACAACTAAAAATCTCTTGCTCCTCGTGGGAACGAACTTGACTACACTATATTACTTGTTAATTAGGTGAAAAAATATTAATTAATTTGTTGTGGTTACGACACGCATCAAATTTTGGCGCCGCCGCCGGGGAGCAGCGGACGATTTTAGTTGTTTTTATTTACTTTTGTCTTTATTTTTCTTTGTTATATTCTATATCGTATCTAACTTATTTTTGAGAATCTTGTTTCAGGTACTATATCTTTGATGAATGCTTAAAGAGGGCAGACCGAGTCCAATTGGCATACGTCTTCGATCCGGCACTTAACTAAAGGGCCTCTTTTGAGCGGTTAACACTCCGCTTCCTCGTTCTTCATCTAGTGAGTTCGCCGATTCCGATATAGATGAATAAGAAATGGATGATCGTACACTCAAGGATCTAGCTTCTCACAAGCTCGATACACAACAATGGTGTATCCAAACTAACTCAACCTTCGAGATCAAGCCGGGGTTGATTAGAGAGTTACCAAAGTTTCATGGTATGGTGAATGAAGACCCAAATAAGCATCTTATGGACTTCCAAACCATAGTCATGGCTATGCTTCTACTGGAGACTAATGCGGATGGAGCAATGTTGAAAGCTTTCACGTTCTCTTTGGCGGGCAATGCTAAGGAATGGTTGTATTATTTGCCTTCCGGAAGTATCACCTCATGGAATGGGATGAAGAAACTTTTCCTCGAGTGATATTTTCCTGCCTCAAAAGCTACTCAAATTCGCAAGAATATTTGTGGGATGAAGCAGAATATGGGAGAGTAATTGTATGAATGTTGGGAGAGATACAAGAGATTGCTGGCAAGCTGTCCACACCATCAATTCAGTGACATTATGATACTCCAATAATTCTACAAAGCTCTCCAACCAAGTGACAGATCTCTTCTTGACGTCGCGGGTGGTGGTGCATTAATGAACAAGACGGTGGCCCAAGCTACCGAGTTGATTGAGAGTATGGCGGCGAACTCGCAACAATTCTACACAAGAGAAGAACCAATGGTTAGGCGAGTGCATGAAGTTAGTAATTCATCATCATACCTTGAACAAAGGACTGGGAGCATGGAAAGGGTAATGCAACGAATAGCCGCGGTAATTATTCCGGATGATGAGACCGAACAAGTAAATGATTTATATCCAAATCAAAGGCCAAGGTACGATCCATACTCCAATACTTACAATCCCGGTTGGAAGGATCATCCTAACTTTAGTTATGCAAACAAGAAAGCGGCGGTCCCTAATCCATATGTGCAACAAGGTGGATTCCAACAATCACGCTTCCAACGTCAACAACAATTCCAACCACAACAAGTCAAGGAGCAAGATTCTTCGAATTATGACAAGTTCAATGTGATAATGCAAAGCATGCAAGGTCTCACTTCTATGTTACAACAAAACCAACAAAAGACCGATTCGGCAATCAAGGCTTTGGAACAAAAGACCGGTTCGATAATTAAGGATTTACAAACTCAAACGGAATAATTGGCGACCGATATGAACTTAATGAAAGCTCAAGCATCCACAAAGATTCCTTCACAACCATTTATGAACCCAAGAAAAAATGTTAATGCGGTTACTTTAAGAAGTGGAACACACGTGGAGAGTCCAAGTCACCATGAAGAAGCTAGTGAAGAGGTAGTCAAAGATAAGAAGGAAGCCAAACCAAAGGAGAGTTCAACTCCAACCGACCAATCCAAGGAAACGGTTCCTACTTTCACTACTCCACCTCCTTTTCCAAGTCGTTTTTCTAAATCTAAGAAAGAAGCTTAAGACAAGGCACTCATGGATATCTTCAAGAAGATCGAAATTAACATCCCATTCATAGAGGCCATCAAGGCAATGCCAAGGTATGCTAATGAAGGAATTATGCACAAAGAAGGATAGGTTGCTTGATAATGAAATTACTAAAGTTGGCGAGAGTGTGTCGGCTATGCTATTGAAGAAGATGCCTACAAAGTGCACGGATCCCGGTGGTTTCACGGTGCCAATTACTATTGGTACAAAAAGGTTTGAACATGCTTTACTTGACTTGGGAGCTTCCATAAGTGTAATGTCGGCCGATATATATGACTCCTTAAATCTTGGACCTTTGAAAGAGACAAGATTTATTATCCAATAGCAAACAAGTCTAACATATATCTTAAGGGACTTGTAGAAGACGTTCTAGTGCAAGTGAATGAGCTAATTTTTCCGGTTGATTTATTCGTGGTGGATATGGACAACAATGAGAATCAGTCATCTACTTCTTTACTTCTTGGGAGGCCATTTATGAAGACCGCAAAGACGAAGATTGACGTTGATAAGGGTACACTTACTATGGAATTTGATAAGGATATAATACACTTCAACATATTTGAATCCATGCGCTACCCAAGTGATGTGCATTCCGCTTACTCCATTGATGTGGTTAGTTCGTTAGCACAACAAATGGTGGAATTGAGTCAAGAGGACGAACTTGATGTGGTGTTGCAAAAGAGCATTGAATTGGACGTTCACGGCTTGTCTAATTTGGATGTTCAAATATCCAAGGAATTGGTGGAGATGTGTGGTGCCTTGACGGCATTGCAGGAAGCTAAAAAGGGTAATGTTTCATATATTTCTTTACCCGTGGATGATGAATTACTTGTACCATCTATTGTGAATGAGCCTAAGCTAGAATTGAAGCAACTTCCGGACCATTTGAAGTATGCTTTCTTGGGAGATGGAGATGAGCTTCCGGTGATTATTGCAAAAAACCTCACACCTGTACAAGAAGACTGTTTGCTTAGAGTTTTGAAAGAGCACAAAATGGCTATTGGGTGGAAAATTGCGGACATCAAAGGCATTAGTCCATCAGTATACATGCATAGAATTCTAATGAAAGAGAACGTGAAGCCGGTACGTGATGATCAACGTAGGCTTAATCCTCCCATGATGGAGGTTGTGAAGAAAGAGATACTCAAATTGCTAAGTGCGGGGGTGATCTATCCAATTTCCGATAGCAAGTGGGTTAGTCCGGTACAAGTGTTACCAAAGAAGTCCGGTGTTACGGTTGTTCGAAATCAAGACGATGAACTTGTTCCTAAAAGAGTTAAAACCGGTTGGAGAGTGTGCATTGACTATAGGAAGATTAATTCCGCAACCCGAAAGGATCAATTTTATTTACCTTTCATTGATCAAATGTTGGAGCGGTTAGCAGGACATACACATTATTGTTTCTTGGACGGTTATTTGGGTTACAATCAAATGGTTATTGCACCGGAGGACCAAGAGAAAAACACCTTCACTTGTCTGTTTGGAACGTTTGCATATAGACGGATGGCGTTTGGTCTTTGCAATGCACTGGCTACTTTCCAAAGATGCATGGTAAGTATATTCTCGGATTATGTGGAGCGCATCATCGAGGTATTTATGGATGATTTTAGTATTTATGGCAATTCTTTTGATAGTTTTTTAGACAACCTTGAACTAGTTCTTAAACGATGCATAGACACAAACCTCGTCCTTAATTGGGAGAAATGTCATTTTATGGTAAACCATGGCATAGTACTTGGTCACATTGTGTCCGCTCGAGGGATCGAAGTGGACAAGTCAAAGATAAATTTAATAAGGAACTTACAATATCCCACTTCGGTGAGGGATATACGTTCATTTCTTGGCCATGCAGGTTTCTATAGGCGGTTTATCAAGGATTTCTCCAAAATCTCCATGTCGATGTGCAAGTTATTAGAAAAGGAGGTACCTTTTGACTTGAAAAAGGAATGCAAGGATGCCTTTGACAAATTGAAGGCAATGTTGACAAGTGCGCCAATTATCAAATCAACGGATTGGAATCTTCCATTTGAATTAATGTGTGATGCTAGTGATTATGCGATTGGAGCCGTTTTGGGTCAAAGAGTGGATAAATTGTCCCATGTTATCTATTATGCATCGAGGACCCTTAATGATGCACAAATCAACTATTCTACCACGGAGAAGGAGTTATTGGCTATAGTTTTTCCATTGGAAAAGTTTCGATCATACTTGGTGGGCACAAAGGTTATTGTATATTCTGATCATGCCGCACTAAAACACTTAATAAAGAAGAAAGAAGCTAAGCCAAGACTATTCTGGTGGATCCTATTGCTACAAGAGTTCGACATAGAAATTCGAGACAAGAGAGGTGTAGAGAATACCGTTACGGATCATCTTAGTAGACTTGTTATGTCTCAAGAAGAACTTCCATTACAAGACCGCTTTCCGGAAGAACAACTTTTCTCCTTGGAAGAAACAACACCTTGGTATGCGGATATAGTGAATTACTTGGTGACAAGAAAGGTACCCAGTACAATGTCCAACTTCCAAAAGATGAAACTTAAGAAAATAGGAAAGCAATATGTGTGGGATGAACCATACTTATGGAAATATGGCGTTGATCAAATAATGCGAAGGTGCGTATCTAACTCTGAATTTCAATCTATTCTCTCTTTTTGTCACACTCTTGCTTGTGGTGGCCATTTTGGTGCTAAACGTACCGCTCTCAAAGTTCTCGAGAGTGGATTTTATTGGCCCACCTTGTTTTAAGATTCATATGTTTTTTGTAAATCTTGTGATAGATGTCAACGAACGGGCAATGTAGGTGCTCTAAATCAAATGCTACTCACACCAATTCTTGCCGGTGAGATTTTTGATGTGTGAGGTATTGATTTTATGGGAACTTTTGTCAATTCGAATGGAAACTTTTATATAATTCTTGCCGTAGATTATGTTTCGAAATGGGTCGAAGCTAGAGCCACCAAGACTAATGATTCTCAAGTTGTTTGTGATTTTGTAAGAGAAAACATATTCACTAGGCATGGTACACCAAGAGTGGTGATAAGCGATGGAGGATCACATTTCAAGAAGGCTTTCCACGCTCTCCTCAAGAAGTACAACATAATACACAAGATTGGTACGCCTTACCATCCACAAACTAGTGGACAAGCTGAAATTTCTAATCGTGAGATTAAGTCCATTCTTGAGAAAACGGTGAATACAAAAAGGAAAGATTGGAGCTTTAAGCTCAATGATGCACTTTGGGCATGTAGAAAGGCGTACAAGAGACCAGTTGGAATGTCTCCATATCGATTGGTTTATGGAAAAGCTTGTCATCTTCCGATTGAACTTGAACATAAGGCTTATTGGGCGATTAATAAATGCAACATGGAGTATGATGAAGTGGGGAAGCAAAGAAAGTTACAACTACATGATCTAGAGGAGATACGTAATGATGCTTACTAGAGTGCCCGGATTTACAAGGAAAAGACCAAGTTTTTTTATGACAAGATGATTTCTCGGAAAAGTTTTGTTGTGGGGAAAAAAGTTCTTTTATTAAATACTCGTTTACGTTTATTTCCGGGTAAGCTGAAGTCCTGTTGGGTGAGACCATTTATTGTTACTAATGTTTATGATCATGGTGCAGTTGAAATTTTTAGTGACAAAACAGGACAACCTTTAAAAGTCAATGGCCATAGGTTGAAGCCATATTGTGAAAACTTTTCAACGGAGCATATGGACGTGATTGGACTTCGACATGTGCTCCCTATGGAGGAGTAATGTGAAGCAAGAGCTAAGTCGAGCCGTTGACTTTAAAACAAGCGCTTAATGGGAGGAAACCCATAGGTTTTGTATTTCTTACCATTTACTTTTTATTTTCTTTTTGTTTTGTTTATTTATTTTTTCTTGTTCCATATCATACTATGATTTCCCACCTTGACTTTACTTGGACCATTCAATTACATTGAGGAAAATGTAAGGTTTAAGTTTGGGGGAGTGGTTAACTATATTTAAAAAAAAAAATTGCATAAAACCTCCAACTTTTAGAGATTTTAGAGTCACTAACATACTTCTAGGTATGTTTACATAGAGAATTCTGATCGACATAACTGAACTTGGAAGTGTTAGGGAACTATGTTCAGATTTCTTGCTTGTTAGAGTGTTCAATAGTGGATCTAATCATGTCGGTGATGCAAATTATGAGCATGGAGACATGCATTATTAGAGTTGCCGATCAATCATTAATGGAGACTACCCTATTTATATCATGCGAGGCACCGACCAGATTTCTTTATAAATAACTAAAGAGCTTTCTTTTGAGTGTGTGTCACCGTACGTTAATTTTGGGTAGAATGGTGAGCTACCCAACCTCCCACCAATAGAAGCACTACTCTTTGATCTCTTGAGTGCTAATTTTGTCAATCATGAGGGTGACGTCTATAGATGAAAGCCTCCTTCTTGTAGTTCGATTTGCAGTTGGAACCATTCTCTCGACAACAACGGGTCCATAGAAACACCATCATCATCAACAAGGGAGCGACATCAAAATTTACAAGGAAAGTTGAAGACGTTCAAGGTTTACACTCAATGGAACAAGCAAAGCGCAAATTTCAAATCCAAGTAAAGCAACATATAATGAGCGGATTTTTACATATACATGTTGAAGACTTATTTACAAGAGCAAAGAAAAGCAAAATGTGAGAATTATTGAAGTTTATGATTTCGAGACGATACAAGTTGTGAAGAATCAAGCGGTAAAGTACTTTTCCCATGGCCATGGTTTGTTTTTACTTTCACTTTGTTTTATATTTTCTTTCTCTTGTCTCTAAAAAAAAGAAAAAAAAAAGAATGATGATAAGAGAAATTTGTTTTTATTATTTTTGGTTTTTATTTATTTAATAAGCCGTGGGGAAGGAAAATATATAAGGAAGTTTCAAGCGACAAGGATTTAAGGTAAAGAGTTACAAATTGTCAAGGATCTACGAAGTTCGAGAGTTTATCATCAATAGTTGAAGCCGAAGCCGAAGACCAAATAGTTGAAGACGAGGAGCGGAGATGTTTCTATTGGATGCCGTGAGAGTGGTGTTATCATCATTGCAATCGGACGTGAAGGTGAGTAAAATCTCATCGTCGATAATAGTTGTTGATTTCCTTTCTTAGAGATCGTCAGAAAAATGGTTTTTCAAAATGTTAAAAGATGTGGGTTTTTAAAATATTTCGGAAGTTATCCTTCCCACCATTCAACGTGTTGCAGGATTTCTCTCTTAATTCTTACCTGCACACATGTGAGACCCATAAAAAGCTGTCTTTTGAGTGCAATTTCATAAAATCCTTTTTGGTGAGGCAGAAGTCGAGGCGAAAAGCTTATTGATCACTTCTCAAACACGCGTTCTCTCATTATGGTGTGGTTATTTCTCATTCAACAGTTAAGAATGAGAATATGTTCTTTAGTATTTTTAACTTCTTATTACTAGCATGCAGAAACTATATGTCCTCATAGCTCTTTGGATGCTTGAGACGCTGGAACGCTTTGAAGTTGTAAGTTTTAGTCTGATTTGCTCGAGGACTAGCAAAGTCTAAGTGTGGGGGAATTTGATAGGTGTAGAATACACCGTATTTACTATCTAGAGTTTATGCTTTCTTTGCTATTTTTCTTGTAAATTATGTATTTTACGCATGTTTTTGAGTTATTAGGTACTCTGGAGTCACACAGAGGAAAAGAAGAAGAAATCACCCAATTTGAGCAGAAAGAGAAAAAATTGTCATTTCATGAGCGGACACTATCTGGAGCCCGGTCAAAGTTAAGAGGCAACTCCTGTGAAGGAGCACAAAAGATAGCCAACTGAGGTTAAGGGGGTTGTTATAAGGGTATCCCTTATCATTTATCAGTGGGTGTATTTATGGGATCCTATCTATGGGGTGTACCTATCCATATCACCCTAACCCTAAAGTCGAGAGGGATGTCTCTCATTCACTCATTCATTACTTCACTGCATCTGAAATTGAGAAGAAGAGAAAGATAAGATGCCGTCCGCTGTAATTCGAGAAATTGAGATGTAGTCGAGAGTGGAAATTGAGGGAGATGATGATTTTCATGGGTATAAGGATAGATTGAGTTGAAGACATCCGAGAGAAGAAGATTTGAGAAGAATGGTTTTGATTTGAATCTGAGAAGAGCTCGTTCTTGCTGCTATGGTCTGTCGATTGATGAACTAACAAAGAGAATTGATGGGTTTAGATTTGCGTGATACTGTTGTTGAATCGAGGGAGGTGATTCTTCTATTGATGGTGGATTGAAGGGCTAAATTATGGTGGTGTTTGAGATCCAGAGAAGATGATCGAGATAAACGGATAAGAAGAAGGAATAGAAGATGGTAGAGAGAAATGAGTTGTTGATGTTGATTTCTGAAGAATGGGTTGCAGTCAGATGTGAATTGATGAGATATGGTGGTGGTCTCTGAGCTGAATTGAAGCCTGATTCAACAAAGACATGGGTTTTGCTGAGTGTTGAGATGGGTTTGAATATGTGATAAAATAGGTCATGTGGTTGTTGTTAAGAAGAGATGAAGAAAAATTGGGGTTTGATGGATGGTCCTACTGCTGTAGCTGTGACAAATGATGGTGTTGAATGAATCAGGATGAAGAGAACGGAATTGGGTCATGGTGTTGCTGTTACAGGGAATGAGGGAATGCATCTTGAAATTAACTAGATGAATGTTAGGATTGTTACAAGATGAAGACCAGAAGTAATGGCGTGAACTTTCCTTGAAAAAGTCCTCAAATGAACGGAACTCGGCCATATTTCTACTCCAGTGAGTCAACTCGTACCGGCCGATGACCGATCCAACTCAGCTGAGTAAGACCAGTTAGCCGAGTAAGATGCTGACTCGGTGGCTAAATCACTCTTCCCCTTTGACCATTGACTATTAAGGACCGTTAGGTCAACAGTTAACTATAACGGCATGTGACAGAATATTCTGTCGACAGCAAAAGAACTCAGATGACCGGCAAGCAACTTTCTGGCCGGAATCCGGTGGTACCAGGATTTCTCCGTCGACCCAATATGTGCAGAATTTTGTGAAGAATATTCTAGACTCATGTGGGTGAATACTTAGATTTGGAAGATGGAAGATTGGAGAAAGACTTGGATTTGGAAGTTGAGCTACAAAGGGAAGGGATTCTATTCCTAAGAGGAGTTGGAGTAAATTGAAGCATATAAATAGAGAAGTTCTCTACACACACTACACTTGTGTTTTTGCTTGCTTTTCAAAATTCTTCTTTTAATTATTTGCTTGAACTTTAAAAATTCTCCCTTTAATTATTTGTGTGAATTTCAAAAACATGAGTAGCTAATTTTATTATTGATTGAGAATGAATTCCTAGTTCAAAATATGATTTGAGTTTTTGTTTAAAATCTACCTTGAAGTTTTTCACATGATTATCGTTTGTTTTTACTAATAAGAATGATTATGCTTGCATGATAGATCGTTTAGGTGGCCAGCTGAATTGATTTGTTATTCAATCTAAAGCTAGTATAAGTTAGGGAATACGTAATCGTTCTCGACAGTTTACACAAGTAGAAAAAACGAGACCTTGCAGAGGGATTCTGTGGAGCAATTGTGTGTGAAAACAACGCTAGAAAGTGGACCAATAGAACTGAGTTTAACTACTATTACTAAACCTAAATTCATAAATCTTAATGTGTTCGGGGAATTACATCTTGTAATCGAACCTCAAGGTGGTTCTTTTGAATAGAATCTGATAACTAAGCGGACCTGTTACTCAGTGAAACGAGGAATTTTGGGGTTAGCTAAGTGAACCTGTTATCCTACGGTTGGTGATAATCTGTGACTAATAAAAAGGTGGAAAAGAACATAACTTGAATCATTGTTTTGCAACGAAGAACGATTCATTGATCTAATCTCTCTTATTGATTTCAACTTAAACTTTTAATTACTTTGTTCACTCTCTTTTTGCTTTTCAAAACCAAATCACCACCCCGCCCCATTTTGTGACAATTTTAAAACTAAAAATCTCTTGCTCCTCGTGGGAACGAACTTGACTACACTATATTACTTGTTAATTAGGGGGAAATATTAATTAATTTATTGTGGTTACGACACGCATCAGTTACCTATGAGGGTTTTGGATTATTATTCGGGGTGAACTGTTTTAGGATGATGTCATTTTTGGTTATGATTGTAATTGACACAAACATCCTAGGGAAGACATGGAACCGTGAATGTTGCATATCTGTAAATGACATGGGATGAAACATAACATGGCTATTGGTTTTATCATTCCCGTGAAAACTTGAAATAGTAGACGGTGTATTTTGTCTAGGAAAGACTTACTCCATTTTTTGGATCTGCTAACGAAAAATGAGTCAGGTGCAAGTCCGAGTTTTGAGAGAATCACGTGATTGTGGAAAGTCCCCAATCGTTCTTGTCGTTCCCTGACTGGTAATCATCCGTTAGCTGAGCCGTAAATCCCTAGGTGGATCGTTTGCTTCTAACCCCTCGGAAGTCCCCAGTCATCCCTTGTCGTGTCACGACTGGTAGTCGGACCGCCTGGTAGCTGAGTCGTCGATCCCTGAGCGGATCGTTTGATTCTACCGTCCTGACATCTAGGTCGATGCACGAGATCGAGGATTGAAAATCGACATTGTAACCGAAAGATCAATCTCCCACTGTGGTCTCCAATTGTTTGAGGGTGAAAACGGTTTCTACTGATTTTGGTAATTTCGGGTGTGTGGGTGAGAAAGGAATTTAAACCCTAAACAATGTACTGTAAGGGAGTACTTTAGATTCGAGAGATCAATCTGTACAAATCTGGCCTAAACCAAAAAATGGCCGTTCCAGACTTGCTTCGGTCACAAAGTGAAGGAGAAGGGTTGGTTTTGGGGAGGGAAGCGAAGAGAGTGTTGAGACCAGAATAGTTGATTCTGGAAGAATAGTTTTTTTACGACTTGTATCAGAAAGTGGGAAGCTAACAGATGGGAAAGCTAGCAAATGTTTTCTGAGTGTTGTATGCTCCTGAACAGAACTTGTTCTTTGGTGGAAATAGGTAATACCTATTTATACAAGTCGAAGTGAAATGTACTCTGGTCTCGTAAGAAATAGAAACTGATGAGTAAATGGGAGGAGGTGGTAACCGGTAACGCCTAGAATTGATGTTACATAATGAAGGAAAGCGTTTCACCATTACTCCTTGTATTTACTAACCGCCTTATTCTTATGATACTATCTCGTAACGGGCGTAGTGTACGCCGCACGCTGTAATCCGCCAAACCAATACCCTAATGAGCATCTCCCAGTTTGTGACATGTGTTTATGTCTCGATTGTTTTTGTGGAAAACATGTAGCATGTTATTGTTTTTTGGCAAGTTGAGCTTGGAAGACTTTCCGTCTCGGTGGTAACCTTTGACGGTCGAGATTTTGCATCTTGAGAGGAAGGGTAGCCGTTGATTATTGCAACTCTTCGTTTGGTAGCCAGCGGCATGAAAGCATGGTCGGCATGGCTTTAACATGGTTAGGCATGGACAAGCTGGGATTTTGGCCTAGTTTAGGCGCGGCCAAAAACTAGGATTTTGGCATTGTTTGGGCGCGAACAAAATTAGGGCTTGGCGTCGGGCCAAAGGTTGTCATGCGTTGGCTGGTAACCTTGGACGGCTATGATCTTCATCTTAGATGGAAGGTGGTCGTCGATTGTTGTAGCCCTTCGTTTTGGCAGCCAACGTCGTGAAGGAAAAGCTGGCATGGTTTCGGCACAGCGGTGCGGCTGGCATGGTTGGCATGCCTTGGCGCGGAGATGTGGCTGGAACGCCATGCCATTGGCACATGCGGCATAGTTGACATGCCTTGGCGCAGAGATGTGGCTGGCATGGCATGCCATTGGCACATGCAGCATGGTTGGAATGCCTTGGCGCGGTTTGGTTGCACGACATGCCATTGGAACATGTGGCGTGGCTGGCATGGTTGGCACGCCTTGGGTGGCGAACTTTGACGGTTGAGATTTGCATCTCATATGAAAGGGTAGCCGTTGAGTATTGCAACCCTCCGTTTTTGCAGCCATCGGCATGAAGGCGTGGCCAGGCTAGGATTTTGGCATGGCTAGGCTAGGATTTTGGCGTGGCCATGCTAGGATTTTGGCGTGGCCAGGCTAGGATTTTAGCGTGGCCAGGCTAGGATTTTGGCGTGACCCGGCTAGGATTTTGGCGTGGCCAGGCTAGGATTTTGGCATGGCCAGGATAGGATTTTGGTGTGGCCAGGATAAGATTTTGGCGTGGCCAGGCTAGGATTTCGGCGTGGCCAGGCTAGGATTTCGGCGTAGTTTAGGCGCGGACAAAAACTAGGGTTTTGACATAGTTTTGGCGCGACGAAAATTAGGGCTTGGCGTTGGGACAAAGGTTACCGCGCGTTAGCTGGCGACCTTGGACGGCTAAGATCTGCATCTCAGGTGGAAGGGTGGCCGTTGATTGTTGCAACTCTTCGTTTTGGCAGCCAGCGGCATGTAGCGGGGCCGACATGGATTTGGAATGGTTTAGGTGTGACCAAGCTAGGATTTTGGTATAGTTAGGCGCGGCCGAAAACTAGGGTTTGGCATTAGTTTGGGCGCGGCCAAAATTGGGGCTTGGCGTTGGGCCAAAGGTTACCGCACGTTAGCTGGCGACCTTGGACGGATAAGATCTGCATCTCAAGGGGAAGGGTGGTCGTTGATTGTTGCAACCCTTCGTTTTTGCAGCTAGCGGCATGTAGTGGGGCCGGCATGGCCTTGGCACGGTTTAGGCTTGACCAAGCTAGGATTTTGGCATAGTTAAGCGCGGCCAAAAACTAGGGTTTGGCATTAGTTTGGGCGCGGACAAAATTGGGGCTTGGCGTTGGGCCAAAGGTTACCATGCGTTAGGTGGCGACCTTGGACGGCTAAGATCTGCATCTCAGATGGAAGGGTGGCCGTTGATTGTTACAACCCTTCGTTTTGGCAGCCAGCGGCATGTAGCGGGGCCGGCATGGCTTTGGCATGGAATCGTGGCTGGCATGGCTTGCCATTGGCACGGTGGAACGTCTGGCATGATTGGCATACCTTGGCGCGATGATGTGGCTGGCACGGCTGGCATGGTTGGCATGCCTTGGCGCGGAGATGTGGCTGGCACGGCATTCCATTGGCACATGTGGTGCGGCTGGCATGGTTGGCATGCCTTGGCACGGAGACGTGGCTTGCATGGTTTTCCATTGGCATGGTGGCGTGAGAATTAGGGTTTGGCATAGATGAAGTCGGTCAATGTTAAGGGTTCTGCCGTGGAACATGACTCATGTGTAAAAAAAGGTACCCCGTTAATTCTTACGTAGGAATGCTGATTGATTCAATAAATGTGTTAATGATTATAGTGACGTCATGTCAGATGTACAGTTTTACGATTTTAACCCTAAGCTAAAAACCACCATCAACATTAAGTCCCTTGCTTAGCTCAGAACATGAGCTTTGTTGCGAGGTAAGCATAAGATGTTGACGGTCAGGGACAAAAATCGAAATGATAAGGCGTGAAAAGATGGTCAAGAAGATCCGAATAACCTTTTTCGAGAGGTAGGGAGAGTTCGTGATTCTCTTGTTGGAGGAATTGCATAGATTCTACTTTTGGTGTTGCTGGCTAGACCGTGAAGTGGTGAGATGTAGATTTTCGGCTTGGAATGGGAGCCGCATGCGTTGGTCGGCTAGGAATGGGAGCCGCAGGCGTCTTTCGGCTTGGAATGGGAGCCGCAGGCCTCGGTCGGCTTGGAATGGGAGCCGAAGGCATCGGCGGCTTTGGTCGGCTTGGAATGGGAGACGCATGCGTTGGTCGTCTTGGAATGGGAGCCGCGGGCGTTGGTCGGCTTGGAATGGGAGACGCAGGCGTCGGTCGGCTTGGAATGGGAGCCGCAGGAGTTGGTCGGCTTGGAATGGGAGACGCAGGCGTTGGTCGGCTTGGAATGGGAGGAAACTGGCTTCGGTCCGCGGAATGGTGGAAACTGTCTTCGGTCAGCAGAATGGTGTAAACTGGTTTCAGAACTTCGTCTACCAAACGATGGTGATGACGCTGGAACTTCGGTTATCAAATGGTAGTGATGGCGCCTCGCAACTTTGTCTAAATTAAAGTTTGGCATGTCAAAACCCTAATTAGCGCCCCTTACTAGAATCGTTGTAGAATTCTCGTACAAATTCGGATTTTGACAGTCTTCCCCTCCATCTGCTCAAAAAAGAATTTTCTATCTCCCAACGCAGTAATATTTAGGTTTTGAGCTCGTTTAGGAGGTGAAAACGGCCCGACAGTGAAACTCAGGAAGAATTCAGGAGGGATGTTGCGGGCCCGTGGAATGATGTCGACTGGCTTTAGTTCCGTGGAAGGATGACGACTGGCTTCAGTTCCGTGGAAGGATAGGAATTGTTTTTGGAACTTCGGATACCAAACGGTGGTGATGGCACTGGAACTTCGGCCACAAAACGGCGGAGATGACGCCTGACAACTTTGTCGAAATCAGGGTTTGGGATGCCGAAACCCTAATTAGCGCTCCTTACTAAAATCGTTGTAGAATTCTCGTACGAACTCGGATTTTGACGATCCTCCCCTCCATCTGACCGGAAAAGAATTTCCTATCTTCTACCATGGTAATATTTAGATTTTGAGCTCTTTTAGGAGGTGAAAACGGCCCAACAGTGAAACTCAGGAAGAATGCAGGAGGGATGTTGCGGGCCCGGGGTAACATAGTCGCGCCGAGTCATCTATTCCCGTTCATGGAGAAAGAAGGAAACTTTATTCCATGTAAACTCTAGAAACTCCGTCCGTATGAAAAGAGGTATTGACCTTCTTCTTTTTTCTGTTGCTCGTCCGGATCCATGCTTTCATCTGCAGTGTCTCTCTAGTGGATTCCAAAATTTACCAAACTCAATTTCATTCTTGGGACGGATGGATGTGGTTGCGTTGTCGGTCCATCCTTGATTTTAGGTTTTTCAGTGCCTGGACCTTCTGATCGCGATGACAGTATGTTGTGGATGCTTGTATGGTCGAAATCTTCCGGAGCCACTAGATGAAATAGATGAGTTGGGAGACGTTCCGTTATCGACGTGCTGCTATCAAGTCTTCAAGGACTTTGTTCCAAGGGACATCCTTCGAACCATCTTCTGAATCTTGGACTATCGTAGGGAATGAGATGCGGTGAGCAGTCCCCATTTATATTTCTGTTAGATTTGACGGCACGGCCGAACATGTGAATGTATCTCTGTGGCGTGATTTTGGTGTCTTCGATGCACATGTACGGCTATGTATTGAAAAATTCTCGTGGCTCGTAAAACTTTGACAGTGATGTTGTTTGTCGTGGCTCCCTTTGTTTCTTCAAGAAAACGTTTCAGCCGCGTCTCTGGAGTTATCTCATGAGTCTTTGATGGTCGTCGGGATGGACTGTGATGAGCAGTCCCCAGTCGCATTTTTATTTAGTTTCGGAAGTTATTTTACTATGAGCAGGCTTAGGATACACCGCGGCCTCGTAAAGTATTGAAGGCGTCTTTTAGACAGAAAGGTGATGATATTCTTGCGCTACACCCTTGAAGAGTATATGACCTTTTGTGGCTATGGACTTTTTGTTGACTGTGTCTTCTGAGCTTTGACAGTGAAGGGATTCTGTGTAGATCCTCAGTCCTCAAGTATGGCTTACATGTTTCCATCTTTGTAGTGATTTCTGCTGTGGTGAAGCTCTGGCTGGTATCAACAAATGAGAGCCAACAGTTCTTGGTAGCAGACATAATCAGAAGAGACTACATTGTCGTGGGAACAAAGTAGGTTGGCTGGTATTGTATGGTCATCCATGGAAGTAAAAGTATTGGCTGGATGTGTAAGCAAGCAAATTTTCCATGATCAAGAGTTTTGGCGGGATGGACCAAAAGGTCTCCATGGCTACGGAAATCAGCTTGCTGCGATCATGATCCTTAACATTGGGAGTGTGGTGGCACGAACCATGGCAGGAAGGAGAAGTTGAAGTGTCTTCGGTTCTTGGAGAGTACGTTGAAACTTATGGAGAAAAAATGCTGAAGCTTCGTCTTCGGATCCTGAAGAAGCTTATGGAGAAAACGCTTAAGCGGAGCGGCTGCTGGAGTGAACGTTAAAGCGGAGCGGCAGCTGAAACGAACGTTGAAGCGGAGCCGCTGCTGGAGGACGTTGAAGCGGAGAGGCTGCGTCAATAAGTGTGTTGTAAAACTAGACACCCTTCAAGCGAACAGTGGTTAGGAGGCCCCAGTTTCATCTATCAATCGTGTTTTCCAGGAGAGGTTGGGGTTTGGGAACGGCTTCCTGTCTGGAAACAGCTGCTCTCCTGATGCAGTGCGGTTGAGGGCTGCAAATATGTCTTGAAGTTGAGCCTTGGGGAAATATAGAATCTCCCATAAATGTCTCATCATAGACTGCATGATTTTGCTGGCGAAGGCCCCAGAAATCATGCATCTCCTGACAGGAAGAGAGTCTTTGTGAATTCAGGGGGTTGTTGATTTTCTTTGCCTCGATTTGGGAGAAGTCATTCTTGATATTTACGTGTTATGAAACTGGATTGTTGATTCCCTTCTACCGGGTGTTCAGAAACAACGCTGGAAGGATGCAAGCTTTTAGCGCTAGAAAGGATGCAAGTTGCTGGCGCTGGAAAGATGCAAGTTGTTAGCGCTGGATCGGCTTGGAATGTGGGATGGCTTGGCGCAGGCGCTGGCTTGGCATAACGCGGTTGCAATGAGGTGGGAAATCATATTCCAGGTATGTACTCCAGCGTTTCTCTTTCAATTTTTTTTCTTGTTTTTCTTGTGTTGGTACAAACCCTAGCTATAGGTATGCCTTCCATAAGTCTGTAGAAATATTGTTCTTCTCTTCAAATATCACCGTAGTAGCGTCGTCTACCTCATGAACAGTGACTGGTAATCGTTATTATGCAAAGTAGGGACGTACATGTAGTTGACTGATTCCACGAAGAACTGGGCTTTAGGGTTTCTCTGTATTCCAAAGGTTGCAAGCCAAAGTGACCGAAGGTCCTTCTGCAGACGTGGTCAAACAAAAAGAAGTGGAGGTCTAAAGGCATTCCAAAGAGTTGGAGCTGAAACAGGTGGTCCTCCGAATGACGAATGACGCCTTCTTCGAGAAGAGCAAAATACCGTTGAATGGCTTCCTTTGAATGCACTTCTGTCTTTTGAAATTCTTTTGTTCCGTTTTTTTTTTGAAAGTCAAATGAAACGCCTGGCTTATGGTTTTGATTTTCTGGATTTTTGGGTTGATAGACAAGTGTTACCTATGAGGGTTTTGGATTATTATTCGGGATGAACTGTTTTAGGATGATGTCGTTTTTGTTTATGATTGTAATTGACACAAACATCCCAGGGAAGACATGGAGCCGTGAACATTGCGTGTCTGTAGATGACATGGGATGAAACATAACATGGCTATCGGTTTTATCATTCCCGTGAAACCTTGAAATAGTAAACCATGTATTTTGTCTAGGAAAGAATTACTCGGTTTTTTGGATCTGCTAACGAAAAATGATTCAGGTGCAAGTCCGAGTTTTGTGAGAAGCACCGTGATTGTGGAAATTCCCCAGTCGTCCTTGTCGTTCCCTGACTGGTAATCATCCGTTAACTGAGCTATCGATACCTGGGTGGATTGTTTGCTTCTAACCCCTCGGAAGTCTCCAGTCGTCCCTTGTCGTGTCACGACAGGTAATCGGACCTCCTGGTAGCTGAGCCGTCGATCCCTGAGCTGATCGTTTGATTATACCGTCCTGACGTCTGGGTCGATGTACGAGGTCGAGGATTGAAAACTGACATTGTAACCGAAAGATCAATCTCCCACTGTGGTTGCCAATTGTTTGAGGGTGAAAACGGTTTCTGCTGATTTTGATAATTTCGGGTGTGTGGGTGAGAAACGAATTTAAACGCTAAACAATGTACTGCAAGGGAGTACTTTAGATTCGAGAGATCAATCTGTACAAATCCGTCTTAAACCAAGAAATGGTCGTTCTAGACCAGAACTTGTTCTTTGGTGGAAATAGGTAAAACCTATTTATACAAGTTTTCTGAGTGTTGTATGCTCCTGACCAGAACTTGTTCTTTGGTGGAAATAGGTAAGACCTATTTATACAAGGCGAAGTGAAACGTACTCTAGTCTCATAATAAATAGAAACGGATGAGTAAATGGGAGGAGGTGGTAACCGGTAACGCCTGGAATTGATGTTACATAATGAAGGAAAGCGTTTCACCATTACTCCCTGTATTTACTAACCGCCTTATTCTTATGACACTGTAGTGTACGCGCGCACGCTGTAAACCTCCAAACCAATACCCTAATGAGCATCCCCCAGTTTGTGACATGTGTTGATGTCTCGAGTGTTTTCGTGGAAAACATGTAGCATGTTGTTGTTGCTTGGAAAGTTGAGCTTGGGAGACTTGCCGGCTCGGTGGTGACCTTCGACGGTCGAGATTTTGCATCTTGAGAGGAAGGGTAGCCGTTGATTATTGCAACCCTTCGTTTGGTAGCCAGCGACATGAAAGAATGGACGCAATGGCTTTATCATGGTTAGGCATGGCCAAGCTAGGATGTTGGCCTAGTTTAGGTGCGGCCAAAAACTAGGGTTTTGGCATTGTTTGGGTGCGACCAAAATTAGGTCTTGGCGCCGGGCGAAAGGTTGCCATGCGTTGGCTGGTAACCTTGGACGGCAAAGATCTGCATCTTAGATGGAAGGGTGGCCGTTGATTGTTGCAATCCTTCGTTTTGGAAGCCAACGTCGTGAAGGAAAGGCTGGCATAATTTCGGCACAGTGGTGCGGCTGGCATGGTTTGCATGCCTTGGCGCGGAGATGTGGCTGGCATGGCATGCCATTGGCACATGCGGCATGGTTGGCATACCTTGGCGCGGTTTGGTTGCACGCATGCCATTGGCACATGTGGTGTGGCTTGCATGGTTGGCACGCCTTGGGTGGCGAACTTGGACGGTTGAGATCTGCATCTCAGATGGAAGGATAGTCGTTGATTATTTCAACCCTCCGTTATGGAAGACAACGACATGAAGGCGTGGCCAGGCTAGGATTTTGGCGTGGCCAGGCTAGGATTTTGGCGTAGTTTAGGTGCGCCCAAAAACTAGGGTTTTGACATAGTTTGGGCGCAACCAAAATTAGGGCTTGGCGTTGGGCCAAAGGCTACCGCGTGTTAGCTGGTGACCTTGGACGGCTAAGATTTGCATCTCGGTAGAAGGATGGCCGCTGATTGTTGTAACCCTTCGTTTTGGCAGTCAGCGGCATGTAGCGGGGCCGGCATGGCTTTGGCACGGTTTAGGCGTGACCAAGCTAGGATTTTTGTATAGTTAGGCGCGGCCAAAAACTAGGGTTTTGCATTAGTTTGGTCGCGGCCAAAATTGGGGATTGACGTTTGGCCAAAGGTTACCGCGCGTTAGCTGGCGACCTTGGACGGCTAAAATCTGCATCTCAAGTGGAAGGGTAGTCGTTGATTGTTGCAACCCTTCATTTTGGCAGCCAGCGGCATGTAGCGGGGCCGGCATGGCGTTGGCACGGTTTAGGCGTGACCAAGCTAGGATTTTGGCATAGTTAGGCACAGCCAAAAACTAGGGTTTGACATTAGTTTGGGCGCGGCCAAAATTGGGGCTTGGCGTTGGGCCAAAGGTTACCATTCGTTAGCTGGCGAGCTTGGATGGCTAAGATCTGCATCTCAGATGGAAGGGTGGTCGTTGATTGTTAAAAACCTTCGTTTTGGCAGCCAGCGGCATGTAGCGGGGCCGACATGGCTTTCGCATGGAATCGTGGCTGGCATGGCTTGCCATTGGCACGGTGGCACAACTGGCATGGTTGGCATACCTTAGCGCGACGATGTGGCTGGAACGACATGCCATTGGCACATGGCGCGGCTGACATGGTTAGCATGCCTTGGCGCGGAGATGTGGTTGGCACGGCATGCCATTGCACATGTGGTGCGGCTGGCATGGTTGGCATGCCTTGGCGTGGAGACGTGGATAGCATGGTTTTCCATTGGCACGGTGGTGCGGCTGGCATGCTTGGCATGCCTTGGCGCGGAGACGTGGCTGGCATGGTTTGCCATTGACACGGTGGCGTGAGAATTAGGGTTTGGCATAGATGAAGTCGGTCAATGTTAAGGGTTATGTCGTAGAATATGACTCATGTGTAAAAAAAAGGTATCCCGGTAATTCTTACGTAGGCATGCTGATTGATTCAATAAATGTGCTAATGATTATAGTGAATTCATGTCAGATGTACAGTTTTACGATTTTAACCCTAAGCTAAAAACCACCATCAACACCAGGGATTTCTGAATTTCCAAATATCTTAAGACGCAAGCCTTTATTTCACGAATCTCCTTTCTAACTTCCTTCAACTCATCAAGAACATCGGAAAATTTCTGAGAGTTAGAAGGGACAGCTCTTGGCTTTCTTATTTCCTTCATTTTCTTTTCAAGGATGAATTTATTGGAGATTTCTCTTTTTCCTTGATTGATGTCTTAACAATCATGTTGACATCTTATCCATCCAAAGACATGATGCTTTGAGAACAACTATTACCAACTGGTTTTTGTGAATGGAATTCATAATCTCAACAAGCAGTCTTGAGAAAAAGTATCAAAGGAAAAAGGAATATAGGGTTCGAAACCTTTAAACAGGTTCGTGGACGTCCAACTCTAAACCCTATAAAGAGTAGAATTGTCGATAAAAATATTTTTTTTGTTATTTGATAGACAGAAAAAGAACATACCTAAAAAAAACTTTTCCTAAAGCATGTGCGTTCACAACCTTGTCACTTTTGATCAGGCACATGAGACAAGATTTACCAAACAACACAATTAATTTGTGTTGTGGTGAACAACAATTTGTCCACCATTTTCCTCCTGAGAGGAATCCTCTGACTTCTGCTTATCAAAGCGATTTGACCATACCTTCTTATCTAATGGTCTTATTTTGTCTTTGGAAACCAACTTCTTAGACGAAGATAAAATCCTACATACCTCGGCAGTCTTCTGAGCCAGTTTAAGCTTCCTTGCCAATCGATTTGCTCTTCATTGAAGTTTGTTGGCGTGCCTCACTTGATGTTTGTACTTGTAACATCTTGATATTTCATGACCCTTTTGAGAACAGAACGAGCACATCAACCTTGGATTGTATTCAGGCATCTATGGTGTGAACGCAGCTAGACACAAAGTAGATCCTGAAACATTACAGTCAGAGTTTCCAAAGGATAGGTAAATCGATTCTTCCAGCTTGATTGGATTCTCATCTTCACCGAACCCATCAAGATTGATATATGTATTCCTACAACTATCAAAATCAATGGTCTCGCATAGAAGACCGATACTTGATTTCCTATCTTCATTAGAATCATAGATTTCAGACATCTCATCAAGTGTTATAGCAAGACCTTTGTTTCCAATGTATTTTCTCTGATTAGTCCATTCGTTTGCAAAATGACCAAACCCTTTACACTTAAAGCGCTGTGGCATATCCTCGTCATCAGCCTCGTCAGCATACCTGTTTTAGGAGGGGCGCGATTATGAGGTTTATATGACGACCTAGGTTTGGCTCTTGAAAACCGTTTACTTCTCTTCAATAGAAGATCCCTAAACTGTCTTGTGATCAAGGAGACTGATTTGTCAATATATTCATCCGAAAAATCATCCTCAGACTAATCATCCTCAGAGACATAAACACTTTTAATTTTATCAAGTAATTTCGTGTTCTTCTGTGCTTTAAAGGCAACATCCTTCCCGATTTTGGATGTATGATCATGATCAAATATCTTTAGCTTTCCAACCAAAGAATTTCTGGAAAGATTATCGAGGTTATTTCCCTCAACGATGGCATGCTTCTTAGACTCGTATCTAGATGGCAGCGATCTGAGAATTTTCATCACAATGTCCTTTTCAGGAATAGTCTTACCCAATGCAAAAGATGCATTAACAATTTAAGACACTCTGTGATTAAACTCATCAAATGTATCTTCATCTGCCATACGAAGGGTTTCCCAATCAGAATTAAGGTTTTGAAGCCTAGCTTCCTTTTCACTGGAGTTACCTTCAACTACGGTTTCTAAGATATCCCAAGCGTCTTTAGACCGAGTGCAGTTAGACACATGGTGCTGAAGATTTGGGGTAATGGCATGTATGATGTCATTCAAACCGTCGGAATTTTGCTTTGTAGTATTTATCTTAGCAGGGGTGTATTCACCAATAGGTTTGGGAACATTTACATCACCAACTGCCACAACGGAAGCATCATAGCCATTAACAACATATACCCATGATTGAAAATCACGTGCTTGAAGAAAGGCTCGCATAGAAATTTTCCACCATAAGTAATTAGAGCCACCGAAGACTGGTGGTACGTTAATAGAGATAACACCTCTGTCCATAGAGTCAGACCGCTACAAACACAGACTTGTAAGGTTTTAAACGTGTTTTCCTGCTCTGATACCAATTGAAAAAGCGGGGGTCTAACAACACCACCCAATGTTTCGCTTAGCAATCTGTATGGACAAACTCCAATATACTTTTTATGAGAATCAACTAGACAGTCAGACTCAATCAATATAAAAGTATATCAAAGAGTTTATATCTCAATCTCTCGATTTGATCTTTACTCAAGCAAATAGAAATCTGCGAGTCTTTATCAAAGAGAGGTAAACTTGGACGGTACCAAAGACCAATATCCAAGGATCAATCAATATCAATCAACAACCGTTAGGTCGGACTCTCCAATTGATTGATCTAAACACACAACCTGTATTATTTCAATTATATAACAAATATAATACGGAAAAGAAATAACACAGAAACCAGAAGTTTTGTTAACGAGGAAACCGCAAATGCAGAAAAACCCCGGGACCTAGTCCAGATTGAATACACATTGTATTAAGCCGCTACAGACACTAGCCTACTCCAAGCTAACTTCAGCCTGGACTGTAGTTAAACCTCAATAAGTCTCCCACCGATCCAAGGTACAGTTGCACCCCTACGCCTCTGATCCCAGCAGGACACTGCGCACTTGATTCCCTTAGATGATCTCACCCACAACTAAGAGTTGCTACGACCCAAAATCGCAGGCTTTGACAATAAACAAATCTGTCTCACACAGACAAGTATATCAAAGAATCAATCTGTCTCCCACAGAAAAACCCTAAAGTTTTTGTTTCATCTTTTGATATAAAATCAAGGTGAACAGAAACCAATTGATAATCCGGTCTTATATTCCCGAAGAGCATCCTAGATTAATCAATCTCATCACAATAATCTTAATCGTATGGTAGCGAAACAAGACGTCGTGAAATCACAAACGATGAGACGAAGATGTTTGTGATTACTTTTTATATCTTTCCTATCAGAGAGGTTAATATCAAGCCAATCAATCTGATTGTACTCGTACGATAGAAGATGCAAGATCAGAACACACAACTACGATAAAAGTAGTATCGGTCTGGCTTCACAATCCCAGTGAAGTCTTTAAGTCGTTAACCTAGTTTTAGAAGAATAAAACCAAAGGTTAAAGGAGAACCGACTCTAGCATGCAAACTAGTATCACACGTAAGGTGTGGGGATTAGTTTGTAGAGTTGCTAGATGTCCCCTTATATAGTCTTTCAAATCAGGGTTTTATCTTGCTCCCAAAGAAAACACTATCCACCACTAGATGAAAACCTGATTTAGATTCAAGCTTATATATCTCAACCGTTAGATCGAAATCTTAGCTTGTTATACACAAATGAAATGCACGCTTCTAGGTTTTTTAATCGCACCCAAACGTGTACATTGTTGGTTCAACAATAGTCAACCAAAAGGTTAGCCATTTGAGCATTTCATACCAACCATATTCTTCTTCACCATAACTAGTTCAAATGACTCATATGATCTAGTTAGAGAGTTGTTCAATTGCAAGGAAATATCATGTACTACACAAGACACAATTGAAGCAAAGATGATTTGATTCACATGAATTGGTTCATGAAATTTATAGCCACGGTTTGCAAAAGAATTCCTTAGTCTTTATAAGTTTAAGTTCTGAAATCATCTTCAGATATATAACCTTCACAAATTCGCAGACTAGGTTCGCGGACTTGAGATACTAGACATAGTTTACAAACTCCAGCAGAAATTCTCGGGTTTGAGAACTTCGCAGGTTCGCGGACTTGGCTCATGCAAGCAGTTTGTTAACTTCAGCAGAAATTCTCGGGTTTGAGAACTTCGGCAGTTCGCGGACTTGGCTACTAGCCATTCTTCCAGTATAGATGTGTTTCCACAACATACTGATATCCATTATTGGTTATGTAATCTAAACTCTCATTCCAATCATTGAAACTTTCTTAGAGGACATTATATAGTTGTTACACTATTTCTCGTCAAAGCAATTTTCAAGATGATTGAAACATATCATGACTTGCGTCACTAGGTAAAGAAAAACATGATCGAAGCGAAATGCTTACCAACACATATTTCGAGATATAGATAGGCGAGTTATACTCGGATCGAAATACCAAATGTGTATAATCTAAGTCTATATATATAGCATACGACTTTTGTCTAAAGAAGTAGGAGATAGAATAAATAGATTTTTGAGTGACAGATAAGTTCAATTCTTCACATACCTTTTTGTCGAGAAGTTCCACAGGTTCCTTGAGTATTTGTTCTACTTGTATGATGAATCGCCATGAAGTCCTTGACCTTAACTACACTTACTATCCTAGTGCGAGACTTATCTATAATAGACTAGAAATCAATACTTATAGTTTTGATCACTAACATTGACAAACATGCTTGATATAGCAATGCATGCGAGTTCGACAGAGTAGTGCTCTAACAATCTCCCCCTTTGTCAATTTTAGTGACAAAACTATCAAAACATATGGAATACAAAAAGATAATGAAACTTTAGTAGCTCCTATCCCACATGTGTAATCTTCAACATTCCTTGAAATCTTCGTCCTTCCAAGTAGTTCAATGATCCCAAAGGTTTTAAGCTTAGCATCACCGTTGTTGAAGATCCGTAGCTATAACAATGAGAAAGCATCAGTCTCGATCATTGTTATACAGTGTCATAGTATTATTACACAGTGTCAAAGTCCAATTGTATCACAACTTCAACAATAATACTATGGTGATATGTATCACTCCCCCTTAGTCAATACTCCATCTCGATCATGGAAACCACTCCCCTTACACAATGATCCGAAAACCATATGTATTTGTAGTGTGAACTACATATTAATTCTCCCTCTTTTTGTCAATAAAATTGGCAAAGGTACAAGAACGGGATCATAATGAAATTTCCATAAGAGACATTTCATGACTAAAAGAAAGAAACACACATCATCTTATTTAGATGCAATCATATAGCCGAAACTAATAGCATTCATAAAGGAATTTAAAGATACAAGATAACCCTCTAAAATTCCACATCCGCACACCCCTCAAGATATGACCATTAAGCATAAGTTCAAAATTACTCTCCCCCATTTGATGTCATTCCCAAAGGAACAACAAGAGCGACCTTAATTTAGAGAGAAACAAAGGACTTTTATTGGACAACAAAACCATAAGAATGATTTTTATATTCAAAAAACTCAATTAAACTAATCACAAGTAAACCCATGATTAATTTAATCGGAATACACAATCAAATTAAACACAACAAGTGCTCAACTTAATTGATTATGCTCAACATAAGAAAACTTACGGAACATATGAATAACATAACCATTAGAAAATGATTAGGATAGTCGTTCATATACTCAACACAAGAGAACTTATGGAATATATGAATGCTCAACTAGACTAATTACAAGAGAACCCGTAATTAATCTAATTGGAATACACAATCAAACTAATCACAAAAGTAATCAATTTAATTGTCATTTTTTTTGCTCGACATAAGAGGACTTACAGAGCAATAACTAAATAACCAAACAAGATGATTAGTTTAGTTCACAAATGCTCAACATAAAGTACCATACGGAACAACCAACCAAGCTAATCAAAAATTAATCAACTTAGTTGTATCGTGCTCAACATAGGACACATTACGGAGCCTCACAGTATTACATATTGTGATCATTAAGCCTTTTATCTCCTGGATTTTGGGGGATGGTCAATTTACCCTTGGTGTGATAAATATACTCATAATCCTATTATTCTCCCTAATCCTAGCATTAAAGTTTCTTACTTCATTTCCCAGTATTCTCCCTAATCCTAGCATTAAAGTTTCTTACTTCATTTCCCAGTAATAGAACTTGGGACATTAGTAGACTGAATACCCATTTTGATGATGCTTCCGTTGAGAAGATCATCACCATTCCCTTAATCCATTTATGCACTCCTGATAGGAGGGTTTGGGATCTTTCAAAGGATGGCATATTTACCTCTAAATCTGCCTACTTGGGAATAAGAGGATTAGATCATCCCCTAGTTGTAAACTTTGGAAGCGCATTTGGAAAATTATAGTACCTCATAGAATTCAAACTTTTACATGGAAAGCTGCTAGAAATGTTATACCTACCACATTTTTTATTCATTCTAATGAGTCATCCATGCATGCTTTGGTCTTATGCTCTTTTTCTAGTCGAGTTTGGTTTTTATCTTCCTTGTGTGTTAATGCCAAGGCTTTTAGTAACAATAAATTTATTGAGTAGTTGATGTTCTGGTTAATTGATCTTAATTCTAAGTTGCCTGATGAATCTCAATGTTTGTTTGTTATTATTGTATGGACCCTGTGGAGCAGTAGAAATTTGTTAGTTTTCTAGAACACTAATGAATCCCATTTAGCTATTGTAAACCGAGCTAGAGATATGTTGTTAACCAGAAAACCCAGAATACCTATTAGCTCTTCCATATCTACTGGTTTGCTGGATAAATGGATGCCGCCATCTTCTGGATGGATAAAATGCAATATTGATGGTGCCTTTAATGATTCTTCTTTGAAAAATGGAGCAGGCTATTTGATGAGAGACTTCATAAGTAAAGCTTCTTTTTGTGTTGTTATGGTTTTTGAAGTGGAATCTGTTGAAGAGGCTGAAGCTAGAGCTATCTGGGCGGTGTTAAAAAAAGCAGTGGAGCAAAATCTTCCTCACATCATTATAGAGAGTGACGCTCAAGATATCATCAATCGTTATTCTTCTAGACAGTTTGATGGTGATTCTAGGACAGATGTTAATTTTAGAAACATTAAGATGTTTGCTTCGGGTTTAAAAGCTTGTATTTTCTCTTTTCAACCTAGAGTATGTAATCCTATTGCACATGAGCTAGCTCAATGGGGAAAAAAACATAAGTCTACCCTGTACCCCCAATCTGGATGTTGCCGTTATTGAGGGGGATCATTAGCCTTGTTGAAGGCCTTCATCTACAAAGAAAAAGAGAGAGAGAAAAAAAACTAATAACAACATTTATTCATGATCAAAATCTCTTTGTTTAGAACAAAATTTTTTTTGTTAGGGATGGATGGGCAAGTGGACTGAGATGGGCCGCACAAAAAAACATAGCGGTTGAGAATAATTTTCCCTGGAGATATAAAAACAACATTCATATGGATCTGCTATTAATTTGCTCTTTTGTTTGTCGCCGTAAACAACCCTAATGGCTAATTTATCAGTCTTAATAACCCTTCCTTCCACCATTGATGAGAAGTGTAGAAACCTTACAGCGATTCAAGCCTAATGAAGTTGAGCGAACAAATTCTAACTACTCGTTTTGTGCTACTGAACTGGAAGAAAACTAAGAAGAGGAATAATAAGAAACCTCAGCAACGAATGCCGAGACCTATAGGAGACGTCGATGAACTTCCTGTCCTTCCTGAAGAACTCATCCTCGAAATTCTACGCAAGTTTCCTGTAGAATCTCTCTTAAATTTTAGGTGTGTCTGTAAGAAATGGAACATCATATTCAGAAACCCTAACTTTATCAATAATAAGTTCAATTTCCTTTTAAAATATGACAAAAATCTATACTCTTTAGATTATAGTTCGTCATCATCATTATCAGATACTGATAATCCTCCTATTAAGGAAATTCGTTATCCACTCAAGAGTATGATACAGCAGTTAAAAATATCGGGTTCTTGCAATGGATTGGTTTTCTCAAGTCATTGGTTTGTTACCCAAGGTCAAAAAAACTATCAGATGGATTTCGATCCGCATCTTTTCCTGGATACATTAGCTTTGAATATGGGTTTGGTTATGATGCATTAAGTCAAGACTACAAGTATGTAAGAATTGTGGGTCGTTCTAATTCATCTCAAGGAAAGTCTGAAGTCGATGTCTATTCATTGAAATCAGATACTTGGAAACGTATCCAGCATATTCCTTATACAATTTCTAACGGACCAAGTGTATCAGCACCGGGGGTGTTCTGTAATGGAGCTCTTCATTGGATTGCAAAATCTTATTCAGGAAACAGCCGCAAAGTTTTAATTGCTCTGGATCTTGGAAATGAGAGTGTTCAAGAGATCCCACAACCAGAAAACTTGGATGTTGGAAATTTTGGTGCTAGATATGTCAGTTTGTTGGATAAGTGCCTAGGCATGCTTTGTAATAGTCATATGGATGGTTATGAAGTGTGGATGATGAAGGATTATGGAGTGAGAAAATCTTGGAAGACACTCTATAAGATTCCCACCCTCATTGATGTTAAGTTTGTTCAGTCAGTTCAGTACTTGAGGAAGATGGAGTATTTAAAAAACGGCGAGATTCTACTGAAAATTAAACAGCACGAGGTTTCTAATTTGGCTGGTGAGGAGGCTTTGGTTGTGTATAACCCAAAGGATAGAGCAACTAAGATTCTAAAGCATAGTAAGAATGGCTTTTCAGGGGTATTTGAAGTGGAGACTTATATAAAGAATTTAGTTTCACTCAAATCTGGTACATATGTGGGGGATATAGCGCAAGAGAAAAAATATAAGGGGAAAGCATTAGCGGGCATTAGGATTTAGTGAAACAAATTCCCAAGTAGATTTGTAGACTAATTTACAGCTGGGAAACTAAATTAACCAATTTCTAGGGAGCGTTTTTCGACTTCAGAAGAAGCTTCTCGACCTGTTGAATAGCATTTCATCTCCCAGATGTTATGTTCTGGCTTTGAAGTATTAGATTATTGTTTTATTTTTTTTGAAGTATTAGATTCTTAAGGAATATATCGAAATATCTTACTTCTCTTTTAAATTTCATGGTTATGTGGTGACGGGGTGTGTTATCCATAGGGATGGTCATTTGCCCCACCCAAACCCATCCTCGTGGGTACCCGCCCCTATTGGGTAGGGTTTTACCCGTACAAACGGGGTTGGGGTTGGGTATGCGTAATACCCGAAATTAGTGAAACGGGGATGGGGCGGGGATGGGATTCTAGGTCCCCGCCCCATACCCGCCCCGTACGTTCCTATTTTAGGATTTTATATTTTTATTAATTATTTATATTATATTTAAACTAAAATATTATATTATATTATATTATAAAAGAAAAAGTAAAAGTATAAGATATCATTAATTATTTATATTATATTTAAACTAAGAAATTATATTATAAAAGAAAAGGTAAAAGTATAAGATATCATTAATTATTTATATTATATTTAAACTAAGAAATTATATTATATTATATTATAAAAGAAAACGTAAAAGTATAAGATATCATTAATTATTTATATTATATTTAAACTAAGAAAAAAAAAAAAACTAAGAAATTATATTATATTATACTATTTAATTATTGTATTGATTATATTATATTATTTAAGCTTTCTTTATGATATATATTATATTATTTTATGTGTATATTATACAGTGATCCCAAAATGACAACTATATCCACACGAGGTGAATCCGAACAGTCTGAACACCATGTCGAGACAATTCCAAGT
This sequence comes from Papaver somniferum, assembly GCF_003573695.1. NCBI lineage: Eukaryota > Viridiplantae > Streptophyta > Magnoliopsida > Ranunculales > Papaveraceae > Papaver > Papaver somniferum. The sequence goes on along the minus strand of NW_020620825.1, from coordinate 17,282,081 downwards.
TCACCAATGGATGATGACCATGGTGAAACTGCCGAGGCAAACATTACAGGTGATTGTGATAATGCCGAAGGTGAAATTGCTATAGTTTCAGGGAAGAAAAGATCCATAGTGTGGAACCACTTTGAAAAGAAAAAGATAAAAGGGGGAAGACAAAGCAGTTTTCAAATATTGTCATAAACCATTAGGAGGAAAAAGCACAAATGGGACTAAGCATCTACACGCACACATGAAAAGATGTCCTCGACGTAAACAACAAGACATAAGACAATCAATAATCACTCCGAGTAAAAAAAGTAACAAAAGAAGTCAGCTTAACACGTACAGTTTTGATCAATCGTTCGCTAGGAAGGAACTTGCTTATATGATAATCATACACGGGTATCCTCTTTCCATCGTTGAACATGTCGGATTTAGACGATATTCAAATACGCTTCAACCGTTGTTTAAGGTGGTATCTCGGAGCACAATTAAAATGGATATCCTTAAAATCTATGATGAAGAAAAAACTAAAATAATGGAGGTGCTACAAAACATCAAGGTAAAATTGCGTTGACTACTGATATGTGGACTAGTAAGCAAAAGAAAGGATACATGGTTATTACGGCTCATTTCATCGATGAATCGTGGATCTTGCAAAGCCGAATTATCAGGTACATGTATTCATTTAATGATTTCAGGCATTGGATATGCACGTCATAAATGAAAAATCACTACCATTAATTTTGTTACTGATCAATTACTAGTTGCTACGTAGTACGGTCTAATCAACCATCTGAATTTTATTTTGTATTAGGTTTATGTATGTGCCATGTCACACGGCTGAAGTCCTGTCAGCCGCATTGATGGAGTGTCTGCTAGACTGGAATATCGATGGTAAAGTATCCACTCTTACTGTAGATAATTGTTCCACTAATGATCTTATGATCAAACTTCTCCTAGAAAAATTATCAAGTAACTTACTGTCGGGTGGAGATATTTTTTATATGCGTTGTTGTGCACACATATTAGCTCTTATAGTCAAGAAAGGATTAGAGGGGATCAAAGGAGCAATCTAATTAATTTGTAATAGTGTTGCTTATTGGAAAGCAACACCAAAACGAGTTGAGAAATTTGAAGAGGCCGCCCGTCAACTAAATATTTCGAGTATAAATAAGTTAGTTCTTGATTGTGAGACAAGATGGAACTCAACATACCTGATTCTTAATACTGCTATTAAGTATCAGAAGGTTTTTGCTCGACTAAAGAAACGTGAGCCACAGTATGATTGTTTGCTAGATGATGAAGATTGGTTGTTGGCAAAGGAAATGTGCGACAAACTTAAGATATTTTATACCTTCACAGAGAAGTTTTCCGGAGTAAAATATCCTACCACCAACCTTTTCTTTCCAAGTTTTTGTGATATTAGATTGCCATTAAATGTGTGGAAAAAATCTAAAGTTGGTGTGATTAAGGAAATGGCATATGAAATGATAGAGAAGTTTGAAGAGTATTGGTTTGTGATCAATGGAGTAATGGCCGTAGCAATTATGTTAGATCCAAGGTTTAAGATGAAATTGATTGAGTTTTATTTTCCAGAAATTTATGGTCAAGCTTTTTCAAAAATCGAAATTGATCGAGTACGCGATTTATGCGTTGATTTGGCGACGGAGTATGAACTGAAAGTAAAATTTGCTGAAACATCTGTTAGCCAAAATGATTTGTCTTTCACTTCAGAGATGCATGGTTTTAACGATGACGTAGATCCTTTGGAAAAGTTTGATATGTTTGTCTCTAATACTGCTCCTACTAGTACTGTTAAGTCAGAATTAACCAATTACTTAGAAGAAGATCTTTTACCTAGGATTGGTAATTTTGACATACTAGCATGGTGGAAGAAAAATGGTATTAAATATCCAGTCTTGCAGTGTATGGCTAGAGATATTTTAGCGATTCCAGTTTCAACGGTAGCTTCCGAATCAGCTTTTAGTACCGGAGGTAGATTTGTGAGTGTCCAACGTGATAGACTTCATCCAAAAACGTTGGAAGCTTTGATGTGTGCTCAAGACTGGCTATGGGATATGCTGAATGGTAATGAAATTCTCTTTTTATTGAAATGTTTTTTTTTTACATTTAATACATCATTATGGTTATATGATACACTTTCTTATTTTGGCTGGGTAGATCAAAATTCGATGGTGAAACATTTTGAGAAGAAACTGAAGCAGACGATGAGGTGATCAACATGGAGGAAGATACTTGATAAGAAATAATTAAGAACTAAAATGAATGATGCTCGTTTATAGACCAATTTGTTTTTCTTTGCTTGTTTTACGATGAATTTATGAGTTTGAAATTTTAAATTATTATTATTATTATTGGTTGAACTTAGGTATTGATTATTAAATTAACTCATCATATTTGAGCTTAATGTTATGGGTAACCCGTAAAATACCCGTCCCGTACGGATATTTCCCATACCCGTCCCGTCCCAAATCAAGCGGGTAATGGGAAGGATGTGGGTTTTTTTTTTGAACGGGGCAGTGACTGGGGTACAAGATCCCGCCCCATACCCGCCCCATGACCATCCCTAGTTATCCATCTAACCATCTCCATCTAGTTGTCTATCTTCTAATGCTAAAGCTGATGCAATCACAACCGAGTAATTAGGAGGAAGATTTTTTTCTCTGCATTTTCCGTTAACGTAAGTCATTCAGTCTTTTGTCTTAATCATACCTTTTAGTCTATGCATGTTTGTCTTTCCACGAGGAAGCAGGCTGATTCTTGATCTGCATTTGTCGATTATTCATGTACGTTTCTTCTTGTGGTCGAATACAATTTCAATCCCTTTCTACTTATGCATGCATATGAATTCATTTAGAGTGAATTGGATTTGGCAGCCTGCTTTAGTTATTTATTTTGTTGCTGATGTTACAAAAACTCTTTATCAAGTCTGCATTTGTTCTCTTTGAGAATTTAGCAAGTATGCTAAAACATTACGTTGAATCAAATATAATAAGAAGTATGCTAGCTATTATAACTTTTTAAGAACTTTTAGGTTCTAGCTGTAAGAACACCAACAAATATGTAGTCGACATCTGGAGCTTAAGGTCATACTCATGAACAAGAATTCCATCTATCCGTTAAAGTTTTCGGACACTCTCTTATAGAACCAGCTTGCAGAACCACTCAAAAGATTTTTCAAAAGAGCTCTTCATTGGTTTGCAGGGCCCTGTTTAAGATTAGAACCCTTCAAATAAATATAATTTCTTTTGTTATGGATGACTTTGTTTTTTTTTTTTCCGGATCGACGTGTGATTGTTAATTGGATGTGTGTGATTGAGGAGTGACTGAATTTTGATTAAATGTATGACATTAACTGTTGGAACTTGGAAGTACTTGATATTTAAAGCATGTCATCTCTTGTTCTCCAAATATTTCTCGTTGGCGCATCATATCTTGATAGCTTGTGTTTAATCTGTACTTGTGTAAATATGACTAGAACATGATGATCCATAACCCCTTGCATATTAGTGCATAATAGAAGTAGAACAGCTTATTTCCTGGGGTCATTCTTGTGAGTCTCGTCAAGGATTGGTTGATCAAAAGTTATGCATACATTTAAATCTAGGTTCAGACCTAAAGCTATAGGTTTCATTCTGGGCAGTCAATTGCAGCATTTTCCGAATTTACTTGGTGTAGATATGACTAGAACGTGATGGATTCATAACACAGAGAAGTCGAACTGTTCATTTCCTGGGGTTAATCTTTCAAGGCTTGTCAACTATTGGTTGACTAAAAGTTGGATATTGTTCTGTATCTAGGTTGGAACTTGGAACCTAAACAACTGTCAGTTGGCAATCCTAAAAGTATTTCGGTGTTCCTAAAACTATGGATGCTCAGTTTTGGCCCCTAAAAGTGATACAGATACAAGGACTAGCATATTTCTATTCTTGTTCAACTTTCCCAGTCATATCAATATTCTATAAGATAAGATAGAAGATTCATCTAGATTATGATGGTGAATCTGATGATAATAAATGTGTTGCATACCGAACTTGATCTTCCCCGTGCATATGATTGTTTGGAATCACAAAATTCAGTCCAAACTGAAAACCTTGGACATTTACTTGCATACCGAACTTAGAACATTTGTTATCCTAGTGTGCATCTTGTTAGAGTCTTGCACCATTGGACTAGCACACAGAAGTGTGGCGTGACACCAGGGCCAATGGAGTTGTTTAACTCGTGTGTTGCGCCACCAGTAGTAGATCTAGCTTGGGTTCACCGCACCATTATGGGAGTAATGTAGCCCTATAAAGGAGGGTCTGTGACTGTCTCGAAGTAATGTGAAAACAATTGTTCTCCCGAATAGAAAGAGTAAAATGCCCTTATAATTGTTCTTCCTGATACTTCAAAATGTTCGAGAAGGTCCTCAACAACACAACCGTTAATTCTTCTCACACGAGTATCTACATGTACTACTCCTTATTCACCTTTTGCAAGAAAATTGCCAGGTTCACAAGGCCAATGCAGTGTTTAGACGTACCTTCTGAAACATGGATGGCAAAGTGGAACTTTGATGTGATACACCACTAATAGCTCTTGAATCCATTCTTTACCTTACCTTTAAGAGAGGAAGGATATTTTCGTCAGGATATGCGCACCGTCATACAAGAAGGGTGTCCCTATAATTAGAAAGAGCTGTGCACGTAAAACAGTTCGATTTAAAAGGGGGCCATCAACCTTAAACAGCTCTTGAATCATCTGATATGGTTGGTTATATCATCCATCAGTATACAAAAAAAGCATGAAGCAAATAAAGATGAGAAAGAAAAAGAAGTGTCAAGTCTATTTCGGTTTAATAAGACAAAGTCGATCTGGCCTACCAGGGTATTTACTCTGAGTAGGTTTGCATCTCTGTACATTATTGGAGCAATCATTCAAACATATCCTTCTGTAATGTGCAGCAGCATACATGTGGGAACTCCAATTGATTTCACCAAGATTTTGTGGTCATGCCTATTAATGCAATAGATGCGCATTTTGCTCTTTCAGACCTATAAACTACACCTCAAGGCGATACATTCATCTTAACATTTTAGACAGAAAAAAATGGATAGCTTACCCAATTCTTATATCCCTGCTTTCTTTATGCTCTTTATCTGCTTCATCTCAATGGGTTTGTTTCTTAAGAAAACTAGTCAAGCCATTGATTACTGGCTTTTCCTTGGATCCCTTCCATCACTTGTAATGAACTCCAACCGCATACCTGAATGGTTTACTGAGGTATTTACTTCACTCGGCAGAGGTTCATTCTTCATTGACGGACCTATCTTCTCAAATCTCAAATACTTTGTCACTTGTCACCACCAAAACATTGAATACATTCTCAAGACCAATTTCAACAATTTTCCCAAAGGTTCAGATTTCAAGCAAGTTTTCGCTCCACTAGGTTAAGGTTTCTATAACCTAAGACAAGACAAGATAACTCAAAACAAGACGAGAAGAATAATTCATGTCTCATCATTGATAACAATGACTCCTACATAAAGGAGTTAGGGTTACAAAAATATTCTAAAAGATATTCTAAAAGAGGTGAATATCTTCTCAAAACAAGTAAGTGAATATATACAAATATACAAGAATATACCCAATACCCCCCCCCCCCCCCCCCCCCCCCCCCCCCCCCCCCCCCCCCAAGTTGGAGCATGAAGAGTCGAAATGCCCATCTTGAGAAGAAGATTTTGAAACTGCTGACGACCCAAGGCTTTAGTCAGAATATCAGCTAGTTGAGAGGTAGTATGAATATAAGATGGACGGATAGTACCTCGAAGTATTTCGTCACGCACAAAGTGACAGTCAATCTCGATATGCTTCGTTCTTTCATGAAAGACAGGATTATTAGCAATATGTAACGCAGCTTGACTATCACAATGAATCGAAACTGGTTTTGTATGTCCTATACCAAAATTCCGTAATAATCCTTTTAACCATATAATTTCACAAGTTGTGGAAGCCAAAGCACGATATTCTGCTTCTGCTGAGGAACGAGAAACTGTGGTCTGTTTCTTCGTTTTCCAAGATATAGGAGAACCCCCGAGAAAGATAAAGTGAGCCGTGAGTGAACGTCGACTAAGTGTACATCTAGCCCAATCTGCATCACAATAAGCGTCAAGAACTAACTTGGAATCAGCACGAAGTAAAATACCTTGCCCCGGGCTAGATTTCAAATAGCGCACAACTCGAAGTGCAGCATCCCAATGTGATTGAGTTGGATGTTGCAGAAACTGGGAAAGAATATGAACAGAGTAACACAGATCCGGACGTGTAAGATTGAGATAAATCAGTCTCCCCACCAACCTTCTATAACGAGCAGGATCAGGCATAGGTGAGTCTGATGCAAGAGCCAGCCGATGATTTTCTTCCATGGGAATATTAGCTGGTTTTGAACCGAGAAGGCCTGTTTCTGTCAAGATATCTAGAGCATATTTGCGCTGACAAAGGAAAATTCCTTTGGAACTTCTAGCTACCTCAATGCCAAGAAAATATTTTAATTTCCCCAAATTCTTCATATGAAAACATCTGCCTAGATATTCCTGAAATTCGCAAATAGCAGCTGTGTTGTTACCAGCAATAACAAGATCATCCACATACACAAGAATATACATGATAATATTTCCATGTCGATAAAGAAATAACGAGTGATCAGAAGCACTGGTAGAAAAACCATATGTACGCAAAGCAGTTGCTAGCTTAGCATACCAACACCGGGGAGCCTGGCGTAAACCATACAAAGACTTACGAAGTCTACAGACTTTGCCAGATAATCCATTACTGAAACCAGGAGGAAGTCGCATATAGACTTCTTCATTTAAATCCCCATGAAGAAACGCATTGTGTACATCCATATGAACTAACTCCCAGTTGTTTATTGCAGCAACCGCAAGAAGAGTTCGTACAGTAACCATTTTTACTGTGGGAGAGAAAGTTTCAGTGAAATTAATTCCTTCTTGTTGATGATTTCCAAAAACAACTAATCTGGCTTTGTAGCGCTCAACTGAGCCATCAGATTTTCGCTTAATGCGAAAAACCCACATACAACCAATTGCAGACTTGTTGGCAGGCAAATCTTCAATTGTCCATGTACCATTGGAGATTAGTGCAGCAATTTCAGCCTGCATTGCCTGACGCCATCGTGGATCAGCCATTGCCTCTTTAAATGATTTGGGTTCAACATCATTTGAAATAGATGCAACAAAAAAACGATGTGCAGTAGAAAATGCATCACAATTCACAAAATGAGTTATAGGATAAGGAGTACCTGAGGACTTGACTGGTACATGTGAAGCTGCAGGGGAAACCAAGGTTGTGTCAGACTGTTTTGAAACACCCTTCCAGTGAAAAAAATCCTTATGCCTGACGTTCTCAAATTTTGTACGTTTACCCCGGCCAAGTTCCTCGTCTGCAACTATATTATGATGATCTCGACTATCTGCATTTTCTGTGGGAGAACGAGTAACAAATTCTGTACCAAACGCAGGTACAGCAGAAGAAGAAGCATGAGACAGTGCTGAATCAATATCCTTATCAGCAGAACATGTATCATTTACAGCAGGTGCTGTCTGAGAAAACGGCTGTGCATCATTATCAGCAATATGTGTTGTATGTTGTACATCATCCAGGAAGACTGACGGAATACTGGAACTAGTCTGTGGAGGTGCAGTGTCATCAGGCGAGGGAATAGCAGCGGAAGAAGAACCACCAGAGACATGTGGATTATTGTATTCAGCTTCAAAATGATCGTCAGACAAATTTCTAGTAACTGATTCAGTGACCTTATCAGAATACAGTGAGTACAGTTTCAGAAGCTCATCATTATCTGCCAACGGGAAAGTATCTTCAATAAAATGTACATCTCGAGACTGAAAGTAATGACCTGTGTCGAGATCAAATAGATGTCAGGCCTTCTTTCCAAATGGATAGCCGATAAATATGCAACGACGACTGCAACTGTCAAATTTATCACAAGGGTTGAGGTTTTTCGTGTAACAGAGACATCTAAAGACCCTGAGAGAGTGAATAGATGGAGCTGAACCATAAAGAAGATCATAAGGCGTCTTGAAGTGAAGAACACGAGAAGGGGTTCGATTAATCAAATAGGCAACAGTAAGGACACATTCTCCCCAAAAGTCGATTGGTAAGGATGCTTGAAAACGTAGTGCACGAGCGACATTAAGAATGTGACGATGCTTTCTTTCCACCCTAGCATTTTGTTGTGGTGCCTTAACGACAGAAGTTTGATGAATAATGCCATTGTTTCGAAAATAAGAAAGGAGACCTTTGAACTCAGTTCCATTATCACTGCGTAAAGTCTTAACCTTTCGAGTAAACTGTCGGTCAACCAGTGCAAAGAAATTTGTTAACAAGGTAGGTAACTCATCTTTGGTTTTCATCAAATACACCCAAACACATCTAGAAAAATCATCAACAATGGTTAAAAAATATCTCGAGTTACAGGCACGATTTGGATGATAAGGCCCCCAAACGTCGCAATGAATTAACTCAAATAAATCAACTGCCCTACTATTACTCAATGGAAAAGAAGTACGAGTTTGCTTGGCTCTATGACAGACATCACAAGCATGAAAATCTAACTGACTATCAACATAACCAATTTGAGGTAGAGACTTCAAGGCTTGGATAGAAGGATGACCAAGCCGTTTGTGCCATATTTCTGTAGTAATCTTCTCTAACACAACGTTGACACAAGTTGGTTTCCCCGCCATCAAGTAATACATCCCATCCATGAGCTTACCCATACCAATCCTCGTCCTCAAAGTATGGTCATGTATAACACATTCAGAATTAGTGAATTGAACACTGATAATATTCTTCTGTGCATGATTAGCATGCGATGAAGATAAAAGTTGAGAAACGGAGAGAAGATTGCATGTGAATTGAGGAACGAACAGCACATTGTGCAATATAATAAAATCATTTAACTGCACAATTCCAATTTTGGTTGCTTGTATGCTGACACCATTAGGCAGGCCAACTTGAAGAGGACTAATATTATGACAAGATTCAAACAAATTTTCATCGCAACAAACATGATTGGAGGCTCCTGTATCAACAATCCAGATGTGACCACGCTTACCAGAGAGACGAACATGATTTGTAGTTGGCATCTCACCAACGACAGCGTTTGCCTTAGATGCTGGTTGGTTACAGTGAGCTGGTGACTCGGTCTTGAGATTAGCTGCAGGTGGACGTCTGGGCTGGCGACCATCTGGATATCCATGCTTCTCCCAACAGCGATCCTCAAGATGTCCATTATGACCACAATAGGTGCACTTCAACGGAGTTTTGACAGCTCCTGATTTCGATCCTTGTGGCTTATTGCCGTGAGCGAGAAAAGTCATTGGAGAAACGATATCCTCCTTTGGCTGAGTATAAGATCGAACCTCTTCCTCTTGGATGAGACGAGAGTACACAGTGTGCAGAGACGGAAGTGGTTCGGTGCCCAAAATACTAGAACGAACATTAGCATAATAGGATATGAGACCCATTAAAAATTCACGTACCTGATCATTGTTACGTCGAGTACGTAGAGTCACATTAAGACCACAGGTACAACCTGAGCATTGACAAGAAGGTAAGGCATCAAAGTCATTGATGTCATCCCAGAGTTTCTTCAGCTTCCCGTAATAGTCTTGTATAGACTCTCCATCTTTTTGTTTGCAACCGGCGACATCAGATTTGAGCTGAAAAATTTTTATTCTATTCCCAAGAGAAAAACGAAGCCTGATATCTTCCCATAAATCGAATGCGGTGTCACGATAAGAAATTGAGGAACGAAGAACTGGATCAATTGTGTTAAAAATCCAGGCAACGATCATGTAGTTTATAGTCCACCAGTCATCCAGGTCAAAAGAATCAATAGAAGGTTTTGAGATTTTACCGTTAATGAAGCCCAGTTTTCGTTTCGCACCCAGAGAAATACGAAATCCTTTAGCCCATTCTTCATAGTTTGATCCTTTGAGAACTACATGTGTGATGATAGTTCCTGGTCCATCATTGGAAGCTATAGCATATATGGAGGACTATCTGTTTGGTGAAGAGGAAGTTGAAGTTAAAACACTAGACATTGCTACCGGACTCAAGATACCATGAAGGTTTCTATAACCTAAGACAAGACAAGATAACTCAAAACAAGACGAGAAGAATAATTCGATGTCTCATCATTGATAACAATGACTCCTATACAAAGGAGTTAGGGTTACAAAAATATTCTAAAAGATATTCTAAAAGAGGTCAATATCTTCTCAAAACAAGTAAGTGAATATATACAAATATACAAGAATATACCCAACAGGGTTTATATCCGGAGAGTTCAAGAATCTTATTTCTAGCATTAGCCGGAAGATCAACTAGTTCCGTTATTAGTTCATGTAGCTAATACCGGGTCCATCATTGATTTACAAGAAGTGTGTTCGAGATTTGCGTTTGATGTTAATATGAACGCCATATTTGGATTACATGAAAATTACCTATCTATTGATAATTAGAAAGAGCTGTGCACGTAAAACAGTTCGATTTAAAAGGGGGCCATCAACCTTAAACAGCTCTTGAATCATCTGATATGGTTGGTTATATCATCCATCAGTATACAAAAAAAGCAGGAAGCAAATAAAGATGAGAAAGAAAAAGAAGTGTCAAGTCTATTTCGGTTTAATAAGACAAAGTCGATCTGGCCTACCAGGGTATTTACTTAAACAGCCCTTCATAAAAATTACCTATCATAGAAATCCTATATCAATTTCATCAATCAAAACCATGTGCAACCAATTGCTAGATTTCAAATTAATTAATATAATCTCCATCAAACAATTGTTATTACCCATCTCATAGATCTCCTGCACCCATCCCCTACATTTTTTACACATCCCCTACACCCATTTATCATTTTCAGTTCTAAACCAACAATGGTGTACTGGTTTCTGAAGATGAAAAGGTTTCCATCACAGTTTTTAATCGGCATTAATGGTGCTGGTTCTGCTGATATTAAGGGTAATTTCTCACTTTCAGTTCTAAACCAACAATGGTGTTGGTTTCTGAAGATGAAAAGGCTCCGTCACAATTCTTAATCGGCAGTAATGGTGCTGGTATTCTATTGATATTCAGGGTTTTTCTCCCTTTCAATTCTTAACCAACAATGGTGTTGGTAGCAAAGGGCTTCCATCATCAGTTCTTAATCGGGTGCTGGTTTTGTTGATATTCATATCACGTAGATCTTGGTTTGTGATGCAGTGGAGGTGCAAATGGCGGCAGCGGCGGCAAGTTTTGGTAATAATACTGTTTTGCTTAGGGTTTCATGTTTGTCGGGCTTTTTACTTTACACGGGTTCATATCCGGGTATCCTAGTATTATAATTGGCCTTGGTCTTTAATGAGGTTGTCTCTTGGGCCTCGTTTTCTTACAGCTTGTAAGGGACTATTTCATCTGATTCATCTCTTTGCTCTTTCAATTGAAAGGTGTATCCCTTATAATTTTCTATTTGGAGTCTGGTTGTAACAATTCTTATTTCTTTAATAAACCTCTCTTTCACGATCAAAAAAAACCTATCTATTGAACTTCCTTCAAATGATTTGGCTGAAGCTATTGGAGATGTACAACAAGCTGTTTTTTTTTCGACATACTATGCCAATGTTTGTGTGGAAATTAATGCGTCTGTTCAGAATTGGTAGGGAGAAAGAGTCACTTAAAGCTGTTAAAACAATAGATGCGCACTTCTATGAGTATATTTCTCAAAAGCGAAAACACTTGATTCAAGGAGTAAAAACTTTTGATCTCTTGTCATCATACATAAATGAAGAGCTGAAGAGAACTAAAATTCCTTCGTTGCCACCTGAAAATGACGATGAATTCCTTAGAGATTCCATGCTCAGTCTGTTTGTAGCTGGAAAGGATACAATTGCATCAGGTCTCATTTGGTTCTTTTGGCTGGTCTCCAAAACACCTTCTGTTGAGGAAAAAATCTTGGAAGAATTGAAAGTGTTATTGTCCTCAAAAATGGGGCAAGTGTCAGAGTACCATGAGTGGCCATGGGTTTTTCATTTAGATGACACAAATGGGTTGGTTTATTTGCACGCAGCATTATGCGAATCGCTGAGATTATACCCACCGGTTCCAATTAATAGCAAGACGGTGTTAAATGAAGTTGTGCTCCCAGATGGGAGTTTGATAAAACCAGGGACGCAGGTATTAATTCCATTCTATTCTGTTGGACAAATGCCATGGATCTGGGGAGAGGATTGTCTGGAATTTAATCCAGAAAGATGGATAGATGGTGATGGGAAGTTAACCAGAAATGGAAATGCGGCCAAGTTCTTTACATTCAATATAGGACCAAGAACTTGTTTAGGCAAGGATATGTCATTTACACAACTGAAGGCTATCGCTGCAGCTGTTCTTCTCAACTTCCATGTTGAAGTATTGGAAGGCCAGGATGTCCGCCCTAAACCAGCTATTACTCTTCATATGGACAAGGAATTGAAAGTCAAAATACACAAGAGAGTTATTTGATTATGTTCCTTGGCACACGCTATGTCGAAATGTGTATTCTCCCTAAATTACCATTAGTAAGGTTATCTATTACTATCCCAATCTAGTAGTCTACTGCTATTTCACATCTCTCGGTTTCATATAATTTTGTGGTTGGTTGATTGAAAAACTAGTAACCCTTGAATGAATGCCGATGAGACCATATATATATACCCAAAGCTAAGGTTCTCTTGTAGAGTGAAATTGGTAGCGTACTAGTTAATCGCTTAAATTTTACTGCCGCAAGCGCGCTACAACGGAAGGGTCTTTTGTTTGCCGCTGTAAACAACCCTAATTTAGGGTCTTTGTAATCCTTCCACCTTATGGCGATTCAAGCCTAATGAAGTTGAGTAAACAAATCCTAGGTGCCCGTTTTGTGCTACTGAAACGGAAGAAAACTAAGAGCATCTCCAACAGAAGGTGTAAAAAATCCTACGTGAACTTTTTATTTAGTCCTTTTATTTATGAGGTCTACACATAGAGTAAATATAGGATCTCATATCTAAAAAACCATCTCCAACAGTGGAAATTTTAACTCTTAGAATTAAAATAAAATTGGTTAAAAACATGACGTGGAGGTGCAACCGAAGGTGTAGATAACACTTTCTTGAACACCTTTATATTTAGTAATTGGTCCCTACTAACTTGTAGGACCCTACTGTTGGAGATGGATTTATGTCAAACGGGGGTCTAAAATCCTATGTGTCATTAAAAATAAATAAATCTACCCTCTCTTGGAGATGCTCTAAGAAGAGGAACAAGAAGAAACCTCATCAACCGATGCCGAGACCTACGGGAGAAGACGTCGATGCGGAACAACCACTGCCTGTCCTGCCTGAAGAACTCATCCTCGAAATTCTTCGGAAGTTGCTTATCGAATCTCTCTTAAATTTCAGGTGTGTCTGTAAGAATTGGAACATCATATTCAGAAACCCTAACTTTATCAATAATAAGTTCAGTTTCCTTTTAAAATATGACAAGAAGCTAGACTCTTTAGATTATAATTCATCAGCATCGTTATCAGATACTGATAATCCTCCTATTAAGGAAATTCGTTATCCACTCCAGTGTATGATAGAAAAATTAGCAGTATTGGGTTCTTGCAATGGATTGGTTTGCTCAAGTCATTGTGGTGGTGTAGTTTGGAACCCAACTACTAATTAATATAGAGTAATACCAAGATCCGACACACTACCAGCTGGATTTCGATCAGTGTCTTTTCCTGGATACATTAGCTTTGAGTATGGGTTTGGTTATGACGAAGTAAGTCAAAATTACAAGTATGTACAAATTGTGGGTCGTTCAAGTTCAACTCAGGGGAAATCTGAAGTCGATGTCTATTCGTTGAAATCAGATTCTTGGAAATGTATCCAGCATATTCCTTATGTAATTTCTATTGGATCAAGTGTATCAGCACCATGGGTGTTGTGTAATGGAGATCTTCATTGGATTGGTAAATCTTATTCAGGAAACAGACCCAAAGTTTTAATTGCTCTGGATGTTGGAAATGAGACTGTTCAAGAGATCCCACAACCAGAAAATTTGGATGTTGAAAACTTTGGTGGTTATAGATATGTCAATGTGTTGGATAAGTGCCTATGCATGCTTTGTAGTAGTCATATGGATGATGAAGGATCATGGAGTGAGAGAATCCTGGATGAAGCTCTATAAAATTCTCACCCTCATTGACTTTAAGTCTGCCCTGTCAGTTCAGTACTTGAGGAAGATGGAGTATTTAAAAAACGGCCACATTCTATTAGAAATTAAACAACACGAGGTTTTTAATTTGGCTGGTGAGGAAGTTTTGGTTGTGTATAACCCAAAGGAAAGAGCAACTAGGATTCTGAAGCATAGTAAGAATGTTTTTTCAGGGGTATTCCAAGTGGAGACTTATATAAAGAACTTAGTTTCACTCAACTATGGTACATATGTGGGGGATACAGTGCAGGAGAACAAAGATAAGGTGAAAGCATTAGCAGACATTTGGATTTAGGGGTTGAAGCAACATCGTGAAAGCAAATCCAAAGTAGATCTATAGACTGATTTACAACTGGGAAATTAAATTAACCCCTTTCTAGGGAGCTTTTTTCAACTTCAGAAGAAGCTTCTCGACCTGTTGAATAGTGTTTCATCTTCCAGATATTAAGTTGTGGTTTTGAAATATTAGATTTTTTTCTCTTTTTTTTTTAATTTTCTCTTTTCGAAATATTAGATTCTTAAATTCATATGTTGAAATATTTTACTCCTCTTTTTAAATTTGATGGTTAATTGATTATGTTTTCATGGGGCGTGTTATCCATCTAACCATCTGTCCATCTAGCTATATGTCTTCTAATGCTAAAGTTGTTGCTGTGCTGCAATTACAACCGAGTAATTAGGAGGCAGATTTTTTATCTGCATTTGTCGTTACCGTAAGTTATTCAATCTCTTCTCATATCAGTCTCTTGTCTTAATTATACCTTTTAGAAGTATATATATGTTTTTCTTTCCACAAGGAGGCTGATTCTTGATCTTCATCTGTCTTTATTGATGTAAGCTATGCTCTACTTGTGGTCCAATACAATTCCAATATGCATACATGTCTCTTTCCACTAATGCATGCATATGATTTTATTTAGACTAGGATTTGGCAGCCTGCTTTAGTGATTTAGTTTGTTGCTGATGGTACAAAAACTCTCTATCATGTGCATTTTTTCTTGTCCAGGATTTAGCAAGTTTGCTAAAACATTACGTTGAATCAAATATAATAAGAAGTATGCTAGCTATTATAACTTCTTCAGAACTTCTAGCTGGAAGAACACCAACAAATATGTAATCGACATTTGGATTTTAAGTCATACTCATGAACAAGAATTCCATCTACCTTTTACAGTTACATACTTTCTCTTGCAGAACCACCCAAAAGATTTTTCAAAAGAGCTCTTTATAGGTTTACAGAACCTTGTTTAAGATTAGAACCCTTCAAATAAATTTAGTTGTTTTTGGCATGGATGACTTTTTCTTTTCTTTTTTGGATCGATGTGAGACTGTTGGTTGGGTGTCTCTATATGCACTCTAATATTTCTCAATGATAGTTTTTATAGATGAGCAACCAAGGATTGAGGAGTGACTGAATTCTGATTAAATATATGACATTAACTATTGGAACTTGGAAGTACTTGATATTAAAGCATGTCATTTCTTGTTCTCCAAATATTTCTCGTTGACGCATCATATCTTGATAGCTTGTGTTTAATCTGTATTTATGTAAATATGACTAGAACATGATGATCCATAACTCCTTGCTTATTAATGCATAATAGAAGTAGAACAGCTTATTTCCTGGGGTCATTCTTGTGAGTCTCATCAAGGATTGGTTGACCAAAAGTAACCAAAAGTTAATCATACATTAAAATCTATATTCAGACCTAAAGTTATAGGTTTCATTCCGTGCAGTCAATTGCAGCATTTTACACATTTACTTTGTGTAGATATGTCTAGAACTTCATGGATTTAACACACAATGTTCATTATAACTACCTCATCAATCAAGATACGGATAATGGGGATAATATTGATTTCCCTTCGAAAAAATATGGAAGATGCAGGCAATCCCTAGGATTAGACTGTTCATTTGGAAACTAGTTCAAAAAGCTTTACCGGCCACTAGCAGAACTGCAATCTCATAACTCGGAGATCTCTCCAGAATATCCAATGTGCAACAACCAAGCAACTGAAACATAAAACCATCTATTCAGAACTTGTCCTTTTGCTAGATCAATTTGGTTTGGTTGCTCTTTGGACGCAGAAAATTCGCAGATAAAATTACATACTCTATTAGCAAGTGGGTTGAAATATGTATTTCAGATCCAAACTTTGCGCAGTTTTGGGGTCAGATTGCCACCATACTCTGGTTCATTTGGAAATATCGATGCGGGGTAGTATTTAGGACAACCTCTCAAGATCCAACATCTTTATTTCTTCAAACTAAAAAATTCATACAGTCTTCAAATGTCAAGGGAGAAGACAAAACTCAAGATATCCATAAAACGAAGTCTACTAAACCATCATGGAGAAATTTCAAGTCGGATTGGTTCATTAATGCGTCATATAATAAAGAGAACTTATCCATGGGATATGCTTTCATTCTGTACTCGATCGACCAAGAAGCTTTAATGCACATTTTTGCAGGTTATGATTGGGCCTCTTCGGCCTTGCACACAGAAGCAAATGCGCTTTTAAAGGCTTTGAAGTGGATTGAAAATAATATACTCTCAAGTGTCTTTATTATTACAGACTGTAAGATTCTGGCGGAATCTATAGACAAAAAAAAGATCAAATGCTTCATGGGTAGCGGAGAATACTATAGACGGGAATATTTCCATGTTGGAAAAACTTCCACAAGGGAAGATAAAATTTACAAGCAGAGATCGCAATACAACAGTGGACTCAGTGGCGAAAGAAACAAGGATCAGAAGACTTCAACACATCTCAAAGCATTTGCACCAGCGAATGAAAAAAGAAAGCATTACTACTAATATCTTTGATAATAATGAAATTGTAGATCTTTTGTACTATATTGCTTAATTAATATATGACTTCTTTTCATTAAAAAAAGAAAAAAAAAACACAATATTCATTTCCTAGGGTTAATCTTTCTAGGCTCGTCAACTATTGGTTGACTAAAAGTTAGACATTGTTCTGTATGACTGTATCTATGTTGGAGCCTAAATTTGTCTCATCATGTGCAGCCGTAGGAAGCATAGGGAAAGATTATTCAGGAGACCGAGTAAAACCGTTTTACCGGTCTAAAATAGGGAGAAAGGGTGAACTTTCTAATTGGGAAAGCTAGGTCTGAAATAGGGAGAAGAAGTTTGATAGTCTATAGGTCCGGCAATAGATTTTTTTTTTCTCTTTTACTTGAGAGTACGTAAAGATGGAGTGCAGCATATGGATACTTTATTTTCCTTAATCAACTTTTTTTTCCTTGAGAGTTTAAACCTCTTTACAACCTGGCTAAATTGGGGCCAATGCCACTTAATTGGGGCTTATCAAATTTCCCTTCCCACTCCATCAAATTGCTATGGATACCAAACTTCTCAAAAATACTAATTTACCCCCACATTAATTCCTAAAACAATCTCATATAAATACTAATCCTTACCATTTTCAGCAAAATCCAAAAACATAAAAACCTATATCAGAAAAAATTTATATTTTCATCCTAATCTTTACAAATTCTCAAAACCCTAATAATAAAAAAGAATCATCCTATTCTCCAACGATCTTCAATCCAACCAAGAAAAAGTTAAATCTCCATCAACCCATAATCTCTGATTACACCAAGAACCGGTATATGTTGACATATCGAATAAACCGATTCTGAGTTTTGTTCTTCGACCATGAAGAGCATGCAGAATAATCGGTTTATATGATGATTGACATCAACCGATTCAAGGTTTAGAAACGAAATATGAAAATACATCACCAGAATCGGTTTATAAGTATTGTTAGAGCACTGCTCGGTTGAACCCACCAAGCGTTGGTATGTCAAGATTGGTTGTCATATTTAGTTCCAAAACTCGAGTCACTTAATATGTAAACTACAGTCAACTTCGATAGGTTAGACTAGAAATGATAGAAGTATGTGCTCCAGTTACTACAAAAAAACGAAGATGGATTGAAGACAACAAAGACATTATCCTTCAGATTGAGGTTAGTAACTACGACTTGACTTGTTCCATATCTATCTTGTGTCTTTCAAATCGTGCATATTGAAAACAAAACTGCGAAGCATGAACACTCTAGATAGACATAGTATTAAGGAATACAATACGAGGTTTATTGCTTAACCATTAAAATTTGTAGATATGAAATCAACATAATCGTATGAATGTTATTGTGATTATGTGTAGGTATGACGTGAGGGTTTGATCCTAGGAAACAATGTTCTTACATGTGTTTTAAGGAAGTAAGTTCATGATCTTGTGTTGTGAATCGAAAAGGAAATTGCCAGGCGTTATTGGGGCTGTTCTTCATTCCATATCTTATGAACGACTAATATGTGTGATTAGTATAACCGCTCATGACTTGTTTGTTTTCTTGGTAAAACTATTCACATGTGGCCTGACTTATGTATTGGTATGACTTTTATTAATGAAACCGATCTTAAGTAATCACCTGATGGTATGATCGAGTTTGTGTATGTAAGGCCTAACACTGGGTAAAGGGGAACCGATCCTAGTAAGAGGTGCAACATATACAAATGTGAAGCGATCCTTGTATGGGGTGCAGCAAGGTTTATAGCAGAAAGGGGAACCGATCCTGTGGACATGTGCAACACGTTTTTTGGCAAAGGGGAACCGATCCTATGGACATGTGCAACACATATAAGTTAGATACCATATATATGTGGGGAACCGATCCTAGTACCTAGTCAACCTAATTTTGGTAAGCTAGTGTGACTATGCACAATACTCACATGGAGGTAGAACCGAAACTTGTTTTGGTAGAACCGTTAAACCCATGATTTGTGATTGAGTGTTACTTGATCAATCACATAGTACTTGAAAGTCAGATGAACCAATTCTAAACTTGTTTGGAAGTGTGGTAAATCGGTTTCATGTGAGTAAGTATGAAAGAGAACTTACATAGAAAGGATGTCGATACACTTTGAGCATGTGCAGTAATGCGTATATATTTTATTGTTCAAAGATATTCCTTAACAGCTAAGAAGGAAGTAAATCCCAAGATCGAAATTAAATAAGTTAAGAATCTTTTAATTAAGATTTTTAATTATATATGGAAAATAAGAATTAGTAATGTGCATTTGCTAGCTAAAGATTTTCCAAGGAGATTTTCGATCAAATATTTTGTACAGTGCATTCTCAGGAATTATGAAAACCGATTATGGAAAATTATTATAGAATATCTTGAGAATATTTTCGGTTTTTGAAATTTCTTTGTGTCCAAACTTCCTTGTCTATATATACTTTGAGTTTGCATTTCGGGCAAACTAATCCTTCGTGACAGTAAACTTCCTTTGTTGTACTGTTACTGGTGAAGCCGCCTATTCGGAGAGGAGAGTAACCTAATTAGGCGAAATCTCTTACGGCCGCTCAATTTAAAGACTTCTTTGGGATTGAGAAGCTCTACGAGTATCGTTGGTGGGAAACTAGATAATTGCGGTTTATCGTTTGTTTTCGATTGATTTGATTGACTAACGGTTATTGAATCTTTGATTGCACCTAGTTTATTTATTTTTGAGAACCCTCTCTTCTGATATTAGGCTCACTAGAACTAGATCAAAGATTTAACGTTTCTACGGATCTAAGTTTTTCTAGATCCGTAAGATAAATTCATTGATTTTTCATTGTTAACAGACTTCGTTCTGTGCGTCAAATCAATAAGGAATCAAGTTTTTTTTTTCATATTGTTACTTTGAAGATTTGAAGAAGAAGTTGTTGTGAACCATTAATAAGATATATTAGATCTAGTCCTAAAGAGAGCGTCTGTTCTGCTAGGATATTGGGTAACAAATATCTATTGGGAACTTCGGTTCTGCTAGATATTATCAAATCAAGAATACTGCTGAAGCTGAGTAACTAGGATTTTAGTTTACTTAGTATTGTCTACACGAAGTTGTAGGTTTACTTTTTGTAGAGTCTTAATTCACTTGAGTATTCAAAACTGGACTAGGTCCCGGGGGTTTTCTGCATTTGCGGTTTGCTCGTTAACAAAATTCTGATGTGTGTGCTTTACTTTATTTCCGCATTATAATTGTTTTTATACTATAATTAAAGTAAATACACTTGTTCGTTAAGTGGATACTTGATATATATATATCTTGTAAGATTCCGATTATACTATACTATTATCAAGTGAATGCTTTGTTGTTGTATTGTCTCGAGTTCATATCCATAGACGATCACACAAAGTGTATTGGATTTCTCCACTTGACTTTGATATTATCACTTTGTTAGACCAGTCCGGACTAACCCTATTTCAAGTGGACACCGTGTTGAAATATTCTTTGAGTGATTGTTGCTCCAAGAGATTTATACACAGTGGGTCTTGTATAGGTTGTGATCAAAATAAAAGATTGTGGTGTATTTGGGTACCCTCGTCTTTTCAATTGGTATCAGAGCAGGCAAACACGAAAAGATCTAACAATATGTGTTTGGTGTGATCCAACCTATAAGTTTTGAATCAAATTGTTAATTCAGTTAATGTACCTCCAGAGTTTGGTGGCTCAAACTATCTATGGTAGAAAATGGCTATGCAATCTTTCCTCCAATCTCATGACTTTAACACTTGGGTTTTAGTCACTGATGGGTATGAACACCCAAAAGTACTAGTCAACAACTCAACCACCGAGTTTAGACTAAAGGAATTGAAAGAATTCAATAATGAAGAAAAATTTCTTTCAAGGCAAGATTCTTATGGATTAAACACCATTATACATGTTGTAACTCGAGACCTCCATCATCATGTAACCAAGTGTAAAACATCAAAGGAGGCTTGGGGTATTCTTAATATCGTATTTTAAGGGAATGCCTATGAAAAAGAAGTTAGGCTTCAAACCCTATCTTCTAGATGGGAAAATCTTCGTATGGATGAAGACGATACCTTTGATGAGTTTGATCAAAAACTTTCTGAAATAGTGAATGCCTCTTATGCTTTAGGAAAAACTATTTCAAATAAAGATATTGTGTGTAAAATTCTAAGGTCTTTACCACAAAGATACGAATCTAAAAAACATGCCATCATGGAAGCTAATGATCTTTACACACTATCTAGAAGTGATCTAGTTGGTAAATTAAAGATCTTTGACCTTGAATACCAATTCAAGAATGAAGAGAGTATTACCCTTAAAGCTGTAACAAAGACTTGTTCTTCGGATACAAAGACTGAGAATTGTAGTGTTGATACGAGTGCAAGACAATTTAGAAAGTTATTAAGATAAAAGAAAAGTAGTTCTTCTTCTTCTCAAAAATCACAGAAATGTGTAGAGAATAGAGAAAAAAATAATTCTGATAGCTCTAATTGTTCCAAGGATCAAGAGAACAAAGCTTTTCATGCAACTGTTGAATGCACACCTGAAAAGGATACTGAAATAACTTTAGAATCAAAGGCACATGAATGTGATAAACTTTGCAAAGAGAATGAAAGTATTAAAAAGGAAATTGATATTTTATATAAGGATATAGAACTTGTAAGCAATGGTAAAACTTATCTTGAAGTCTTGAAAGAATACAGTAAAAAAAAAAGGTGATGATCGAGAAGCTCCAGAGCCAAAGGGACTCGACTGTGATCTTCGTGAAGAGAATGAAAGATTGAAAAAGGAACTTAATAATATGTATGAGGATATAGAGATTCTAAACAATGAGCAAAGATTATCTTGGATCCATGAGAAGTTACATAGAGCAAATCGAAGAAAATCATGATCGAGAAAGGAAACTATATACAGAGTTGGAGAAACTAAAGAACACTGAGGTAAGTAATTCTACCGAATCTGAAATTTCTTTTGATTATAAAGTTCAAATTGATAAATTTAAGGTTGATTTAGATAATGCTCTCGAAAAAATAAAAATGTTGGAGAAAGAGAATATGAGTTTAAAAGCGGACTTGAAAAAGTTAGAAAGTAGCACAAAACAACTTGACTCAATGTTGAAGTCAACTAGAGTTCCTCGTGACACTCGAGGATTGGGTTAGATAGGTAAATAAACTTTGAATGCTAAACAGAAGACAAACTTTGTAAATCCTAAAGACTCTGTTGAAGAAATTGCTTCAAAAGTTGCCACAAAAGATTGCTCTTCCTTAAAAGAAAAATCTGTAGCACCTTCATCTTCAGCAAAAGATGGAAAACGTAAATTCCGTCAAACTCCAATACAAGTGGATCCAAAACAAGGTACCACTAAACAATATGATTCGTGTGTTGCTAAGCGTTGCTTTTATTGTGGAAATAAAGGTCACTTGGAAAGAGGATACAGATTCCGTAAAAGGAATGAGAAAGCCATAGATGCACGCGTTTCCGCAAAATTGGATGAACTCAATAATGCTTATCGTGCTAAATCAGGACATCATTGTCCTAAAAGTGAGCAAAAGAATTATTGTAATGATAGTTCAAAGTTTGCTGGTCAGACTTCTCCAAAGTTTTCTCACTATTGCTCAAACAACAAAAGGAGAGATAACTTTGTAAAGACCAGATCTGATGTTCCAAATTGGAGAAAGGCTAACTCTCAAAGTTTTCAACTTTTCAGTTACCCTAATGTTTCCTCAAGAGATTCATCTTGGATTTTAGGAGGAAATAATAGGAAGAGAAAAGTTGATCCTGCAAAACCCATTTCTAAATGGATTCCAAAGTCTTCTCTAAAGACAACTACGAAGGTATCAAAAGATAGTCATAATGATGACACTCGAATGATAAGTTTCAATACTCATGACATTCAAAATATTGTGCTAAACATTCTTGATCAAATGAATGTAGATTCATGTTGTCATCGTTATATGAGATAATTAGGTCTCATATTGGTCACCTTTTTATGATTTTGTGACTTTTGATTTAGCGAGTTTCATATCTAATTTTTTGGGTTGGTTAATCAAATAATCATAAAAGGATGATGATAATTAATCCCATATGTGAGTCATGATAGACGCATTTATGTGTCTAATATAGCTCATTTGTATATATTGTTAGTACTCGATATTGTACTTATTTGGTTATTTTATGTATTTGTAGGTGTTTTTGGAAAATAATCTCTTGCGGCGAATTTGGCTAAAAATGTGGCATCTGGACCTCCGTTGATAACGTACCGGAAGCGCCTCAGAAGTGTACCGGAAGTATCCCAGAAATACCCCGGAAGAACCCCGAAAAAAGTGCGGAAAATGCCTCAGAGGACACTTGCTATACGGACCCTTGATTTTGGATAAGGGGTAACCTAATTACTAAGGGGGGACCTATTTCCAGGCAACTGCTAAAGGGAGAACAGCACAGGATAAGGGCACCCACCTTCTTCACGTTTTGAATTAAAAAAATGGCGGGAAAATGCATGCAGCGTCTGGCAGATTTGAAGATCGAATTTTGGACGTGATTTTAGGAGATTCAATTGCTATATTTGGTACGTATGGACTCTGCATGACTAAACAGGCCTGATAAAATCAATTGGACCCAACCAATTGGGCTGGAATGGCCGGGAGAAGTAATCAAAGTTCAAACAGGACACGTACTTTCTGTTCAAGTTTCAAAGATTTGTGAGAGATATTTGGGAGAGTTTGACGCTGGAAATTAATGTATTTAGTCTTGTTCACGTCTTAAGAAGAGTTTGGTACCTATTTTATAGCTAACAGACGCGTACAAACACTGAAGAGGTGATTATTCTCTCAACAGCGCCGAGAAGAAAAATAAAAGAAAAAGTCGGATTCAGTAGAGATTTTTGGGGATTAAAAGACTATATAAGAGAGGGTTCAAGTCATAGAAGGGTTAGAAACCTTTAGGAGAGAGTTTAGAGTCGATGAGAGTCTAGGAGAAGCAATTATAGAGGAGACAACGCTGTTGCTGCTGCCGCCATTAAAGCTTCTGAAGAACACGAAGAACAGACTCGCAGAGTCAGTCGTTCTTCAGCAGACTTATTTTCATACCACTGTCGTTGTTTCACAGCAGTAGATAGTTATCGTTTACAGCAGTCTTAAATTACCATACTCTTTTGTAACAGTGGCGCTGTAACACCACTGCAGCGTTGCTA
The DNA here is from genome assembly GCF_003573695.1 of Papaver somniferum. Lineage (NCBI taxonomy): Eukaryota > Viridiplantae > Streptophyta > Magnoliopsida > Ranunculales > Papaveraceae > Papaver > Papaver somniferum. The sequence continues at coordinate 17,257,776 of NW_020620825.1, read as the reverse complement.
ATTCCTATTTCATCATATAATCATCAATAAAAACACCTATTTTAGCCATGAATTTATCTTGTGAGTGTGTTTTTGAGATGAGGAGCTAAACCCAATCCCAGGGGCGACAGAGGAAGCCATTCTCACAATAATTATGTGGTAATCTCTATTTTATTAATTTATGCAATATTTTTATATGATTAATTGCATTGATAAAAATGATTTAAATGGTTTTTATTAATCAACTGTGTTTTCCCTTGATAATGCATGCTTAGTTTTAGACTCTTGATGTATTATACTTGTGATTAACATTTGATATTTTGGAAAATCTGCTTTAGGCAATATTTAGAATCAACCCAATTATTTAAATTGCATAGTAAAAAAATATTAGATCACATAAGTATTGTTGATTGGTGGAATCTCAACCCCTATTTCTCCATAAAATTTTACGTCAGTTTGCTATTTTCCTAAATTTTATTTAAATCTAGAAATTTTGTTACCTTCACAAGTCTGAAAAGAACCGTTTTACCACTACTACTACAATCACTTTTGATAAACCATCAAATTTTTGGCGCCGCCGACGCGGACCTGTGTTTAGTTAGCATTTTTTTTAGATTTTTTTTTTTTTTTTTTTTTTAATTATTATTTTTGTTCTTCTTTACGTTTTTGGTTTTTTTTGTTTCCTTGCAGATTTTTGAAGTTGGAGCGAGAGATAAATTTTCCAAAGCTTGTGGTGATTTACTTAAAGTTTGGGAGTGAAAACCAAAGCTAAAGGAGCGAAAAGAAGAAGATTTTCTTTATTTTGTTAAAAAGAGAGAAAAAAAAAAGAGAGACATTTTTATTTTTGTAATTTTTTTTTTTAGACTTTCTTTTCTTTTGTATTTTTTATGGACTTTGGACATTAATTTTGGGACATTTTTATTTTTATTTTTAAACCCTACGGAAGGGTACCCTTAAATATAAACTGTTTGCAGGGAAGGACGGTGATTACAATATCACCTCGGCCCCTCGGGTTCGCACACGACATAGGAGTCGTGGCCCGAGTCGACTTCAGCGGTTCTTCGCCCGTCTGGTACGGGAGGTAAAATTCTAAACACCCGCGAATCTCCTGCAAGCGGGTTACTGGACTCCTTAAGGTGAATATATGCTGAGGACTTGAATATGGACTGTTTTTAAAATTTCTAGTAAAGGGCAAGGACTGAACCCATATTTTCATATTAGGGACTTTGAGGAAATCTGTGGGACAATTAGAATAAAAGACCTTACTGATGAAGTCTTGAAACTTAAGATGTTTCCATTTTCCTTGAGAGATAAAGCCAAGACCTGGCTAAACAACCTACCATCTGAATCTATTGAAACATGGCAGGAACTTATTGCTGCTTTCTATATGAAATTCTACCCTAAGCATAAAACTGCAGCTGTTAGGCAGAAAATTAGTGCTAGTGTGCAACAAGAGGGAGAGTCTCTTTATAGGTTTTTAGAGCGATTCAATGATCTCCTATCTCAGTGTCCTCACCATGGATTTGATAATATGAAACTTGTACAGATTATTTATGATGGTTTAGACTATTCGACCAAAGCCATGGTTGAGTCTATGTGCGCTGGTGAGTTCACTAGTAAAAATGCTGATGATGCTTTTACCTTCTTAGGAGCTATCGCTGAAAAATCCCAACAGTGGGAATCTTGTGTTGAACCCCCTAAAAGACTCTTGGTCAATAGAAGTAGCACCAATATGGTAGATACGAGTTTTGGTCAGATGCTAAGTTTGCTGCTTTATCTAGAAGGTTAGAAGCTTTGGAAATGGGTCAGTCTAAAAATAGGTCCCTTGTTGAACCTAATAGAGCCTCTCAAGTCTCTAGTTGTGGAATAGAGCCCGATAATTCATTTTGGGAAGGTCAGTTAGTGAAGAGCAAGCCCATGCTGTCTATAACAATGCTAGGTTTGAGAACCGTCAGAAGTTTGACCCATACTCAGAAACCTACAACCCTGGTTGGAGAAACCATCCTAATTTCTCTTGGTCTAAGGGCCAGAGTCAAGGCCAGTCTAGCAATTCTCAGCCTCCCCCAGGTTTTGGTTTTAAGAACTCTTCAGGTCAAACCCAGTTTCAGAACACTTCCGAGAAAAAGATCTCTACCTTAGAGGATACTCTCACTATGTTAGCAAATAACCATGAAATGCTAACAAAGAACCACATGAGCTTTCAACAAGAAACTAGGCAAGAATTGAAGAATAATTCCCAGAGTCTTGCCAAATTAGAACTTCAAGTAGGACAAATAGCTAAGTTCATAAGTGAGAGAGAAGATGGAAGGTTCCCTAGTCGTACTGATCCAACCCAAAGGAGAGAAATCGTACAATCATGTGAATGCTGTCACAACCCTTAGGAGTGGAAAGAAAGTTGACAACAAGGTTGCCATGCCTGATAGTGAACATGCTGTAGTTCACCCTGCTGAGCCAGAAAATGAGGAGACTGATAGAGTCTCCAAGGAGACCAATGAGGGTCCTGTTGAGCCCACTTTGTTCCCAGAGCCCCATTCCCACAGCTGCTAGTTCCGACTAAGAGGGAGTCCAACTTTAATGATATATTGGAGGTTTTTAAGCAGGTTAATATCAACCTTCCATTATTAGATGCAATTAGGCAGATTCCCTCTTATGCCAAGTTCCTTAAGGACTTGTGTACGCGAAAGCGTAAGCTCAGTGTCCAGAAGAAAGCCTTCATAGCTAGTCATGTGAGTTCTATTATTCAGAATACCACTACTCCTAAGTATAAAGACCCAGGGTCCCCTACCATTTCTTGTACAATAGGTAAGTACCGTGTTGAGAAAGCGTTGCTTGACTTAGGAGCCAGTGTGAACTTACTGCCATACCATGTGTACCTTAAGCTAGGACTTGGTGAGATGAAACCTACCCAGATAACACTCCAGTTAGCTGATAGGTCCGTTAAAATCCCTCGTGGTGTGATCGAGGATGTTCTTATTGAGGTCGACAAGTTTATTTATCCAGTGGATTTCGTGGTCCTAGATACCCAACCTGTCCCCGACCCAGAGAACCAAATACCTGTGATTTTAGGTCGCCCATTCTTAGCTACGTCTAATGCGATCATAAACTGTCGAAATGGTATTATGAATCTATCTTTTGGTAATATGACTATTGAGCTGAATATTTTTAATGTAAACAAGCTACATTCTGAGCTAGATAGCACATGTATTGAAGAGGTGAACATGATAGGAACCTTAGTTCAGGAGTCATTACCAAACATCGTACCGGAAAATACATTGGAGAGTTGTTTATCCCATTTTAGCCTGGATTTCGACGATGATAGTAACATTGAACAAGTAAATGCTCTGTTGGATTCTGTTCCTATGTTAGATATTGATATATGGAAAGATAGGTTCGAACCATTACTAGCTTCTGAGTCTATCTTAATACCTTATTTAAAAGAGCCTCCTGAGTTGGAGTCTAATTATACATTTTTAGGCCCACCCGAGTCTTTCCCTGTGATTATAGCCTCCGATTTGGATAGTGATCAGGAAAGTAGTCCAGAGACCGTGCTTCAAGAAAATAAGGAAGCCTTAGAGTGGACCATAGAAGATATGAAGCAAGCTGAGGATGAACCACCTGATTATGACTTAGAGAAAGCAATTGACCTTTTTCAAGAACCCGATGGTCTAGAAATTAGGAACATTGTGACTAGTCATTGTAGAGGCACCCAAAATTCTAAGTTTGGGGGTAGAGATTGTCAATTATCCCCAATAGAAGTCCCTAACTTGGGACTCAAGCCTAGTGCATCTGAGGTATCGCTTGAGTGTATTCAGACTCCACAACCTGATCCGCCTGATAATGTCCAGGAGAAAATCCATAGTTAGAGACCCGTTTTTCGGATGAATCTGTTTGCCGAGACACTCATATGAAGCCCAAGTGGGCACCTCAGATAAATCCAGTTGTCTTGCGAGAAACTTTAGATCAGGTTGTGCTCTATCTGCTCATTTTTCTGATCTTGAGCATTTGTCTCCTATTTGTGGCAGTTCTATTTGGTCTTATGGACCCACAATTATTTCGACTATTGGTATACGACTTTGGAAGGTGAAAATTCTTTTTGAGGTATTTGATGTCTAGCTAATGACTATAAATTTAGCATTTACTGGGAGGCTCCCGCGTTCATGTGATACGGTAATATCCTTCCTTATTTCTTTTCCCTCCAGTGGTAATAGTTTCTCCTTGTTCATGCTTTTATTTCATCCTTAGAACATTGAGGACAATGTAAGATTTAAGTTTGGGGGTGGGGAAGAAACACTTTTTGTTAGCTTTTTGCAATAAATAAACTCCAGAGCCTAGAAATTTATGCCTATTGAGGATTGCACTAACTAATCTAAGTGGATGGAAGCATTTTGATTGTAGGAGTTTGAGGAACCAATCTGATTAGATGGAAACATCTAAAGAGTCTATTCATAAAAGCACAGAGCTCAGTGTTAGAAATAACATGATAGTTTCACCATATCTCGTTGAGTCCTTTTCACTTCTATTTTTATTTTATTTTGTTTTTAAACTATGTTTCTCTAAGTGATAGGTGGGGCCCACGATTCAAGTTGTTACCAATGCTAGGGTGAATTAGAGTGATTGAGATACCATGAAAAAAAAAAAAAAAAAAAGTTGAAAAAGAAAAAGAAAAAAAAAAAAGATGAAAAAAAAAAGAGAAAAAAAAAAAAAAAAAAAAAAAAAAAAAAAAAAAGAAAAAGAAATTGAGACCAGACCATTTGACCAAAAGGAATAAATTCAATAAAGTCGACCACTGGTACCCTTGTATATGCCAGTTGTGTTGACCTAGAGTTAGGTTATCGACCACTGGTACCCTTGTATATGCCAGTGTGTTGATTAGTCAGACTAGTATCTCAATCCATTAGGATAGGTTCATTTTGGCGGAGGCCTTCAGACAGATATGGGAAACGTCGTTCACTTAGTAAACATCAAAACCATCTATGTTTTCTATATCCATCTTCTTGATCTATCCATGTGATTAGTTTTGACTCCGAATATGATGTCCATAGTGCAACTATCTGAGTAGAGCTCTGTCACTTTATATGAATTTTAGTATGCTTGAGTGCAAACTCGTGTACAAATTGGAATTTCGCATCAGGGTACTTCTTCCTGTAGTCAATAAGTATGCCAACCAAGGAGATTCTTTAGTGCCTTCCAAGGTTTGCGTAGATAGCTAAGGTCTGGTATTAAGGTTTTGTGGGTATATCTCTGGTAAGCCCTCCCGAGACTATAACTCGGCCACTAGGGCCACCTAGGGGTTTAAAGGCTTATTGCATACGCTAAATGCAATCGACGATGCCTGCGACAGTGAGTTAGGATTTTTTTTGTATTTGATTTGCTCGGGACTAGCAAATAATAAGTTTGGGGGTATTTGATAGACGCATTTATGTGTCTAATATAGCTCATTTGTATATATTGTTAGTACTCGATATTGTACTTATTTGGTTATTTTATGTATTTGTAGGTGTTTTTGGAAAATAATCTCTTGCGGCGAATTTGGCTAAAAATGTGGCATTGGACCTCCGTTGATAACGTACCGGAAGCGCCTCAGAAGTGTACCGGAAGTATCCCAGAAATACCCCGGAGGAACCCCGAAAAAAGTGCGGAAAATGCCTCAGAGGACACTTGCTATACGGACCCTTGATTTTGGATAAGGGGTAACCTAATTACTAAGGGGTGACCTATTTCCAGGCAGCTGCTAAAGGGAGAACAGCACAGGATAAGGGCACCCACCTTCTTCACGTTTTGAATTAAAAAAATGGCGGGAAAATGCATGCAGCGTCTGGCAGATTTGAAGATCGAATTTTGGACGTGATTTTAGGAGATTCAATTGCTGTATTTGGTACGTATGGACTCTGCATGACTAAACAGGCCTGATACAATCAATTGGACCCAACCAATTGGGCTGGAATGGCCGGGAGAAGTAATCAAAGTTCAAACAGGACACGTACTTTCTGTTCAAGTTTCAAAGATTTGTGAGAGATATTTGGGAGAGTTTGACGCTGGAAATTAATGTATTTAGTCTTGTTCACGTCTTAAGAAGAGTTTGGTACCTATTTTATAGCTAACAGACGCGTACAAACACTGAAGAGGTGATTATTCTCTCAACAGCGCCGAGAAGAAAAAGAAAAGAAAAAGTCGGATTCAGTAGAGATTTTTGGGGATTAAAAGACTATATAAGAGAGGGTTCAAGTCATAGAAGGGTTAGAAACCTTTAGGAGAGAGTTTAGAGTCGATGAGAGCCTAGGAGAAGCAATTATAGAGGAGACAACGCTGCTGCTGCTGCTGCCATTAAAGCTTCTGAAGAACACGAAGAACAGACTCGCAGAGTCAGTCGTTCTTCAGCAGACTTATTTTCATACCACTGTCGTTGTTTCACAGCAGTAGATAGTTATCGTTTACAGCAGTCTTAAATTACCATACTCTTTTGTAACAGTGGCGCTGTAACACCACTACAGCGTTGCTAATTCCTATTTCATCATATAATCATCAATAAAAACACCTATTTTAGCCATGAATTTATCTTGTGAGTGTGTTTTTGAGATGAGGAGCTAAACCCAATCCCAGGGTGACAGAGGAAGCCATTCTCACAATAATTATGTGGTAATCTCTATTTTATTAATTTATGCAATATTTTTATATGATTAATTGCATTGATAAAAATGATTTAAATGGTTTTTATTATCAACTGTGTTTTCCCTTGATAATGCATGCTTAGTTTTAGACTCTTGATGTATTATACTTGTGATTAACATTTGATATTTTGGAAAATCTGCTTTAGGCAATATTTAGAATCAACCCAATTATTTAAATTGCATAGTAAAAAATATTAGATCACATAAGTATTGTTGATTGGTGGAATCTCAACCCCTATTTCTCCATAAAATTTTACGTCAGTTTGCTATTTTCCTAAATTTTATTTAAATCTAGAAATTTTGTTACCTTCACAAGTCTGAAAAGAACCGTTTACCACTACTACTACAATCATTTTGATAAACCATCAAATTTTTGGCGCCGCCGACGCGGACCTGTTTAGTTAGCATTTTTTTAGTTTTTTTTTTTTTTTTTTTTTAATATTATTTTTGTTCTTCTTTACGTTTTTGGTTTTTTTGTTTCCTTGCAGATTTTGAAGTTGGAGCGAGAGATAAATTTTCCCAAGCTTGTGGTGATTTACTTAAACGTTTGGGAGTGAAAACCAAAGCTAAAGGAGCGAAAAGAGAAGATTTTCTTTATTTGTTAAAAAGAGAGAAAAAAAAGAGAGACATTTTATTTTGTAATTTTTTTTTAGACTTTCTTTTCTTTTGTATTTTTTATGGACTTTGGACATTAATTTTGGGACATTTTTATTTTATTTTTTAAACCTACGGAAGGGTACCCTTAAATATAAACTGTTGCAGGGAAGGACGGTGATTACAATATCACCTCGGCCCCTCGGGTTCGCACACGACATAGGAGTCGTGGCCCGAGTCGACTTCGCGGTTCTTCGCCGTCTGGTACGGGAGGTAAAATCTAAACACCCGCGAATCTCCTGCAAGCGGGTTACTGGACTCCTTAAGGTGAATATATGTTGAGGACTTGAATAGGACGTTTTTAAAATTTCTAGTAAAGGGCAAGGACTGAACCCATATTTTCATTAGGGACTTTGAGGAAATCTGTGGGACAATTAGAATAAAGACCTTACTGATGAAGTCTTGAAACTTAAGATGTTTCCATTTTCTTGAGAGATAAAGCCAGACTGGCCTAAACAACCTACCATTGAATCTATTGAAACATGGCAGGAACTTATTGTTGCTTTCTATATGACATTCTAAGCATAAACTGCAGCTGTTAGGCAGAAAATTAGTGCTAGTGTGCAACAAGAGGAGAGTCTCTTTATAGGTTTTAGAGCGATTCAATGATCTCCTATCTCAGGGTCCTCACCATGGATTTGATAATATGAAACTTGTACAGATTATTTATGATGGTTTAGACTATTCGACCAAAGCCATGGTTGAGTCTATGTGCGCTGGTGAGTTCACTAGTAAAAATGCTGATGATGCTTTACCTTCTTAGGAGCTATCGCTGAAAAATCCCACAGTGGGAATTGTGTTGAACCCCTAAAAGACTCTTGGTCAATAGAAGTAGCACAATGTGGTAGATACAAGTTTGGTTCAGATGCTAAGTTTGCTGCTTTATCTAGAAGGTTAGAAGCTTTGGAAATGGTTCCAGTCTAAAAAATAGGTCCCTTGTTGAACCAATAGAGCCTCTCAAGTCTCTAGTTGTGGAATAGAGCCCGATAATTGTTTTGGGAAGGTCAAGTTAGTGAGAGCAAGCCCATGCTGTCTATAACAATGCTAGGTTTGAGAACCGTCAGAAGTGACCCATACTCAGAAACCTACAACCCTGGTTGGAGAAAACCATCCTAATTCTCTGGTCTAAGGGCCAGAGTCAAGGCCAGTCTAGCAATTCTCAGCCCCCAGGTTTGGTTTAAGAACTCTTCAGGTCAAACCAGTTTCAGAACACTTCCGAGAAAAAGATCTCTACCTAGAGGTACTCTCACTATGTTAGCAAATAACATGAATGCTAACAAAGAAACAATGAGCTTTCAACAAGAAAACTAGGCAAGAATTGAAGAATAATTCCCAGAGTCTTGCCAAATTAGAACTTCAAGTAGGACAAATAGCTAAGTTCATAAGTGAGAGAGAAGATGGAAGGTTCCCTAGTCGTATGATCCCAACCCAAAAGGAGAGGAGAAATCGTACAATCATGTGAATGCTGTCACAACCTTAGGAGTGGAAAGAAAGGTTGACAACACGGTTGCCATGCCTGATAGTGAACATGCTGTAGTTCACCCTGCTGAACCAGAAAATGAGGAGACTGATAGAGTCCAAGGAGACCAATGGGTCCTGTTGAGCCCGACTTTTTTCCCAGAGCCCCATCCCACAGCTGCTAGTTCCGACTAAGAGGGAGTCCAACTTTAATGATATATGGAGGTTTTTAAGCAGGTTAATATCAAACCTTCCCTTATTAGATGCAATTAGCAGTTCCCTCTTAGCCAAGTTCCTTAAGGACTTGTGTACGCGAAAGCGTAGCTCAGTGTCCAGAAGAAAGCCTTCATAGTAGTCATGTGAGTTATTATCAGACTACCACTACTCCTAAGTATAAAGACCCAGGGTCCCTACAATTTTTGTACAATAGGTAAGTACCGTGTTAAAGCGTTGCTTGACTTAGGAGCCAGTGTGAACTTACTGCCATACCATGTGTACCTTAAGCTAGGACTTGGTGAGATGAAACCTACCCAGATAACACTCCAGTTAGCTATAGGTCCGTTAAAATCCCTCGTGGTGTGATCGAGGATGTTCTTATTGAGGTCGACAAGTTATTTATCCAGTGGATTTCGTGGTCCTAGATACCCAAACCTGTCCCCGACCCAGAGAACCAAATACTGTGTTTTAGGTCGCCCATTCTTAGCTACGTCTAATGCGATCATAAAACTGTCGAAATGGTATTATGAATCATTTTTGGTAATATGACTATTGAGCTGAATATTTAATGTAAACAAGCTACATTCTGAGCTAGATAGCACAGTATTGAAGAGGTGAACATGATAGGAACCTTAGTTCAGGAGTCATTACCAAACATCGTACCGGAAAATACATTGGAGAGTTGTTTATCCCATTTTAGCCGGATTCGACGATGAAGTAACATTGAACAAGTAAATGCTCTGTTGGATTCTGTTCCTATGTTAGATATTGATATATGGAAAGATAGGTTCGAACCATTACTAGCTTCTGAGTCTATCTTAATACCTTATTTAAAAGAGCCTCCTGAGTTGGAGTCTAATTATACATTTTTAGGCCCACCCGAGTCTTTCCCTGTGATTATAGCCTCCGATTTGGATAGTGATCAGGAAAGTAGTCCAGAGACCGTGCTTCAAGAAAATAAGGAAGCCTTAGAGTGGACCATAGAAGATATGAAGCAAGCTGAGGATGAACCACCTGATTATGACTTAGAGAAAGCAATTGACCTTTTTCAAGAACCCGATGGTCTAGAAATTAGGAACATTGTGACTAGTCATTGTAGAGGCACCCAAAATTCTAAGTTTGGGGGTAGAGATTGTCAATTATCCCCAATAGAAGTCCCTAACTTGGGACTCAAGCCTAGTGCATCTGAGGTATCGCTTGAGTGTATTCAGACTCCACAACCTGATCCGCCTGATAATGTCCAGGAGAAAATCCATGTTAGAGACCCGTTTTTCGGATGAATCTGTTTGCCGAGACACTCATATGAAGCCCAAGTGGGCACCTCAGATAAATCCAGTTGTCTTGCGAGAAACTTTAGATCAGGTTGTGCTCTATCTGCTCATTTTTCTGATCTTGAGCATTTGTCTCCTATTTGTGGCAGTTCTATTTGGTCTTATGGACCCACAATTATTTCGACTATTGGTATACGACTTTGGAAGGTGAAAATTCTTTTTGAGGTATTTGATGTCTAGCTAATGACTATAAATTTAGCATTTACTGGGAGGCTCCCGCGTTCATGTGATACGGTAATATCCTTCCTTATTTCTTTTCCCTCCAGTGGTAATAGTTTCTCCTTGTTCATGCTTTTAATTTCATCTTAGAACATTGAGGACAATGTAAGATTTAAGTTTGGGGGTGGGGAAGAAACATTTTTGTCACCTTTTTGCAATAAATAAACTCCAGAGCCTAGAAATTTATGCCTATTGAGGATTGCACTAACTAATCTAAGTGGATGGAAGCATTTTGATTGTAGGAGTTTGAGGAACCAATCTGATTAGATGGAAACATCTAAAGAGTCTATTCATAAAAGCACAGAGCTCAGGTGTTAGAAATAACATGATAGTTTCACCATATCTCGTTGAGTCCTTTTCACTTCTATTTTTATTTTATTTTGTTTTTAAACTATGTTTCTCTAAGTGATAGGTGGGGCCCACGATTCAAGTTGTTACCAATGCTAGGGTGAATTAGAGTGATTGAGATACCATGAAAAAAAAAAAAAAAAAAAAGTTGAAAAAGAAAAAGAGATGAAAAAAAAAAAAGATGAAAAAAAAAATGGTAGTTACCAAAAAAAAAAAAAAAAAAAAAAAAAAGAAAAAAGAAAAAGAAATTGAGACCAGACCATTTGACCAAAAGGAATAAATTCAATAAAGTCGACCACTGGTACCCTTGTATATGCCAGTTGTGTTGACCTAGAGTTAGGTTATCGACCACTGGTACCCTTGTATATGCCAGTGTGTTGATGTTAGTCAGACTAGTATCTCAATCCATTAGGATAGGTTCATTTTGGCGGAGGCCTTCAGACAGATATGGGAAACGTCGTTCACTTAGTAAACATCAAAACCATCTATGTTTTCTATATCCATCTTCTTGATCTATCCATGTGATTAGTTTTGACTCCGAATATGATGTCCATAGTGCAACTATCTGAGTAGAGCTCTGTCACTTTATATGAATTTTAGTATGCTTGAGTGCAAACTCGTGTACAATAATTGGAATTTCGCATCAGGGTACTTCTTCCTGTAGTCAATAAGTATGCCAACCAAGGAGATTCTTTAGTGCCTTCCAAGGTTTTGCGTAGATAGCTAAGGTCTGGAGTATTAAGGTTTTGTGGGTATATCTCTGGTAATCCCTCCCGAGACTATAACTCGGCCACTAGGGCCACCTAGGGGTTTAAAGGCTTATTGCATACGCTAAATGCAATCGACGATGCCTGCGACAGTGAGTTAGGATTTTATTTTCTATTTGATTTGCTCGGGACTAGCAAATAATAAGTTTGGGGGTATTTGATAGACGCATTTATGTGTCTAATATAGCTCATTTGTATATATTGTTAGTACTCGATATTGTACTTATTTGGTTATTTTATGTATTTGTAGGTGTTTTTGGAAAATAATCTCTTGCGGCGAATTTGGCTAAAAATGTGGCATCTGGACCTCCGTTGATAACGTACCGGAAGCGCCTCAGAAGTGTACCGGAAGTATCCCAGAAATACCCCGGAGGAACCCCGAAAAAAGTGCGGAAAATGCCTCAGAGGACACTTGCTATACGGACCCTTGATTTTGGATAAGGGGTAACCTAATTACTAAGGGGGGACCTATTTCCAGGCAGCTGCTAAAGGGAGAACAGCACAGGATAAGGGCACCCACCTTCTTTACGTTTTGAATTAAAAAAATGGCGGGAAAATGCATGCAGCGTCTGGCAGATTTGAAGATCGAATTTTGGACGTGATTTTAGGAGATTCAATTGCTGTATTTGGTACGTATGGAATCTGCATGACTAAACAGGCCTGATAAAATCAATTGGACCCAACCAATTGGGCTGGAATGGCCGGGAGAAGTAATCAAAGTTCAAACAGGACACGTACTTTCTGTTCAAGTTTCAAAGATTTGTGAGAGATATTTGGGAGAGTTTGACGCTGGAAATTAATGTATTTAGTCTTGTTCACGTCTTAAGAAGAGTTTGGTACCTATTTTATAGCTAACAGACGCGTACAAACACTGAAGAGGTGATTATTCTCTCAACAGCGCCGAGAAGAAAAAGAAAAGAAAAAGTCGGATTCAGTAGAGATTTTTGGGGATTAAAAGACTATATAAGAGAGGGTTCAAGTCATAGAAGGGTTAGAAACCTTTAGGAGAGAGTTTAGAGTCGATGAGAGTCTAGGAGAAGCAATTATAGAGGAGACAACGCTGCTGCTGCTGCCGCCATTAAAGCTTCTGAAGAACACGAAGAACAGACTCGCAGAGTCAGTCGTTCTTCAGCAGACTTATTTTCATACCACTGTCGTTGTTTCACAGCAGTAGATAGTTATCGTTTACAGCAGTCTTAAATTACCATACTCTTTTGTAACAGTGGCGCTGTAACACCACTGCAGCGTTGCTAATTCCTATTTCATCATATAATCATCAATAAAAACACCTGTTTTAGCCATGAATTTATCTTGTGAGTGTGTTTTTGAGATGAGGAGCTAAACCCAATCCCAGGGGCGACAGAGGAAGCCATTCTCACAATAATTATGTGGTAATCTCTATTTTATTAATTTATGCAATATTTTTATATGATTAATTGCATTGATAAAAATGATTTAAATGGTTTTTATTAATCAACTGTGTTTTCCCTTGATAATGCATGCTTAGTTTTAGACTCTTGATGTATTATACTTGTGATTAACATTTGATATTTTGGAAAATCTGCTTTAGGCAATATTTAGAATCAACCCAATTATTTAAATTGCATAGTAAAAAAATATTAGATCACATAAGTATTGTTGATTGGTGGAATCTCAACCCCTATTTCTCCATAAAATTTTACGTCAGTTTGCTATTTTCCTAAATTTTATTTAAATCTAGAAATTTTGTTACCTTCACAAGTCTGAAAAGAACCGTTTTACCACTACTACTACAATCACTTTTGATAAACCATCAAGTCACGATTATACTATGATCAATTTATTTTTCATAAGTTGTGTATATAGTATACATATGAGTTTTTGGTATTAGCTTATTACTATAGGCACGTAATAGTTAAAACCACATCAACCTTTCTCTGGTAAAGGTTGTTGTTGTTGTTCTTATGTCTTCGCAAAAGGATGAGAAAATAATGAGGAAAAGAGGATGCGAAACTTTAGGTAACAAATTTGTTAGTTAATTGTTTCATGTTTAAGAAAAGCCTGATTTTATCTCATATATCTTTTTGCTTTTGCTTAACCAAATTTCGTCACAATTGATGTTTTTATTCCATTATGTGTGTATGGATGTGTGTGTGATTCAATTGGTTCCAGTTAAGAAAAACTATTGTTATCTTGCTTTGGTGTGTGGTATCAATTGTTTAGGCTTACAGAATTTTCGGTGCAATTGCGGTGCTTTAATGTGTATGTTGTTTGAATTGCTTCCGATTGAGGTGAATAATTATGCAAGTTGATTTTTTTTGGTTTGTATGAATTATTTATGGCTTGACAAAAGAAAATATTTACGTGATGAATTGTTTAGTCCAATTTGATTCCGGATAAGAGAAACTAAGTTAATTCTGATCTTAGTTAGACTTATCAAAGTGGAGGTTTTGGTTATTCAAGTCTAGTCGAATGCCTTAACAAGAAATGCTAGTTAACTAACCTAGTATTTGGCTTGTTTAAGACTTAAAGGTCTAAGTTATATGGATAATTAGAACCTGATGAGAAAAATAGAGTTATCTTTATTTTAGTCTTATCAAATGAAGCGATTGTATTTGTACAATCGGTTTAGCAAAGGAACTAATATGCTTAGTTTATTTTTTGTTTGCTAAACTAGTTGGGAAAATTTCTTCGGGAAATTATTTCCATGATAACATATCAAAACATAATTACTTTGTAGTTTCGGTTTTGATATTGGTTATCAAAAATGATGTGTGGAACCCTCGTGCTTGACTCAACAAGTTGCAAGTCTTTTGAGATTTGTAAGATCCTTTTCGTGTTGTCCTTTATTTTTTCGTTGCTTTGTCATTTTGTGACAAAAAGGGGGAGAAATATATGGAGTAAACAAGTGATGCTGGTGTAAATTTATATTGATTGGTGTCACTAGGGAAGAAGGACATTGGTGCTTGAACGTTTATCTAACGAAAGAGGAAAAGCATAGACTACGGGGGAGTAACATATCATATGATTTGGTATAACAAAGACGTGATGATTGAAATTCTGCCTATCTCACCTTTAGGGGGAGTATGAGCTTTGTTATTATAATGTCAACATCGGCATTTATTTTTGAATATCTCCAGGTTTTTGTGCCATTAAAATGTGAATTTAGCCTATGTAGAATGAGTTATGTTTGTAATTCGTTTATCTCCAAATGTAATAGAATTTTGTCACTAAATTGACAAAGGGGGAGATTGTTAGAGCACTGCTCAGTTGAACCCACCAAGCATTGGTATGTCAAGATTGGTTGTCATATTTAGTTCCAAAACTCGAGTCGCTTAATATGTAAATTACAGTCAACTTCGATAGGCTAGACTAGAAATGATAGAAGTATTGTGCTTCAGTTACTCACAAAGATCTGAAGATGGATTGAAGACAACAAAGTCATTATCTTTCAGCTTGATGTTAGTAACTACGACTTGACTTGTTCCATATCTATCGTGTGTCTTTCAAATCGTGCATATTGAAAACAAAACTGCGAAGCATGAACGCTCAAGATATACATAGTATTAAGGAATACAATACGAGGTTTATTGCTTAACCATCAAACTTTGTAGACATCAACATAATCGTATGAATGTTATTGTGATTATGTATGGGTATGTGGTGAGGATTTCATCATAGGAAACAATGTTCTTACATGTGTTTTAAGGAAGTAAGTTCATGATCTTGTGTTGTGAATCGAAAAGGAAATTTCCAGGAGTTATTGGGGATGTTCTTCATTGCATATCTTATGAACGACCAATATGTGTGATTAGTATAACCGTTCATGACTTGTTTGTGTTCTTGGTAAAACTATTCACATGAGGCCTGACTTATGTATTGGTATGACTTTTATTAGTGAAACCGATCTTAAGTAATCACCTGATGGTATGATCGAGTTTGTGTGTGCAAAGACTAACACTGGGTAAAGGGTAACTGATCCTAGTAAGAGGTGCAACACATACAAAAGGGAATCGATCCTTGTATGAGGTGCAGCAAGGTTTATAGCAGAAAAGGGAACCGATCCTATGGACATGTGCAACACGTTTTTAGGCAAAGGGGAACTAATCCTATGGACATTTGCAACACATATGAGTTAGATACCATATATATGTGGGGAGCCCATCCTATTACCTAGTAAACCGAATTTTGGTAAGATAGTGTGATTATGCACAATACTCACATGGAGGTAGAACCGTTAAACCCATGATTTGTGATTGAGTGTTACTTGATCAATCACATAGTACTTGAAAGTCAGATGAACCAATTCTAAACTTGTTTAGAAGTGTGGTAAATCGATTTCAAGTGAGTAAGTATGAAAGAGGACTTACATAGAAAGGATGTCGACACACTTTGAACACGTACAGTAATGCGTATATTTTTTATTGTTCAAAGATATTCCTTAACAGCTAAGAAGGAAGTAAATCCCATGATTGAAATTAAATAAGTTAAGAATCTTTTGATTAACGTTTTTAATTATATATGGAAAATAAGAATTAGTAATGTGCATCTGCTAGCTAAAGATTTTCCAAGGAGATTTTCGATCAAATATTTTGGACAATGCATTCTCAGGAATTATGAAAACCGATTATGGAAAATTATTATAGAATATCTTGAGAATATTTTCGGTTTTGGAAATTCCTTGGTGTCCAAACTTCCTTGTCTATAAATTCTTTGAGTTTTCGGGCAAACTAATCCTTCGTGACAGTAAATTATTTTGTTGTACTGTTACTGGTGAAGCCGCCTATTCGGAGAGGAGAGAAACCTAATTAGGCGAAATCTCTTACGGCCGATCAATTTAAAGACTTCTTTGGGATTGAGAAGCTCTACGAGTACCGTTGGTGGGAAACTAGATAATTGTGGTTTATCGTTTGTTTTCGATTGATTTGGTTGACTAACGGTTGTTGAATCTTTGGTTGCACTTAGTTTGTTTATTCTTGAGAACCTTCTCTTCTGATATAAGTCTCACTAGAACTAGATCAAAGATTTAACGTTTCTACGGATCTAAGTTTTTTAAGATCCGTAAGATAGATTCATTGATTTGCCATTGTTAACAGACTCCGTTCTGTGCGACAAATCAATAAAGAATCAAGTTTGTTTTTGCAGATTGTTACTTTGAAGATTAAATCGAAGATTCAAGATGTTGAAGATTTGAAGAAAAAGAAGTTGTTGTGAACCATTAAGAAGATATATTAGATCTAGTCCTAAAGAGAGCGTTTGTTCTGGGATATTGGGTAACAAATATCTATTGAGAACTTCGGTTCTGCTAGATATTATCAAATCAAGAATACTGCTGAAGCTGAGTAACTAGGATTTTAGTTTACTTAGTATTGTCTACACGAAGTTACAGGTTTACTTTTTGTAGCGTCTTAATTCAATTGAGGATTCAAAACTGGACTAGGTCCCGGCGTTTTTCTGCATTTGTTGTTTCCTCGTTAACAAAATTCTGGCGTGTTAATTAAAGTAAATACATTTGTACGTTAACTAGGTACTTGATATATATATCTTGTAAGATTCTGATTATACCATACTATTATCAAGTGAACGCTTTGTTGTTGTATTGTCTCGAGTTCATATCCATAGACGATCACACAAAGTGTATTGGATTTATCCACTTGACTTTGATATTATCACTTTGTTAGACCAGTCCGGACTAACCCTATTTCAAGTGGACACTGTGTTGAAATATTCCTTGAGTAATTGTTGATCTGAGAGGTTTATACACACTGGGTCTTGTGTAGGTTGTGATCAAAATAAAATATTGTGGTGTATTGGGTACCCTCGTCTTTTCAGTGCTTTAGTAGGAAGAATTTAATTGTAACGCCACAACTCTTAAACTTGCTTAGAAAATAGAATTACAAGCTAATTGAAGCATCAAAAACTAGATTAAAGGTCTTAAGAATCATCATTCCATAAACTAGTCTCAAAATAAACCCATATACTCTGATATTATTCAAATGCAAATCTCTCGAGCGACATGAATATAATGATGTGTTGTTTTACAGATTAAGAATGAATACATATAAAAGATAACATGGCATCTTTAGAATCGTTAAAGCTTTAGAGAAAATAAAAAAGATATATCTTCGCGCGCACCATTTCTTATGAAAACTGAAACTGAAGTGGGAACAAGTGAACACATCATCCCAAAAGGGATGCCCAATGGAAACACATAACTTTCAGGTAATCATTAACATGCTTCACAGTTCTAAAAGATAATGAAATTGAAATGGAACAATAGAAGAACGCAGATAACATCTTTTACATACAACACGAAGCAGAAGATTGCTTCAACTCTTTTCCCCAGATATTACGTCCATCATGGAAATATCCATGAAAGATCCACCACCGGATGGATCTACGAGAATTGAATTAAACAACCTAAACATATGCTATCCTAACTGGTGTGCCCGGGAAAGCGTATAAAATTGAAGTGAAATGAAAACGGGCCTACAGTAATACCGCAAGTGCACGGTCGTCAGTTGTAGCTCGTGCAAGTACGGGTCGATCCACAGAGACTGGGTGTGTTTGGAGTTTCTAGCTATTTGGGCTCTAAATTGCTATTGGGCTTCTAATTGTGCTTTGGGCTTAGTGGGTTTGTTTGTAATGATGAAGTGCTTTAGGCCTTGGGCCTTTGAATGATTTTGGAATGAACTGTGAACTTGGGCTTAACAGTTCAATTGTGAACTGGGCTTTGATTAAGTCCACAATGGGCTTTTGTAATGAATCTGGGCTTCAGCAGTAGCAGAAGCAGTGCACAGCAACAGCAACAGCAAGTAGTAGCAGCAGCAGTGCAAAGGGCAGGTGCTCAGCAGGGAAAGGGAGAGCAGGAGTTGTGCATGCAGACAAGGTAAAGCAGGCTCTAGGCAGACAGGGCACTAAATCACACAGGGCCAAGGATGGCATTTACAATGACAGGTACAAAGAAAAAGTGACAATGGTATATACATGGAAGCAACACAGGGCAAAAGGATGAAAATTTACAATGGCAAAAGCAAACAACACAAAAGTATTATGAGAAGGTGACAGAACAATGAAACTACAAGCAGAGAACAATGGAACCAAGGCCTAAGCCAAGGGCAGGGGTGACAGTGCACTGACTTCAGTGCACAGCAAAATGTGAAGTGCAAAAAAAAACAGTTAAGTTGCAAGTGACTGTGAAAACAAAATGTAGGTTAAGCTAAGGCTTTGAATCCACCCTTGTGTCCTAGCCAAACAATGTGATCCTAGGTTGAGTTGAAAATCCTATGCATACATCTAGAATGGGAGGAAAACTAATTTGCTCACTAGTTTGCCCCTAGCATTGACTGTCTTTTGACAGAACAATCAATCACAGGCACTATGAGAATCAATCTCTTCCCATTGCTCAATCAACACACTGCACTAAGGCTCTAACCTAGCATTCCACTATCTAACAGTCCACTAAAGCTTCATCTGAGCCTCAGCAGTGAACTCAGAACATGAGGAAACAGATGGAACAACACAACATTTAAACTATTAAACAGTGAATGAAAATTGCAAAAGAAGAACCCTAAAAATTAACAGTGAAATCAGCAAAGAACAAACATGAACAGAAATTGAAGAACCCTAAATATTCACTTGAAAATTAAAACTAAAATTAAACAGTGATTAACCCAAATTTGGGGGTATCTCGGCTAACCAAGAACAACCTTTAACATCCTACATCACTTCCCTTTTATAGCTTACAACAAAATACAAAACCCTAATTCGAAACCCTAATTTTTTTGGGGAAAATAAAATTCTCTCACCAATTTCCTGAATTGAGCTCGACCCATGCTTTGCGTATGTCCCCTCTGCTCTTCTGAAGCTTTTCCTGCCCTCAATTTTGTCTTCTCCTCGCTGTTGGTGAAACCCTAGCTCGAGCTTTCTTGTCAAACCCACACCTAGGGTTCAGAGATGTGAATTTGGGAAGAAGTCTAGGCTAGAGAGATGTCGTGGTGTTGTCGGGTGGTTGTGGTTCGAGAAGAAGGTGTAGCTGGTGGAGGTAATGGAGTTGCAGAACTGTGGAGCAGCTCTCTGCAGTTTGGGGAAGATGAGAAGAAGAACCCGATGGAGAAGAAGGGTCCGTTTGGTTGGGTAATAGGGTTCGGTGACTAGGGTGTGAAGCAGGGATAGCGAACTTTGATGAACATCGAGTAAAGAGCGTTGGATGATCCCATATAGATTGAATCGAACGGCTACGATGGAGAGGTATGTGGCGACCGTTGGATTATGAGATACAACAAAATTGACGGCTTCAGATGGAGTTAGGTACTATGGTGTTTGACAGGAGCTTCGGATTTTGATGCACAATGATGAGGCGACCGTTGGATTACAAGATGGATCCAATCTGACGGCTCTCATGGAAATGGGTGTGGATAATGGAAATGGATTTGGGTAAGGGTTTTGGGCCTTGGGTATGCCAAGCCCATATCTACTTTAAGAACAATTCTTCCTCTTCAAGCCCACTTCTCGTTGATCCGGCTCTTGCAAACATCATTCTTCGCTTCCTCCTAGCGGGAGTCTTTGCCGTTCCTTTGCTCTTTTCGCTCCGTGAGATAACCATGCTTTATTTAGTACCTAAAAATGCAAAATTAATTAAGAAAAGTATTTATTCTTGAAAACAACGAAAATACAGAATATGGGATAAAATGTAGAATCAATGCACAAAAGATGAGCTAAATGCCAACAAAAAGATATAGAAATATGCACTTTTTAGCACTCATCACTAACCTCGTCTCACTCAATGGAGAAGAAGATGTCAGGAATAACTCTAGTCTCAAATGATAGCATGAAATCCAGGTACCGTAAGATATTATTGTGGAATGCGTACACCTCATAAATCCCAATGCCACCATCTAAGTCTAGAATATAATAATATTTTGATTACTATGATCTGAACCCGCACAACAGGTTCACAAAAGGCCCGATCATTATTCGCAGACCGAAGTCTCCAAATAATGACCATCTCCAGTTATGAACCTAGAATATCTCCCTAAGTCAAGGTCATAGTAACCTAGTCATACTACTAAGACTGAACAACCAAGTATGATATGCATATGAGTGAATTACCCAAATAAAATAGTATACATACTATCGAAACGGGTGAGCTACCACCCTTCTAAGCTAATATTGCATATGGATGAGTTACCGTCCTTCTATCTTAATAAGCAAGAAAGTAAGTAATTTTGCAAACGGATGAGTTATCGCCCTTCTAAGTAATGTTGCAAACGGATGAGTTACAGCGCTTCTAAAACTTAGCCAAAAGCCATGGGGAATCAAAGACACTCCTCGCGGGGAACCACATAATGCATATCACATAACATACTCATTCAATTACAAACATCATGTTCACCGAAAATAAGAAATCATCATGCTCGCAGATAAGGTAAACTCAATGATTACAAGAAAGTTACAGAGTTCCCACCTGATTTGATGGCGAGCCATGCCTACCTCGAGATCTATGATCCACTGGTTCATCCTTTGAATCGATCGTTGTTAATAAAGAGTAATTGTTAATCATACAAGCGCTCTAAGAAATTAGCCAAAAGGCTCATACAAGGTTCATAACAAGTCTATATAATGGTTGTAAACCCATTTAAAGTTCTACTCCATTTCATTTTCTACCTTTAACACTTCTAAGGGTTTACTAATCCAATTGAGTTGGTTCTATAGTTCATTTAATAAATCTTAAAAAGATCTACAACTTTGTAGAAGGGTCCAAAGACTAATTCGGACCACAAAGTCCAATTCATTGTTCAATAGTAAAACTGACCCTAAGCCCAAGTCTACTAAACAAGCCCATTAACCTAGGGCCTGGTCCATCTGAGTCAACTAACGGTCACTGACGGTCAAAGGGTCAGCTAACACTCAACGTCTAATGTCAAGGTCAAGTCGAGTCAAAGGTCAACTGAGTCAAAGTTCATTTAACAGGGTCAAGGTCAACAATTAAGGTCAGGTCAACTGATTAACTCAGTCATCTAACTGAGTCAGGCGAGTCACTACTGAGTTCGAAAGATTCAACTCAAACAAATCAAAACATTAAGATAAATCAGTTAAATTGACTTAGATGACTAATAGGCCAAATGCCTAAGCTATACTTCTATTGCATTTAACTGACCAAAGCCAAAACATGGTGCAACAAAAACAGATCAAGACACAAAAGATGCATTTCTAATTATATTGCTAATCTTCAGCTTAACCAAATTACAACCTCCAATTCTTACAATCTTTAACATCAAATCCTCAATTATCCTCAATATTTTTATACAAATTCTACATATTGAACTTTATCAGCTTCATTGCCATTTCTTGTTTACCACAATTCACTTTACAACCCCCTTTGTATTATATTCTAAGTCTTGTAAGCTAATCCAAACATCACCTACAACTCCAAACATCACCTGCCATATTTGCAGTTACAATCTCACTCACCATAGTTTAACATATCCATTTCAGGTCCACTATCTTCACATCTGTATCTTCAATTCAACCACAATGGAACAAGCCTCTTTCTCTAACTCTAATTCTTCTACACATCCCAACACACAATACTTTAGCTTCATAAGTTACCCATTAGTCCAGTTCAACATTTATACTACATACATAACCATTAGTTCCGCTTTACAAACATTTCAGATCATATCTCATCTGCATTGACATACAAAACCAGCACCAACATCTAACTCAACCTCCACACTTGAGATTCAACATCTCATATTGATCAGCATCACTATCCCCATATCTACATCACTAATAACAAAACATCAATAGACGCTCTCTTATTGTCTCACTGCACCAAATCCATCACATCAGCACCATACTTAGGTCAGCATCCACAACCTCTACTTCATATTCAAAACCAACACATAAATCAACTGCAACTCTAGCATCACTACATTACTAGCTTCATTCATATACACAGCTTCCACTATAATCATCTCAAACCTCAGTTTCATTCTTCCATCCCCTGAAATTCAACCTACAACTACAATTAGCAACCACCAACAGCGCAGCTAATCTCAACTGAAAAAACACATCAACAAGGCATATGCAATATGAATTTCATATTCATGCTTCATAACCAATTCATTTCATAACTGCAAAGCCCTAAATTAATAACCCAACTTTAATCACTTCCGATATCAGTTCCTCATGTCCCCTGCCAGCTCAATAACACTATCACAGTCTCAAGCCAAAACCACAACCATACTAAGTCAACATCATCACTACCAATGATTCAATCTCCATCTCCACCAGCAACATTTACATCTTTATAATCATCTAAGTTTCTAACTCAGGAACCCTAATTCCAAAATTGGGGAAGAACAGAAAGCCTAATTCTTTAAGAACTCAAAATTAGACTTCATATAACCATTTAGACTTCAATCAAACACAAACCCATATACTAATTTAATTAAATAAAAACAATCCCAAGAAGGAAATCGAATTAATTGAAACCCTAAATTACCTGGTTCTAATTATTTATAAGAACAGCTTCAGAACTTCAATTAAACACCAACCTATTCGACCTTCATCCAATAGAAACTCAAATCTCCTCTTATTGATTCAAAAACATCACTCCTTCTTCTCCCGAGCTCAAAAACATCAGCAACACCACCGGTAATCAATTCCTAAGGTTTACCCTAAGTTTCTCTTCGATTCGACCTCAGAATCATCTCACAAAATCGCCAGAGGCGAGGGACATCTGCTCGATGGGTGAAGGGGATAAGACCAAGAATAATTATTAAGGCGCCCAGAAAAAGGATAAGGGAAGTCAGGCGGTTTGACAGCAAAATGACTATTTTTCCCTTCGACTAATCTGATGAAATCTTCTTCGTCTGATATCCGAATAACACGCTCGAGTAGTCCATCTCGCATAACAACTTTTCAAGAAAGATATCAAACCAGTTTTTCTTAAACGGAAACAACTGAGTCACACACACATACATCCATACACACATAATGGAATAAATATAAATTGTACCGAATTTTGTCAAGCAAAAGCAAAATATATGCAATAAACTCATGCTTTTCTTAAACAGGAAAAGCATTAACTAACAAATTTGTTACCTCAGATTCCGCATCCTCTTCTCTCCTGAAAGATATAAGCGAGAGTTCAAGTTAGAACTCTCCCCCATTATGTTGTCATCCTCTCGCAAGAACAAAACAACAACAACAACAACAACAACAACCTTTACCAGAGAAAGGTTGAATCGGTTTTAACTAATGCAAATAGCAAAATTTGAAAACCCGAAATACATATGCTTTTATGTTAAACAAAAATTCAACATATTGTGACTTTTTCACATATGAGTTTCAATCGGAACACCTTATGATCCTTTGATAAAGCCTACCAACATGGGCTAGAACTTAATCCCGCTAAACCATAAGGGTTCATATATCATATGAGATCGAATATTAAGGTTGTGAAAATCGAAATCAAAAATCCCATACGCATAGCAATAATATAAAGCCTTTAAGCACATGCTATTGAATCGAAAAACTATCACAAGAAAAATTATAAAATAATAATTTTATTCATAAATATATAGTTTTATTCATAATAGACCTTACACAATAATTGAAAGAAATAAAAAACTGATGTCTATTTTGTTGAGTCAAGGATTTCAATTTCACTCATCTTTGTTATCCTTGGTTTCCATGATTTCATCAAGATCTTCTTCAAAAATTTATAGATTGTCCATGTGAAATTTAATCATTTGGAGATCATGAAACTCTCTATAAGATGCCCAGCAAACAACATGGAAAATAATTTCCTTGTGAGCAATTGAGGATAGTTATTTTAGGAATTCTTTTCTAGCAATCAGTTATAAAACTCCCTCACAAAGATTGGTTGCCCTGACTTCGGTTAGGGAAGGCATGATCTGATATGAGCAGAACAAAGATCGAACCTTTTCTTATTAGAGCTGTCATGAACACTTTCAACCTCCTGAATGCAGTATTCTCCAACAAATTCATTGTACACTCTCCCATTTTTAGAGAACATGATTATATGAATATTTATTGTTAAAAGATCTTGAAATCTACAGGAGTATATCAAATTTTATATAGCAATTTTTAGGTCTTTCATTGTTTTTCAGAGGAATTCAAGAAAGAACCGAATATGCGTTTCTTATCAAATTTCTATCTTCTTATATAAAGAAATATTTGTAGATTTTTTTTTCTTCCGGATATTTTCCTTAAAGGGAAATAAATGGCGTTACCCATTATAAACAAATTTCTATAACACACCGAGTGTTTGGGAAGGTAGAAATCTGTTCCATCGTAACAGTGTATTATTTTTGACTGTTTTTCTTCTTCCATTGTTTGAGATATGACACATCATCATATTCCAAAATTGTTTCCGAGTCTATTCCCTCTAAAGAATGAGAAACATATTTTGCCTTTTTAAAGTCATTTCTCATATGCCCTTTTTAAATTGATTTTGAGCATACCACACAGACCAAGGATCATCAAAATAGTCCTTCCGTTTGGATGTCACGAAACAAGAATCAAGGTTCATTTTTCTTAATTCCTTTGATACGAACAGAAGAGCATTTTACATCTTACGAATCTTGCATTTTTATGAAGATGTTTTCTACTACCACAAGAATAACAATGTCTAATATTATGATAGTGATAATTTTTGTTGTTACCTTTGTGAGAAAAAATTTTGGATGCTCCTTCCCCTTTCTGTACTTTTCTTAGTTTTGATCTCTTCCTTATTTCATCAGCTTTCTCCTCTATTTTCTGGTTTGGCTGATTATTATTTGTTGGTTTGTCCCTCTTGGTTTCTTCACAGTCACCCTGAGTAACTTTTAAAGATGCCTCAGTTTGAGTACAAGAAGATTTGACGAACTTTATCTCTTTTTCAATAGACGAGGTAATGCAACCTTCATAACCCAAACCACGGGTATTCCCATGACTTCTCCCTGTTTCCAGTAATGAGGATATATTGCTTGAGCTCTCATTAAATTTTCTCAGCATGGAGATTTCTTCTTTTAATGATTGTTTTTTCTTAAGAGCAGAATTAAGAGTTTTTTTCTAGATGCTTTATGTGGGAAAGAAAAGTGTCTTCTTTTTCTTTGAAGCACCATTGTTGAGATTTTAATTCTGCATTAGAATCATCAAGTTCTTTTTCTAAAAGGAAAACCCTTTTTAGATATTTATCCAAGTTCTTCTCACATTTTTCTATATGAAGACGCTCAGTGCTCACTTTTTCTTCGAAGCGTAAAACTTGTTGAGAAAATTCTTCTTTTAGCAAGTTATGTGCTTCATTGAGATTTTCAACCTTTAAGGTTAGGTCTCTTTCTCTTTCCAGTGCAGACAGAAGTTCACTAGAACAGATAAGAAATTGATTGCTTAATTCTTTCAGTTCAGATGTTTTTATACTTGATCTTTCATCAGAAATTCAAGTATTGAACTCAAAAATATCTCGTTAGAGGTATCTTCTATTGAGCAACAAGAGTTTGAAGAACTGTCTTATCTTGAGCACATATCTTGTGATACGTTAACTGAGTCTTTAGACTTTCTCCGCGGATGCTTAGTCTTTTCTTGACCCATATCTTATAGGTTGGATTGCACTAAACACATATTATTAGATTTTTTCGTGTTTGCCTGCTCTGATACCAATTGAAAAGACGAGGGTACCCAAATATACCACAATCTTAAACTTTTCCACCAATAAGTCCTCTTACTGAAAGTGATTGTCTATGGACTAAGTCGAGACAATACAACGAATCGGTATTCACAGTTTGTTTGATTGTCTATAGATAGGAGATCTAGACAATACAACAATCAAAGTGTGATTACTTGATAATATGTTCAGACTTAAACAAACTATATAGGATCACTATCAAGTAATACGAAGTTAATGTTTATTTAGTTTACTTTAAATTATAATAACAACAATTATAATTGCGGAAAACAAAAGTAAATGACACAACAAGATTTTGTTAACGAGGAAACCGCAAATGCAGAAAAAACCCCGGGACCTAGTCCAGAATTGAATACTCTCAGAATTAATCCGCTATACAAAATCAACCTAATTTCGTATAGTTGAGACCAAGCAACTAAACCTACATATAATTCACCTAGTTTATTCAGTATCCATGCACTTCCGACATTCAATAAGTGCACGCACTGGAACAATTCCTTTGGTTCGTATTCCAAACAGTAAAGGAACAATAAATCTGTTCGGTAACAACTCTATTCAATCTCAATGATATGAGTTAGATAAAGGCTCTTTTATTTAATCCAATAAACTCCTTTGTATGGTTTAGATCAATCTATCCAACAACTACCAAAAGTAGCAGAGTTTAGATTATGCAATCGGTCACACCAATTACAAATATCGATCATACCATCTTAGGTGATTACTGGGGATCGGTTACACTAATAAAAGTCATACCAATACATATGTTAATCATGATGACTAGGTTTACTGATAAGTGCTTAATTTACACGTTTAGAATGTCAATTCCATACTTGTTTTAGCTATAATTCTTTCATATTGCTTGTTATTATGATTATTTTCTAGTTTATGTGTCATATCAGGTGAATCGTCCCAAGAATAGTGAAAAGGGCTACAAAAGAGCTGTAAAGTGAAGTTCTCAATGATCCAAGTGTCTAAAGCCGAAATAAGTGGAAGAAATGCCACGAAAAGGAGCAAAGAATGCTCAAGATCATGAGAAGGACAAGAAGACCAAGTTCAACTCATCCAAATTCAGAATTTCTTATCACCATCTTGAAGAGAATTTAGTTACGAAGTGAACTGCGAAATAATGAGGTCATTTCGAATTCGGACGAAGAAGTTGCGGCCAAAACAGTTGAGACAAAAAATGGCAATCTACAGCACCACTTTCGGCATTGCTAAAGCAATACCGAAAGTGACCATATTTCGGGCATTAAAGGTGTATTCTAGACCCCCAACTTTCGGTATTGCATTTGGGAATTCGACAATGCCGACTGAGACAAACCTATGGGGTCCCTTTTGACGTATTTTGACTTCTAAATCAAGGAAACTTGGTCCTGGATGGATCGATTCTAATACGTTGATCTCATGAAAACTATATAATGGGACTTCCATAATAATTAAGAAAGACACATCTCATAGTAAACTTTTGTTCTTCATCCATATTTTAGGGTTTACCCCTTTAGGGGGAAACCGAGAAACGGTGTAAACATGAGAGGCTAAACTTTGTCGATTAAGGATGAATTCAATGTGATAGCGTGAAGCTTTATTAGTTATATAAATCTATTTGAAGTTTTAATCATCATCGATTGTCTTTTCAATATTCAGGGTTTATGAATAATTTTTAGATTGATTTGGGATGCATACTAGATTAGTCCGTTGATTGTTCTATTGCTAGTATTGAGTTAGGAGATAAGTAATCGTCGAATAATTCGTACACAAGTAGAAATCGTGAGACCTTGCAGAGGGATTCTGCGGAGCAATTGCGAGTGAAGATAACATCAGCAAGTGAATCTTGAGCTAAGAGTTTAACTACTGGGATCAACCTAATTCACAAATCCTAAATCATTCGATTGTAGTACAACTTGAGTGAGCTACTACTTGGTGGTTCGGTTGGATAGAATCTGATATTGGAGAGCTTCTGTATTCGTGGTAAAAGGAGTTTTGGGGATAGCACTGATCTAGCTGCTATTCCGCGGTTGGTGATGAATGATTCTGACGAAAGATAGATAAGTATTCTTATCCAGTTAACGTTTGGTAACGTCGAAGAATTCCTTGATCCTTTTATTTGTTATTACTTTTATTTTACTTGTCCAAACAATCCCCCTTGTGTTTTCCTTTGTTTTTCTAATATAAATAACCTATCAATTACACAGCTCTCTGTGGGAACGATCCTTACTACCGTTATATTACCAGTTAATTAGTGGGAAATATCTCGATCAATTTGTTGTGGTTATGACACACATCATTTACCAAGATACATAAAAAGTTATGATCGATTCCACTAACTCACACATATTGGTAATCCAAAAATACGCAATGAATAACAATACCAATAAGCCTAGCGATTTCCCTTTCGATTCATAAAACAAGTTCATGAATGTACTTCCTTTAAACGAATGTAAACATTATTTCCTATGAGGAAATCTTCACTCATACCCATACACATAATCACAATAGCATTCATACGATTATGTCGATGTCTTATATACGAAATTCCAAAGATAAGCGTTATACTTCATATTATAATTCCTTAACACTATGTATACTAGAGTATAATCATTCACAGCTTCACAGTTATGTTTTCAATATAACACGACTTGAAAGATACATTGAGAATAATACAGTTCTACTCAAAATATTACTAACCTCAAGAGGAAGGATGATGTCATCGATGTAGCTTGTTACTTCTTCACATTCTTCAAGTCTTCGAGTAATACTTGTATGTCTCATTATCATAATATTTACATCCTAACATATACGAAGTTATATCTAGTACATAATCAAGCGACTCTTTAATTGAGTTTTGATTCACTAAAATATGACAACCTATTTTCGTCATTTTAGATCCCCGTAGAACGCTCCGCCAAATTGGTGTTGTCCAGAAAGTTCTACCTGAAGATTCTCGTTTTAAACTGAGCGTAGATAACTCCCAATTTAAGGAAAAAGATGTCAGATTGACCTATGAAGAAGCACCGTTGATCGAGCATTGGAATGTTCGTTCCCTAGAAGTAAACCAAATTAGTAGGAGAGCGCTTGAAGCTTCTCAAGGGACTTCCGATGCGGATGAGAATTACATAGAATGGTATCAAGAGTGGGCTCATCCTTATGTGGAAAATTTGGATCCGGAGGCGCTGAGACATTTCAAGAATGTAAGGAAAGAGAGTTCAAAATCAAAGGCATCAATGAATGAAGAAGATGATTGGGAGAAGATGGTGGTACGTATACCACTAATTATGTTTCTATATGTTTTGTTTTTTAATTATCTATGAATATTTAGAGTATGTGTTTTTTATATGAAAAAATAGGTTGAACGAGTTAATTGGGTGGTCAAGGACATCACCCGTATGATTAATTCGGGTGAGGACTTAACGGTACCTGAACAAAGATTACTCCGGAATCGATTTAAATGTATAATAATCCATGACAAAGGAGGTCTATATGCTTATGAAGAGGACCGACCAAGGAGAACTAAAAGGGCTAGGTCTCCTTCTTCTAGCGATGACTCGGACACTCCTCCTCCCCCCCCCCCCCCCCCTCGTGAGCAAGTTCAATCTAAGAAAGAAAAAGGAGGTCGAGGTGGTAGAGGTGAAAAAGGTGGTCGTGGTCGAGGTGAAAAGGTGGTCATGCTAGAACAAGTGCAAAAGGTGGCCGCGCTGGAACAAGTGCAAAAGGTGGCCGTGCTGGAATAGGTGCTCGAGGTGGACGTGGTGGGGTAAAAAGACTCCAATTCAAGGTGGCAGCGGTCGAGGTAAAAAATCTAGAGTTTTAGAACAAGTTGTGGAACATGATCAAGAGGACGGTTTGGATGCGTTTATGCGCTCGTCTTCGGAGGAGGCATCAAGTGAAAGTGAATGACTATTTACTCTCTTTTTATTATTTTACTTCATGGATCTTTTATTATCTAAGACTTTGTCTATTTACTATTTTGTTGTTTGGTTATGTATTTGGATGGATGAATTTTTATAACTTTGCATGTACGAATGAATGCTAGTCTTTCCATTTGTCTAATCTAAGAAAACTGAGGAAAAAATCAAGATTTACAAATTTTTTGTGCACTTTCGGCTAGGTCGATGCTTCACATAACCTAGCCGAAAATGCATATAATTCTTGTCAAATAAACTTGCACAGTATTTCGGTTAGAAATTCCCGGCCATTATCCGGAAAACGGTTAGGAAAAGCAACCGTAACGAAGTTACGGTTAGGAAATACCTAGCCGTATATTGCTCTGGAGACTCAAAAATAAAATGAGCTTTGGTTACGGCTACATATCTGGGTCGTGTATCATATTTGCGGTTAGAACCCCAAACCCTACTTCTGACATAAATTTGCAACTATAGTTTATGTCTTGGTCGACCTTTCAAGTTCCTGACCGTAGATAAGAACGGTTAGGAACACCATCCGTAATCAATTTTATGGTTGGAATTACCTAGCCGTATATCACTCTGATAACCCAAAAATAAAATGTCTCCTAGTTACGGATATCCCGGCCGTAATTCTGACAGAAATTAACAACTATTATTTACGGTCGGAAATACCTAGCCGTAAAACTGACACACCACAAATCCTGCATGATTATATAGAATTACGGCTAGGTATACCTTTCGTTTTCCTAGACGTAAATACCTATAATTTCCTTTTGTACCACATTATATCGGCTGGTTTTTTGAATTTTGAAAAATAGATCCGTTTGACGACTGATCTATAGAAGGTTCTAGTTGTTTAACCAATTATTTAAACTTGAAATAACTCCACCTCCATATAACCACCCATTCCAAATCAAAATCACACGTTCTACGTCAATAATCTCCACCAAAACTCCTACGAACTCAATGCAATGTACTCAAAGGATAAACCCAACTTTACTTTGGAAGAAGACTTATCTCTTTATAAAAATTTTGTACTATGCTATCCAAAGAGGGGAGAAGAACGAAGGAAAGGTTGATTACCAAGTTAATCGTATTGGAGTAAGATTTTTGAGAATTTTTGTAGTGAAACAGGTAACACTAACAACCGCGATGGGGTTGAATTGTATCTTCGATTTTCAGACATACGCAAAAAACTGGAAGAATATATGGCTTTACGTCGTATGTGAAAGTAACTTCGACTTAGAGGTGAGACTGATGGAGAAGTCGTAGCTCAAGCTAAGAAGGAGTGAAGAAAATAGAAAGTTTATAATTTCAACTTGGATGCTCAATTCTCCATCATCAAAGACTTCTTGATACATCGAAAAAGATGTTACTAAAACCAACTTTGTAATGGGGATCTATCAAGTATGTAATGGGTTTTATTGTGGTATGATTAATCAAAGTATTACTAATTTTCAATGGTAGTATGTATTCATGTTGAAAATCAAAATTTCTCAGCTTACACATTCATTTACGGACGGGAAATATATGTTATCCCAGCCGTAAAACAGATTCAGGAGATTCTGGGTAGATTAACGGTTAGAAGTTCTTAACTTCCCATCCGTTTTTCTGTTTCACGGATGGGAATTCATCACATCCCAGCCGTAATCTCTTATTTATGACTGGGTCGACAAAATGTCTCTGCCATAGCAAGTAAAATTTTCAGATTTTTCTCTAATTTTTAACGTATTTGAATCGATAAAGTTAATGTTGGGAGTTGATTATAAGGTTATCCCGAGTTTGTGACGGAAAGTTTCATCATTTTTTCAATTTTTTCTAAAAAAAATTCACAAAAATCACCATTTTTCCTTATTCAAAATCAAAATCAAGTTTTAATTTCCAAAAAATTAATCATTTGATTAGTCTAATCCATTCACTAATACTGATTAGTTAGCTTATAATCAATATAATTAGTACTAATCATATTATGGGTAGAATAGGTATTACATAAAATACCAGGATAAGGGGCTCTATGCATTGTTATTTCATGACTCCATAGGCACCCAAATTCCCCTCCTTTTTAAAGCCCCAGTAATAGGATTCTAATTTTCCCTTGAGATATAAAGGAACATTTCACACTTATCTGCCATTAACTTGCTCTTTGTTTGCCGCCGTAAAGAACCCTAATTTATTACAATCTTAGTAACCCTTCCTTCCGCCATTGATAAGAAGTGGCAGAAACCTTGCAGTGATTCAAGCAAGCCTAAACAAATCCTGACTACTCGTTTTATAAGCTACTGAAACGGATTAAGAGTAAGAAGAGGAATTAGAAGAAACTGCAACAACCAATGTCGAGACCTACAGAAGAAGACATCGACGCCGAGCAGCCACTGACGTGCCTTCCTGAAGAACTCATCCTCGAAATTCTTCACAGGTTTCCCGTCGAATCTCTCTTAAAATTCAGGTGCGTTCGTAAGAAGTGGAACATCTTATTCAGAAACCCTAACTTTATCAAAAATAAGAACTCTAATTTCCTTCTAAAATATGACAAAAATCTATACTCTTTAGATTATGATTCATCATCATCGTTGTCAGATTCTGATGATCCTCCTATTAAGGAAACTCGTTATCCACTCAATTGTATGATAGATGATTTGAAAATATTGGGTTCTTGCAATGGATTGGTTTGCTCAAGTCATTGTGGTGGTGTAGTTTGGAACCCAACTACCAATGAATATAGAGTAATACCAAGATCGGATACATTGCCAGCTGGATTTCGATCCGCGTCTTTTCTTGGGTACATTAGCTTTGATTATGGGTTTGGTTATGATGCATTAAGTCAAGATTCCAAGTATGTAAGAATTGTGGGTCGTTCAAGTTCAACTCAGGGTAAATCTGAAGTCAATGTTTATTCGTTGAAATCAGATTCTCGAAAACGTATCCAACATATCCCTTATATAATTTCTCACAGACCAAGTGTATCAGCACCGGGGGTGTTCTGCAATGGAGCTCTTCATTGGATTGCAAAATATTATTCAGGAAGCAGCTGCAAAGTTTTAATTGCTTTGGATCTTGTAAATGAGACTGTTCAAGAGATCCCACAACCAGAAATTTTGGATGTTGGAAACTTTGGTGCTTATAGATATGTCAATGTGTTGGAGAAGTACCTATGCATGCTTTGTAGTAGTCATGTGGATGGTTATGAAGTATGGATGATGAAGGATTATGGAGTTAGAGAATCTTGGACGAAGCTCTATAAAATTCCCACCCTTATTGATGTTAATTCTGTTCAGTCAGTTCAGTACTTGAGGAAGATGGAGTATTTTAAAAACGACGAAATTCTACTGAAAATTAAACAGCACGAGGTTTTTAATTTGGCTGGTGAGGAGGCTTTGGTTGTGTATAACCCAAAGGAAAGAGCAACTAAGATTCTAAAGCATAGTAAGAATGGCTTTTCAGGGTATTCGAAGTGGAGACTTATATAAAAAACTTAGTTTCACTCAACTCTGGTACATATGTGGGAGATACAGCGCAAGAGAAAAAGATAAGGGGAAATGATGTGGTATAAGAGAAAGAAAGCAATTCAGAGATTGTTGTAGGTTAAGAAAGAAGATAATTGAATAAGAAGAAGAAGAAGAAGAAACGTAGGAAGAAGATAGTTTTGTTGATAATAATTGATTGATAAAAGGTCTGTCTAAACAAGAACAAGACTGACCTTTATATAGGCTTAAGCAAACAATTAAACTGGGAAACATAAACTGAAAAGGAAATCTAAAAAGAGTCCTAAAATAAGGAAAGGCGTAAACTAAACAAACTTAGAAACTAAGCTTCTATGTGAAATCTTCTGGAACATATATATGCGCTGCATCAGGAAAGCATTAGCAGGCATTATGATTTAGGGGTTGAAGCAACATCTTAAAAGAAAGTTTCCAAGTAGATTTATAGACTAATTGACAACTAGGAAATTAAATTAACCCCTTTTCTAGGAGCCTTCGGAAGAAGCTTTTCCACCTGTTGAGTAGCATTTCATCTCCTAATGCTATGCTCTGTTTTGAAGTATTAATATTTTTTTTCTTTTGAAGTATTATATTCTTAAATAATATATCGAAATATTTTACTTTTAAATTTGATGGTTATTTTTTGACGAGCTGTCTTATCCATCTGGTTGTCTATCTTGTAATGCTAAAGCTGCTGCAATTACAACCGAGTAGATAGGACGTAGATTTTTTATCTGCATTTGTCGTTAACGTAAATTATTAAATCTCTTCTTATATTAGTCTCTTTTCTTTATTATACCTTTTAGTATATATATGTTTCTCTTTCCAAAAGGAAGGAGGCTGATTCTTGATCTGCAAACGTTTTTATTGATGTAAGCTATGCCCTTCTTGTGGTCCAATACAATGTCAATATTATACATGTCTTTTTCCACTTGTGCATGCATGTGATTTTATTTAGAGTGAATTGGATTGACAGCCTTCTTTAGTGACTTAGTTTGTTGCTGATGTTACCAAAACTCTTTATCATGTCTGCATTTGTTCTTTTTGAGAGTTTAACAAGTTTGCTAAAACCATTACATTGAATCAAATATAATAAGAAGTATGCTAGCTGTTTAGAACTTCTAGCTGTAAGAACAGCAACAATATGTAATCAAGATCTGGAGCTTAAAAGAATTCCATCTTTTCTTTACAGTTATTAAACTTTCTCTTGCAGAACCCTTTAAATAAGTATAGCTTCTTTTGATATGGATGACTTTTTTTTTGGTGTCTTCGCATGCTTTTCCGGATGAGCAACCAAGGATTGAGGAGTGACTGAATTTTGGTTATATTTATGACATTAACTATTGGAACTTGGAAGTACTTGATATTAAAGCATGTCATCTCTTGTTCTCCAAATATTTCTCGTTGACGCATCATATCTTGGTAGCTTGTGTTTAATTTGTACTTGTGTAAATATGACTAGAACATGATGATCCATGCTCCTTGCTTATTAGTGCATAATAGAAGTAGAACAGCTTATTTCCTGGGGTCATTCTTGTGAGTATCATCAAGGATTGGTGGACCAAAAGTTAAACATACATTTAAATCTAGGTTCAGAAAGTTATAGGTTTCATTCTGTGCAGTCAATTGCAGCATTTTCCACATTTACTTTGTGTAGATATGTCTAGAACGTCATGGATTCATAACACAGAGAAGTCGAACTGTTCATATCCTGGAGTTAATCTTTCAAGGCTTGTCAACTATTGGTTGACTAAAAGTTAGACGTTGTCTGTATCTATGTTAGGGAAAGATTATTCAGGAGACCGAGTAAAACCTTTTTTACCGGTCTAAAATAGGGAGAAAAGATGAATCTTCTTAATTGGGAAAGCTAGGTGAAACAAGTTTGATAGTCTGGGTCTAGCAATAGATATTTATTTTTCCGCTTTCATCTTTAAATCTAGAGAACATGTAAAGATAGAAGAACAGAATATGCCTTATTTTCCTTTATCAACTTTTTTTTTCTTAAGAGTTTAAACCTCTTTACAAAGGCTGTAATGCTTAGGGCATATATAGAATCAAATCTACAGTCGAGTTCCAATGGGAACATTCTATTCAACAAAGTTTTTCAGTTCATCTCCTAGAAGAGAAGAAAATAATCAACGTCTGTCGGTTGGAAATCTTAAAAGTATTTCGGCAGTTTTGGCCCCACAAAATGATACAACGAATAGCATATTTCTACTCTTACGCGCTTGCTACTTTCTGTTTACCCAATTTTGATCAAGTTACAATGAGCAGAAAGAGACCTGAAAAATTAAAGTAACAAAAAAAGAAAAGCAAATAACGACTAATTGCTAGAATGAAAGACCCCGGCGAGATTGGGATATACCCAAATTTAATAGGACCTAGTGCTCTTGCTAAGGAGCGGTTAAAATTGGTGTTTTTACTTCAAACTCTTGAACTAATTAACTTAAAATTAAACTCTAAAATTAAAAACTGAAAAACTCTTAATCTTCCCCAATCTCTCTGCTCTTCCCCTTCATCTTCTTTCATTTCTTCCATCAACCGAAAATCTTTAATTTTGATTTTCCAAAAAAAATGGTTAATTCTACTGGCGAAAAGAAGACTGTAAGTGATGTCTAAACTCAAGCTCATCATTGTGTTGTGTGATTTGATTGTTATATTATGTTAGAAATCGAAAATTAAAATTTCCGCGTCTTTAGTCGGAAAGTTCGTAACATGCATATCTTGCCGACTTTTCATAATAGCCACGGCGAGTGTAAATTTTTTCAACAGCCGGCAGGGTATTTTTTTGAAGACCTTGCCGACTAATACATGATTCTAAATTTTTCTCAACAGTCGGAAGGGTAAGACCTTGCCGACTAATACATAATTCCACATTTTTCTCAACAGCCGGTAGGGTATTTTTTTTGTAGACCTTGCGACTAATACATGATTCCACATTTTTCTCAACAGTCGCCGGAGTTTTTTTTTTGTAGACCTTACCAACTAATATTAGTCGTCTCCTTGTGTCAAAAAAATAAAGTCGGCATTGTCTTCATTTGAATATCCTGCCGGCCAAAGTAAGTCGGCGTCTTCTTCATTCATCTACCTTGCCGGCCAAATATAGTAGGCATCTTCTTCATTTGTCGACCTTGTCGACTTTTAATAGTTTCAAGAACAATTTTTTTCAACATAAATCTTGAGTTCAATCAAAAACAAAATTTCATAACTTAAATTTATAATTTCAGAGTTCATAACAAATCTTGAGTTCATAACTTAAATTTTTTTTTCATCACTAATCTTGATTTCATAACTTAAATTTATAACTTCAGAAGTTTTAATCTATTCAGTTAATCAATCAAACTCAATTAATTAACCTAATTAGAATTTTTAGTGTTAATTAAACAAGAATATATTAGCCATTTAGAAAATACATGGTTAAGGGGTGGCATGTTTTAATTCTAAACGACTTGGGTTTTATCTCATTAAGTGTACCCCAATTAATTTGATTATACCCTAATTTGGCCAGGTAAAAGATGAGCAAGAACAAGATATTGCTGAGTCTCCCCTAACAAATCATCATCGTTCCTACACAGATATAAAATAACTTGCATCGACGAACTGAAAAACGCCAAAAATATTTTCCAGATTCTCAAAAGCATTCATGTGGTTCACAATACAAAGAAGAGAAGACTAAAATATTCACATTACTAGATGATCGTCGTGATGGATTGGTGGGGGATGACTAGAAGGTGTGTAAAATATTTTTGAGCCAAATTCACGTTTGGAGCTAAGTTTTCCATTATTTATGTGTAAATGATAGTTGCGCCCAACACTAATTGGAAACTCTAATTCTTCTCGAGATTATCCCATCTTTTAGTGTGGAATTTTTAGTTTTAGAGTTTTTCGACTATGTCAAATTTTTGGGAATTTCTTGCGGTATATAAGAACTATAATGACTGATAGGTCTCCAATCTCAGCTAACAAAATGAAAGTTTATTTCCAAATGTTTCATTCTTCTGCGAAACACATGGTTAGAAGATAAGGCAATAAAACTTTTATTGTCACATAGAATAAAAATGGAATCAGAGACAAAAGTATGTAAGTACCTAAGTAGTTGACACAATCAAACAATCTCAGCTGCAGTCAATGATCTATACTCTGCTTCAGTATTCGATCTATCTATAGTAGCTTGCTTTTTATAAGATCAAAAAACTGGATTATCCCCAAAAAAGATACAATAACTACTAGTAGATCTTCTACTATCAGGGTCTCCAGCTCAATCAACATCAATGTATCCCTGAAGAGCTTGAAGACCTTTACTGAAGAAAATATCATGACCAAGAGTACTTTTGTTATACCTGAGAACTTCTTTTAGCAAGCTGAATATGAGAAATTGTAGGAAAATGCATGAATTGACAGACTTGGTTATATGCAAAAAAAAATTCAGGTCTGGTCCAAGTCAAATTTTGTAAAGCCCCTATTATAGACCTATATTCAGTAGGATTTGAGAGTAATTTTCCTTCATCCATGGTGAGTTTAAAGGAAGCATCACATGGTGTGTAACAGGGTTTAGTTCCCACTAAATTAGTTTTCCCAAGAAGTTCCAGAGCATATTTGGTTTGTGACAAGAAAATACCATCAATTGATCTTTTTACTTCCAAGCCAAGAAAGTAGTGAAGAGCTCCTAAGTTCTTCAGTGCAAATTGAGCTTGGAGTTGCTTGATGATATGATCATAATAATAAGTTCAACTACCAATGATAATGATATCATCAACATACACTAAGATGATAGTGAGTTGAGTACCAATGCAGTGAATGTACAGAGAGATGGTTTGAAACAAGTTTAATGAGATCATTAACTAGCCTCTCATACCAAGCCCTTGGAGCTTGCATAAGAACATATAGAGTAGTCTGGATGAACTGCATCAATGAAACCTAGAGGTTGAGTCATGAAAATATATTCTTGAGAGATCCATGTAAGAAAGCATTTCTTACATCAAGATGCTTCAAAGTCCGGTTTGAATTGAATGCTAGAGAAAGAATAAGTCTGATTGTGGTAATAAGCTTTACATCGGGACTGAATGTGTCTGTATAATCTAATCCTTCCAGTTGATTGAAACCTTAGGTTACAAGTCTAGCCTTAAATATATCAATAAATATATCAATAGTAATATCTGCATTTTCCTTTACCCTAAAAACACATTTACAACTCACTACATTCTGAGAAGGATGAGGAGGTACTAAAATCCAAGTGCTCGTATTGTCTAGAACAATTATATCATTATATAAAGCTTTCTACAATTTTGTACATTTATTTGTCTGAGAAAATGTTTTGGGAATAAAAGAAGGAACAATTATAAGATAAACTTGAGGAATTTGATGTTTGGTGTCAAGAAGTACCTTGGGATTTGATATACCATTTTTGGATCTTGTTGTCATGTCGTGAGTAGAAGTAGTTGCAGTTGATGTTGCTAAAGGAGCATATTCAGTGACAGTGTAGATACTTATGCATGGAGCATGTCATAAGTATGCTAGGAATGAGAAATATCAGATGCAATCGCAGAATGATCAACTTGAACTGAAGTGTCAGAAGTAGTAATAACAGGTGAAGGAAGTATAATTTCCTAAGAAGTGCGTGAAGTAGATATAGCAAAATGTAACATCTCAAGATTACAAGGTGAGGATAATCCATCTATAATATAAAGGAAAATGATTTGATTGATGTAACCAAAATTTTGGTCCGAACACCTGGAAATGTCTAAGTTATCCCTAAGATTTTCTATTTTTGTGAGACATTAGCGTAAATACTTACAAAACGACGGGAAAAACAAAATTGCACACTATACCAAATGATGCGATTACCCCTACGTGTTTTCATAACTCCTTTATTTTGTTTGTTAGATTTCAAAAAATACAGGGGTAAATATATAACAAAACACTTCTCTTCATTGTTCCACTTTCAGAAAACAAATTTTCTCTTGCAGCAAAATAATCTCTCCATCCACTTTAAGACAATTATATCTGATTGTGGTTCTGGTTCAGGCTCTATAAAAGGGTCTGAATAAAATATTTTCATGGGCTAGGTTTCCTCGTTGGCAGGATCCGGAGGATCAGGTTGCAGAGTCTTGGAAAAATTCAAATAAAAACTTAAAAGAACATATTAATAATAATCTAAATAATTGGGGATCCTCTAAGTCAATCATATTTGACTCACACAGTTGACC
Source organism: Papaver somniferum (assembly GCF_003573695.1). NCBI lineage: Eukaryota > Viridiplantae > Streptophyta > Magnoliopsida > Ranunculales > Papaveraceae > Papaver > Papaver somniferum. The sequence continues at coordinate 17,217,872 of NW_020620825.1, read as the reverse complement.
ACAATGAAAGTGGTGGTCATTCATAAGAAAATGTGCCGACAATTCTAATTTCCTCAAATTAAATTTAGTTCTAAAATTATATAATGACACATTTCAAATTGAGATACTCCCACATTTGGCAAATAAATTTTTTTGTGGGAAAACAAAGTCAACTATGGTATCATGGACCGGACTAACCACATCAACCATAGGATGGGTTTCTATCAACTGAGTGTCTTTCTGGACATAACGAGGTTCAGGAAAACGTGCATGAAGATAGTCTTTTAAAATGGTAGAGGCACATACGTCAAGTCCCAGGTTAGGGACATTTACAAGAGTCAAGGATAAACCACGGGGAGAATGATATTCACCACCAAACTTAGAATTGTCAGTTATATCCTTGGATAAACTAGTCACAATTTCCTTAATTTCTAAATTATCATATTTAGGAAAATGGTCGTTTATTTCTTCTAAGTTGTAATCATGTGGTTATACATTTCTATAATCCTTGGCAGAGACTATTGATTCTGAATCGCTAGACTCTAAAACATTAGTCTCAGGATAAACTCATTCCTTTAAACCATCATCAGCTTCATAATCACAATGATATAGTACACCATCTAAAATTATGGTCTCTCTAGTCAAATCCTCTTCCTTTTGAATAGACGAATAATCATCAATATTATTAGGATTTAAACTAGAAACAACATTGTTCTCAGGTAGCTCATTGTTGATGGTGGTTTTTAGCTTAGGGTTAAAATCGTAAAACCATACATCTGACATGACGTCACTACGACCACAAGCGCATTTATTGAATCAATCAGCATGCCTACGTAAGAATTACCAGGGTAACTTTTTTTTATATACATATGTCATGTTCCACGACATAACCCTTAGCATTGACCGACATCATTTATACCAAACCCTAATTCTCATGCTACCGTGCCAATGACAAACCATGCCAGCCACGTCTCCGCGCCAAGGCATGCCAGCCACGTCTCTGCGCCAAGGCATGGCAACCATGCCAGCCGCACCACCGTGTCAATGGAAAACCATGCCAGTCATGTCTCCGTGCCAAGGAATGCCAACCATACCATCTGCACCACCATGTCATACACGTCTCCGCGCCAAGGCATGCCAACCATGCCAGCCGCACCACCGTGCCAATGGAAAACAATGCCAGCCACGTCTCCGCGCCAAGGCATGCCAACCATGCCAGCCGCACCACCGTGCCAATGGAAAACCATGCCATCCACGTTTCCGCGCCAAGGCATGCCAACCATGCCAGCCGCACCACCGTGCCAATGGAAAACCATGTCATTCATGTCTCCGCGCCAAGGCATGTCAACCATGCAAGCCGCACCACCGTGCCGATGGAAAACCATGCCAACCACGTCTCCGCGCCAAGGCATGCCAACCATGCCAGCCGCACCACCCTGCCAATGGAAAACCATGCTAGCCACGTCTCCGCGCCAAGGCATGCCAACCATGCCAGTTGTACCACCCTGCCAATGGAAAACCATGTCAGCCACGTCTCCGCGCCAAGGCATGCCAACCATGCCAGCCGCACCACATGTGCCAATGGCATGCCGTGCCAGCCACATCTCCGTGCCAAGGCATGCCAACCATGCCAGCCACGCCATCGTGCCAACGGCAAACCATGCCATCCACGTTTCCATGCCAAATCCATGTCGACCCCGCTATATGCCGCTGGCTGCCAAAACAAAGGGTTGCAAAAATCAACGACCACCCTTCCATATGAGATGCAGATCTTGGTCGTCCAAGGTCGCCAGCCTACGCATGGTGACCTTTGACCCAATCCCAAGCCCCAATTTTGGCCGCGCCCAAACTAATGCCAAACCCTAGTTTTTGGCCGCGCCTAACTGTGCCAAAATTCTAGCTTGGTCACGCCTAAACCGTGCCAAATCCATGCCGGCCCTACTACATGCCGCTGGCTTCCAAAACGAAGGGTTGCAACGATCAACAACCACCCTTCCATCTGAGATGCAAGATCCCAGCCGTCCAAGGTCTCCAGCTAACGCGTGGTAACCTTTGGCCCAACGCCAATCCCTAATTTTGGTCGCGCCCAAACTAATGCCAAACCCTAGTTTTTGGCCGCGCCTAACTATGTCAAAATCCTAGCTTGGCCACGTCTCCATGCCAAAGCCATGTCGATGGCTGCCAAACGAAGGGTTGCAACAATCAACGACCACCCTTTCATCTGAGATGCAGATCTCAGCCGTCCAAGTTCGCCACCAAACGCATGGAAACTTGCGGCCCAAAGCCAAACATCATGGTTTTTACCAAAACCCTAATTTTGGCCGCACCTACACTATGCCAAAGCCATGCTGGCCCTAAACCATGCTGCTGGTTGCCAGACGAAAGGTTGCAACAATCAACGGCCACCCTTCCATCCGAGATGCAGATCTTAGCCATCCAAGTTCGCCTCCAAACGCATGGCAACTTGCGGCCCAAAGCCAAACATCACGGTTTTTACCAAAACCCTAATTATGGCCACGCCTACACTATGCCAAAGCCATGTCGGCCCTAAACCATGTCGCTGGCTGCCAAACGGAGGGTTGCAACAATCGACGGCCACCCTTCCATCTGAGATGCAGATCTCTGCCGTCCAAGTTCGCCACCAAATGCATGGCAACTTGCGTTTCGAATCCAAGCATCACGGTTTTACCAAAATCCTAATTTTGGCCGCGCCTAACCGTGCCAAGAGCATGCAAGCGCTGCAACCATGTCGCTGGTTGCCAAAAAACGATCTACGACCACCCTTCCTCCTGAGGTGCAGATCCTATCCGTACGAACCTGCCACCAAACGACTCATGGAAATGTCTTGGATGCTAGGCTAACACTATGGTCATGGCACCAACCTGGCTACGACGCCTATTCTTTGGTCACGGCACCAACCTGGCTACGAAGCCTATTCTTTGGTCACGGTACCAACCTGGCTACGACGCCTATTCTCTGGTCACGACACCAACCTGGATACGACTCCTATTCTTTATCCACGCCACATGTAGCAACCTGCTACACGTTTTCAATGAAAACACTCGAGACATCAAAACATGTCACAAACTGGGGGATGCTCATCAGGGTATTGGTTTGGCGGTTTACAGCGTGCGGCGTACACTACGCCCGTTACAAGACAGTGTCATAAGAATGAGGCGGTTAGTAAATACAGGGAGTAATGGTGAAACACTTTCCTTCATTACGAAACATCAATTCCAGGCGTTACTAGTTACCACCTTCTCCCATTTAATCATCCGTTTCCATTTCTTACGAGACTAGAGTACGTTTCACTTCGACTTGTATAAATAGGTCTTACATATTTCCAATGAATAAAAAGTTTTGTTCAGGAGCATACAACACTCAGAAATCACTTGTTAGCTTTCCAATCTGCTAGCGTTTCAATTTTTGATACAAGTCGTCAAACAACTACTCTTCCGGAATCAACTATTCTGGTCTCAACACTCTCTTCGCTTTCCTTCCCAAAACCAACCCTTCTCCTTCACTTTGTGACCGAAGCAAGTCTGGAACAACCATTTCTTGGTTTAGGCCGGTTCGTACAGATTGATCTCTCGAATCTAAAGTGCTACCGTGCAGTACATTGTTTAGGGTTTAGACTCGTTTCTCACCCACTCACGCGAAATTACCGAAATCAGCAGAAACTATTTTCACCCTCAAACAATTGGTGACCACAGTGGAAGATTAATCTGTCGGGTTACAATATCAATTTCAATTCCTGATTTCATTCTTCAACCAAGATTCTAAGATGGTGAAAGCAAAGGATCCTCTCGGGGATCAATGGCTTAGTCACCAAACGACTCAGTTACCAGGCGGCCCGGTTATCAGTCATAACATGACAAGGGGTGACTGGGGGACTTCCAAGATGATAGAAGCAAACGATCCGCCCAGGGATCGACGACTCGATTATCAGATGACTCAGGGACGGCTGGAGACTTTCCACAATCACGGCGGTGCTTCCCACAAAACTCGGACTTACACCCGGAAGATTCATTTTTCATCAAGAGATCCGAAAAAACCGAGTAAGTCTTGCCTAGACAAAATACATGGTTTACTACTTCAAGTTTTCACGGGAATGATAAAACCGATAGCCATGTTATGTTTCATCTCATTCTCTCTACCAACATGCAACACTCACGGTTCCATGGTTTTCCTGGGATGTTTGCGTCACTTGCAATCGTAACCAAGACAACATCATTCTAAAAAAAATTCATTCCAAAATAATAATCCAAAACCCTCATAGATAACAGTTATCTATCAATTCAAATCAAACCATAAACCAGGCGCTTTGTTTTCCTTTCAAAAAAAAAACAGTCACCTACCCGTACCTGCCTACTTTGCATAATAATGATTACCCGTCATTATTCATGAGGTAGCCTACGTTACTACGGTGATATTCGAAGAGGAATTATTCATGATGAAGTATTTGTACAAGTTTATGAAACGCATACCCACGGGTAGGGTTTACACCAGTTCAGAAAAACAATATATCTACAGATTTATGGAAGGCATACCTATGGCTAGGGTTTGTACCAGCACAAGAAAACAAGAAAACAAATTGAAAGAGAAACGCTGGAGTACATAGCTGGAATATGCTTGTCCACTTTATTGTTACCACGCTACCGCTAACACCTGGACGTGATAACAAAGATACGAGATAAAAAGGAGAGCCAACCCCTTTCATAGGCATAACACTTTTGGAATTTGAATAAGGAAAGAATTTCTTGTTCGAGCTACGTATGGAAAGAGGAAGCTGGGCCCGCAAGAATAATCCAGCGCCACGCCAAGCCAGCGTCGTGCCAAGCCAACAGTCCGCGCCATGACCAGCCAACATTCCTCGCCATACCGAATCCAAGCCAGTGTCCATGCCAAGCCAGCGTCCACGCCAATCCAGCTCCCATTCCCGGCCGATCCAACGCTAACAACTTGCATCTTTCCAGCGCTAACAGCTTGCATCCTTCCAGCGCTAACAGCTTGCATCTTTCCAGCGCCAGCAGCTTGTATCTTTTCAGAGCCAGCAGCTTGCATCCTTCCAGCGTTGCTCTTGAACGCCCAGTAGAAGGGAATCAGCAATATAATTTCATCACACGTAAAGATCAGGAACGACTTCTCCAAAATCAAAACAAAGAAAATCAGCAACCCCCCTGAGTTCACAAAGACTCTTTTCTTTTCAGGAGATGCATGATTTCTGGTGTCTTCGCCCGCAAAATCGTGCAGTCTATGATGAAACATTTATGTGAGATTCTATATTTACCCAAAGCACAACGTCAAGACATATTTGCAGCCCTCAACCGCACTGCATCAGGAAAGCAGCTGTCTCTTGGAAAGCACAATTGATAGATGGAACTGGGGACTCCTAACCACTGTTCGCTTGAGGGGTGTTCAGTTTGACAGAACACTTATTGACGCAACCTCTCCGCTTCAATTTCCTCCAGCAGCGGATCCGCTTCAACGTTCACTTCAGCAGCCGTTCCGCTTTAACGTTCGCTCCAGCAGCCACTCCGCTTCAGCGTTCTCTTTATAAGCTGCTCTAGGATCCGAAGAAAGCTTTAGCGTTTTTCCCTATAATTTTCAACGTCCTCTCCAAGAACCGAAGACGCTTCAACGCCTCCTTCCCGCGAAAGCTCGTGGTCATGGACAGTTTGGTTGCTTCCGCATCCATCCAACCTACTTTGTTCCCATGACAATGTAGTCTCTTCTGATCACATCTGCTGCCGAGAACCGATGATGCTCGTTTTTTGATACCAGCGAGAGCTTCACCAAAGCACGATCGCTACAAATATGGAAACATGTAAACCACATTTGGTGACTGAGGATCTACACGGAATCCCTTCACTGTCAAAGCTCAGAAGATACAGTCAACCAAAAGGTCATAATCACGATGAGGTAATTTACTCTTCAATGGTGAAGCATAAGAATGTCATCACTTCTCTGTCTGGAAGACGCCTGCAACATTTTACAAGGTCGCGGTGGATCCCAAGCCTGCTAAGAAGAAACAACTTCAAAAACTAAAGAAAAGTGCGACTGGGGACTGCTCATCGCAGTCCATCTTGATGACCATCAAAGATTCATGAGATAACCCGTGGTTGAAACATTTTCCTGAAGAAGCGGAGGTAGCCACGATAAACAACATAACTCTCTTATTTTTACCACTTTACTATCCAGAGTATTTCATCCATGTGATATTCTGAGCATCCCAGCGTCACATCCAGAAGAGTACAATAAGTTTGTATCAAATCCCATGGACGTGGATTCAAGGCGATACAACGAAAGTAGGCTACACATGGGGATTACCAGCACGGGGAGATTTCACCCCCCTCAACCAGGTTATTTCTGATTTCAACATCATCATTGTCGAAGTTTTACGAGCCGCAGGAATTTCTCAACACGAAGTCGTACATGTGCATCGAAGACTCCAAAAGCACGCCATAGAGATGCATTCACATGTTCGGTCGTGCCATCGGATCTAACAGAAATATAACTGGGAACTTCTCACTGCATCCCATTCCATACGATAGTCCAAGATTCAGAAGATGGTTCAAAGGATGTCTCTTGGAACAAAGTCCTTGAAGACTTGATAGCAGCACGTCGGCAACGAAACGTCTCCCAAATCATCTATTTCATCCAGTGGCTCCGGAAGGTTTCGACCATACAAGCATCCACAACATATTGTCATCACGATTAGAAGGTCCATGCACTGAACAACCTAAAATCAAGGATGGACCGACAACACAACTACATCCATCTGTCCCAAGAATGCAATGGAGTTTGGTAAATTTTGGAATCCATTGGAGAGACACTGCAGACGAAAGCACGGATCCGGACGAGCAACAGAAAATAGAAGAAGGTCAATACCTCTTTTCATACGGACGGAGTTTCTAGAGTTTGCACAGAATAAAGTTTCCTTCTTGCTCCATGAACAGGAATGGATGACTCGGTGCAACTATGCAACCTCGGGACCGCAATATCCCTCCTGAATTTTACTGTCGGGATGTTTTCACCTACCTAACGAGCTCAAAACCTAAATATTCTCGCGCAGGAAGATAGGGAATTCTTTTCCGGTCAGATGGAGGGGCGGACCGTCAAAATCCGAGTTCGTACGAGAATTCTATAATGATTTTAGTAAGGAGCCGAAGTTCCAAAACCAGTTCCCATCTTTCCACGGAACTGAAGCCAGTCATCATCCTTCCACGGAACTGAAGCCAGTCGTCATCATTCCACGGGCCCGCAACATCCCTCTTGAATTCTTCATGAGTTTGACTGTCGGGTCGTTTTCACCTCCTAAACGAGCTCAAAACCTAAATATTCCCGCGTAAAGAGATAGGAAATTCTTTTCCGGTCAGATGGAGGGGAGGACCGTTAAAATCCGAGTTTGTACGAGAATTCTACAACGATTCTAGTAAGGGGCACTAATTAGGTTTCGGCATGCCAAATCCCAATTTAAACAAATTTTCCAGGCGCCATAACTACCATTTGATAACCAAAGTTCCAGCGTCACCACCATCGTTTGGTAGCCGAAGTTCCGAAACCAGTTTACACCATTCTGCAGACTGAAGACAGTTTCTACCGTTCCGCGGGCCGAAGCCAGTTTCCTCCATTCCAATCTGACCAACGCCTGCGGCTCCCATTCCAAGCCGACAATCTAAATCTCACCACTTTATGGTCTAGCCAGCAACACCACGAGTAGAATCTATGCAAGGCCGCCAACAAGAGAATCACGAACTCCCCTTACCCCTCGAGAAAGGTTAGTCGGGTCTTCTTGACCATCTTTTCACGACTTGTCATTTTGATTTTGTCCTTGCTTGGCACCATCTTATGTTTACCTCGCAACAATGCTCATTTTCTGAGCTAAGCAGGGGACTTAATGTTGATGGTGGTTTTTAGCTTAGGATTAAAATCGTAAAACCATACACATGAAGTCAATACGACCACTAGCGCATTTATTGAATCAATCAGCATGCCTACGTAAGAATTACCAGGGTACCTTTTTTTATATACATATGTCATGTTCCACGGCAGAACCCTTAGCATTGACCGACATCATCTATACCAAATCCTAATTCTCATGGAAGGAAGTGAAATAAAGGTTTTGCAGACAACTGGAATCAGTATCAATATAACTTGGGTTTTGCACCAAATCCAAAAGAATGATGTATCAATTTAAAGAGGTCAGCCAAAATATTATTTATGTTGTTGAGAGAGTGAAAGAGAGAATGGAAAAGAAAACGTCACGTCTCGTCTCCCAAAATAAAGACTCGCAAAACTCTGATTATGGAGCCCTCGGGGAACCACTAACGGGCCCCAAAGGGTTTAAACTTTACATTTTTCGGGACATATCTGGAGGGAAAGATGGGGGGAAACGGTTGTGTCACACAGTAAAATGCAAACACCCTAAATTTTGGAAATTTAACTCTTGGTTCAAAAAATTTGTATTCTAAAAGAGATAGAACTTCGAGAAGAGGATGACAATAATTTAAATTACTCAACACACAGGTGCAAAACAAAATATTCACAGTAATAAATGTGTAAAAAGAAATTTTTGTAAGAAAAAAAACGGTGATATCAAATTTCCTCAAAACATAGGTGCAATTAGGATTAATTTGCTGTCATCTTATTTTTGCTAATTACCTTATCTCTCATTTTTATCGATTTTCAAGGTTAAAAGAGCCTGGGTCCAACTATAGTAAGTCTGTATTTATTTAAGGCATTAAATAAATATCGCCACTTGTGTGTAAGTAGTATATTAAATGTTGCTGACAAGACCATTTCGCCTCTCTCTCTGCATGCTGAACGTACCAAAGAAGGATCTTGTCCCTAGGCCTAGATTAGAAAAAAGCATATCTGAGAAGCAACGTCGTGTGAGAAGAATCTTAAAGTTAGAAAATTGGAATTGTGCATAGAATATATACTTAATGACCGTAGACCGAAAACTAATCTCAAATTGAGTTTTAAAGAAAAAACAAAAATTCCTAAAAAAACCGTCCCCAAAACCGCCAAGACACATGTGGTGGACCCAGGTCCCCTTTAATGGGACCCCCTGCTAACTCCCTGACGGCGTGTCCCACCATTCCCTCTCACATGACGGTTTTGGGGGAGTTTTTTTGGGCGGTCTGCCCAGAATCATTGTAAAAAAAAACATACCCAACAAACCCAAATTTTCAAAGCAAGGAAGTTTTGGGGTTTTATTCTGGTTGTAATTTTGGATTTTTTTCTTTGTTGTTTTCCCTTTTTTTTCCCTGTTTGGTGGCTAGCCTTTTAGCTGTTTTGTAATTTTGTTCTTTCTTAATATATCATCTATTTACCGAGAAAAAAACAAAAACAAAATATTACAAGAACTGCAATCAGTATTAACTAGATTATCACATGAAAATAGAAAATGATATCTCTCTGGCATATATCTTGGATTTCCCCCAAGGGTTCCCCCCATGAGTGGTCTAATTTTCACCCCTTGATTAGAGCTAGCAGGGGACCTTTTGTGTGATATTAGGCCACTATCCCCATAACACCTCATAGTGGAAGATATTGGTGGATATGAGTGGGGGTAGGTAGCATTTTCTCTTGAAACATATTGTTGTCACCTTGACTTCTGAAATCTACTTTAGAAGACTTTTATTATTACAAAGGGTAACAATAACATAGGTCCGGTCACATGAACCAGTAAGCACGGGATAGAGAGAGACTGGAATTGCGTGAAAAAGTAGACGTCTCGTGACTGTCGTCCGGTCACATCCCATCTAGTCTTGTTCTCGTCCTATCTCTAGTCCTAGAATGAGTAGAGTAATGACTAATGAGACGTAAACAGGGGAAGCAGATATAAGAGATGAGCTGTCACAAAAAAACTATTTATCCCCCATTCATGTCCACTAAAATGTTACACCACTAGACCTTCCCCAAAACCATGGAACACTTCTTGGATTTTTCGTAGAAAACACCAATTTGGAAGCCACTAGACTTGATATTTCCCAATTTTTTCATACTTGGAATACAATGGATTCTACCATAAGACTTGCTCTAATGCCACACAAAATAGCCCCCTTCTAATCTCAATCCACCCATCTTTGCATGTCCAGTACGCTGATAGAGAGAAAACCTCTAATTAGTATTATACACTTTTGCACATACTTCACATAATAAAACATACACAATAGCGTATTTTATGCTAATATTTTGGGATATTCTCGTCTTACAAAGGTCTAGTAGACTAGTACCCACAAAAAATGGAATAATATCTGAATTACCTAACATCACCATCTATCATATTTCGGTATGGTTTATTTTGACGGTTTATAAAAAAAAAATTATTTTTCTATTTTCCATTCTTTTCTATGTCCTATGGACGACCTGTATTGTCTACCATTACCATATTAGGTGAACATTTTGTTTTCCACCCATTTTTATGTGAAAATTACATATTTGTCCTAAATATCTTAAATTAAAATTAAAACTTTAACTTGAATTTTGAGTGAAAATTTTGTTTTCACCATTATGTTTTCGGAAAATTCTGATATTTTCAACATAAGTTGGGTTATGATAAAACTATAAATTTGTAATAAGATTTTTCCCTTAACTATACGTGCTTCACAAAAAAATTATATATACAAAAAAAAAACCACTCTTAACATATAGACGAATGTTGTTTTGGGATTCCTACGAAGTATATATATGTGGACAAAGGTATTAGATTCTCACATTTCAATTTTTTCAGTCTTCTTCTCTTCTCTCTTCTCGTAAAAGATTTTCTTCGCGTAAATGTTGTAGCGAATAATTTCATTATATGTTCTAAGATGATCAATATTCTGCATTTCCGTATAAATAGGGCATTTCCAATAATGACACCCCCACCAAATTGGGGGATTATAGATCTTATCCAAAACATTTTGTATCCTACTGTCAGTAAAAGAGATAGAACTTCGAGAAAATGATGAACTTAAATAGATGGGTGATGTGATTTTTTAATCATTGTTGTAGTAATAAAGATTCGAACTCTAAGACTTGTGAAGATTAAATTTAAAGGTTTAATGAAAATAATAAAAGAGAGCTACTGGTACTAGGATTCCATCGAGTTCATATCATAAGGCTCAATTATTCATTCTCAACAATTATCGCTCACTAAAAATAACATCGACTCTTATTTTGCCAAAGTAGATTCTCAAAATATTAGTTATAAATCGTAAGCATGGGACATCAAACATTTAAGCAAGCATGACCCATCAAATAAAATAATAACAAATTAATTCAAATCATAATTCTATTTTAATTAGTGCAAAAGTCATATAGAAAATAAAATAAATTTACCCATGTATGAAATTCGGCTTCCTCCGTTGTCCCAGTGTTGGGTTTAGCTCGTTAGGTTGGAAACACGCTCAAAAATATAATTCATAGCTCAAAAGGTGTTTTCATTGAAGAAGAGTAACAATATAGTGAATATGCAACGCTGTATTGGCGTTACAGACGTCACCGTTACAAGAAATTGTTGCAAATTCAAAACAAGCGTGCCAATCTGACTGTTACGAGTACTATTAATAAACGACAGTTCTCTGCGACAGTCTGTAGGCGTCAAATGTTCTTCTTCTTCTTCTCTGCAGCAGCAGAGAAATCTGCTCTGCAACCCGATGTTCTTCTCCCCAACTCTCGATGCCCTTCTATGAAACATCAGCACTCTTTATATAGACAGCAGAACCAAGAAATATCGCTCAATCACTCCAAAAATTCTTCCATTACTCGGCAGTAAAAGAATATATCTTCGAGATATTTTCTTCCCTTTCTTGCCTCCTTCACGCGTCTTTTGTTGGTTGTTAAACTTTCCAAACTTCCTGTGAGAATAAAACCAAGTCTGACAGAATATCTTCTCCCATTAATGCGCAAAATCTTTTAAAGATAAATAACAGAAACCCGTGAATATATTCCTTGCCCTGTTTTGTTCCAAACGATAAAATATCCTTCCCTTTTTGATTTCAACGCAATTACCACCCCTGTTTAGTGGAACAGGTCAATCCTAATCAAATCTTGTGAACAAATCTTATAAAATATCTTCCAAATCTTTTCCAGAGATCTCTCAGCCTTGTGAAGAACTCGGTAAATATTTTCTTTCCTGTTTATCTTATCAAGCGTAAGATGGAAACCTGCACACTCCCTTCATGTTTAATATTTGTTTCAGCAGAAATAGAACTCACGTAAGTACCAAAAATATTTCCAACAGAATCCATAATATTGACTTCCCTGTATTAATCCAAATCCACGTGAATTTGCTTTTTTCTTTGACAGTGAAACTCTTACCGGTCCTGTTTACCCGTAATAGGCCCATAACAATCAAAATAATCAAGAAAGGTCCAATCATCACTCTCTGGTTTTAATCCAGTGAATAACTTTGAGTTCGTTGTTCATCAAATAATTTTCCCGCCAAAAACAAATTCAAGCGGGAAAGAAAAGGCTGCCTATAACCAAAACGTGGATGCCTTTAGTAGATGGGGTGCCCTGGGGTGTGAATAGAAATTAGGGTGCCCCTTAGTAATTGAGTACCCCTTAGCCAACAATGAAATTCCGAATAGCAACTTTCCTCCGGAGGTGCCTTTAACAGTTTTTCGAACCGATTCTTCTAAAAACGTTTGTTTGCCCAAAAACACCTACAAACAAGTTTATGAGTGATAAAATGAGTCCCGGCTAGTGTATTTATGGGTGAAAATGTGTCACACTTGCGTGTTCATCAAATTCCCTCACACTTACATTTTTCTAGTCCTCGAGCAAAACAGAAAATTGACCCGCTACACAGCTGATCATATAATAAGAGAGATAGAGAGAGACCCGCTACACAGCTGGTCATTATTTATTTTTTTTATTTGATTTTTTTATATTTTTTTAGATCCGCTACACAACTGGTCATATAATGCAAGAAAAAAGAAAAGACCCGCAACACAGCTGGTCATAATCCTAACAATCAAATTCTTATTTTATTTTATTTTTATATTTTTCATTTTTTTTCATTTTTTTAGACCCGCTACACAGCTGGTCATAACATGCAAAAAAAAAAGAACAGACCCGCTACACAGCTGATCATGATTTGCAAGAAAATTCCAGAAAAAAAAGTAAAAAGTTAACATCTCCCCCACACTTAAACATTACATTGTCCTCAATGTAATTGAGTCATCCAACGCAAATATTAAGATGAAAAATGCAAAAAGTAAACCAAAATAAAAATAAAATAAAATAAATATACCTATTGGAATGTACAGAAATGGATCCCCAAAAATTAACAGCTTGAAAATTTGGGGATCAACCCAAAATACAGTATTTACAAACGACGGATTCACAATTATGCTATGAAAATATGGTGACATTGAAACTGTCTGAAATAGAGGATTACCCCCAAACCTAGTTTTTACTTCACATGGAAGTGAATATAGAACAAAATATGGGGATACTATTGGGACTGCGGAAATATCAATTGGCTCATGCACTGTATAAGGAATAGGCAAGTCCTCTGGGTATTTAGATGCAAAGTACTCCAATAAAATTTTAGAAGCACACAATTCTAACCTTAAATTAGGTAACTTTGGGAAGTCTAGGGGTCTAGAAACAACCTCTAAGTTTGGTGAATTATCTTGTGAGATAGATTCATCTATAGAATTAGGCAAATCATCATCTACACAATCATCCACAGGGTCATCTACAAATTCTGTCTGGAACGGAGAGTCACTACTAGACTTATCATCATCATCAAATAATTTTTGGCATTCCAGAATTCTCAATCTTTGTTCCAAACTAGGTGGTGTGTATTTGTAATACTTCTCATATATCATTAGAGGAGATTCTTCACTTACCTCATTGGAGCAGAAACTCCATACCACTGCCTACGCTTATATTCAGCAAGCATCATCTCAGATGAGGTTTCCTGATAATTTGACTTTCTACGCTTATATTCCGCCAGCATCATCGTAGGTGACGTCTCCTCATAAGAAAGCATCATCTTCAAAAAGTCCCTGAAAAGAAATACAAAAAGAAACGCATAAAAAGGAAAAAAAATCTAAAAGAAAAAGAAAATACTATACAAAATAAAAAAATAAACCTAAAAATAAATCTGCGTCGGCGGCGCCAAAATGTTGAGGTTTTTAATCGTTGTTGTAGTAATAAAGATTCGAACTCTAAGACTTGTGAAGATTAAATTTAAAGGTTTAATGAAAATAATAAAAGAGAGCTACTGGGACTAGGATTCCACCGAATTCATATCATAAGGCTCAATTATTCATTCTCAACAATTATCGCTCACTAAAAATAACATCGACTCTTATTTTGCCAAAGTAGATTCTCAAAATATTAGTTATAAATCGTAAGCATGGGACATCAAACATTTAAGCAAGCATGACCCATCAAATAAAATAATAACTAATTAATTCAAATCATAATTCTATTTTAATTAGTGCAAAAGTCATATGGAAAATAAAATAAATTTACCCATGTATGAAATTCGGCTTCCTCCGTCGTCCCAGTGTTGGGGTTTAGATCATTAGGTTGGAAACAGGCTCAAAAAGATAATTCATAGCTCAACAGGTGTTTTTATTGAAGAAGAGTAACAATATAGTGAATACGCAACGCTGTACTGGCGTTACAGACGTCACCGTTACAAGAAATTGTTGCAAATTCAAAACAAGCGTGCCAAACTGACTGTTACGAGTACTATTAATAAACGACAGTTCTCTGCGACAGTCTGTAGGCGTCAAATGTTCTTCTTCTTCTTCTCTGCAGCAGCAGAGAAATCTGCTCTGCAACCCTCTGTTCTTCTCCCCAACTCTCGATGCCCTTCTATGAAACAGCAGCACTCTTTATATAGACAGCAGAACCAAGAAATATCGCTCAATCACTCCAAAAATTCTTCCATTACTCGGCAGTAAAAGAATATATCTTCGAGATATTTTCTTCCCTTTCTTGCCTCCTTCACGCGTCTTTTGTTGGTTGTTAAACTTTCCAAACTTCCTGTGAGAATAAAACCAAGTCTGACAAAATATCTTCTCTCGTTAATGCGCAAAATCTTCCAAAGATAAATAACAGAAACCCGTGAATATCTTCCTTGCCTTGTTTTGTTCCAAACGATAAAATATCCTTCCCTTTTTGATTTCAACGCAATTACCACCCCTGTTTAGTGGAATAGGTCAATCCTAATCAAATCTTATGAACAAATCTTATAGAATATCTTCCAAATATTTTCCAGAGATCTCTCAGCCTTGTGAAGAACTCGGTGAATATTTTCTTTCCTGTTTATCTTCTCACGCATAGGATGGAAACCTGCACACTCCCTTCACGTTTAATATTTGTTTCAGCAGAAGTAGAACTTACGTAAGTACCAAAATATTTCCAACAGAATCCTTAATATTGACTTCCCTGTATTAATCCAAATCCACGTGAATTTGCTTTTTTCTTTGACAGTGAAACTCTTACAGGGCCTGTTTACCCGTAATAGGCCCATACAATCAAAATAATCAAGAAAGGTCCAATCATCACTCTCTGGTTTTAATCCAGTGAATAACTCCGAGTTCGTTGTTCATCAAATAATTTTCCCGCCAAAAACAAATTCAAACGGGGAAGAAAAGGCTGTCTCTAACCAAAACGTGGGTGCCTTTAGTAGATGGGGTGCGCTGGGGTGTGAATAGAAATTAGGGTGCCCCTTATTAATTGAGTACCCCTTAGCCAACAATGAAAGTCCAAATAGAAATTGTCCTCCGGAGGTGCCTTTAACAGTTTTTCGAGCTGATTCTTCGAAAAACGTTTATTCTCCCAAAAACACCTACAAACAAGTTTATTAGTGATAAAATGAGTCCCAGCTAGTGCATTTATGGGTGAAAATGTGTCATACTTTCGTGTTCATCAATGAGTGGGAAATAACTAGCATTTACGAGTAAAAATGCCGACAGTCAGGGTGTTTGTCTGCTACTCCTGGTAACAACTCGTTGTTGTGCTCCCTCTAGGATTCCAGAGTTTAGATGGTGGGGTCCACTACCCCTGGTTACAACTTGTTGCTGGACTCGCCAGTCAAATTTACTCACCTGATTATTAAATTTTGTATCCTACTGCCAATAAAAGATATTAGGTTAAAATACAGAGGATGGAACTTATGAGGAAGATCGGGATGTCTTGCTGGCCTGATCAAATTTGGTCAGCCGGTCAGTATCCTGGCACAAAATTTTAGTCGTCCGATAATGAGTGAGTCGGTGGTTAGGCAATCATGTCATAGTAGTTGGGGTCTGTCCCGGCCGTGAATTAGAATTTTTAGAATTAAATATTGTCCCATCTTTTAAATTAATTGTGATTAGGTTGAAATTTAGAGGGTCGAACCTATAAGGAAGATCCTGATGTCTTGCTGGCCTAATCAAATTTGGTCAACCGGTCAGTATTCTCACACAAAATTTTAGTCGTTCGGTAATGATTGGAGAGGTGTTTAGGTAATCGTGTCATAGTAGCCGGGGAATTTGAATTTTTGAGGTTAAATACAGTCTCCACTTTAAAATTAGTCGTGATTATGTTGAAATCCAGAGGGTGGAACCTATAAGGAAGATCCCAATGTAAAATTAGTCGTGATTAGGTTGAAATCTCGAGGGTCGAGCATATAGGGAAGATCTTGATGTCTTGCTGGCCTGATCTGATCAAATTTGGTCATCGGATCAATATCCTCACAAAAAAATTTAATCGTCAGATAATGATTGGGGGTAAAATTAGTTGTGATTAGGTCGAAATTTAGAGGGTCGAACATATAAGGAAGATCCCGATGTCTTGGTGGCATGATGAAATTGGTCAGCCGATCAATATTCTCGCACGTCCGCTAATGATTAGGGTGGGTCACAATAAATTTCTTGGTAACTACAATAGAGCAGTAAAATATATATTTACTCAACCATATATTCTTAGTAATAAACCCCGAGAACTCTATGGCCATGAATGGCCATCCGTAGAAACAATCTTTTATTCCTTAGTTAGCTGAAAGATATCGTCTTTTAAAGAGTGAAATTAATCTCAGCATCAGCTCTGCCAAAATAGAATTACGGTAATGAATCAGGTGGATAATACATAGGATGGGGAACAGTAATACTCAATTTTCAGACACGCGAACTCTTTCTTTCCTATTGTAAAGCTAAGTTCTACGACATGTTCACGGTTCACACATGATATAACTATCAATTTAAGGAAGTTAGACCCGAAGAATCCATGCAAGACGAAAATTACATCTTAGTTTCTGAAATCTAAGATATACATAACCAAGCCGAATAAAACAAAAATTTAATCTTAAATTTTCAACTCGTGATTAAAAAAAAAATCTAAACCTCAAAGTGACCAATTTAGAAGTTGCAATCAATTGCAAAAAATGTACAACTCATAAAAAATAGTACCGCAGAAAAACTCAGATCAGATGTTTGTTAATAATTCAGCTAAACCCGCTGATTACGTGATAATACCGAACTGACTACCTCTTGAAGATATATATACTTACCCCTAAAAGATGCTCAGGATCTTGACTGATTTTCCCTGTCCACATTAACCTGTTGGCAAACATAACATCACCTCAGGCCAGACTGTCACCATCCAGAGGGGAGTAAACTCTGAAAACGTAAACATGATATTGACTATTATACATTAACAACAAAAATCATGCAAAACAAAACCAATGAAATATATGAACTGCCTGGTATAAACTTGTGAAAAATAAGGATGAGTAAAACCCACCCTTCACCACTTCGCGTAGGTATTCCTTTTGATCCTTGTTCAACCACTGGTCCTTGATTAACGCAGTGGTTCTATCACCCAAAGAGGAACATCCATTTAGCATTGACTCATTGACCAATTTAATATAACTACACAAACATAAATGGATGGTTACCTTTCTATAGGTAGATGAGGGTGTTCAATTAGTATTATGACAATCGGTAGAAAATTTCAACCAAATGAGCTTTAGACCATGTAGTCTACACCTCATATCTGCAAAAACAAATTACCAAAATCAACAGGAAGACCAAGACGTAATCCAAGGAGTAAAAAATCATAGAATAATATCCATATTCTTTGATGCAACAAAATGTTTCCATCAACTGCCATAAAATCCTACAATGACTACATCAAGGCTATGACGTCATTATTTTGTAGATCATTTTCACCATTGCTCATCTTGTTAGTGACATTGTATATTCCGCTCAACGTTATAAAGGATCGATCTACTGAATAATAACATCATCGCCAGAATAAGATATGTCAACAAATATATCAAGGGTTTCCTGAGTACATCTTACTAACATAAAGAAGAGAGGTATTTTTGGTAGGAGACCCCTTAAATTACTTAGTTGTCCCTATTTTTTACATATTTACATAAATACCATTGTTTTAAAAATAAATCAAAAATTTTAAAAACTTAATATCTTTCAAAATATGCGTCGCACATGTGTCCTTACTAGTAAATCTAAATAGAAGGGAAAATATTTGCTTTGACAGGAGAGAGGGTATTTTGTAATTGGACAGTGCTAACCATATGAAACTCTGCACCTCAACCAAATCCACAATCTTGCGTAAGTCTGAGTGGGGCACAAAGAGAGACTTAAACTATGTGATTAGGTAAATACATGAGCAATAAATCTTATGCTTACTTTCGGGGAATGCTGGAGATATGTTACACTGTTATCAGAAACTTTAGTCCAGTAATTTTCCGCACAGGCAGTTTTTCCTGCAAATAATTACCACAACAATCTCTTAGTACTAAACCAACATTAATTTTTAAAGACATTAAAAAATTAAGATCGTAGAATACCTTCAGTATGGAGGAATGATCATTTAAGCTGTGCATACTTGTGACTTGACAAACTAAATCGGCAAAAAATAAAAAATTGTGAGGAATGTTTATTCCTATTTTGGTTGGATTACTAATGAAACCCAGTTCAGAGATGGATTTTGCTAACCTAACTCAGAGCATGTAGAAATGGAGTTTTTCACTCAGGAGTGACTTTTTTAGTCCCAGTCCAGTCATCGCGGAACCATAGGTTGTCATTATATAGTTTCAGTAACAATGCGGATCAAAATAAGGGAGAACTGAAACAAAACAAAAAAAAAAAAAAAAAATCCTAGAAAGCTACATCTGGTAATGATTCTATGCAATTCTAGAAATTTTGAAATTGAGCAATTATATTAACTATCCGGTATCGTGCACACAATTGTATGCATGCACATCAACCTATAAGTTTGTATAATTGAAGACGAAAGCTCATTCATGATGGAAGAGTGATATGCTTGCACCAACATTGTATATTGATGGGCGGTAATCATCCATTTTCTCCCCCTTGAAACTTACATGTATTAGAGTGAATGGGAACTTGGACCTCCAGTACCCGGTAATGCTCGTCCATGGACCATGTCATCTTGGAGTGTTTACCCATGGACAAATGCAAGAACGTCTCTAGGAAATTAATCAGGCGATGCAATCACTATCCCTTTCTAGAGAAGGGTCAATTGCATCAAAGCCCCTTGTCTTTCCTCTGAAAAAAATTGAGTTTAACCTGTGATATGGAATTAGGAGGTTCAGTCTTGCATTGAGTATGAGTATTTATATTAATGAATAAACAGTGCAACCTCCTAATGCATATGTCTACGTTTTAGGTTAAAATCAATACAATTTTTGTGAATACAATACCAACTAAAGGAAGAACCTGCAGAGGGGCCAGAATAAGCCTAACCCACAAACCCAAATCGAATTAAAATACCAAATTATACGTAAATCTAATTCAGTTTGATCTCTTATTACACAATAGTGATCATCGTCCTAAAATTTCCCGAAACTGATGTTTTTCTGCATTAGAAACAATAAGAATTCGAAGAGACAATCGGAAAGGAATAATGAGCTCAATCTATGAGGGTCACTAATATTTATATATTCTACCATGAACTAATATTTTTCAAGCCATGTCAAAATATTAAGAACCTTCTTTTACCTATTCTGGAAATCAACGCAATTTATAATTTTTTGCATGCTCAACAGTTAGCAACAACGATTCACCTGTTGTTGCACTCGAGACAGGATGTAGTGTCGGCTGTGGACAGTTGGAAAGCATTTTTGTCCTACATAAAAAAAATTTATAAATGCAAGCATCCAGCTTCGCTACTTTGTTACTACTATACAAAAAGGGAATTATATAAAGCTCATAGTCACCATTGAATCACTCCATACCTGGAGATGAGTTACACCTCTGTGCAAGGTTTAGAAAATTATGAAGCACACATATTTACGCTAGAGCATCAGCAGCACACCACACCACAGAGCAATCTAGGGACCCAAAATAAAATTTATTTCACGGAGATTCAACCATGATCATGATCACAATAAAATGGTTACAAACAATGATACGTTTTGTATGGTATTTTGAAACCATTCCACCAAGTTGCTGTATGGGGTTGTCAATATTCATGGACAATATATTACCTACACGAACAGAGCCATGCCTTAAAAAAAACTCTCAGAAAAGTGGATAAAAAAGAAAAAAAAATAGATAGGAAGGAAGGAAGGAGCATAGTTTCCGCATATCATTACCATTAATACCTTCTGCTTTCCTGTCTCTATACCATTTAGAGATTTAGCCAACAAATCCAGATTCAGCTCATTCAAACTCTAAATCTGGCTCTGACCAATTCAGTTTCACGTCAGGCTAAGTCCTTGAAAAATAGAAGTCGACAGATTTAGCATGATATGCCTGTCAGTTTCAGTTTGTTCTGGCGCCATTCACTCCCAGCTTACCACCAAAGACTCAAAATCCTGCTTCACATGAAAAAGCTCTAGCTCATTGTCTTTTTCTATATGTTTCTTCTATCATATGCAAGTCCTTCGGATGATATTGTAGACAGAAACATAATAAGTAAATAGGGTTGTTCATGGTCGGTTTTGGTTCGGTTTCTAGCCAAACCAAAACCGAAACCAATACTACCGGTTTCTAAAAATCTAAACCAAACCAATCCATTAACCATTGGTTCGGTTTCCAAATGGTTCCAGCCGGTTTCGGTTTGTCCCAGTGGTTTTTGGTTAACCAATAATTATGTCAAACGACTCAAACAAAAAACAAATACACAAATTTACAGATAAAAAAATCGTAACTGCCGATAGTATTGGTTTACACAAATTTACAGACAAAAAAAAAATCAAGAATAGTTAAAGCATACTCTAAATCTAGAGATTAAAAGAAGATATATAATATATCTTAATTTAGTTATTGACAAACAAACAAAAAAGGAAGAAGAGAAGTAGAAAGTCGAGTAGAAGCAGTGGCTGCTGTAGTTAGGGGCGGAGAAGGGAGGCGACTAAGAGGAGGAGAAAGAGGGAGAGTATTTAGGGTTTCTATTTATCCTCTAAATCAATGGGTAGAATCTAATACTTGTAAATCAAGGTAAAAATTAAGTCTAAAAATTAATCGGTTTTCCAATGGTTTTTGGTTCGGTTTTAGTGGTCAAACCAAACCAAAACCAACACTATCGGTTTTTCACTTTCTAAACCATAACCAATCCATTAGTAAATGGTTCGGTTTGATTTCTTCCTAATTGGTCTGGTTCGGTCCGGTTTCAGCAGAAAACCGAAACCATGTTCAGCCCTATAAGTAAATGTGGTTGGATAAACCTTGGTTATTGCTCTGAGTATCTTCTCCTGACATGATTGTCTGTTACAGCGTCCATTTCTCTGATATAAGTAAAACCTTAATATTAAATTTTACTTTAAAACTAAACCATCTCAGATTCGTATCCTGAACACTTAATATACCCATCTCCCATGATCAATCTCTTAGACAAAATTCATACTCAAAAAGCTGCAAGATCTCAAAACTCACCATTCTACAGCTATATCATACATTAGAAAGGAAGCAGAACCGGCACTAATCGGATCAAAGAAAAATACCAAATAGAATGTTGATTTAACAAAAAGAACAATAAGAGTGATTTTTACCTAATAGCACAATGGATTTTCAAAGTCGTGAGATTTAGAATCAATATTACAAACAAAAACCGTAGAGTGACGGCTTTCAACCTTTACAGCCTCAAGAAGGTCTCTTCTCTTCTTGCTACTTCATTAATTATGTTCTATCCATGTAAGACCCTGCAACCAGTGGTGGTGTTGGATTGCCCATCCACACTACTCAGTTCAAATTGCTTTTGAATAAAAATTGTACCTGCAACTTGCATAAAATACAACAAATCAATAATCAGAATAAAAAAAGTGATCATAACTAATATAGTAGAAAGAGATGAAATAAACCAATTTGTGACTAATAATAAAATAGTTAGTCAGGTCATAGTTGTCGAGCCATTACGGATGGCCCAAATAATTAAGAATGAAACTGCTACCAAATTTTGGAAGAAATCGAGTGTGCATAAAATTGAAGCATGGATCATACGCTTCCAAAATGTTCTTTACATCTTTGGTTCTTTAGCATATATGTAGCCAGATCGCTAGCATAAACAATTAATGAGAACAAGTCTTATAAACGAACCCCTAAACAACCACATATCCACCTGCACCCACCGCCCACTTCTTTACCACAACTTTTGGATTAAGCTAAAAGATTTAGTTTAAGAACTAAAGCAGGTTTACACTGGTTCATTAGCTAAAGACTAATTAATGCTGCGTAATTTTTAACAGTATCTTTTCTAAGCATTTGTCCATTGTCTAGCAGCCATTAAATAAGCAAATATTTAAGTATAAAAATGTGCGCTGCACTTCAAATTGCAATAGGTACTTTCCAACTTAACGACGAATTAAAGCTATACCACTTAACATTAGTGGTACAATATTGTTGTACACTATTATGGTTCAATCCCATTAAGCAACTGTTTGCAAAACTACCTTGGAAAAACACATCTAAGAAGTTAGCCAACTTGTCCAAAAAGATTTTGCGTACGAAGTGCTTATCCAAAATATATATATGGCAATTACTTCATCGAAATAGACTATCCTACGCCACCATATATTGCACAATATATATAAGTGATATTCGGTGTAAACGTTTTGAGGGATGAGTTTATCTGCGCTGAGCAAATAGAGTAGTCAGCACATCTTCAAACATTTTAAGGGATGAGTTATTATTAGGAATAATATTCACTGTAAACGTGATTTCCACCTCGGAGTCTTCATTATTCTTACTCATCCATGCTCAGCTGATGCTTCCCCGAGTTAACTCAATTCCTATTAGGAATAATATTAACTCTATAAGCATCAGCTGA
This sequence comes from Papaver somniferum, assembly GCF_003573695.1. Lineage (NCBI taxonomy): Eukaryota > Viridiplantae > Streptophyta > Magnoliopsida > Ranunculales > Papaveraceae > Papaver > Papaver somniferum. Next base: position 17,194,637 of record NW_020620825.1, on the reverse strand, counting down.
GCACACAAAATGTGCCAGTGTTTATACTGAATTATAGAGAAAAAACTTTCAATTTGATCAATAAGAAATGTTGTTATCGAAGTAATAAGGATAATTAGTGTGAAGGCGCATTCTTAGAGAACCCAAAACTGCTATACAGTAGAAGAAGCATGTAAACAAAAGATTCAAGTGCTCAGTTTAGGGAAACTTACACATCTTTGATCCACCAAAATTTTGGAATGCAACTTATACAACTGTGCTACTTGCCAAACTTTATTATTTTAATTGCTGGACATTACTATTGCTGCTACTGATGCTCAACAGACGAAAGAATCGAGAGAATTTAGCCCTCTATCCAGAGATGAACTTGATAGTTTCTGTGATGATGGAAAGTGAGGAAAATTAAAGCACATGAACTCTTCAGCTTCAAGGTACCAATCCAATCTGGAAAATACATAAAAATTAGTTCTTCACATTATAAGACCTAACATCATTACCATAAAAATGGTAAAATATCCAAATCAAAACAATACAAATCATCCGATTAAACCCCAACGAAATCATCAAAACTTGGATCTACTGATAGACACATTTTTGTATCTAATTTGTCCTCAATGTCCGTATTGTTGGAACTCTATTTTTGTACTAATATTGTGTTTTTATGTATTTTTAGGAAATAAACATTTTTGGAAAATTCGGCTCGAAAAGTTGATTTTGGCACCCCAGAGGACAAGTGTTATTCGAACTCTCGCTTTTGGATAAGGGGTAACCTAATTACTAAGGGGCACCCCCAGGTCACCCCCAAGGCAGCTGCTACTCGCACCCCAGTTCTGGTTAGGGGGAGGACATCTTCTTCCCAAATTCAAAAACCAAAAATTGGCGGGAAAAATTGTTCTTGAACTGCCGTGACTAGGGTTGAGGATTTGAAGGTGTTCCAGTGAGATTCAATGGCCCAAATTAAATGGGTTTGTTCCTAGGGCCTAGATAGAGCTGGTATGGGTGTTGGATTCGGTCAAAATTGGTTAGATAACCGGTGGTAATCAAATCATGGAAGATATTCTAAAATAGGAAAAATATTCTATTCTTGGAATTCTTGGATGGAAGAGACGTGCATGGGTTGATTCTATTGGCTGGAAACAATCCCTACAGCTCAAGGATGACGCATGAGAAGAGATAAAACAGGGAACAATCCGTAACAAATCAGAGAATTAAAGAAAAAAGATATTGGGAATATTTTCATTTACTGCCGAGTAATGGGAAGATTTTTTGGATTAATGAGAAGTTATTTTTGGTCCAAAGGTGTATAAATATAACTCTTGGGTTAGCATAGAGGCGTGTCGAGAGTTTGGGGTCGAGAGGAGGTCCAGAGAAGCAGAAATCAAGAGTTGATGAAACTCTGTTGTTGTTGTTGCTGCTGTTGAAGAACACCAAGAACACGAAGAACAGACTCGCAAGGACAGTCGTTTATCAACAGTGTCTAAGACGCACAGCCGTGGGTCGCAGTGCAGTCTAAACAGCAGTAGCACTTGTCTTTTATCGTTCATTCTGTGACGCTTTTTGTGCGTCGCAGATTACAGTTTTACACCATTTTCTCTTCTTCTCTTCATTGTAAACACCATTTGAGCAATAAATAAATATTTTGAGTGTGTTTTCTACATGATGAGTTACACCCCAACACTGGGACGGCGGAGGAGGTCGAATTTAATCCATGTGGTAATTTCATTAATTCTTTTATTTACTTTTTGCACTAATTTTAATTGAATTAAGATTTTAAATTAATTACTTGTGATTTCATTTGATGGAGTATGCTTAGTCCTAGGGATTTTTGATATGCCATGCTTAAGAAATACAAGTAATATTTTATAAAATCTATCTTGGCAATAAACTAGAGTTAATATTTGTTTTGTTTTTGAACTATAATTGCTAGAATTAATTTCTGAACCATTTGAAAATGAAAAAAAACGGCCGAATCTTTAGCCCCAGTACTCTTGCCCATTGTTAATATTTTTGTATATATTTATTTTCTATTAAGTCTAAAAAATTATCCTTCACAAGTGCTAGAGTTTGAACCTCATTACTACAACCCCATTAAATCTTTAATCATTTTGGCGCCGCCGACGCGGATTTGTGTTTAGGTAGAATTTTTAGGTTTTTATTATTTTTTTATTATTATTTGTTCATTTTTACGTTTCTTTTTGTGTCTTTGATTTACAGGTTCGAAGTGGAATACTAAGGACTTGGGAACAAAAAGCTTAAAGCTAAAAGAGAAGAAAAAAAAAAGACATAATTTTTTTTTTTAGGATTTGTAAATAGGCTTTATCTTTCATAATTTTTGTAATTTTTGGACTTTTTATTTGGACTTTATTCTGGATAATTGGACTTTATTCTTTTTTTTTTAACCCTACGGAAGGGTATTATTAAAAAAAAATTATATAAACTGTGTGCAGGGAAGGACGACGATTACTATATCGTCTCGGCCCCTCGGGTTCGTACATGACATAGGAGTCGTGGCCCGAGTCGACTTCAACGGTTCATCCCCCGTCTGGTACGGGAGGTAAGTCCATCGAAACACTCGCGAATCTCCTGTAAGCGAGTTACTGTATTCCTTAAGGTGATTCATTGATTGAGGACGAATTTGGACTGTTTTTAAATTCCTAGTAAAGGGCAAGGCCTGGCCAATACAAGATAAGGGTTCGGATTTCATCACCGCTCCCTTCTTGCCCGCCTTAGGAAAACGAAACCTAACGCGAACCCAAGCTTAAAACTTGACTAGAACGAGACCGATAGGGTATCGCGCTTATCAGGAAAAAATTTCGAAGCATATTGGTTACTTTCTTAAGCAAACCTCGAAGTTCATGATGGTTTATGTGAGTTGAATGCGTGTAGCACCTCCTTGTGATAGCGGTGAGGCCTTGGGTATCAAAGCTCCACTGAGCTTCCCTCGCCTCAATTCAACTTACTTTGACTCGGATTGATTCCAGAGGGGTTTGCTTAAATTGTAACGAATTCCCCTTCGAGAGATAGAAGCAAGTCTAGAAACAATCTAAGTGGAGCCATCATGCTTGTTGTTTGCTAGATTTTATAGGTTTGATTTGGTCGAGTCAGCCTTGTTTGTGATTGTGTAGAATTCCCTTGCAATTAAGAATGTCGAACTGGTATGATAGAAGCCAATACAATGATTATCGACCTGAATTTGAATATGGACATCATCCTTTTTATGACCATGTTGGGAATAGTGGTTGGGAACGCCATCCTTTGGAAGGATATGGGTCATACCCTGGTGATCCCAATTACTATCCACACATGCATCAGTCTTACGAGCAAGAATATTATAGCACTAGTTCTTCGTCTCTAGAGGATACAATCAAACTATTGAAAAGTAGTCCTTTTTTTATGATCCCTTTGTTCTTATTCCTCCTTTAGAAGAGTCCCTCAGGGAGTTAGCTGAGTCGACGCGTAAGTTAGCTGAGATGAATAGTGTAATTATAGACGAAAGAACTACAATAATGAGTGAACTTTCTATAGAGGAATCCCTCAAGCTGATGGCTGAGACGAACGAAAGACTTGCTCGAAATAATCTTACTTTTCAATATAGTGTTTCCAATAATACCCTTAAAAATGAGGATAGTTATTTTCATAATAAAGATGACGAGGTTAGAATTGGTAACACTACTTGGTTTGATGAGGTTCGATCTTTTTCATGTTATTATGATGAGGATAGTGTTGATGGAGAATCATACTTATGTAGGAATAGTGATCAGGAAATGGTTACTCCAATTGAGCTTTACAATGATAATATTATTTCTAGTTCAAATCTAAATAATTTTAATAATTATTCACCTATTCAAAAGGATGAGGATTTGACTAGAGATACCCTCGTTTTAGACGATGTAGTATGTCCTGTTTACAAAGCCGATAATGATTTAGAGGAACGATTTTATTCTGAGAATAATGTTTTAGAGTCTAGCGATTTAGAAACAATAGTCTTAGACGAAGAAGATGAAGTCGTAGAGATGAGTGAGGATGAACCTTACTTAGAAGAATCAATTGACCATTTCCAGGAATCTGATGACCTAGAAATTAGGAAAGTTGTGACTAGTCTTTCTAGAGACACAGAAAACTCTAAGTTTGGGGGTGATTATCATTCTCCGTGTGCTTTAACTCTTAGAAAGTACCCTCCTTTAGGACTTGAAATTTGTGCCTCAACCATCTTACAAGATTATCTTCATACATGTTTCCCTGAACCTAATGATGTCCAGAAAGAAGCTCAGTTGTTAGAAACCCATCCTCTGGTTGATGTGGTTAACCCAGGCTATGATACCAAGATTGACTTTGTTTTCCCACCAAAAACTTTTCAACCAATTGTGGGAACTTTTGATTTTAAGATGTGTCGGTTATTAAGTTTTGAGACTAAACCTAATCACTTTAGGATATTAGGGTCGACACATTTTCTTAAGGAAGACCACCTCTTTCATTGTGGTCAGCTGTGTGAGTCAAATCTGACTGACTTAGAGGATCCCCAGTTATTCAGGTTGTTGTTATGTGCTTATAAATTCTTAGTTGAGTTTTTCCAGACTCTAATACCTGAACCAGATCTTAGCTTTGAGGAAATCCAACCGATGAAAACCTGTTATCTAGACCCGGTTATAGAACCTGAACCTGAGCCACAACTAGATGTAGTTGTCTTAAACAAGGGTATGTTCGGCATCTTTTTGGTCTGTTGCAGTTTCCTCTTCTTGTGGGTAATACTTTTTGATCCAGATGACCCACAGTTATTCCGACTACTTCTATATGATTCTATGAGGTGACTAATTCCTTCCGATGTCTGGCTGAAGACTTTAAACTTAGCACTTCTTGGGAGGTAACCCAATATTCTTGCGACACGGTAATATCTTTCCTTATCTCTTTTGCTTCATTGGTAACAGTTTCTCCTTGTTTATGTTTTTAATTTTATCTTTAGAACATTGAGGACAATGTTAGGTTTAAGTTTGGGGGTATGGGAGAAACTTTTTAGTTGCAATAAATAAACTCCAGAGCTTAGAAATTTATGCCTATTTAGGATTGCACTAACTAATCTAAGTGGATGGAAGCATTTTGATCGTAGGAGTTGAGGAACCAATCTGATTAGATGGAAACATCTATAGAGTCTATTCATAAAAGCACAGAGCTCAGGTGTTAGAAATAACATGATAGTTGCACCATATCTCGTTGAGTCCTTTCCACTTCTATTTTTATTTTGTTTTTAAACTATGTTTCTCTAAGTGATAGGTGGGGCCCACGATTCAAGTTGTTACCAATGCTAGGGTGAATTAGAGTGATTGAGATACCATGGAAAAAAAAATGGTAGTTACCAAAAAGTTGAAAAAAAAAAATTGAGACCAGACCATTTGACCAAAAGGAATAAATTCAATAAAGTCGACCACTGGTACCCTTGTATATGCCAGTTGTGTTGACCTAGAGTTAGGTTATCGACCACTGGTACCCTTGTATATGCCAGTGTGTTGATATTAGTCAGACTAGTATCTCAATCCATTAGGATAGGTTCATTTTGGCGGAGGCCTTCAGACAGATATGGGAAACGCCGTTCACTTAGTAAACATCAAAATCATCTATGTTTTTCTATATCCATCTCTTAATCTTTCCATGTGATTAGTTTGACTCCGAATATGATGTCCATAGTGAACTATCTGAGTAGAGCTATGTCACTTATATATGAATTTTAGTATGCTTGAGTGCAAACTCGTGTACATCAATTGGAATTTCGCATCAGGGTACTTCTTCTTGTAGTCAATAAGTATGCCAACCAAGGAGATTCTTTAGTGCCTTCCAAGGTTCGTTGTAGATAGCTAGGGTCTAGAGTATAAAGGTTTTGTGGGTACACCTCTGGTAAACCCTCCGGAGACAACACTCCGCCAGTAGGGCCACCTAGTGGTTTAACGGCTTGCTGCACGTGCTAAGTGTAGTCATTTTACTTTCTAGATTAGATTTGCTCGAGGACTAGCAAATAATAAGTTTGGGGGTATTTGATAGACACAGTTTTGTATCTAATTTGTCCTCAATGTCCGTATTGTTGGAACTCTATTTTTGTACTAATATTGTGTTTTTATGTATTTTTAGGAAATAAACATTTTTGGAAAATTCGGCTCGAAAAGTTGATTTTGGCACCCCCAGAGGAAAAGTGTTATTCAGACTCTCGCTTTTGGATACGGGGTAACCTAATTACTAAGGGGCACCCCCAGGTCACCCCCAAGGCAGCTGCTATTCGCACCCCAGTTCTGGTTGGGGGAGGACATCTTCTTCCCAAATTCAAAAACCAAAAATTGGTGGGAAAAATTGTTCTTGAACTGCCGTGACTAGGGTTGAGGATTTGAAGGTGTTCCAGTGAGATTCAATGGCCCAAATTAAATGGGTTTGTTCCCAGGGCCTAGATAGAGCTGGTATGGGTGTTGGATTCGGTCAAAATTGGTTAGATAACCGGTGGTAATCAAATCAGGGAAGATATTCTAAAATAGGAAAAATATTCTATTCTTGGAATTCTTGGATGGAAGAGACGTGCATGGGTTGATTCTATTAGATGGAAACAATCCCTACAGCTCAAGGATGACGCGTGATAAGAGATAAAACAGGGAACAAGTAACAAATCAGAGAATTAAAGAAAAAAGATATCGGGAATATTTTCATTCACTGCCGAGTAATGGGAAGATTTTTTGGATTAATGAGAAGTTATTCTTGGTCCAAAGGTGTATAAATATAACTCTTGGGTTAGCATAGAGGCGTGTCGAGAGTTTGGGGTCGAGAGGAGGTCCAGAGAAGCAGAAATCAAGAGTTGATGAAACTCTGTTGTTGTTGCTGCTGCTGATGAAGAACACCAAGAATTTTCCTAGGTATTTTAGATGATATATGACTCTCCTCATCCTCCATTGAATCAAGAATTATAATTTTCTCACTTTCTCCTTCTCTTTCTCTCCTTCTTAACCAAACCAAAACTTTGATTTTTTTTTCCTCATATTTTTCATCTAAACAACTCTTATAATTCTGAAAATTATCTTAATCTCTAAACAAAATATTTAATCACTAATCAAGATTATTAACACTAATACGTAAAGGGCAGATTTGCCATTAAAAAAAATTTGGGTTAAGGGGTTATCTGATTTTGCTATTCAACAACCTTTTTTGTCTTCATTCAGTATGCCTTGAAAGATTTTGGTATGCCCAAAATTATGGTTCATAAATAATGAACCAAGAAACTTTCTCCCGTACCCGGCCCCAACCAAAAAGCTTTCTCCTGCACCCAGCCCGGCTATTTGTAACAAATCTTCAACTAAACCTGCAATTAGTTGGCCCAACCAAAATTCATCACTTAGTCTAATAAGATGGCTACATAAGAATTTTTGTTATTTAATGTGGTGTGCTCTATGTAAGGTTTAGCCTCACAAAGCTTATAGGTTGTTTGGCTTATAAGCTTATTGTAATCAAACCGTAAATTCAGTTGTATCTAACTCAGGTTGCAACGACACTTGCATGTATTCTGAATCTTCTTTAGTTAATCTGAGTTATAACTATTAACATGTGCCAGTTAAGAACATTAAAGTGAGACCAAGATCCTCATGTATGAGGTCGGAGAATTGCCGAGTATCTTTACGTCATTTAAACCTAATCATAATTTTCCTTGAACAATGAGTGAGTATTTGTTAATAGGAAGCAGATCCCCTAACTTAATTTTTTTCACTTAATTTTGCACGTTAGTTTTTTTCCGTAGATCTTTTTATCTCGGACGGTAAAAGATGATGAGCCATTTGGACTTATTATACTGATATAGCTTGGCTCAAGCCAAGCTGATCATTACTGACCTAACGATGGTGTTTTTCTTTTATGAGTTTTATTTTAAGGTCAAACAAGTCAGTAGTCTAGTAATAACAGCGGCGGAGCCAGAAAGATTTGGCTGGGGGGACAACTTAACAATGAAGGATGATACCATCCTGTTGATCTGCGGTCGAAGGCCGCCAAAAAAAATTTAACACAATTTTCTCCACGCACAGTAAAACTTTAGTCAACTCATTTAGTTAAGATCAATACTATTGGGCTAACCAATCAATTTAGCTGTAATTATTTAAAATAACTGATCAATTTTCCGACTTTTTATCCACAAGTAGTTATCGGTTCACTAATACATCCTAAATTTTCTCTTATGTACATAAAATTAGGTGGGACAAATATTCTTTTCAACTAAATTGAGTTGTCCTCCCTAGTCCAGGAGTGGCTCCGTCACTGAGTACTAAGCTTCATGGAATCCAGGTCTTTTTTTAGCTCCTTTATCGTAGCTTGACATCCAAGTCCAAACTCTTTTTTTAGCTCCTCTATGTGTTTGCTACTTAGTTATGAAATTGGATTTTTGAAATTGATTCTTTGAGATCATCTAATAATGATCTTTCATCAACCAATGGTTTTTGCCTTTCGGTCTGGGGTTTTTTCCTTTCATCCGAGGGTGACACTATTTTTAGTTTTTCTTATCATACAAATTAATATATTTGATTTTAGAGGCATTTTCAATGGGGTGTGATTATCGGCTGAGCACAAAGAAACAATCACACGAAGGCCCTGATAAAAAAGCATATCGATATCGTTTTGATTTACAAAAACATAAAAAAAAAAGTTTTTATGTTCCAGAATCATTAGTTTAAAGAGCTACAAATATAAGAAGAGAGAAACTTATATCATAATTCCTATTTTAATTTGACTATTTATTCATCAAGCATTCTATAAGAATCGTGCTTTGAGAGGTGGGTTTGGAAGGTTCATCAATGATTGATAACGAGGAATTTGATTATGATAATGAGTATTTGAGAACAGGATATGATTCATTTGTTTTTAGGTTAAAATTGTAGATTACACTATTTCTCAGTGCCAATTCTATGTTAACAGCGAAGTGAACTCTGAAAAAATAATTATCGGCTCGCCTAGAGCCGAGCTAGGTCTTTATTTAGGTTATATTTGAGTTAGTAATTCTGTACGTCAGATTTTATAGAATCTAAGGTAGACAACTGACGTCCAAAATTAAGTACAAAAATTAAGTCACCGGATCCGCTCCCTTGTTAATAAGGTCCATTAATATTCAGTTTATCTCAATTTTGGAAAACTACCGAAGTTACACCAACATGTTATTACTCTGTATTCTCAGTTTGCTATGGCTTTTCCCCAATACTCGGGGACGGACCCAGAACTCTAGGGATGAACTGTCATTATATTCCAAAGCGGCTGAAGGCCGCGAATTATTATTCTTTTTTGGAACGAGCCGCGTGGTTAGTGGCTAATCGTGATCCACACAAAAGACTAGATAAGTAGACAAATAAACACTAAGACGATCAAAATCCTTAACGAAAAAATGACCAAAGAGATTCATCATTTACCAAAAAAAATGGGCTAAGTAGTGGGCTATTAGTAATTTAGACTGGGCTACAAATTACACTTCTACCAAATACATACACTAAAAAAGTTTCTTCACCTGTGAGGGGGAGGGCTAAAGCCCCACTTAGCCCCCTCATAGGTTTGTCCTTGCCGAAATTGGTATATCAAGACAAAAGCATTTACTCATGATGAATGCTATGAAGTCTTGAGAGATCGTATTTCAAAATTTAATTAAGATCGACTACATTCTTCTATGAATGGTGTTCTAATGTTCTAATTTATAATTTATAGAAAGAAAATCATCGAAGTTTAGAGAATTGTTTAGATGATTCCAATACAAAAAGAAAATAAACCATATGGGTAGGAGGAATGATTTAAATGAGTAAGGAGTTGTAGGAGAATGACTTACATGAGTTGGGAGTTCTATTAGGGGAAAAGGCAACTTAGTCTTTTCGACATTATTATTTATGATTACTCAATCAGTCCAAAAAAAAAGAAAGTCTCCATCGTAAACAATCAGAACATAGAACTTTAGAAAAAAATCTATATAAATTATAATGAGAAACTGTCTTCAATTATTAGCATACTACTCCACTATAAGCAAATAGAACACAAAATAAAAGAAAATTTTCAAATATCTACATCAATTACAATGAAAATCTTTGTCTTCAATAATTAGCATATTGTTCCACTAACAGTAAACCTCAACATCTTATTGTCAATCCAATAAACCAATCGCATGTGCATGTCTGAAATAATAATTTATGAGGTACATTAAGGGGGAGGCTAATTCAAGCAGATACATTTCGAGATTCTTTTGTTTGTCTGAGTGTTTATGTGTTAGATTCATCTGTTTGTCTGAATGTTTGTGCTTTGGCTAGGTAGTAAAAGAATCTATTGCTTACCTAACTTGTTCACTTGAATCTTGGCTAGGCAATGGGATCGCACCGGAGGTGGTATTAGTGGTAGCAAAAGAAAAAAAAATTAGGCTAATAAGCCTAATCCCACAACATCTTAACTGTTCACTAGGATCAATCATAGAGCTGACATGTGGATTCAGCTTACTAACATTAATTATTTAACCAGCTTTCAAAAGCTAGTCGTGGACTTCGTGGTGTTCATGGTCACTTAAATAAGACCCAAAATCTACATAACCCTAAGATCTGCTTTCTTCAACTGCTATGGTTTTAAGAAAAGGAAGCTAGAAACAACATGTGTAGTAATACCAAAGAGGGTTAAGAGCATATGTGTACCTCCAAGCAGCCGTGAACTTTCTTCCCTTGCTGGTGTTATTTACCTTGATATAGAGACAAACAAAATTTAAAATCGCGAAATGACAGCAATATTATAAGGTCACATCACACCAAGTTAGAAATACAAGTATAACTTGGGAAAGTTTATGCTAGTGGTCTAAGTTGAAGTAGCACGCAGAACACCCAAGTTAGGCCTTTAAAATAAATAAAAAACCATCAATTTTACCTTATTGTTCTGAATCATAAGAATGCAAAGAAGAAGAAGAAGTGGTGATGGAGGTGCTGATGATGTGGTGGTTCAGGGTTCACAGTGAACTCATAGCGAACTTTCTTATATTGCAGCTCCTTCCCTTGCTGGTGTTATTTACCTTGAGATAGAGACAAACAGAACTTCAACTCACGAAATGACAGCAATATTAAGGTCACATCACACCAAGTTAGAAATACAAGTATAACTTGGGAAAGTTTATGCTAGTTGTCTAAGTTGAAGTAGCACACAGAACACCCAAATTATCAAATCTAAAAAAACCTAAAATCTTATTTTAAAGAAAATTCCAAATCAAAATCATAAATTGATGAGAAGATGAGCTAAAAGAAATTAGGTTTTCAAGTGGAAAATAAATGTATCCAAATCAAATTTTGTTTAAATATATTGTTATTATTCATAATAGTACCGTTTATCAGCTCGCAAACGATGAAAAGTTAGGCCTTTAAAATAAATAAAAAAACATCAATTTTACCTTATTGTTGTGAATCATAAGAATGCAAATAAGAAGAAGAAGTGGTGATGGAGGTGCTGATGATGTGGTGGCGGTGACTGCGAGTGAAGAAGAGAAGAAGAAGATGATGTGGTGGTGGGGGTGGTGATCGCAAGTGCATTCACAGTGAACTCATAGCAAAGAAGAGAAGAAGACGCTGCAAATCTAAGTTGAGATAAACTCACAGCGAAGAAGAGAAGAAGACGCTGCAGATCTAAGTTCGGAGATAAAAGAGTAAGTGGGAATTATATAATCAATGGTTCTAACATACAACACCAAAAACAACCCTAAAACAATATATCCAATGGAGGGTGATGATGAACTCATTGGGAGTAGTGGGTCCCTTGATGAATGCCATGGGACCCAACCAACGAAATCAGATTCTGAATTAACTCAGAGATTCTACTAGGATTAATATTTCTACCAGAAGCAGTTAAGTCAGGCAGTTGAGATTCTAAATTCACAATTTGAGTATTTATGTTTCCAAAATGGTTGTAGTTCCAATATCTAAGGCCAGACTTAGTATTATTAAGGCAGTGCACAAGCTGAAAAGCAGCAGAACCATTCTTATTACAATTCCATCTTGTTTTAATCAGGGCAGCTAGAATCTCTAAACCAGGCTTTGTTGACTCTAAAAGGCTTTTTCATGTTGTTTACATTTTTTCTAGTTGTTAACATAATAGGGAAATGGTCATTGCCTACAACAGTAAGATGATAAAGAGCAACCTGAGGATAAAGATCACTCCAGTCCATGGTAACACAAGTTATGTCTAGCCTTTCTGGGATTAATTCATCACCATTTCTCCTGTTTGTCCAGGTAAAAGGATTACCTATATAGTGAAGACTTTGGAGATTATTCCTACTCAAAATAAGGTTGTTTTCATCAATCTCAGTTTTCCTAGGTATGTTGCCACCTTCTTTTTCATCTCTATGAATTATGAAATTTGAATCCCCTATTACAATCCAAGGATTAGTATAGGCCAATATAATATCTCATAAATGATCCCACTGTCTTTGTTTGTCGGCATCATTGAGAGCTCCATAAAGGCAAGTAAGTAAAGAACTCACATTTTGGTTGTCTAACTTGACAAGTCAGTTAATCATGTTTAATTGTCTATCAATGATTTGAAGGTCAATGTTGTCTTTCCAAAGGATAACTAAGCCACCATAGAGGCGTATTGGGTTCAAAATGATAGTATTTGGATATTTAAATCTAGTCAGGAGGTATTTCATTCTCTTTTCTTGATTTTTGGTTTCAGATAGAAAGATGATATATGTACTTTGGGATTTTATGAGCATATGAAGATGATTTCTGGTGTCTTTGTTCCCAAACCCACATATATTCCATGATATGATTTTCATGTTTTGAAAATTATGATAATGAAAAACAGATTTAAAAGGAAAAGACAACATAAAGACTATTTTCAAAATAAATTTCACCAAACTTGAAATAAAAGAAAGTAAGAGTTTTGAATGTTACCTTAAGCTCCCCTGTGGTGTTATTTGATTGTTTCTCCTCAGTTGTGAATCCATCTGCAGTTTGTGTATCCAATTGCTTATCATATTGAGAGTTGCTAGCTTCAGTTAATCTAAGTCTCTTTCCCAATCTTTCAGTTTCATTCCCTTCCTCATTCTGAGCTTGATTGCTAGACATTGGACCAATGAAATAACCAACCTTAGGGGGAACAAAATCAGTAGTTTTAGGTTATTTCTTCTTTTGTAGAGTTGGGATAGAAACCACATCTTTTCCTTCCTCAATATTTTTAGTATTGTTGGCAGTGGTTTTCCCAAAGAAATAAGGTTTTGCATGAGCTTTTTTGAGAAAATCTGTTGCTGCTTCACAGGCCCATGTAGTGTGCTTGATGATGTAACAATTAGGACAGATATTATGCGGCTGTTTCTCATAGAATAACTTGATCCATCTTGTCAGACCAGCATCGGTTTTTGCCATTTCTCCTCTTCTCATAGGGTTATTAATATCAACCACAACACAGACTTTTACACCATCTTTATCAACTGGGATTGCATCTTCTGGTTCAATACCTATTATTTCCCCCATCAGTCTTCCAATTTTTGTTACAGAAGTAACATTCATGTGTTTAGGCAGGTGCTTCTTTAGTTGCAGCCAGAAGCATTGATGATCCCAATCTAACTCCTGATATATGACAAAGGAATTGTATAGGTGGAGAATAACTAAATTCTTATTTATGCTCCATGGTCTTGTTTTGTAAATCTTGTCTTTTGTTTCCTCCTCTTTGAATTTGAACATCATTACATTTTTATCAACTTCTACCACTTTCACTTCCCCTTCTGGAATAAAAAATCATAAGAATTTGATACGATATTCCACATCTTTGAAGCCTAATGACCCTTCTTCCATTATAATCATACCAATCAGACAATGGTCCCATTCTTCTCCTTCATTGTTCACAACTTCTTCAGGGAGTTAATTCAAAGTTTCTATATCATTATCCAAATCAAGCGCAGCTTTCTTGAATTTTTATGCCGGATCCATGACTTGGTTATCAGAACTTGTTGCCATATGAGCATTTCTAATGAGATTAGGGTTAACTTCTTCTTCTTCTTCGTCTTCTTCTTCGTCTTCTTCTTCTTCTTCTTGTGTTTCAGAATTTCCTATATAGTAGTAGCCTTCTAACAAGAAAAGATTTGGATCACCATAACAAGAGTTTTTTATGCAGTATTTTTGGTGATAAGATATATTGTATTTACTGAGAGATAAATTTTCGCCAAAAACAGTTGGAACAGCTGCCATTACGGTGAGGAAAAAAAGGATTTTGTTTCCTAATTTGTATCGGCTTTTTTGAAATTTGAATTTACTAATCTTCCGCTTCTTTTGAGGTTGACTTTTTTGAGTTGAATATCTGGATCGGGTTTGATCTTTGATAACTCGTTCCTGGTTGATGATGAACTTCTAAAGATGATGTGATAATGGATATACTTTGGCTTCAAAAAGCATCATAACTAACAGAGCAAACGCTTTAAACACAACAATAAACTCGGCAAACGCCATTGAGGAGAGAACAATCTGCAAACATATTAGAGGAGATAAAGATTAAAGTTAGCAAACCATTTTTAAGATTTTATGAGAAAACTTTTTTAAAGTTCAAAAGAATAAAGGGAACTTAGATTAATCTAAGAGAGTATTGAAAAAAAATTTACGATGCATAAAACAGGATCTAACAATGACATATCATGGGAAAATGGATTAAACTAGAAGAACATGAAATGAATTTGAAAGAATTTTGTTACTGAGTCTGGCTTCACAATCCTATTGAAGTCTTCAAGTCATTAACCTACAGGGTCTCGGTAGAAACCTAAGGTTAAAGGAGAATCGACTCTAGCTTATACAACTAGTATCACACAGGAGATGTGGGGATTAGGTTTCCCAGTTGCTAGAGTTCTTCCTTATATAGTCTTTCAAATCAGGGTTTGCAATCAATGTTAGCTTAGTAACAAAGCATTATATATTCACCATTAGATGAAAACCTTATTAGATTCAAGCTAATATCTTTCAACCGTTAGATCGAAAACTTAGCTTGTTACATACAAATGAAATGCACGTTTTTAGGTTTGTATAACCGTACCAAAACATGTACATTTGTTGGTTCAACAATAGTTAACCAAATGGTTAGCTATATGAGCACTTTCATATTAACCATATTCTTCTTCACCATAACTAGTTCGAATGACTCAAATGAACTAGTTAAAGAGTTGTTCGATTTCTTAGATCTTATAGAAGTATACAAGAAACAATCGAAGCAAAAACGATTTGATTCACTCGAATCGATTCATGAACTTTATAGCCACGGTTTGCAAACTTGCATTCCTTAGTTATATAAGTATAAGTTCACGAATAATCGTTTTTAGAATATAACCAACCTGAGTGCGTGGACTTGGTACGCGGACTTAAGTACCCGGAATAAGCTTGTAACAAGTTTACAAACTCCAGCAGATTTTCTCGGGAAGAGAACCTCCGACAGTACGCGGTCTGGGTTCGCGGACTCTTGTTCCGGTTTTCCTGATCAACAAAGTACGCATACTTTGGTTCAAGGAATAAGGACTTATACATTTATGTGTTTCCACACAATGCTTATATCCAACAATGGTTATATAATCTAAACTCTCATTTCAATATTTGAAACTTTCTTAGAGGACGTTATATAGTTGTTATTCACAAACCATTTTTCGTCAAAGCCATTTTCAAGTGATTGAAACATAACATGACTTTCGTCACTAGGTAAAGATGAACTTGGCCAAAGCGAAAGCTTGCCAACACATATTCCGAGAAATAGATAGGGGAGATAAACTCGAGTCGAAATAGAAAATGTGTATACATTGTATAATCAAAGTCTATATAGTAAAACGGTTTTTGTCTCAAGATTGGAGATAGATTAGATAGACTTTTGAGTAATAGATAAGTTCAAGTCTCCACATACCTTTTAGTCGATGAAGTTCCACCAGTTCCTTGAGTAGTTCTTCGTCTTGTATGATGATCGCCATGGAGTTCTTGAGCTCAACTACACTTTCTATCCTAGTCCGAGACTTAGCTATAGTAGACTAGAAATCAAGACTTATAGTTTTGATCACTCACATTGACAAACATGCTTGAGATAACAACATGCGAGTTCGACCGAGCAGTGCTCTAACAGTTTGGGTCGTGAGTATGATAACTTTGTTGTCTCAATCCAAAATCGAGATGTAGGTTTTTCTTTTAATGAGTTGAAATATCGTCTTATCCAACATGAGTAATGGATTCAAAATCAACACACTGAAACCAAATTATCTCTTGACAATATCACGTCTTCCACATTCTTCACAAAAAAAACTTTTCATAAAGATAATTCACAACCCTCTACAACCTGTGTTTCACCTGATTATACAACTTGTGTTTGTCAAATATGTAAGAAGACGGGTCATTCAACTTATATTTTCCCTTACAGATACAATAAATCAAATGGCCCTAGACAAAATCGTCAGAAACCTCAGGCCAACAACTCAATACAAGCCTCGATCATGTCTTAAACTCCAAAAAGTCTTGAGGGAAAATATAAGTTGGTGATAATGTTATAGTTGGTGAAAAAGTCTTGGTCATGTGGCTGATTCAGCCGCCACCAGCCACATGACCAACAATGCAGCTATATTTCAAATTTCCTTGCCTTATGTTGGTCCTGAAAAAGTCTTGGTGGGTAATGGGAAACTTTTATCTATTAAAAGGTTGGTGATAATGTTATAGAAGCATCTGACTCCCAGATTGCACTTAAATATGTTTTATATGTGCTAGAGTTGAAACAAAATATTGTTTCAGTTGGGAAACTCACTAGTAATGATTTTCTCTCTGTTGAGTTTTCTCCATGGAGTTACTCAATCAAAGATTTGTATACACACCAAGTTTCCACTGAAGGTCCAAAAGATGGTTTTGGATCATATGATCTCCACTTATTTTGTGTCTCCTCAAGAAAATGTGACTATTCAAGGCACTTTTACTCTTTAGCATAAGATACTAGGATATCTGGCAAATCATATTCTTAAGAATCTTGTGTCCACATATCTTATCAAATGCTCTATGTCACTCTTGTCAGATTGGGAAGAGCAAGAGGTTGACTTTTTTTACTTTTGATAGGACTTCCACTGCACCTTTGCAGCTCATTCACTGTGATATTTGGGGGCCATTACCCACATTGTCCAAGTTGGGGTTCACGTATTACATCATGTTTATAGATAATTACAGTAAATATCATTGGATTTATCTTATGAAGACCAATGATGAGACTACTACAAAATAGTTAATGAAATTCTTTTTCTCTGCAACAATTAAATCTTGTCAATGTGATGGGGCTTATGAGCTTATCAAAGGAGAGTTTAGAGCTTTTCTTGATGCTTCTGGTATTATGGTGTATTGTTCTTGTCCCAAAACTCCCTAACATAATGGTGTTGCTGAAAGAAAAATAAGGCATATTACCGAGGTTGGGAACACAATTGCCTTTACTGCTTGCATGCCAAAGTAATTTTGGGTAGACTCTTTCATTACTACAACTTTTCTTATCAACAAGACTCCCTCTAAGATTCTTGACTTCAAAACACCATTTGAAGTACTATTTGCTAAGCTTCCTGATATTTCCTCTTTGAAGGTGTATGGTTGTGCATATTTTCCTTTTTTGGCTCAGTATAGGACAGACTTAGTCCAAAGTCTATTTTGTGCACCTTTGTTGGGTATAACCAACTCCACAAAGCTTACAAATGTTAAGGTAATGCTATTAAGAAGGTGTACATATCCAGGCATGTGATCTTTGGTGACTTTCTTCACTTATGCTAAATTAACTTCATCTACTTCAGACTCTCCTATGACTTTCTCAACCCCCACTACCTACAAATCTCTATATTTTTCTCTTTTACATACACTACCATTTCCTCTTGAAGAAATATATCCTGATCAGATTATTCTTCCAGATCCATCATCCACAATAGTTAATCCAATCCTTGACTTTCCAGAGGTCACTGTTACACCAATAATTTAGCCTATCACTGACTTTCCAGAACCAACAAATGAGCTTAACACTGCTCAATAGTTGGATGATACTCATATTCATCCTAGGACAACCAGATCTCAGTTGGGTGTTCATAAGCCAAATTATCACCCTGACTTTGTGACATACTTCTCTACAAGTCATTTTTTACCCATGGCATTCACTTATAAAGTCATTTCTCTTGCTGAGCCTAAGACTTTCAAAATTGCTCACAAATATCCGAAATGGGTAGATTCAAAGGGCAAGGAATATGAAGCTCTTCTACTCAACAACACATGGATACCATATCATGATTATATGAATATCCTTGGTTGCAGATGGGTATATAAAGTAAAATTGAGGTAAAATGGAAAATTTGAGAGCTACAAATCCAGGTTAGTGGCTAATGGTTATTAGCAAATAGATGGCTAATGGAGAATACAAATCTGTTTTTCTTGCAGTGTCAACAAAGTGTTAGTAGGCTACTTACTTTTGTTTTATTTTCCGTTACTGTTAGTTGCATTGTCTTTAGTGATGTTAGGTTTTTGTTAAGTCTCGTGCGCATAATATATAAATGCCAGACTTCTCTTTGTTCGAGTTAAGACAATACAATCAATATTATATATAACCATCTTTTAGATATCAAAAACCTTATAAGGCACACTGGAATATGTTTTGTGTCACATGAACTTTGGTATTGTCCCCCCTCGTAATCTTTAGCCATTAACAACCATAAATATTTGTTATCTGTTTTGGAACAGTTGCACAGTAGTGGACACTAGGTACCAATACTTAGCTAAAAGCGGAAATTAGGCTAAAAACCCAAATAGAAAAAATAAAAACACGTGTGAGGGGGAAAAAGCTATTAGTTTCTGGGGAAGCTCAACCCAATATATAATAATTACAAAAAAAAATTTGTCTTTATTTTATCTTCTAGTAAGTGTGCAGAGAATAATGGTTAAGATTATGCGGATGTTTTTGTGGGGTGTTGTGGAAGGAAAAAGGAAGCTTATTTGGGTTTCATGGACTAAATTTTTATGCCAAGGTGAATAGAGGATTGGGGATGAAAAACTTGAGGAAAACCAATCACCTATTGCCTGTGAAGTGGATTTGAAGATACTCTAAAAATAAGAATAATCTCTGGCGGAAAATAGTGCACTAGAAGTTTAAGAAAAATAGTGGGTTGTAAATGGCTGACGTTGATAACCAACTCCAATGTAGGAGTCTGTGGAAAAACATTGTCAAATGGTTCCTACGATCTTTAACATATGACATTTTATTGTGGGAAATAGCAAAGGAATTCGATTCTGGATGGATAAATGGCTTGATAGAGGGAGGTTGCAAGACCGGTTGTGGTAAAATAAGCTAAGGTGAAGGATGATAGAATTGCGGATATGATCGTGAATAATAATTGGAACCGTGACTTTATAAGACCATTGAATGCAAATGAGCAACTTGAATGAGACATTGTCAGACGTGACATCCCACATATCCCTGATTTAGTGGAAGAATATGACGAGTTGGTGATTATGGAGAACTTCAGTGCATCTAAATGCTATGAAGCTTTGGCTGGTGATCTTGGTCCTTGCATATTTGACAGACGTCTCTGAAAAAACAACGGTAAGCTTCATTCTCTGGGATACCTTTCATTATTCGTTCCGACTAAGGATATGTTGAGGCATAGAGGAATAAACAATGATAGTGATATGTGTGTCATGTACAACGACGTAAGAGAAACTTTTGACCACTTTTTCATGCATTGCTGATAAAGTTTGGACAATTTCATGAGTCTGACCCTTTCATTAAAACTTTCAAGATATCATGGCATATGCCGAGAACCTTGTTACATTTGTTTGATACTTGGATTACGAATGTAATATATGGAAGAGGGAAAGGAATTTGGAACATAATACCATATGCAATTTGCTGGATTCTTTGGAAGGAGAAGAATGAAAATTTTTTTAGTGGTAGTCAGAAAGTGTGGCTGAAAATATAGATCTTGTAAAACAACTAGTTATTATATGGTCTTTGCAACACTAATACGTTCTAATTTGTAACTCCAAATCTCATGTGAAGCAATTGGGAAACTCTTATGAGTGTGTGATCACTCTTATAGCGGTCATTCAACGAGCTCTATAATGTCTTCTTTTTCCTCCTTAATATAACCTTTTTTTTTTAAAACAATACTTAATTAAAAGAGAAAAATTAGGCTAAATACCCATATAAAAAAGTGGAAATTGAATAAACAAAAATATGTGTGAGAGTGACAAAGCCATTAGTTTTCAGGAAAGTTCAACCCAATATATAATACTTACATAGAAAATCATTGAGACTTATTCAAACCTCTAATCACAACAACTAAATTTGTACACGTAAAAGACTAGACAACTATCTTGTTTTCTTCACTGTCCCAATCTTTGAATTTCTTTTGTTTAGTTTTTCCTCTCTCAACTACACGATCACAATGATGTCGTATCCAAAAAAAAGAAGATGAAAAAATACCCACACAAAAAAAACATAAGAAGAGAGAATGACCGGTAAACTCAAGAACTGTCGAATCTGTATTCCGATCATGGTCTATTCCGATTACACGATGAACTTAAACTCTTTGTGTCCGTTTTTCAGTCATTGTCTTGGAATGCATCATCATGGACATCTTATCGTTCCTTTTATTAGTAGAAGGTGTCGGTTTGTTCAGTAATCTTAACCAAAACCCACGACCAAATTTCTTCTTATTAAGTTTCTTATCATCTTCAACTATAACTTCATCATCAACAACATATTTCTTCCTTATAACAACCTCCAACGAACGACTTCGTTTAAACTCTTGTTCATCTTTCTTAACACCATTTCTAATTAAGTTTGTTGATACTTTTTGACCACTAATGACTTCTAACGACGTAGAAGCTTTTTCTTCCTGCTGCTGCTGCTGTTGTTGACCATGAGTTGGAGAAGGAATATGAGAAGAAGAAGACCAGAAAAGAGATGAAGCGGTAGAATTAGTAGCAGTGAAATTGTTGTTAATATTAACAACATAATAAAGCTTTTCTCTTAAACAACATGAACATACTCCCGGTGATTGTTTATGTTGTGGATGTTTCTTACACCTTCCTACTATAACAAACAATTCATAACCCATTTTTTCAAATCGTTTCTCAGATCACTTTTGATCTCTTCTTTATGATTTCCCTCTGATATCTCCCAATATATACTTGTGGAATTATGAGGGATTTATTTTCCTTCAAGGACTAGAAATCTTGGGGTGGATTTGATTATTTAATGAATGCGGAATTTGGGTCAAGAATAAAATCATGGTTGATGATGCATGGAAGGTGAAGTGATGGACCTACCGAAGTATTGACCGAAGAATGAAGTCGGTTGCGTAATTATGTGGAAATCTACTCGATGCTTAATTAATGAATGATTATTGGAATAATTTGTGTTTAATATTCAGGTTTTGCCCAACACTAGGCTTTGGTCTAACATTTGTCCAACGTTAGTGCTTGTGCTTGGTACCTGGACCAGACGACCCATATTGACTCGGTTAAATCCTAACTTCTGTTTAGATATTATTAAAACAATAAATAAATTAAATTAAATTAATTAATTAATGACCCATTTACTATAATAACCTTCACTTTCCAAATTTTCCCTAGCACCACCATCTCCTTTATTTCATTAATCTGCTACGTCAACTCAACACCACCACCTTCTCTACAACAGCATCCTCTACAACACATTACCCAGAACCAGCACAACATTCTGCAATTCAACCACAAACCAATCTGCCAATTTCAATTAAAATTCCTCTAGCACCCTTTGCACACAACAATGGCAGCAATACATCATCTCAGTCACCTGCACATCACAACCCATCTGAGATTGATTTTTTATTTTGAAGCAACACCACCAACACTTTCATCTCAAATCCACTGATCACCACAAAATCATAGCATCACTGAACCCTGACTTCCAATTCCTCTCATCTAATTCGAACTTCAAATCAACCCATCTTCAAATCCATTTCAAACTCAGCTGCAATATTCCTTCAATTACAGAGACAACAAAAACCATTCTTCTCAAAGCTATAAGAACCCTAATTTCAATATCAATTCGTGATTAAACCATCCTGCCAAATTAAAAATTAACTCAAACCACAGCTGCCAATTTCTTCATTAATTATGAACTCACCTTCTAACCATCTCGTCTGAACCCAACATCAGCATCTCAGAAATCAGAAAAAATGGGAAGAAAAAATCAGAAAAAAAAACCCTATAAATTGCCATGAACAAAAAAACACCAGCAGAAGCAGCAACGAGATTAGAGTTACGAGCAACAACACAATTAAACACTCAGACCCTAACCTGTAATTCTAGAACATCACAGATTCAACTCTAACTCATCTGAGTTCAAATCCAACCTCATCTGTATTCTTCCCAGTTCTCAAACAAGCTTCAATTCAAGTATAAAACCATGTCTTCTCCATGGATGCTTCAATCATCAGCTGCAATTTATCCTGCTCGATCTCCATTTTCCTGTCTGCAACCCATAAAAGTTGCAGCTATCACTCTAGTTTGGGTTTCTATTTACAGAATTTAGGGTTTTGATTTAGCAAATAGTGGTAGAAATTGGAATTTTGGTTTTGATTCAATGAAATTGAGATTATGATTCAATCAGTAAACAAGGGTTTTCTTCGATTCGGTAAATAATGGTTTTGTTTGATTCAGAAATTAGGATTCAATTTAATGAAATTGAGATGTTGATTTGAATCACTCAATTAGGGTTTTGTTTGATTCGGTATATGGGGATTTTGTTTGATTTAGAAGTTGGGGTTTCGATTTATTGAAATTGGAGTTTTGATTTTGGAGAGTAATTGATTCCATGGCTTCGTGACTGAAGAAATCAGGAAAGAAGTTATGGGGTTTGTGGCTGTGTTTTTGATAGATGCGGAGGAAGAAGACGAAGATTGATATTGGACGGAGGAAAAATAGTCTAAGTATATGATTATTAGATTTTGCATCCCAGCCGTAGACTAAATGATTTTCTTTGTAACCGTTGGATGTTAGCCACCTCAGGGCTAGACTTGTAATCTCAATATTTTACAAATTTTTAATTTACAAAATTATTTAAAGTTATGTCATAGACAGTCGATTCCGGTCAATGTCTAGTCCAGTTACCAACCCCTAATTTTGGACAAATATTAGACCAAACACTAGGTCAATGTCTAGTCCAGGTACCAATCCCTAATTTTGGACAAATATTAGACCAAACACTAGTGCTGGTCTAAATCTGAGTACGAAATACCAATTATCTCATGATTATTTGCGTTGCCTTGCCTCTCTTAATAATTATAGTATATAGTTGGTGATAGTGTTGAGGGGGGTGCGCACGTGTACAACTCATTCTATTTTTAAGGTTTTTGTTTTGAAAAAGTCTACTTTTCCGGTTCTTTCTATCTTTGAATAATCTGTAGTCTTAGCCACGAGTTTAAGTCTAAATCCCGATTAGACTTAAAATAAAATATGAACGTCCATCCAACTAACTCAGCTAGCCAATGTTGTCTTTTTGAAGCATTATTGTGAGCTACCACATAGCCAATGTTGTCTTTTTGAAGCATTATTGTGAGCTATCATAACCCTAGTTAGCAATTCGGCGAATTATTCCGAATCGATCCACGAATTATACGCGCACTACTCAACTACCGACCCCTGTACGCGCATTATGTGAGGTTTCCGCACTATACGCGAATAATACGGGTTCGCGGTTAGTTCGGGTAGGAAATTCGTTCACTTGACTTGCACCATGTTTGTTTATTCCTGACTCCTCTGAGTCGTCTGGATCTGAATCATCTGGATCTGAGTGAAATCACCTGACTCATCTAGATCTGAGTCGATATGTTTGTTTTGAGTCAGATCTGACTCATCTGACTCGGAAATAAGTGAGTCAGTGGTTTGGTCCCATGAGTCAGGGGTATTTTGTTACCTGACTCAAATGAGTCCGAGTCAGGGGTTATGTCTGAGTCAGAGGTCGAGTCAGATCTGACTCAAAATGGAAAACAAACGGTCTGACTGCTGACTCGGTCCGAGTCAGGAGTTGACTCAGATTCAGACGCCGAGTCAGCTGCAAACAAACAAGTTTTTGGTCAGAGTCAAGTGGCTGACTCAGCCTTCACTAATGTTTCGTAGAAAAAATGAAAAGTAAGTGAAGGGACCTCGAGACGCCTTACTCCTAGGCTAACCCTTCAACCACAGCTCCACACGATCGGTTTTGTTTAATTCAGCATATACACTGTAGATAATCGTTTAAAACCCATATCCCCCAACGACCCGTTGTTAAAAATGTTTATTTTTTCGCTGCAACGTATCTATATGATAAAATTAGGCTATTAAATTCACAAATACATATTAATTTAATTATATTAACAAGCCGAATTTTCCGTCCCGAATTCAATTATCTAAAACGAGTTATACACGTACGTATGTTGTTCCGAATTATCACCGAATTGAAAATGGTTGACCGAATAGTGGACCAAATTTATCTTCCATTGAAACGAATAATACACGAACGTATGCCGTCCCGAACGTCCGTATCCCAAATTGCTAACTAGAATCACAACTCACAAGATTCACAACCCAACTAAAGAGGTTGGCCCAAAACCTATTTTTCAATTTTATTCGCTGAATATGATTAGCATGAAACTAGGATAGAAGAAATTTGCACACAAAATCGTATGCCCATGTTCAAATATTATGTATGTACTGTATGGATATAGCATACGGAGAGGAAACTCTAAATCATGCTCCTTGCATAGGTAGAATAAAATGCCCACACATGTCTAGAAATACGTCGGCACTAGTGATGGTATTCCATACTCAAATAACTATTAGCATGTTTGAGTCATATAATCTAATCGAAATTGAATGTCATGTGGTATCTTACTTTTAGCAGTTTGTTAATATTGTACTTTGGAATTGTTAGGATCTAAGAAATGTAGAAATAACTAGTAGCTTAAAAAATCTGTTAGATAAAATAATCCAAACATCTTATTTCTGTTAGAAACTAATTAAAGAACGAAACAAGAAAATGTATAAAATAATGAGAAGAATAAGTATCGATGACTATCGACTTGTACCACCATATATCTCTGTCCATTTTGGAAAACAACATAAAAATAGCAATTTTTGATTATAAGCATAATCATTGAATATTCAAATTAGAAATGCAAATAATTTTTGGTATTTTACATGTTTTCATGAGAGTTCAGGCACGAATTTGAAACTTGCTTTTTGGATATTTAAATAAAAATATGGCTAGCATAGTTGAGAAGCTAATTTTCTAAAATAATCTTATTAACAATTGTGGGCTGATGGATTTGGGTTTCATTGGGTACATATATGCATGGAATAATGGAAGATCAAGTATTTAATTCACATAACAGAGGCTTGACTGTGATCTTTTAAATGCCAAATTGAACCTGAAATTCCCGAATTCCAAGCTTCGATACTTGGGAACATGTATTCTGACCGTGTCGAATACTCGTAATACTTGGAACAACGGGGCTACCCCTTTCAAGTATTTTGGGGAATTGATGAAACATGACCAGTATGTTGGTCTAATTCAGGAGTGTTGGAACATCATATTCGAGGTTTTCCAACACTTACGTTCATTAAAGAACTCACTAGTGTAAGATACATGCTTAGGTTATGGAGCAAAAATATTTCTAATCACATTAGAACTGGTACAGAAAAAATTATAAAATATCTTGAACAAAACGACGCAAAACAAAACTATCTAAAGAAAGTTGCTAATCTGGCTCATTAGAGATCCAACTAATTTCTACCAACTGGAATGAAAATGAAATCCATCCTTCCAAATATAAATACTGAAAAGAGAGGGCACCAAGTGCACCACCAACTTTTTCATTCGGCAACATCAATGGACAAAACCTAACACAATCATACGTAATTCAAAACAAAGACCCTTGAATAAGATTGTATATATATATAGAGTTTCTCTCTTTCTATTTATTTTCCACAATAGATATGTATATAACAATGGTTTCTGAACCTCATTATGTAGAAGAGTTCTTGGACGATCTCAAATATTAATGACCAAGATTAATCTAGTCGTATCTGAATTCTAACAAGTCGTATATGATTTCAACAAGAACGAGTCTTGTTTTTATATCAAATAATAAGAACTTATACTATGTGGATTGATTCACGTACTACTTGTGCCGATCCCGTTATAAAGATAAACAATATAATAAGAAAAAGGAAAAATACATTCATCAGAAATTTTGTTAACGAGGAAAGTTGCACATGTAGAAAAACCCCATGGACCTCGTCCACCTTTGAATATCACATTGTATTAAACTACTATAGACACTGGCCTACTATCAGACTTCATACTGTAATGTAGCTGAGACCGAGTTAACCCTCAAAGGAATTCAGTTACAGCCGTGTTCCTTACGCCTCTTGAACTTTGCAAGATTCTGCGCACTTGATTCCTTTAGCTGACGTCCTTTACATCCTAAGAATTGCTTTAACCTTAGTGAATACTTTTGATACCTATTTTCCTAAAACAATTAAGCCTATTTTCTTTGCCATTTTGATATGTTTCAACCTAGTTTTGGAAATTTGTGTTCATTATACAAAGTCAAGCAAACCTTACGAATATGGAACACTTAAACTCAGTTAGTTGAGAATCCTAGATCATGAACCACCTCTCAAGTAAAATACAAAAAAACCAGATAAGATTTTAGATATCTATCACGAGGAATCACAAAGTCTGATACGAAGAGAACTTTGATGGTAGTTCCTGAGTCATGGGATATACGAATTACATGTGGAGGGCGTTATCATTTGAGACTGGAGTTATCTTAACATCGTCTTCTCTATGGAGTATGGCGAGGTTAGTATATCCTATGTTTAGGTTATTCTAACATCACTTCTGCAGATTATCTGGTGCTGATCTTTCATATATATTGTAATGTGATAGCTTGTTATGGGGCATCTGAATGTGCATCTTCATACTTT
Source organism: Papaver somniferum (assembly GCF_003573695.1). Taxonomy (NCBI): domain Eukaryota; kingdom Viridiplantae; phylum Streptophyta; class Magnoliopsida; order Ranunculales; family Papaveraceae; genus Papaver; species Papaver somniferum. The sequence continues at coordinate 17,167,680 of NW_020620825.1, read as the reverse complement.
AGATGTTAGTTCATCTTTCTCTCAGGATGATAGATTTGTTCAAAAAAAAATAAATGAATGTGGTCTTATGGATTTAGGTTACATAGAGAGAGACTTCACCTGGTCTAGTAATAAGTTGGAATTGGCCTTAGAAAATCTAAAATTGATATGGCATTGGGAAACCAACAATGGTGTAATAATGAGTTCCCCAATGCCAAGTTACATCATCTAGTTCAGGCAGGCTCTGACCATTGCCTTATAATGTTGCAAACCAAACAAGAATCTAAAAACCTATGGAGACCATTTAAGTTTTTTGTTATGTGGATTAAACATGCTGGTTTTAAAAATCAACTTGATGTTGCTTGAAATACTGATATAGTAGGATCTTCTGCTCATCTTTTGATTGGAAAGCATAATTCTACTAGAAAAAGACCATCTTATTGGAATAAGATTAAATTTGGTGATATTGATAATAATATTAATGCTCTTCAGGAACAACTTCATACCATACATAATGAACCTATTTCTAGCACTCAGCATGATTGGCTCACTTAAACTAATAAACAATTAGAACTTTGTTTTAGTATCAAAACTGAATTCTATAAGCAAAAATCTGGAGATAGATTCATAATTGACATGGATAATAATTCTAGATATTTCTATACTCTAGCTAATTAGAAAAATATTTAAGGAAAACATTGATTGTTTATATGATATGCATGGTAACTGGCACGATAAAAGGGATGATCTAATACTCTTGTTACTCACTTTAGTTCCGTGAGCTGCTCAACTATACAACATGTTTCTGAGGATGGTTTTGATATTATCAAAACTATCATCACTAATGATTTGTCTGAGGTTTTTGTTAGAATACCATCTGCTGATGATATTTTAAAAATTATCAAAGACATGGATTCTTGGAGCTCTTCAGGACCAGATGGCTTCTAAGATGGTTTCTATCAAACCAACTGGAACATTGTTGGTAATGATGTTGCTCAAGATGTTCAAATTATTTTTACCACTGGTCATATGCCTAGAGAGTTTAATAAAACTTTTTTTATCTTTGATTCCTAAAACTGATATTGTTAAGCATCATGTTGATTGTAGACCTATAGGTTTGTGTAACACAATCTGTAACATACTTTCGAAGATTTTAGCAAATAAGATCAAACCTCATATCAAGAAGATTATTTCACCTTATCAATTTGATTTTGTTCTAGGAAGATCTAACCAAGATAACATAATCATTGCTCATAAGAAGATTCATACCATGAAGCATAAGGAAGGATATACTGGTACAATGGCTTTAAAATTGGATTTATCCAAAACTTTTGATAGGTTAGAGTGGCCATTTCTTTTATAAATTCTTAAGAAAATAGGTTTTCCTGAGAAATTTTGCAAATACATTAAACAATGTATTTCAACAACTAAAATTTCTATGCTTCTCAATGGCTCTCCCACAAGTGAGTACAGTCCCCCCCCCCCCCACCACACACACACACACACCCCCATCCAGATTCCTTGTTAACGCTGCTTCTAATCATGTTATCTCTGGTGTTAAAGCTACAAGAAATGCACATGAATTTACTCACCTCTTATTTGCATATGACATTCTCATTTTTACCAAAGTTGATATGCACAATGTGACAGGTATACTTGATATTCTTAATCATTTTGGTAAGTTTTCTGGACAAATGTTAAATTTTAGTAAGCCTAGTGTTTACTTTAGTAAGGATATTAGTCCTTCTACCATAACTGATCTTTCTAGAGCTCTTGATATGACTGAGATAAAAGACACTGATAAATATATAGGTGTGACTCTTTTGATGGGTAGAAATAAAAGTAAAGCTTTTAAACGTATTATTCAGAGTTTTAATGTCAGATTAATTCCCTGGAAAGGAAAAAATATTAACCAGGCAGCTAGATCTACCATGGTCAAACATGTCCCCAATGCTCTGCCTACTCATCAAATGGGTGTTTTAGAATTCCTAAAAATACTTTCACCCAATTGGAATATATTCAGAGGAAATTTTGGTGGGGAAAATATGGTAGTCATAAGGCATCCATTTTATAGGTTGGGACAAACTTCAAATTCCTAAATCTCTAGGAGATTTAGGTTTTAAAAATCTTGAAAATTTAAATACTGTTTTGTTGACTAAAGTAGCTTGGAATGCTTGTAATGATGGGACCTTCCTATGTTATAAGGTTCTCAACACTGAAAATGCAGAAATGGTAGCTTTCTCCATTTAGACAAACTTAAAGATGAATGTTCTTGGCTTTGGATGAGTATATATTCTGGTCTTGAAATTGTTCAACAGAACACTAGGTGGTTAGTTAGATGCAATACCAAAGTGAATATTTGGCTAGATTTTTTTTTTTTGAAGCATTAATTTTATTAGTAAAAGTTTAATTTACAACTTGTCTTGTGTATGTGGTACCCACAGAGTCTTGAAATAAAATGTGACTGATAAAAGATGGGATTGCCTGGTCCCAAATTTTGATTGAATAGTTTCCTGCTTGGCTTCCATCTGCTGCATGATTTGCTAATCCGTCCGCTGCTTGATTTCCTTCCATGTAGTTGTGTTGTATAGCGACTTGCGGGATTTGCCTAAGCCAACTTTTTATTTCTTCAATCATTCATGCTATGTGCCAAGGTGGCGTGGTAGTTGATGTGATGAAACGCAGGAGGTTCTCTGAGTCTGTTTCAAAGAGAATTCTAGGCCATTGTCTCTCTGTTGCTGTTCTTGAAGCCAATAGTAAGACCCATGTTTATGCCGTTAGTGCAGTCGTAATTCCCAACGGTTGAGCCATTGTTATTACAGTTCGTGCATCAGAGTCTCTACAAACGTATCCAGCCCCTGCAAATCCCGGGTGGCCTCTGGCTGCTCCATCTATGTTAATTTTAATCCAGTTGATGTTCGGCTACAGATATTCAAGGCATGCTGACGTACAAATCCATATACATGTACAGCTAGCTATGAATAGTAAAAGAATCAACAGAATAAAATATAAGAGATAAGTTTCCTAGTCCCAAGTAATCATTTAACCGAGTCCTAGAAGAAATGTCTAGAAACCACGACTCATTTAAGTCTCTGCGCACAGCCATTTATCTAAAAAGACACTAGAGGCTCATGCCAAAAGTAGTTGAGACTTTGAAATAGCAAGCAACTAAATTTTCTGATGTCTTGTGCTAAATATGTGCTCCTTCTATTGGTTAAGTATATTTTGACAATAGGAATTTTTCACAATTGGATAAATAAGTTGTCTTACTACTTATTGTATTTCACCCAGAACTACTTAAATGCATCAAGACAAAATGGAGACTCAAATTAAGGTCTTGCAACAAAATCAAGCATGGTGAATAGAAGGATTTATCTTTCTCTTAGACATGCAAGCGAAAACTAGTACCCTAGTTGGCTAGTCTGGGGAAGTAAAGTATATTCATTGAGTCAACAAAAGAGAACACATATTCCAAATTATCAATACTCTTCAATTTTATGTTCCATTTTTTTAGATAAAAATAAAATTCAATTAAGGCCTACTGAGAAGAACAAACGACCGGAATACTTGCTCAGTTTGCCACATCTTCACTTAGCTGCATTGGTAGCATCAGTAGTTTTCACCTCTACCGCGCATTGTGAAACATATGGCTTCAACTGCATAAAGCCATGTATGATTAGTAAACAGATACTGACATATATAGCTAGAAAAAGATGACCTACTCTCTACACCAATTGTGCAAGACATTCAAGATAAGAACCAAGATTCAATTTCCTTATCCCTATTTCTGAGATTCAAGTAACATTCTTGATATCCAGCCCGTTACATTTGTACAAAAACCAAGATCAACGGAAAGCATTTTCATCATCGAAACATACGCAAGCAATAGCTTGGAGATAATTGACAGTACCTTGAAGTCAGTTAGATCAGGAACAACATAATTTGGCAATTTCTCATCAACAACAACATATCCACCTGAAGAATTTTGCAAATTCGCATTTGTAAATTACTGAACAAAAAGAGAGACGGATCAATCAACACTATAATAGAGTAGAGATGGTGAAGGTACCTTTGCGAGTATGAAAACCAGTAGGTTTACAATTTTTTCCTTTGTAATAGTCTTTAGGAGCGCGTTTAGAAGAGAGAATAGAAAGAGATGATGTTCTCTTTCTTCTCATTGATCTTCCTAACCCTACCAATAATCCCAATACCATCTCGATTTTCGGAGAAAGTAAACGAGGGTTTTAGGGTTTTGCAATTCTGTACACAGACAAAACTGTAAAAATGAAAGAGATGGGAAGATACTGTCAACCGGGAAGTACCAAGAGACTCAACACATTACAGGCTAAATACATGGACCATCTGGACTGGGATGGAATCTGCAGATTCTAAACCAGCCCATCTGTTGTTTTTTTATGGGTGGGTATCAGATGATTCAGGTAGAAATTGACGTTTAATCCCAAAGTTTGTGGGCTTTGACGTTTTAGTCCACTCATTTAAAGCCAGTACACGGTAGTCCAAAATTACCCTGCATTAACAGTTTAGTCCAGACTTTGGACGAGTAAGTCCAAATTCCAGCCGACCCCAGAAATACCACCATTTTATCTTTCCTTAATTACCCTTCTCATCTTGACGATGTTTATTTTTTGGATCTGAAGATTTTTTTTGAGAGAGAGAATTAGGCGGAGGAGATTTAGAGTCGTTCTTTTGCAGAGATTTGTTCATGTTAGTGCTTTAATCCTTTCATTTTATGTTATTTGATTGATCTCCTCTGTACTTCTTATTCGATTTCTAGATCTGAACAAACTGTTCATTTATTCATCAAAAATGGGGCGATATGGATGTGGATGACGATGATGATGACAATTATTATCGAACAACAACACCAATTTTATCTTCTTGGGGTTCTGATAATACTCAGGATAAGGAAGAAATCCATACCCCTGTTGTAAGTATTACTGTTCCATATCTTTAATTTTTTGTATGTATAGTGTTGGTTCATGGTTCTGTTTGATTGATTTGTATAGGTGCAATCTCACATGAATCAATTATGATGGCAACACCATTTTGTATAGTCTGAATGGTCAATTATGAAGATAATACCATTTTTCTTGTCAGCTGAATGGTCCATATGACTTTGTTGGTGTAACACTGCAAACTATATTTATGAATAAAACTTAATAATAAGAATTTAGTTCAGTTAGAATTGTGTGGCACTGAATTTGTTTCTTCTTCATCATGTTTCGGTGTATTTTGTACTCCCCAGATATGCTCCTTACACATTTCTAAGAATGGATTATTCCCCCCAGCAACAAGTTACTAGGAGAATTTGAGTTCATATGTATTCCCTGTACCTAGGGGTTGCCCAGATTACCATCACTTTTGATCATAATTTGTAAATTGGAAATTTATCATTCGTACCAAAGGTGATACTAGTGCAAATTATTTATCGTCTTCCATTTTTGGAAGTTAGTGTACTACTAACGATGATCGTGTTACTTTTTTATAGTAAAAACTATTGCACGTTTGAATGGTGATATTCGGGCTTGCTGCTGGATAGGTTAGTAAGTAGTTTGTTGGCTTTCATTTGAGAATGATATGTGTAGAGGTTTTCTTTGACTTACGTAAAACGAACACATAAAAAGAAATGATAAACTTTATTTCTCCCTATCAAAGATTTGTTGGATCTAATTAAAATTATTAAACTGTATGTGAAGAGCCTTTAGAAAAATATGGTTGTAAGGTATGCACATCGTTGAATATTTCGCCGACAGTTGCGCATTTTAGTCAATATGCTAATGTCTGCATTCTGATTTAAACATTTTCTTGATCTTTTTCCGGAAAGTGAGACCTGGCTTGCCTAGATCATTTGTTAGTATTTCTGGATTTTATATATGTACTTATGTTTCCAAAATGAAATGATCTGATGTTTTTTTTGAAGTTGTACAATCTGTTGACTTTCAAATACTTTATGGTCATAGCATTTTCACCGTAATATGTCATGGATCTTCGTGAAAATTTAGAATTAATTTTAATCTGATACTTGTTCTTGTCATGGACAGTTATTAATTCTAAATTATACATAAGTTTAAATTCTCTTTTTCAAAGTTTAAGCTCTCATTTCAAACCGTGACTCTGTCTAAGTCCCAGATACTTTTATACTAGTTCTCTTTGAACTGTCATTGGCGTGTCGGCATGTTTTTAATTTTGTACTACTACCTACTTGGAACTACTTTGCTGGAACATAAATACAGTAGTAAGTTCTGTTTGTGCAAAGATTTCTCTAAAGGACCTAATTGAATTAATATTGTTAAGTTTATGTGTACTAGGATGTTGTTTAATTCATTTTCTTAAAATCATCAGGTACCTAAGTGTACTTTATATAAGCTATTATATGTTTCACCTTGGAGTCTGTTTAATTTAAGTTTGAATCTGGACAGTGAACCACTATGTGAACTTAATAGCTAATTATATATATATATTCACTTCTTTATGAGATCCTTATTTGTTTATGTATTTGTACCCTGCATCCAGTTTCTCTTGCAAGTCCGAGCACGTATTTTAGCTCCTTAATCATTTTCTTGTAGTATAAATGAAAATTAAAGAGTGTTTTCATTTACGGATTTTCGTTTGTGTACAAATTACAGACTTGTTTCATGTCAAATCAAATGTGTGGTGTCCTGTTACACTCTATGTTTTGAAGTATGTGTGTAATTTCGACCACTATTTTCTTTTCATGTATCAGAGTGGATGCTTGATCTGGTCATAATTTGTTATATTATTTGATCTTCTCATGGTACACATGTGGAGACTATTTAGAAGTGCAACAAAGCTTTGGAACTAAATTCTGCATAATTGTTTCACTTTTCTATGTTTTTTCGTTTTCTAAAATTATATAGTTGTTGAATTTCAGCAATCACCTTTTGTTATTGAGTTGTTAATGTGTACACAGTTGTACACCTGTTCATTTTTGATGTGTACATAATTGTACACCTATCGTTAATGTGCACATAGGTGTACACCAGTTGGTCGTTAATGTGTACATAATTGTACACATGTTGATTGTTAATACCTGACGAGTCTTATGGGCGTTTATGCTATAATTTTTTAGATTATGGTAAGCCTATTTTTTTGCAGTGTGGACATAATGAATGTAATTGTTATGTACTCATCAATTATGATAAGAATAATCAAAAGATATGGAATGTAAGGAGTTCATGTTGATTTGTTAATATGTACATAATTGTGCACGTGTTGATTCCTTATGTATACATAATTGTGTATATGTTTATTTTCAATGTACACCTAATATTACACATGTTGATAGTTAATGTGCATATAGATGTACACCTATTGATTCTTAAAAGGGTACTATTTCAGGTTCTTAAATTTGATATGATTTGTTTATCTGGGAGTTGTACAATGAGTAAGATAATCTTAACATTCTTTGAATGGTTATTTGTATTTCAAGTCGAATTTAATCTTTCGATTTGACTAGGAATGACCGAATGAGTTCAGTCTCGAAACCAAGTTTACCATTATTGTTGCGTTGGCTACTAGGAGTTTGATAGTTGCAGTTAAGATCATCAAAGCGCAGATACGAGACACTTTTGGTTAAGTAAGGTTAGTTTTTTTTTTTTATTTTATCTTTCACTCTAATAGCTCATTACAAAACTTATTAGTAGGAAAGGAATGTTGCAGCATTATGTATACAGTCTAGATCCTAACAAAGTCAAAGGAATCTGCATTTAGTAAGATTATAACTAGTTAGGCGTAGATTACACGGTATCACATTTGTTTTTATTGTCTAATACACCCCCTGATTAGATTCGATCCTATTTGAAATGGAAGAAGTTGCACATGATACTAGTATTTGAAAATTTGAATGACATATGTTAATTTAGGAGGTATAAGACTGATAATTTGTTGGGACACAGTAAGGTGTACTTGATTGTACACATGTTCATGGTGATGACTTAAGAGAGGAAATTACTTGTTCATTCATATAGGGTGTGCACATTATTGTACACCGTACTTTTTGTTGGTGATGAATTGAGAAAGCAAATTATAATCTTCCTTTATATAGGATGTACGCATTATTGTACACCGTATTTTGTTTTGGCATGTGCACTTTATTGTACACTGTAGTTATATGTAGGGTATCAATGGTATCCGAGAAGGATGTGCACATAATGATTTTGCAGGGTTTAGACGAGGTTGAATGATAAATTATTGTTTTAAAGGACTGTAGGTGAGAGAATGTTTGGTTGATTTTAAATCAAAAGAACGTTTTCATTTGGTTTAACTTTATTCTGAACTTCAGTTGATTTTTGTAGGTGTGTACATAGTTGTACACCATGGTGACCCAAGAAAAACTTGTTAAATTTCATGTGTACTCTACTTGACAGCAGTGCACCTAAAGTAGCCCTCATGTCATAAGAAGGACAAACCACATATTTGTGTCAGATTTATAAATAGTGGCATGTATGCCTTTCTAAATTGTTAGTTATGCACAAAACTTATTTGAATACTCAATACAAGGAAACAAGACGTACTTGTCCAGGTAAGCACTTCGTTAGAATCGTGGGTGTTGGACAATGTCTGCAAAATTTTTATTTTGTGATAAAACATCTTCATTATCGGTAGAACCTTATTTTACTTTTGTTTCGTATGATATCTAGCAAAATCATATGTACATTGTAGTTGTTCTTGGTAATTACATAGTTGTACGCATGTGATTGATAATGTGCTTGGGTATGGACTTTTACACATGGGTATACATGTTTTTGGTACACGTGTTATTTGTTATTGTGCGCATGTTGATTCTTTTCATTGTTTATTTTTAGGGACTCATAAGCTCAAAATGGTAGAGTGCCCAAGCCTATCACAAGGTTTGCGAAGGTTAATGGTTCATATCCGTTTTAGTTTCCATGTTATGTTTATTTTTATATGGATAGCATTACTGGTGCTTGATGGACGATTCAAGTTGTATGTGGTGAATAAACTGATGCACCCTGTCTTGTCTTTGGATTTTTTGGTTTTTGTAGATGTGTACATGATTTTTGTAGATGTGTACATGTTTGTACACCAATGTAAACTAAGATTTTTCAAAAATGATAATTATATAGTCATATGGGTACTCTTTTTGTAGCTCTCGGAAAGAGCTTTTCGAATATATAAAGTTTGCAAATTTTGGGCAAACGATTCGAACGATAAATTGTTTTCAATTTTTTTTATATTATTTAAAAATGCTGACATCATCCTGAGTCACTTTGTACTAAACTGCAAATATTTGGACTAAATTGTAAATCAGTAAGGTTATATGTGTATTTTCCATATTTTTGGACTAAATTGTACCTAGTTAACTCGGGATGGACTAATCCATACTTTTTGACGCGTTTTTGGACTAAACCTTTTTTTTCCCATGATTCAGATCCCTATGCCAATGGAATGGATGCCGATGCCGATGCGAAGTTAAAATCAGTCACACATCCATGTTCACTAAACTCATAGTTATTCATTTTCCATATGCCTGCTTTGTTCACTAATGTTGATGTTAGCTAAGCTCAGTTGGTACTAATATATATAATATTAGAAACATCTACCTTTTTAGGCCGGTGTCACTGTAGTACAGTGGTAAAGTCACTAGGTGATGATACCAGTGACCTGAATTCGAAACTCGCCAGCACCAAATTCTTTACCGATCAAAAATAAAAATAAAATAAAAAATCTACCTTTTAACAAAATCGGGAGATTACACAGTAAAACCCTTGTATGATAAACTAAATGAAACTGGAGTTGATATAGTTAGTCTAAATTTACATGATTCGTTCTGGATTGCCTTATGAAAACTAGACATCTCCCAAAGGATTAAACTCTTTCTTTGGGAATGTCTTCAAAACACCTTATCTACAAACTCTAAGCTTTTTGGAAAGGTAAAAGATGTTGATCCTTATTGTACCATGTGTGGAACTGAAACAAAAACTACTGAACACCTCTGGCTACATTGTCCTCATTCTAAAGAAATATGGAACTCGCCCCCAAACCCTATCACCCTTAACATAAATAGTTCAAGTACTTTCATGGAGCTCCGTAAGGATTGGATCAAGAACCCTAGAAAAGAAATTTCCCTATAATTGATGCTTACTAAAATGTGGTTTATTTGGAAGGAAAGATGTTACAGAGTTTTTGAAAACGAAACTACAACAATAAAAAATCTAGCTATGAAAATACAATGACATGTAGTTTTCTGGGCACAAAGAAGTAACCTTCATAATAAAGCTAAAAAAACTAAAGAAGAAAACTATGAAACCTTTGTGGCAGGCACCTTCAAAAGACACTCTTAAGATTAATGTAGATGCGGCATGGATTTATGACAGTTTACTTTCCAGTTATGCTTTAATTCGAAGAGATGATACATGATATTCAGGAGGAGAGAAAGTGGGACAATCAACGACAACAGACCCACAAGAAGCGAAGGCTTTAGGAGTGATGCATGCATCTATTTGGGCACATGACAAAGGTCTGGAAAATTTCAGCATAGAAGAAGATTGCAAAAGTATTTTCAAGTACTTACAAGGAAAGGCAGCTGACATATCCTGACGCTCAAAGGCGTATCTTGATGAAGCAAACAGACTAGCACATCTATGCAACAATTTCTTAGGTTTTTACTTTGTTCCAAGATTAGGAAATGGAGTGGCAGATACTTTAGCAAAATTTATAAGACCATTAAACACTACTGTCACCTGGGAAACCACTCCCCAACTTGTATTATTAAACAACTATTAGTAGATAAATCTAATATCATAGAATTCTCATGTGGATTGATATTAGATGGCTCTACTTCTTTTGTGCCTTGTATCATTAAACACTACTGTCACCTGGGAAACCACTCCCCCAACTTGTATTATTAAACATGTATTAGTAGATAAATCTAATATCAAAGAATCCTCATGCGGATTGATATTAAATGGCTCTACCTTTTCGGGACTTTAGTAGTTTTTTCAACGAATTGCCTTATTTACAACAACAAAAAAATAATCATGACATTATTGTAGTGAAGCATTAAAAATAAATAAGGCCCAATTGGGGGACACCTCCACAAATTGGGAGATACTTAAAGTTAAATGGGGTTGTATTTTGGTTAAGGGGTCCTTTTTTTAGGTGTGAAATAACCATGTTATCCTTATCCTAATAAAAATGGAAAACCTATTTTTTTTAGTATCCCCCTTCACTTTTTTTCTCCATCAAAAAACTCACACAAATCGTGATGAATGATTTTTTGTTTAGGTTATCAAAAAAATCGTTTTGAGTAGCAACGAGCGTCGCAAATTATGATAATCAAAATGATTTGAATCAAAACCATATAGGTTATCAAAAAAACGTCTAAACTATATATATATATATATATATATATATATAATCGAATTTGAATTTCAGTAGCAGGTTAACTTTCGGTATTGTTTTGTCTAACGAATATAATACCGAAAGTGGCGTTGTAAATGCAAAATTTGATTGACTTAGTGTTTGAATTGGGATCTGATTTGGGGATTTCTCATAGATGAAAGTTTGATTGTCTAAAAAAGGTTGCAATTAGGAGTCATTAAAATCAATTTAAGCACCTTCTCATATCACACAAATCTTCCAAAATCCTTCTTCTTTGTCATCTAACCAAAATATATTATTTGAAGTATCCCCCAAGTACACTTGGACAAGGGGTACTTCAATTACTTCATAATATTTTTTTTAGTTTCCCCAATTTGTGGAGGTATCCCCCAATTGTGCCTTCAAAATAAATTATTACATAAGAGGAGGGATCTCCTCACATTTTTATTCTCACACTATTCCACACATTGGATTTCGTTTTTGTGAATAAAAACTAAACGGTAATAGATTTGAAGCTAATATTTTAAGGATATGTTCATCTTATAAAGCTCTATATTCCTATCAAAAACCAGCATATTCCGAGACGTATAACACCACTGTCAACTACTTTGAAAACGAGTCGTTGAAAATTAAAGAATTTTAACCATTGAAATTAAGACCGGTAGATTATAAGGTTTAACATTTTGGATTGCACTCGTTTTTTGTAGGCGTGTAGATCTTTATAAGATGAACATATCCCCAAATATTAGCTTCAAATCTGTTAGCGTTTGGTTTTTATTCACATAAAAGACGTCCAACGTGTGAGATAATATGAGAATAAAAGTATAAATGGAACCTTCCTCATTACATATGTTCATCTTTGGTAGAACGGAGGAAGTATCAGATGAAATTAGAAATGTTATTAGTAAATGAAAATGATGAGTTACTTAACTAGTATTTGATAAAAGATGGATTTTTTTATTTGACGGTGAGTGAAGGAAATGTTAGTAAAAGATGTGTGTTTTTGAGTTAATATTAGAAATCATGATAATGATACTAGGATCTTGAAATCCCCCTATATTGGGTTGGATGTAGATGAGATGAAAGCATACCTATTCGGACCATGCTCACCCCTAAGATTCAAGAACGATTTTGTTTGATAGTCTCAAGCTTGTAGGAAGACAAGAACGGGTATGTGCAAGAATGACGTCTTTGACGAAAATTTAACGGGCTTATAATGTAGTCATTTTATTATAAGCCTATTTTTGGTAGGGCTGAGTGAAACACGTAAATTCGCGGATTTTATCTAATCCAATTGGTAATTTGACTGGTGGACGATCAACCTCTCAGCGCGCTAAAAAAAGCATAGACTTTTAACGTCCATTATTTCAGTGGACTAGACACGAGTGGGACAACCAAAATTCTTTGGACAGCCGGACCTAAGTATAATATACGACGTAATTTACCAATGAAGGTACCACCATGCTTAAGCATTTGAAGGAAAGTTTTTCCACTAGGTAATGTAAAATCTTTGTTATTCCTTATAGTTTATAATCAAGGTTGATATCTATGACCGTACTCTTATCTAGCTTCACTTTTAATCCAGAAGTTGCTTTAAAAATTCTAAATGGACCAGGATTAGCTGGTGGAGACAGTGTAGATGGTTGATATAGTGAGTGTTGAGGGGTGAATATGATTTTGGTTTTATCCGTATTAACTACACCAAATGACTACACTTTCTAGGAATGGTAAGAGAGATAACTTGTTTTCCACTGTACTATTTATTTCCTTTTATAGACTTTCCCAAAATCCCTTCTTTTAATGACATCATGCCACATGTCCTAAATTTCCTTAATTATCACTTATGCCACTCCCTTTCTAATACAACCTCCTGCTTTTCCTTTAATTCCCTCCTTATCCTTTTCTTCCCATGGATACTTCTTAGTGAACTTGGGCCTTAATCCCAAGTCCCCTTTGTTCATGTTGGATTTGGCACCCCTTTAGGGGCTCCCTAGCCCTGTTAAGGGGTAATAATATTCATTTTCAACATTAGTCTCCTGACTTTTGGGTCAATTTTCAAATGACCCGGTAGTCAATTTTCTTCCCTATGTACGCCTTTCTCTCTTTACAAAGAGAAAGATTTTTCTTCCATCCTCACGTCCCCATGCGACGGTTAGTCTCCCATTTCGTGAAAGGAAACGAACTGTTCCTCTTCATTCCTCATAATTGCCACAATCTGGTCTCCACGTAACTTATATATAGACCCTTTGAATTATTCGTTCTCTTCAACGTTATTCCATCATTTTACCTCATCTCATTCCAGACATATCGTACACGCGTCATGTATAGCGATTCTACCAGTAGTAGTTCATCCACGGAGGAGGAAGAAGAAGAAGAAGAAGAAGGGTCCGGGGAACTGATGAGTATCGACTCTGAAGTGGCGAGCTATGTGGATCAGGAAGAATTGCATATACCAGTTCCAGCGGATGGTGCAGCATATACGATCTTTGAAATCACGAGCAACTCTGATCTGAAGCGTGCGTTAAAACTGTGAAGTCTCCGTGATGGTCAGCGCATCCTTCCTATGGATAACACTCTCGTCCCGCGCCTACTCAACCCTTATGTGTCAACTCATCCTCCGGCCTCTGGATGGCTCATGTATCCTGAGGAAAATACCCTTGACACCTTTTTATTCAAAAAGGTTCTACGGATGGCTATCCATCGTGGTGATTACGATCTTCTCGCTATCGATATTCGGTCCTCATCTGTCACGCCTGCCATACTTCCGCACTGGACGACTTACATCCGCTCTAATACATGCCACGCAGTCGCCCTTCCTTCAGCGGGTGTCGAGGAAGCCATACATTCGTATCTCCAACAAGAAGTAGTTAGGTGTAGGCATAATATGACGCGGCTATTTTGTCATTGGGCGTCTCATGTTCATACCTTATTATTTGAATGGGGGGAGGCCACCATAGTTTTAGAGGACGTAGTGGCTCTTACGAGATTTCCCATCCACGGTAGTCACTCGTATGATGGGGCAACCATTTTTAAAGCTTTGAATGACGAGGATGGGGAGTTATGGGGTTATCTACTGGAAAATATGACTCTCGTAATGAAATAGTAAGAAAAAATCAGCTACCGGGGCTGCAGGGAGGCAAAGGGAAAGCTGTGAACGCTAGCAAAAACGGTAAACCATTGCTTGCTTCTAAGGGAAAGGCTAAAGTGGTCGAGTATAATAAACCTTCCTTACCACCTCACACAGGAGAAAAATTGTTCGCCATCTCTACCCGCGCTTACTGAAAAAGCGGGGGGTTTAACAACCATACCCAACAATTCGTTTGGCAATCTGAGAGGACTTACTCCAATACACTTTCTAGAGAATCAACTAGACATTCAGACTCAATCTAGAATAAAGTATATCAAAGAGTTTTAATATCTCTAACACTTAATTCAATCCGCAATCAACAAATAGAAATCTGCGAGCCTGATTGAATATAAGAGGAGTTACTTGAACGACACCAAAGACCAATGTTCAAGTGTCAATCAATGTAAATCAACAACCAAAGGTTGGATATTCTAATTGGTTGATCTTAATGCATAACCTGTGATATTTCAATTATATAACAAAATATGATGCGGAAAAGAAATAACACAGACACCGTAGTTTTGTTAACGAGGAAACCGCAAAGGAAGAAATACCCCGGAACCTAGTCCATATTGAACACTACACTGTATTAAGCCGCTACAAACTCTATCCTACTACAAATTAACTTAGGACTGGACTATATTTGAACCCTAATCAATCTCACACTGATTCAAGGTACAATTGCACTCCTTACGTCTCTGATCCCAGCAGGATACTACGTACTTGATTCCCTTAGATGATCTCATTCACAACCAAGAGTTGCTACGACCCAAAGTCGAAGACTTGATAAACAAATCTGTCTCACACAGAAAAGTCTATAGGTTTGAATAAATCTGCCTCCCACAGAAATACCCAAGAGTTTTGTTATGTCTTTTGATAAATCAAAGTGAACAGGAACCAATTGATAAACCGAACTTATGTTCCCGAAGAACACAATCACCTCACAATAAACTTAATAGACTAGCGAAACAAGTTATTGTGGTATAGATGGTGGATTTTCGACGAGGGCTAAAATCGTAAACCCATAATTATATATGCTCCTGATCTAGCAATCAGACGAGTATTGAGGCTCATGTCTCTTATCAAAAGCGTGAAAACTCATGCCACGAGAATCTCTAACTGAGAATACTGTCTCTCAGAGTATATGTAGATGTGTAGTCTCTCAGCTGAGGCAACGACATATCTCATGAATACTGAGCAATTTCAGTGATCACTTCCATATAGAATCGCAAGATTATTCGGCTCCTAGATAGCTTGCCTGCTAGTATAGAGCAATAACGTCTTCAGGATGTAACAATGTTTTCCCTGACTGTAAAGAAGAAATATGACGCCTCAACAAGCTCATATCACTCAACTCCTGAATAATTGATGCTCCTAGAGGATCGTACTAGTATAGAGCCATCAATTAATTATTCCTAAATCATTAGATTCATTCACTGAATCCTTGAAAAATATTCAATGTTTTTCATAATATTTCGTTACTTCAATTCATGGTTTTCTCAACATAGCTCCATGGGTTAGTAATAAATATTCAGTGTACGGGCATCTGAGCTACCTACGAATAAGCCCCGATCCAAATGATGCAAGTGTACTCAACAATAATGCACTAATGAGTACCTGAACGCACGAACGAGCATCTCAAAATACGACGGGACGATAAACCTATGCAAAACAGGTTAGAAAATAATAAATAATAAAATATTAACCAAGGCGCTAGGGACTGGGCCCACCGGCCGGCCGGACGTGCCGTGACCAGTCCCACGCCCAATTTTGTATTTTATCCTATTTTTATTATTTTCCTTGATCTCATGAAAATCCCTTCATTTTAACAAATATCCTTCGTTTTAAGGAAACTCCTCAGTCTTATGGTGTTTCCTTCGCATCAAAGAAATAATATAAAATTGGAAAAGGTGTCACGGGACCGTGTCTACTAGCCGGTCGGCTATGCCCTAGTCATGTTCGGTCCCACACCTCATGATTCCTCATTATTTTATTATTATTTCCCTAATCTCATGAAAACTCCTTAATCTCATGGTATTTCCTTCAAACCATGAAAAAATAATAAAAAATTATGAAAACTCGTGGGACCGGGCCCTAGCCAGCCTGTCAAGCCCTAGCCGGTCCCACATGCCCTTTATTTTATTTTTATATCTCCTTGATCCCATGAAATTCCTTGATTTCATGGTATTTCCTTTGAATTATGAAAATTCCTTCAAATCGTGGAAATAATACATAAAATTAGGGAAAACTCACGGGACTGGGCCCTAGCCGGCCGACCATGCCCAAGCCGGTCCCACACGCCCTTATTTTATTATTATTATTATATTATTTGTTTCCTTCATCTCATGGAAACTCTTTCACTTCAAGGAAAATTCCTTTATTTCAACAAAATCTTTGGTTTCATGATATTTTCATAAAATCATGAAAATTATAATAAAATTAGGAAAATGTTGTGGGACCAGGCTTATTGGCCGGACGGCCGTGCCTTAGCCATATCCGGTCCCACACTTCATGATTCCTTCATTTTATTATTATTTTTCCTTCATCTCATGAAGTTTTTCTCAGTTTCAGCAAAAATCCCTGATTTCTTCATATTTTTCCCAAATGATTGCTCAAACGCACATCAGAAAATATCAAAATTCTCAGGACTGAGACACGAACACTTTGGTGACGCGAGCATATTACCTTGACGATCAAGGTTGGCTCCTTGGCTTGCAAGAGGCCGGTCGAACATATTTTCATCATTTGACCTAATTTGTTCATATTAGGTCCAAACTCTTCCAAATAATTTTGGAACTTCATAAAATGATCGTCATTCGATCCCGTGACCACCCAGGGCCGGTTTCATGACCCCTTGGTCGGTCCCTCATCCCCTCATAATTAATTAAGTTTTATCACTTAAGGCTCAGACGAGCATTATTTTAATAATAAATGATTAAACTAGCATTTGATCATCCTTTCACCAACTCTTCAAGAGACCTTGGTATTTGCTCACTCGAGCATATAGGCACTACATGGTCGATCCATGATCCCATGTAGCCGGTCCCTCCTTCACTTTGTGGTTAATTTTCAACGAACCATCAATTGATCGAATTAGGGTTTCGAGTCCAAGGTTCATAGTTCCAGATTCGAACGCTAATAATTTTACGACGATCTCATGATCAACATTTTATTAATAATACTCGATCCAGTTGCCAGTATCTTAATTTAATATTTTATCTGGTTAGCTACCAATTATTCATCAAACGATCAACATTTGCCCAAACCAAGGAATATTGGTTCGACTCTCAATATTCAACAATTCATTGAATGAGCAATATTTGCTCACCTTAACTGTCAACGTTTACTTGAGAATTATACCTCTGTCTCAACAGACATGTTCAATTCATGAGTTTCAGAATATTTGCAAATCATGTTCAACTCAGCAATACATGGACCCATCGTCCCATGAAGTCATAAAGTCAGCAACTGACTAACTAAATACACGTCTTCCTTGCAGACTCCACAATCACGAGACATCAATCGTGTCACATTGGGGGATATTAACTAGGGTTTTGGTCTGGCAGTCTACGGCACGTGTGTTCATACACAAGATGAGAATGTGAGCAAGTAGTGCAATCAGTCGAAGGAGTTAACAAAGTAGTGGATGGAAAATCGACCAAGTCTCCGCACGTTGAGCAACTGGTTTTAACACACGATTTCCATTTTCGACTCTTTGATTCCATCGACTGTTACACTTCATGGGATCATGGTGTTTACAATTCTAGCAATATAAATAAGTCTGTGAATCATGATTGAAGAACAAAACAATCTTACGTCAAACAGACAACACGAGATTAACAACTCAACGTCTGAGAAAATTCAATCATTCAGAACTTATCTTATTTTCAGAATACACAACACACCTACAATCTTCGATCTCCATTGATCTCTCGCATCTCTCAGCCTCCCTCCTACAGACCGACCCATCCTCTCATGTGACCGAATTTATTCTGGAACAACCATTGTCTTGGTTTAGGCCGGAGTACTACAGATTGATCTCTCGAATTCAAATCACTCCCTTATTGTAGTGCATCTGTGTGAGGTTTGACAGTTCACTCGGTTCAAGGAGTTTCCTCCGTACGGTCGTCTCCTCAATTCCGTAAAAACCAGCAACTCGTTTCCCCCATCTACAGATTGGCGAACACAGTGGGAGATCATTCTCTCGGTTGTAATATCAATTCTCACAAAAATAGTCGGTATTAGGTCAGGTTCAGTTACAAATCCTAACGAAAACAAGGCTAGCACTAGCAACAACAGTGGTGGTGCTCCAGTCGATCCTTCTCCCAGCGGCGCTACTAATACCACCCCTCCTAAAGCCAACACTGGAAACAATCCTCTTTTCGGGAGGTCTCCCGAGGAAATCATAAGTGATCCACCTACCATACTGATCTCATGAAGATTCAAGAGACTCTCTCCAGGAATCAGATAGAAATGGCTACGACACAGAAAGAGCTATGCTCTCACCTAAAGAATCTCACAGACAAGCTGTCACCTGAGAAAACTCAGGCCCAGCGTCATAAAGAGAAGGAGAAATGAAAAGCCAAGGAAACATCCCCAGCTTCTGATCCTGACGCCTCTCCAGCTTCTCCAATTGATGTGCTAGATGACATGTGGATACTTGGAACGCCTTTATGGAGGATCGAGGAAAACACAAAACATCATCAGTTCACCGTTATCAGCCTCCATATCCTGCTGCTACACAAAGAATTCCTCTCCCGAAGGGATATACCTCTCCAATGTTCACATTATACAACGGAACGGAGAACGCTCAACATGTCTCTCGATTCCTAGGCGAACACGAACACAACCATGTCGTCCGTCTGAAGGAATTCTCGAAATCTCTGACATGTAGAGCATACACATGGTACAACAACATTGCACCAGGGAGTATCGCTAGTTGGAAGAGATGGTTAATGCTTTCTACATGAAATACTTCTTCGTCTCATAGAAGATTACTCTCCTTGACTTAGGAAAATGTCTTAGAAGAATAATGAGCATCCGAACGACTATGTGAAGAGGTTCAGAGTCCAAGCTTTGGATTGTCATGACCCGAATGTCACTGAACAACAACTGGTGGATTTGTGCATCAACGGAATGATCCCGGTCTACAGAGACTTGTTGGAAAATCTCTGGTTCCATACTTTCTCAGAACTTCATGAAGCAGTTAAATGATCAACACCTGCTTTACTGGAAAGATAAAAGTATGCAAAGTCGAGGAACTTCGAAGCAACCGACGCCTAGTCAACACTCAGTACAATCTCCAGCCTTCAACAAAAGTTGTTGCTGAAAGGAACGAAAGGAAAGCCGAGACATATCATCAGAGCGCTTCTCCAACATCCCAGGATCCTATGAAGGGCAAAGAAAATATAACCAGTCCTGAAATGCACAAACCTCGACACGACATCAACAAACGGGGAAATGATCAGACAGAATCAAACTTTTATTTTCTCATGAAAGAGTGATCGAGTTACTTGAAGTCTGGATTCAAGATGGTGCAATCAAATTGTTGTTCATCATGATAGAGAGCCAACTGAAGAAAAAATGAAGAATCCCAGGTACTGTCACCTTCATAGATTTATCAATCATCCGACAAGTAACTGCAATATTTTGAAGCACGTCACCAAAGAGAAGGTTGATCCACAATATATTCAACTGGGGACTGAAGGGGTACACAAGAATCCTCTCCCAATCATAACCTTTATACTCTCTGAACAACCTATCAAAGAGGCAGTTCAATCCTTGGTCAAGTATGAATTGCTCTATTTGTCGAAGGCACAAAGGATAGACATGTTCACAGCACTGAACCACGTCGTGTCAAGAAGTCCATTCAGGAAATACTTCTTGAGCCTCTAGCCACCGACTAAGATATGTACAGCTGGGGACTGCTTACCATAGTTAGTCTCAGAATAAACGAATTTGGAAGAACGTTGATCAATGATGGCACCGCCATCAACAACATTCCACTGAAAACCATCGGATCCACATGCATCACTCGACAAGAAGCTACTCATGCTCCCATATCAATCAGAGACCACGAAGGAATACTCAGAGATGCTTATGGCTACATCACTCTCAAAGTGAAAATAGGTTCAACCTGGACAGAAACCAAGTTTCACATAATCAGGAAGATCCAAGATATGACACGATCTTCGAACGAGCGTGGATCCACGCTAAAAATATGGATACCGCCAAAGCGTATTTGGTTTGACATCTCTCCAATGAAAAAAGTTCTGATCCATAGGATTTAGCGGATGTTTCGTCATCAGAGCACTTGGAGGAATTTCTAGCTTTGACGAGGTTGAGCAAGATCCTGCAAAAAGATGCATAGACATTCATCAAGAGGTTCCGCACTCAGGCAATTCTCATTCCTTTCATGTCCATGTCATTTATTTTCTCACATGCTATCCTAGCATGGGGACTCAATTCTGCTAGCAACTTTACGAGATGTTATGAATGGATAACTCCACCACCTCTCCGAATCGATCATCTCACTGAGACATTCATTACTGGGAAGATATCCAAGCATGGAAAAGAATACTTTGAGCGTTTCTCCGTAGCCTTTCAGGAGTGTCCATGTGTTCCACAAAATCAGAAAGCTCTGATGTCTGCACAAGTGTGGAATCCTACCACAAAAGTAATGTTGAATCAACAAAATATACTCGAGGCCAAGACGATCAGGCAAAAGAAATTCGACCTTAAGGGATGTGACGCTTCAGCGCACAAGTGTCTAAGAAGCCTTCAAATTATACTCCTAAGCAAATATTACACCTTCAATAATAAACGCCTCTAACTTCAGCATAAATATCTCGACGATGACACGCTGATTCAACACCGACATAATCAAAGTGCTACAATCGATAAGTCGTCACTATCCCATGATAATACTTCTGGAGCAGATGAAGTGTCATTCATCGATGACACAAACTCCTTCAACACATTTGGGACATTATATTATTGAATAAAGTCCGTTGCTTATCTTCCGCAACAACGTCAATTCCCTGACAAAGCCACTTCGCGGCTCACTGGATGGAGGAGCAAGACTATGTCGATAATCATGGTTCTAGCCTTCTCGGTCTCTGAAGAAAATCCGACCATAGTATCTACATCAACAAGGATATTTGGAGGAACTTCATCCATGGTCTCAACATCAACAAGAATTTCTGGAGAAAATTCAGTCGTGATCTCAGCATCAACAACAGTCTCAGGAGAAACATCCTGTTATCTGAAGTGTTACCCGATGAAGCGGACTTCTCCAAGCACTAATGATTCATATCAAGATGTGTAGACCTGATAACATGCTCACATGAAACTCTTCCCAAAGTTTGCACGACTGGTGGGCACAATCCAAAGTATTCTACAAGATGTTCTCACCACCTCTACAAATGAGAAACAACACACTTCATGCCATGGGTTTACAAAAATGTACCAATGGGTGAGAAATAGCACAATTCTTCCTCAACAAAAGATGTCCGTCTATATATCTTCTACAACATACCAAAAGGGTGCATCAATCGGACATACGAGCTGAAAGATATGGCCTTTACTGTCAGGTCTATGAAATCTGAAAAATCTGTACGGGATTACAAATTACAAATGTGCACGCTTCGTTGGATGACCTCTACAACTCCAAATTGAGTGATTATTCTCTCATATAATAACTCAGTCTATTATCTTAAAAATTTGGGGTCAAGCATCGAATTTCGACGTCGTATGAGGTTCCTACATCTTCCAGAACGTACAACTTGCAAGTAGCAATTTTTAGACGGGATTCATAACTTCCACAGTCGATCGATGTTCACCAGGTCTTCCCACTAAGTACTTCATCAAGGTACCTCAAACTTCGACCACTTAGGTTTTATATCAATTTTTCTACCAGGGTCCTCTATCCAAGTCTTGCCAGAAGAAGAGACAACGAAAAGGAGAGAGTTAACAAAATACTGGGGACTGACGGTCCACTGATCATGACGATAAGTTTCACAGTCCAACACCCGTGGCACCAGAATCTCATGTGCTAATCATTCATCATAAAAGGAATTCTACCACCGGGACATGAAACCATGGTCATTACACCACCCCCTCTTGAGTGCAACCTTAGTTATGGTCCCGTGACCAGGATTTCAGAAGTGATGTTTCTACATCTGACAGAAACAAGATGGTTGCAAGCACCATGCTCGTGTATCAATCAAAGGGTTCTGATCTCAAATGAATCAATCGCATTTAAATCCTTCACCAGTTGTTCAAGACACAAGCGAATGGTTCAAAGACATAACAAGAGTGTTTTACAACAAGCTCGTCTGAGGTGATTTTATACTGTCTCGCACAAAGAAGCGAGCTGTGAGAAATTGTGAAGAATCTAGGTATGGGTCATATACCTTTCTCTTAGTATGGATGTCCCCTAGAACATATCCAAAATTCACAACAATTGGAGAAACGAGCAAAGATATGTGGCCAAAACATTGGACTACATGACAGCTGAAAATTTTCTAAAAACCTCCTGGAAGTTTACTGTTTCGTCGATTTCGGCTCCCAAACGTGCTCAAAAGCCGAAAATCTTCTTTGATAAAGCTTGGAAATTTTCTGAGGATAAAGAAACATGGGAGCTACACCATGAATGCAAGGATGCACTTAATCTTCAGCTGATAGTCTCACTTGCTGAAGTCGATGGTGTTTCTGCTGATAAGATTTGAGCTTTTCATCTTCAGCTCTTTTCTTCTGCTTTCTCTTCGTATCTGCTAAGACCAAGAAAGAAAGTCTTCATCTCTGACTTGATATTTCTGGAGCATTCTCTGGAAGAACCAGATGGGTGGTTGTAACTGGAAGTCACCATTATCTGAGGCGAAAGACATGGAGTCATGGATATACCAATAACAAACACGTACTGAAATGACAACAATCCAACTCTTGCCTATTTACAATTTCACTAGCTGTAGTGATTATAACGTCAAAATTTCGAAAACTTGCTCGTTCCTTCAAACCTGCAAAGACGAGCAAAATTCATTATTCAAAATCATGACTTGATTTTCATCAAACAGTGAACAACCCACGTGAATTTTAACATCCACTGGTTTTTCGAAAATTGGACAGACGTCCATTTCACAATTGTGAAAACTCA
This sequence comes from Papaver somniferum, assembly GCF_003573695.1. Lineage (NCBI taxonomy): Eukaryota > Viridiplantae > Streptophyta > Magnoliopsida > Ranunculales > Papaveraceae > Papaver > Papaver somniferum. The sequence continues at coordinate 17,144,035 of NW_020620825.1, read as the reverse complement.
CATACAGACATTATTTCACCATGTATAACAGTCTACTTTCGACAGTTGTTCAAAATCAAAACATGATTTTACAAAATATATAAATATTTAACGTGAAACTCACGTAAATTTGAAAAATATATCTATATATTTTTGCTCCCTCGCACGAGCATCTGTCTTTGAAGCGAGAGTATATTTCCAAAAATTTCCGAAAGCTCGAAGATAAAAATTTTCATGAAAGCTCATAAACAAAATTTTATTACTAACCGACGCATGTCTATTAAAAAAAAAAAACTTTTCTCTCGTATGAGCATTCACCTTTGAAACGAGAGTTTATTCCACTTTGTGAAATCTCACGCATTTAAAAAATAAAATTTTGTTTTTCGTGAAAGCTCCTAGACAAATTTTTTATCATTAGACTCGGGTCTATTTTGTTTGTTTCTTAAACTAACGAACGAACGTCCGTGGATTTCCTTTCTTGGGCCCGGACCCGTGAATCCTAAATCGACCAAGGTTTCACCACCAAACCAGTGGTGCTACACCAATTTACGCTCATTGGACGATGATCTATCATGCCACTAGGATCTTCATTCAAGTCGTGGTTTGCTCGAACTATCAAAAATCCGGTAACGTCTTAACTTACGACTAAGTTCAATTGCTTATATTGTTTGTAATCGGAAAAACACCATTTGATGTTGACTGAGGAACATGACCGTTCCTCACTAAGCAGGGGACTTAATGTAGATGGTGGATTTTCGACAAGGGATAAAATCGTAAACCCATAATTATATATGCTCCTGATCTAGCAATCAGACGAGTATTGAGGCTCATGTCTCTTATCGAAAGCGTGAAAACTCATGCCACGAGAATCTCTGACTGAGAATACTGTCTCTCAGAGTATATGTAGATGTGTAGTCTCTCAGCTGAGGCAACAACATATTTCATGAATACTGAGCAATTTCAGTGATCACTTCCATATAGAATCGCAAGATTAGACGGCTCCCAGACTGCTTGCCTGCTAGTATAGAGCAATAACGTCTTCAGGATGTAACAATGTTTTCCCTGACTGTATAGAAGAAATATGACGCCTCAACAAGCTCATATCACCTCAACTCCTGAATAATTAATGGTCCTAGACGATTGTACTAGTATAGAGCCATCAATTAATTATTCCTAAATCATTAAATTCATTCACTGGATCCTTGAAAAATATTCAACGTTTTTCATAATATTTCGTTACTTCAATTCATGGTTTTCTCAACAGAGCTCCATAGGTTAGTAATAAATATTCAGCATACGGGCATCTGAGCTACCTTCGAATAAGCCTTGATCCAAATGATGCAAGTGTAATCAACAATAATGCACTAATGAGCACCTGAACGCACGAACGAGCATCTCAAAATACGACGGAACGATGAACCTATGCAAAATAGGAAAGAAAATAATAAGTAATAAAATATTAAGCAAGGCGCTGGGGACTGGGCCCACGGGGACGGCTGGACGTGTCGTGACCAGTCCCACGCCCAATTTTATATTTTTATTATTTTCCTTGATCTCATGAAAATCCCTTCATTTGAACAAATATCCTTCGTTTTAAGGAAACTACTCAGTCCTATGGTATTTCCTTCGCATCAAAGAAATAATATAAAATTAGGAAAGGTGTCCTGGGACCGTGTATACTAGCCGGACGGTTATTCCCTAGTCATGGCCGGTCCCACATATCATGATTCCTCATTATTTTAATATTATTTCCCTAATCTCATGAAAACTCCTTAATCTCATGGTATTTCCTTCAAACCATGAAAAAATAATATAAAATTATGGAAACTCGTGGGACCGGGCCCTAGCCGGACGGTCATACCCTAGCCGGTCCCACATACTCTTTATTTTATCATTATTATTTTTATGTTCCCTTGATCCCATGAAATTCCTTGATTTCATGGTATTTCCTTCAAATTATGAAAATTCCTTCAAATCGTGGAAATAATGCATAAAATTAGGGAAAACTCACGGGACCAGGCCCTAGACGGTCCCACACGCCCTTATTTTATTATTATTATGTTATTTGTTTCCTTCATCTCATGGAAACTCTTTCACTTCAAGGAAAATTCCTTTATTTCAACAAACTCTTTGGTTACATGATATTTTCATAAAATCATGAAAAATACAATAAAATTAGGAAAATGTTGTGGGACCAGGCTTATTGGCCGGCTGGCCATGCCTTGGCCATATCCCGTCCCACACTTCATGATTCCTTCATTTTATTATTATTTTTCCTTCATCTCATGAATTTTTTCTCAGTTTCGGCAAAAATCCCCGATTTCTTCATATTTTCCCAAATGATTGCTCAAACGCACATCAAAAAATATCAAAATTCTCAGGACTGAGAAACGAACCATTTGGTGACACGCATATTACTTTGACTGACCAAGGTTGGCTCCTTAGCTTGCAAGAGGCCGGTCCCACATATTTTCATCATTTGACCTAATTTGTTCATATTAGGTCCAAACTCTTCCAAATTATTTTGGAACTTCATAAAATGATCGTCATTCGATCCCGTGACCACCCAGGGACGGTTTCATGACCCCTTGGTCGGTCCCTCATCCCGTCATAATTAATTACGTTTTATCACTTAAGGCTCAGACGAGCATTATTTTAATAATGAATGATTAAACCAACATTTGATCATCCTTTCACCAACTCTTCAAGAGACCTTGGTATTTGCTCACTCGAGCATATGGGAGCTATATGGTCGATCCATGATCCCATGTAGCTGGTCCCTCCTACACTTTGTGGTTAATTTTCAATGAACCATCAATTGATCGAATTAGGGTTTTGAGTCCAAGGTTCATAGTTCCAGATTCGAACGCTAATAATTTTACGACAATCTCATGATCAACATTTTATTAATTATACTCGGTCCAGTTTCCAGTATCTTAATTTAATATTTTATCTGGTCACGCTACCAATTATTCATCAAACGAGCAACATTTGCTCAGATGAGCAACATTTTCTCAAACGAAGGAATATTGGTTCGACTCTCAATATTCAACAATTCATCGAATGAGCAATATTTTCTCACCTTAACTGTCAACGTTTACTTGAGAATTATACCTCTGTCTCAACAGACATGTTCAATTAATGAGTTTCAGAATATTTGCAAATCATTTTCAACTTAGCAATACATGGACCCATCGTCCCATGAAGTCATGAAGTCAGCAACTGACTAACTAAATACACGTCTGCCTTGAAGACTCCACAATCACGAAACATCAATCGTGTCACATTGGGGGATATTAACTAGGGTTTTGGTCTGGCCGTCTACGGCACGTCTGTTCATACATACGATGAGAATGTGAGCAAGTCGTGCAATCATTTGAAGGAGTTAACAAAGTAATGGACGGAAAATCGACCATGTCTCTGAACGTTGAGGAACTGGTTTTAACACACGATTTCCATTTCTCCACTCTTTGATTCCATCGACTGTCACACTTCATGGGATCATGGTGTTTACAATTCTAGCAATATAAATATGTCTCTGAATCATGATTGAAGGACAAGATAATCTTACGTCAAACAGACAACACGAGATTAATACCTCAACGTCTGAGAAAATTCAATCATTCAGAACTTATCTTACTTTCAGAATACACAACACACCTACAATCTTCGATCACCATTGATCTCACGCATCTCTCAGCTTTCCTCCTACAGATAGACCCATCCTCTCTTGTTACCGAATTTACTTTGGAACGGCCATTGTCTTGGTTTAGGCCGGAGTACTACAGATTGATCTCTCGAATGCAAAGCACTCCCTTATTGCAGTGCATCTGTGTGAGGTTTGACAGTTCGCTCGGTTCAAGGAGTTTCCTCCGTACGGTCGTCTCCTCGATTCCGTAAAAACCAGCAACTCGTTTTTCCCCATCCACACGTGGAATCACAAACGATAAGACAAAGGTGTTTGTGACTACTTTTCTATCTTGCCTATCGGAGATATAAATCTCAATCCAATCTTACGATTACACTCAATCACGATAGAAACAGCAAGATCAGATCACGCAACTACAAATAGAATAGTTGGGTCTGGCTTTACAATCCTAATGAAGTCTTCAAGTCGTTAACCTACAGGGTCTCGAGAAAAAACCTAAGGTTAAAGGAGAATCGACTCTAGTTATGCAACTAGTAACACACATGAGGTGTGGGGACAGTTGCTAGAGTTCTCCCTTATATAGTTTTTCAAATCAGGGTTTGCAATCCAAGTTACCTTGGTAACAAAGCATTCAATAATCACTGTTAGATGAAAAACCTGATTCAACTAAGCTAATATCTTTCAACTTTTACATCGAACTTATCTTGTTACACACAAATTAAATGTACCCTCATTTAGGTTTATGTAACCGTACCTAAACGTGTACACCATGTTGGTTGACAAATAATTAACCGAGGTTAGCCATATCATTACTCTCATATTAACCCCCATAACTAATTCAAGTGAATCAAATGAAACTAGTTAATGATTTGTTCAATTGTATAGAAGACACAATCGAAACAAAATCGGTTTGATTCGTTTGAATCAATCATGAACACTATAGCCATAGTTTGCAAAGATTGCATTCCTTATGATTTAAATGTTTAAGTTCATGAACAAACCGATTTGATAAAATAACCAGCTTAAGTATGCATACTTAAGCAACCGGATTTTCAGTTTGTTAAGTTCCAAACTCAGCAGAATTTTTCGGTTCGAAAACTTCCGCCAGTATGTGTACCGAAGGTGACTAGTTTAGGAGTTTGTAATTCTCAAATCCAGCAGATATTTTCGGTTCGAAAACTTCCTCTAGTATGCCTAAGGGTACGCATACTTAAGGTGACTAGTTTACGAGTTTGTAATTCCCAAACCCAGCAGATGTTTTCGGTTAAAAAACTTTTACCAGTATGCGTACGGTTATACATACTCATCTTTCTCCTTCACCAATTTCGTATACACACATATGCATACACTTGGCTCTCGGTTTATGTATTTATACACTAATGTGCGAACACGCTATATATGCTTATATCCAAAGATGGTTACATTATCAACTCTTCATTCCAATCATTGAAACATTCTTCTACAATGTCAGTAGCCGTTTTCACACACTATTAGCATCAAAGCAATTTTCAAGTTATTGAAATGTCAACATGACTTTCGTCACGAGTAAAGATGGACATGGCTAAAGCTAAAGCTTGCCAACACATATTTCGAGAAATATGTAAGCAAGATATACTCAGCTCGAAATCTCAAATGTGTATAGTACAAAACTATATCATAAATACGACTCATGTCTCAATATAGGAGATAGAGTATAAATAGACTTTCAAAGTGATAGATGAGTTTAAGTCTCCACATATCTTTTGTCGACGAAGTTCCACAAGCTCTCCTTAGTATTTCTTCGTCTTCGAATAATGTACGACAAGAAATATAAGCTCAACTACACTATCTATGTCCTAGTCCGAGACATCTATAAATAGGCTAGAAATCAAGACATATAGTTTTGATCACTAACATTGACAAACATGCTTGAGATAGCAACGGATGCGAGTTCAACCGAGAAATGATTTAATAATCTCCCCCTTTGTCAATTTTAGTGACAAAACAATCAATACATATGGATTACAAAATAAATAAAAATTGTAGCTTCTCATCCACATGCTTGATCTCCTTGGAATCTTTAACATGACTCGAAATCTTTGTCACTTCCAAGTACTTTAATGATTCCAAAGGTTGTAAATTTAGCCCCATCGTTATTTGAAGATATGTATCTATAACAATGAGAAAACAAAAGCTCTTGATCATTGTTATACAGTGTCATAGTATTATTACACAGCATCAAAGTTCAATTGTATCATAACTTCGACAACTATACTATGGTGATATGTATCACTCCCCCTTAGTCAATACTTCATCTCAACATGAAAACCACTCCCCCTTACATGATGATCCGTAAACCATATGTATTTGTAGTGTGAACTACACATTAATTCTCCATCTTTTTGTCAATATAAATTGGCAAAGGTATGAAAACTAGCGGGATCCTCATGAATTTTTCACAGAGATACTCCATGACCAAAAGAGAATACCATATCGACTTATTTAGATTCCATTATAAAGCCGAAGCTAAATGAATTCATCAAGGAGTTTATAAATATATAAGATAACCCTTTTAATATTCCATAACAGCAGTCCCTACAAATAATTGGCAATTAAGCACAAGTTCAAAAAGAACTCTCCCCCATAAAATGTCATTCCCGAAAGAACAACAAAGGCGACCTTGCTTTTACAAGAAAAAAAGGATTTCTATGGATATAACCATATCACATGAGAACATGAATTTGTATCTAAAATATTCAATTGAATTAACCACAAGGGAACCCATAATTAATTCAATCGGAATACACAACTAAATTAACCACAAGAAAGTGATCAATTCAATTGGCCATGCTCAACATAAGAAAACTTCCATAGCAACACAGTATATGCACAAAAATATGGATCTAAGATTAACCATGTAAGACCCCATGTTTTTACCATGACGCATGCAAAAAGATGCGCCATGGCCCGAGATGAAGCTTCATCTGAATCTTCCGTTGCGTAGGAAAGGGAACATTGGCCCTTGGCCAATATTTCAACAATGTACAACCAACATGGCTGGACATTGGATGGGAAGCGGACAACCAACATGGCTGGACATCAGGTTGGCAGCAGACTGCCCACATGGATGGACATCGGAGTTGGCATTGGCAGTGAACAACCATCTTGGCCGGTTATTCAGAAATATATGGCAACGGTCATGAATAGTAAAAGTGGGGAGTTGATGAATGATTTTTGGTCCCCCAATTCAAGTTCTAAAAATGTCAAGTTAACATATATATGGAGGGGGTACTTGGCTGAAGGTGCATATACGGAGCATGCACCAAGTAAGATAGCCTTGAAAATATGCAGCCATTACGGCCCTTCACGGGACCTGGCTCAGGAAATGTTCAGCCGTCATAGCCGGGCATTAGAACTGGCCTGTGAGCCAGAATTGAATGTACAACCATCACGGCCATACATCGCAGTTGGCCAGGGTGGTAAAGTGCAGCCATCACGGTCAGGTGCATATACGGACCATGCACCAAGTAAGCTTCATAGCTTAGCCGGAAGAGTATAAATGATGTCTAAGTCTCATTTATAGTTGCATAACCTTCCCAATGGAGCGTATTAAGCATGGGCATCACTATGCCATGTCGCAAGCCAAGTATTCACCACTTGGATGCATTTTGACGGATTGGCCTACACGGACTAGGCCATTACCACAATTGCTTGGCCTCAGCCATGAAAACGAGTTGACTTAAGTTTCCATCCCTTCGATGATGAACTACGATTTGTGCTTGATCCCTTTAGAATAGGGAAGGGTATGTAGGCGGCCGCAATGAGTTGCAGCATTGCTGGTCCAGCACTTTGTCGCTTATATCATCTAATTTAGAGGTGATTGCGGCATTTTGGACTTTAATATCATCTGGGCCGATGCAAGAGATGATTGTGGCAAAACTTGATGAGACAAGTTGCATTCCATTCACTGGATGCTCATACTTCCTATCAAGGCGTTCGACATAGGCTAAGAACCCGAGTGTCGTAATTTATCTCAAGAGGAGTCCATTTTGATGGGAAACGTACCAAATATCAATACATGTTGATCTATATCCACATGGTCACCAAAATTTAGTCAAATTCCATCGTTTAGGGCCTCAAAAGGCCGTTTTAAGAAAAAATTTGGTTTACTTAATAAACCCTTCGCAGAAGAAGGGCAAGTTGGAACGGTGTGGAAGCTAAGTATGCCGCATCATGCTCCAAGAGCATGTATGCGAGGGAAAATGAGTGTGCATTTTCCTAGCCTTAAGGCCCGGATCGTAGCTTCATCATTGCGCATTGGGGGAGTTACGGTCTCCGGGGCAACGCGCCAAAGGCGTAATTTTCCGGTTTGTCACAGTTGGTATCAGAGCAAGTTCCGAGAAAACACTAGGGACTGTGCGGGGTGGATTCGTCAAACGAGTATTTTTCCTTCAAAGGGAAATAAAGTTGGAGAGTAGGCCAACTTTTGCGCGGAAAGGAGTTTGTAACTGTAATGCTAGTTAATTTTGAGAATCGAGTTGAGCTTGTTCAAGTACTGTGAATTTTCCTGGCCTAAGTGGCACACCACTTACGAGTAGATATCCGGAAGACCGTCTGGTACAGTGGGTAGACAATGAGAATGATCATCCCCAGACGTTGGCAACTGGCCAAGGGTGTGCGTTGTCAGGACCAGCTAGCATCCCACTTACGAGTGGAAACCTGGATGACCGTAAGGGACGGTGGGCAACTGGATATTGTTCCACACAGTACTATGCTAAGATCTTGTCATTTCGATGACACCTTTCAACTTGTGAACCTTAGGGATTCATGGGTGGTAGTATGGGATGCCATCTAGGATGCCTTGTCGAGATATCCTCTTGGCACTGGACAATTGAGATTCTTGGTATTATTGTGGGAACTTTTGGGTTCCTGGACAGGCGGTATGGGACAGTTGCTCAGAAGGTCTAGATTGTTGTTCACGATAACTTGAAGAAAACCCGTGATTTCTGAGCATCTGGTATGGGACTTTTGCTCAAGAAATCCAAACCGAAGACATTGTCCACAATAGCTTTGATTTTGAATTTCGAGGAAGAAATTCTTTGAAGGGTGTGATAATGTAATACCCCGTGTTTTTACCATGGCGCATGCTAAAAGATGCGCCATGGCCCGAGATGAAGCTTCAGATAAAGGGAACATTGGCCCTTTGGCCAATGTGTCGACAATGTATAGCCAACATGGCTGGACATCGGGTTGGCAGCGGACTGTCAACATGGATGGACATCGGCTTGACAGCAGACTGCCTACATGGCTGAACGGGTTGGCAGCGGACGACTAACATGGCTGAATATCGGATTTTGCATTGGCAGTGAACAACCATCTTGGACGGTTATTCAGAAATATATGGCAACGACCATGAATAGTAAAAGTGGGGAGTTGATGAATGATTTTTGGTACACCAATTCAAATTCTAAAAATGTCAAGTTAACATATATAGGGAGGGGGTACTTGGTTGAAGGTGCATATACGGACCATGCACCAAGTAAGATAGCCTTGGAAATATACAACCATTACGGCCCTTCACGGGACCTGGCATAGGAAATGTTCAGCCGTCATGGTCGGGCATTAGAACTGGCCTGTGAGTCAGAATTGAATGTACAACCATCACGGCCGTACATCGCAGTTGGCCAGGGTGGTAAAGTGCAGCCATCACGGTCAGGTGCATATACATACCATGCACCAAGTAAGCTTCATAGCTGAGCCGGAAGAGTATAAATGATGCCTAAGTCTCATTTATAGTTACATAACCTTTCCAATGGAGCGTATTAAGCATGGGCATCACTCTGCCATGCCGCAAGCCAAGTATTTACCACTTGGATGTATTTTGATGGAACAACCTATACGGAATAGGCCATTACCATTATTGCTTGGTCGCGGCCTCGTGAACGAGCTGGTTTCAGTTTCTATCCCTTCGTGATGAACTACGGTCTGTGATTGATCCCTTTAGAGTAGGGAAGGGTACGTAGGCAGCCGCAATGAGTTACAACATTTCCGGTACAGCACTTTGTCGCTCATATCATCTAATTGTGAGATGATTGCGACATTTTGGCCTCTCATATCATCTGGATCGGTAGCTCGAAGCAAGAGATAATTGTCTCCAAACTTTATGAGACAAGTTGCATTCCATTCACTGAATGATCATACTTCATATCAAGGCGTTCGACATAGGCTAAAAACACGAGTGTCGTAATTTAGCTCAAGAGGAGTCCATTTTGATGGGATACGACCCAAAGATCAAGACATGTTGATCTATAGATCTACATGGTCACCAGAATTTGTCCAAATTCCATCGGTTAGGGTCTCAAAAGGCAGCTTTTTGCCATTTTAAGAAAGTTTTTGGTTTACTTAATAAACCCTTCGCAGAACAAGGGTAAGTTGGAACGTTGTGGAATCTAAGTTAGCCGCACCATGCTCGTCGAGCATACCTGCGAGGGAAAATGAGCGTGCATTTTCCTAGATTTAGGGTCCGGATCGTTGCTTCATCATGGCGTATCGGGTAAGTTACGACCTGCGGGGCAACGCGCCAAAGGCCAAATTTTCCGGTCCGTCACAGACCAATACTGCAGAATAAACAAGGTCGTTCTATTTTTAATCACTATTTGGACAATGACATATAATGGACTTAATCCTTGTAAACAAAAGTTTTATCCTTTATTTTTATCAAATCACATGAAAATATGAATTTGTATCCAAAATATTCAATTGAATTATCCACAAGAGAACCCATGATTAATTCAATCGATATAAACAACTAAATTAACCACAAGAGAATGATTAACTAAATTGGCCATGCTCGTCATAAGAGAACTTACGGAGCTACACAACTAAATTAACCACAAGAGAATGATCAATTAAATAGGTCATGCTCAAACATAAGAAAACTTACGGAGCAACACAGTATATGCACAAAAATGTGGATCGGAGATTGACCAATACTGCGTAATAAACAAGGATTCAATCTATTTTTCATCACTATTTGCACAATGACATGTAATAGACTTAATCCTTGTAAACAAAAGTTCATCCTTTCTTCCATCAAAATAATGACATAAAAGTCTTTATCTTTTGTTTGTAAAAAGTTCATTCTATCTTTTATCAGTACTTTCATACCGACATAATAGAGATAACTTTTGAACAAGTATTGGACAGTCACAGGTTCACGGACGTAAACAACATATCCCATAACAATTTGCAATATATAAAATCATAAAGATTAAAATTGCAAAAATGGCTATTTCAATCCCTAGTTATTCTTCTAAAACACAAGAAATAAATTCTCATAAGAAGATTTACTAGACAAAATCAGAGTTCTTTGAGAATCTCATACCTTTCAATGAATCCATCATAGAAAGTATCACTGATTTTATTTATTCTCTTCACCGTAGACACTCCATATTCGTGAGTTAGAACACAAACTTTACGATCAACAACCCGGGAAAGTTGTCTAGCTTTGACACAGTCTATGATGAGCTTCTTCTGATTCCATATCAGAATATTTTGATTTGAAAGGATTTTGGGCTGACCATCTAAGAGTTTATTTAATTGCAGTTGAAGATTTGCAAACTCGACCTTTGAATCGTTCTGAAAATGAATTAAATCCTTGATAGAATCATCAATATAGGAGTTGTGTTCCTTCCTTGCAAGCATCTTCTTTAGAACCAGCTCTTGAAACGAAACGCGTTCTTGAGTGTCTTCCTCCATATCAAGATGCACAATCTCTTGAGATTTTGCAGAGTTCTCCATATAATTTTTGTTAGGGATGGAAAAAAAACAATATAGAATATATATATATATATATGTAAATAGGAGAAGGAAACTTTTGTTATGTAAACCCTATGAACTCACTAGAGGAGGACACGAACGTTCGTGGACCGGTCAGCAGAAAAAACAAAAATAACACACACGAAAAAATATTACACAACACACTTGAGCATTCCTCAAACATCATCCTTGCATCTCCCAAGCTAGATACAAGGATGAGAATACCTGGAATCAGGTGGTAAAGTGAGAAGTAATCCCACTTGTTTTGGGGTAAAAACTTTTTCGGTTGGTTTTGGTAAATTTGGGTGTGTTGATGAGAAACGAATTTAGACTTAAACAAATGCATTGCACGGGAGTACTTTAGATTCGAGAGATCAATATGTACAATCCTTGCCTAAACCAAGAAATGGTTGTTCCAGTCTTTCTTCGGTCACAAAGTGATGGAAAAGGGTTGAACTTAGGGAGGGAAGCGAAGAAGGTGTTGACACCAGAATGGATAATTCTGAAGGTGTGGCTATTTTATGATTTGTATCAGAATTTGAAACTGGATTTTAAGCTATCAGTTCTTTTGTGTATTTCTGGATATTGTGTTGTTGTTAACCAAAACTCTGTTGTTTGGTAGAAATAGGTAGAAACCTATTTATACAAGTCATAGTGGAACGCACCCTGATCTCGAAGGAAGTGGGAGTAGTTGAGTGATGGAGAAGGGGGGTAATGTGTAAATGCGAGAAACCACGTCCCTACTATGAAGGAAACGGGTTAGTTTACACCCACTACTTCTTATCGCCACTAACTGCCCGCTTTACTGACACTTTCTTATAATGGGCTTGTTGTACGCCGCACGTTGTAAACCTCCAGAACAATAACCTGACGAGTATCCCCCAGTTTGTGACATGTCTGATGTCTCGAGTATTTTCGTGTAAAATGTGTAGCAGATTGCCGAGTGGGTCTCGTATGCAAGACCTATCTATTCTGATTAATTGTATGCTAACTAAGTAACAGATAGCCATGTATGGAAAGTCAAAGTCAGGAGACTTTCCGCAGGAGAATAGCGTGTGATGCTATTAGATTAGTCATGGTTGGTCGCCTAAGACTTACCATAGGCCGATCAATTATGTGGCGAATTTGGATGGCTGAGATTGTAATTTGGGAGAGAGGGTGGCCTTTGATTATGGCCACCTGTTAATGATATAGTGGCATAAACGCGGCGTAGTGGCATAGCCGCGCCTGTGGCGTGGTGGCATAGCCGCGCCTGTGGCATGGTGGCATGTCCAAAACTAGGATTTGGCGTCGTGGAAAAAGTTAGGGCTTGGCGACATGGCCAAGGGCTAGGATTTGACATCGTGTCCAAAGTTAGGGATTGGCGGCATATGGCCAAGGCTAGGATTTGGCGTCGTGGCAAAATTTAGGGATTGGCGGCATGGTCAAGGCTAGTATTTTGGCGTCGTGGCCAAAGTTAAAGCTTGGCGGCATGGCCAAGGCTAGGATTTGGCGCCATGGCCAAGGCTAGAATTTGGCGCCGTGGGTAAAGTTAGGGCTTGGCGGCATGGCCAAGGCTAGGATTTGGCGTCGTGGCCAAACTTAGGGCTTGGCGGCATGGCCAAGGCTAGGATTTAACGATGTGGCCAAAGTTAGGGCTTGGCGGCATGGAAAGGCTAGGATTTGGTGTCGTGGACAAAGTTAGGGATTGGCGGCATGGCCAAGGCTAGGATTTGGCGTCGTGGCCAAATTTAGGGCTTGGCGGCATGGCCAAGGCTATGATTTGGCGTCGTGGCTAAAGTTAGGGTTTGGCGGCATGGCCAAAGCTAAGATTTTGGCGTCGTGGCCAAAGTTAGGGCTTGGCAGCATGGCCAAGGCTAGGATTTGGCGGCGTGGTCAAAGTTAGGGCTTGGCGACATGTCCAAGGCTAGGATTTTGGCACTGTGGCCAAAGTTAGGGCTTGGCCAAGGCTAGGATTTTGGCATCGTGGCCAAAGTTAAGGCTTGGAGGCATGGCCAATGCTAGGACTTGGCGTCGTGGCCAAAGTTAGGGCTTGGTGGCATGGCCAAGGCTAGGATTTTGGCGTCGTGGCCAAGCTAGGTTTTGGCGCCGTGGCGAGTTTGAAACGACCTGATTGGTCAATAAAAATGGGTCGGCCAAACATAGGGCGTGGCCACATCTCTAGTACGCGTGGCGCATTTAAAGCAACTTGATTGGCCGATAGGAAGGAGGGCCGGAAAGTATGGGCCCGACCATATCTCATGTGTGTGTGGTAGATTTAGAGCGACCTGATTGGTCGATGGGAAATATGAGGGACGGCAAGAATCATGGGGGAGTGGCCATATGCAAGTGGCGCCGGCTGGCCTATAGCATGACCACACCTCCCTTTGTTGTTGCTCCTTCTATTTTCCGCGATTCCTCTTTTATTCCTTGTTTTCTGATTTTGGGTAGGATCTTGCACCTACTAATCCATGGCGGATCAATTGCCTAGGTTTGGCCTCGACCAATAAGGTTCGAGATATTGCGCAGGGCGCGAAAGACCTAATTTTTTTGAAAATTAGTTAAAGCAAAAATTCGAATCTTGTGAGCTATCACAAAATTGAACAAATTTGATAAATTTTGTGTGTTGACACAAAATTCTTTTATTCTCATAGAGCAGTTAGCGCGTCTTCTGATTGAGCACTTTCATGCAGACCTTAATTTTCGGGAATTCATGCTACTTAGCTACGAGTGAACACTAATTGTCATGTCATACCAATACTAAGGGTTCAGCTAGGGAACATAGCATATAGGGAAATACTCAATAAACCGTGCACTAATTAATAATCCAGGCGAAAGTTTACAGAATATTTTGGATTGTTGCTACATGCACCTTCTGAATAAATATACTGAATTGCTCAATAACATGTGTGAGTAGAGAGGCCCGGCTCAGTCTCTTTGCAGACAAAACATTAAATACAAGGTTTTACAATTTTAGCCCTGAACTAAAAACCACCATCAACACCACTACGGTCATTGAGGAAAGAGTTGTAAACATCATCTGAACGTTTGACCTTTGTGTTCCTTGCCTTTCTTCGGTTGACTTTCATCCCAGATGAGTAGGACATAACTTGTTTAACATATCTGTCAGAAGGATTTCTCTGAGGACAAAATCTATGACCTCTTGAGATTGGTTCAAGAGGGTCAGGATTTAGAGAAATACATTTCCTAGACTTAGATTTACCAGACGCATTCTTATAAACACAAGGAATGTGTCCATTAGTGGCACATGGATTTATACTATTAAGATGAACTTGTAACCTGTGGCGATTTCTTGAAGAGAGATCATTTTTATGAGATGTCTGGTTTTCTATAGGCAAGAAACTCACTTTAGATATTGTCAGACAATCTACTCCATTGACACTAGAAAGTAGCAATTTATGGAGAACAGAAATCTGTTTCTTTCTGGCAAAGCAATGAAGATCATAGTGATTCTTTTTCCCACAGAAGGAACAACATCGTGGATTTGAAACATGATTGATTTGACCCATAACTTGTTATGGCGCATGCAATTGATTCACAGTAGGTAATTCCTTGGAGGAACTTTTATTCACGCTAGGTAAAGTTTTGTGAATATCAAAAGAAGGTGCGGATGATGAATTATTCATCAGGACAGAGTTTTCCCTTTTCAAGGTGTTACACTATTCTCGGGAATATTGAAGAGCAGCAACAAGTTTCTCTTTTTCCACACAATAACTGTTTATTTCTGATGAATGAACCTTGACTAAACGTTCTTCTCTAATAGAGTCTTCTTTAACAGTGTCTTCAAGCAAACCAATCTTTTCACGTTGTATAGTAGTTTCTGAACGAATTTTTCGACATTATTAGAGAGAGGTTCAATAAAACTGTAGAGGTCATGTTCCTTTTCAAGAGATTTCTCAAATTCATCAATAAGCAGATCATTTTTTCTTCAAGGGTCATAATTTTAGAATCTTGAAAATCAAAGATTTCAGCAGAATTTTTTAACGATTTGGTGAATTCCATTTCAGATTCTGACACGACCTCACAAATCTTGTTTTTTTTCTCGGGATTCAGAAGAATCTACCAAGGAGTTATCCTTTGAGGCAAACCTAAGATTTTTGGTGTAATCCAAACCTTTGGAAGACATATCAATATGCATTATCTCGTGAGATGCTTCTTAGGTCCTCAGAACACAGATTGCTACAAACACATACTTATAAGGTCTTTAATATGTTTGCCTGCTCTGATACCAATTGAAAATGCGGGGGTCTAACAACACACCCAACAATTCGTTTGGCAATCTGAAAGGACTTATTCCAATACACATTCTAGAGAATCAACTAGACAGTCATACTCAATCTAGATTAAAGTATATCAAAGAGTTTAATATCTCTGTTTCACAATGTAATCAGCAAATCCAACTGATAGAAATCCGTGAGCCTGATTATTATGTGAAACAACTTGAACGGTACCAAAGACCAATGTTCAAGTGTCAATCAATGTAAATCAACAACCAAAAGTTGGATATTCTAATTGACTGATCTTAACGCACAACCTATGATATTTCAATTATATAACAAAATAGAATGCGGAAAAGAAATAACACAGACACCAAAATTTTGTTAACGAGGAAATCGAAAATTCAGAAAAACCCCAGGACTTAGTCCAGATTGAACGCCACATTGTATTAAGCCGCTACAGACTCTAGCATACTACAAATTAACTTCGGACTGGAATGTAGTTGAACCCTAATCAATCTCACACTGATTCAAGGTACAGTTGCGTTCCTTACATCTCTGATTCCAGCAGGATACTACAAACTTGATTCCCTTAGCTGATCTCACCCACAACCAAGAGTTGTTGCGAACCGAATTCGAAGACTTGATAAACAAATCTGTCTCAAATAGAAAAGTCTATTAGATTGAATAAATCTGTCTCCCACAAAAAAATTGAAGAGTTTTTGTTATGTCTTTTGATAAATCAAGGTGAACATGAACCAATTGATAAACTAGACTTATATTCCCGAAGAACAGCCTAGTATTATCAATCATATACAATAATATTAATCGAATAGCGAAACAAGATATTGTGGAATCACAAACGATGAGACGAAGATGTTTGTGATTACTTTTATATTGCCTATCAGAGATATTAAATTTCGAGTCAGTTATTTCAATTGTACTCAATACGATAGAATCGGGCAAGATCATAACACGCAACTACAAGAGACTAGTTGGATCTGGCTTCACAATCCCAATGAAGTGTTTGAATAGTCGTTAACCTATAGGATCTCGATAAGGAACCTAAGTTAAAGGAGAATCGACTCTAGTTATGCAACTAGTAACACACATGAGGTGTGGGTATTAGTTTTCCCGGTTGCTAGAGTTTTCCTTTATATAGTTTTCAAATCATGGTTTGCAATCCAAGTTACCTTGGTAACAAAGCATTCAATATTCGTCATTAGATAAAACACCTGATTCAACCAAACTAATATATCTCAACTGTTAGATCGAACTTAGCTTGTTACACACAAATGAAATGTACCCCCATTTAGGTTTATGTAACCTTACCTAAACGTGTACACCATGTTGGTTCACAAATAGTTAACCGAGGTTAGCCATATGATTACTCTCATATCAACCTAATTCATCTTAACCATAACTAATTCAAATGACTCAAATGAAACTAGTTAAAGAGTTGTTCAATTGCTATATTCTCATAGAATTATACAAGAACAGAATTAAAGCAAAATCGGTTTGATTCACTTGAATCAATCATGAACATTATAGCCGCGGTTTGCAAATTGCATTTTTTAATATATAAATATTTTAGTTCATGATCACAACCGATTTTGTAAAGTAACCCACCTAAGTATGCGTACGGGTATGCGTACTTAAGCAACCGGTTTTGAGTTTGGTTTAGTTTTCAAACTCAGCAGAAATTCACGGACGTGAACTTTCTGCCAGTATGCGTACGGGTACGCATACTTAAGGTAAATGGATGAGTTGGTTTTGATTTCCAAACTCAGCAGAAATTCACGGACGTGAACTTCCGCCAGTATGCGTACGGCTACGCATACTTACCCAGTCTCCGTCAACCATTTTGTATACACACAAGTATGTATACTTTTGGTTCATGGTTTTGGACTTATACACTAATGTGTGAACACACTATGCTTATATCCAAAAATGGTTACATGATTTTAAACTCTTTATTTCAATCATTGAAACATTCTTAGAGGATGACAATAGACTTTTTCACACACTATTAGCATCAAAGGAATTTTCAAGATATTGAAATAATCACATCGAAACATTCCAAGTATACACCAAATGATTATATCACACGAACCATGTAAGATGTTACTCGCAATTTCCTCATGATATAAGATGAACTTGGTCGAAGCGAAAAATTTCCAACACATATTTCGAGAAATATATAAGCGAGATACTCAGCTCGAAATCTCAAATGTGTATATAGAAAACTATATCGTAATACGAGTTATGTCTCAATATAGGAGATATAGTAGAAATAGACTTTCCAAGTGATAGATAAGTTTTCAGTCTCGATATACCTTTTGTTGATGAAGTTTCACAAGCTCCCCTTAGTAGTTCTTCGTCTTCAAATGATGAACGTCGTGAAGTCTAAGCTCAAATACACAATCTATGTCCTAGTCCAAGATATCTATAAATAGGCTAGAAATCAATACTTATAGTTTTGATCACTAACATTGACAAATATGATTGAGTTAGCAACGCATGCGAGTTTTTATCACGAACATTGATAAACATGAAGACTTCATTGGGATTGTGAAGCCAGACCGATACTACTTTCTTGTAGTTGTGTGATCCGGTCTTGTTGATTCTATCATGTTGAGTACAATCATAACGATTGTATTGAGATTAATATCTTCGATAGGCAAGATATAAAAGTAGTCACAAACATCTTCATCTCATCGTTTGTGATTCCACGATATCTTCTTTCGCCGCGTCGATTAAGCTTATTGTGAGGTGATTGGTAATACTAGGATGTTCTTCGGGAATATAAATCCGGGTTATCAAATGGTTCTTGTTCACCTTGATTTATCAAAAGACGGAACAAAACTCGTAGGTACTTCACGGGCCCTCGCCTCACCCTCGCACCTCTGCTTTCAGGACCCATCTTGTGGGAGACATATTTATCTATTACCGTAGACTTTTCTGTGTGATACAGATTTGTTTATTAAAGTCTTCGACTTTGGGTCGTAGCAACTCTTAGTTGTGGGTGAGATCAGCTAAGGGAATCAAGTGCGTAATATCCTGCTGAGATCAGAGACGTAAGGAGCACACAATTGTACCTTGGATCAGTGTGAGATTGATTGGGGTTCAACTACAGTCCAGACTGAAGTTAGTTTGTAGTAGGCTAGTGTCTGTAGTGGCTTAGTACAGTGTGTGTTCTGTTAGATCATTGCTCGGTCGAACTCGCATGCATTGCTATCTCAAGCATGTTTGTCAATGTTAGTGATCAAAACTAAAAGTCTTGATTTATAGTCTACTATAGCTAAGGTCTCGGACTAAGATATAAAGTGTAGTTGAGCTCAAGAACTCCATGAAAATCATCATACAGGACGAAGGACTACTCAAGGAACTGGTGGATCTTCATCGGCTAAAAGGTATGTGGAGACTTGAACTTATCTATCACTCGAAAGTCTATTTATCTCCTATGTTGAGACAAAATTCGTTTTGCTATATAGACTTAGATTATACACATTTGGTATTTCGAGCCGAGTTTATCTCGCCTATCTATTTCTCGAAATATGTGTCGGTAAGCTTTTGCTTTAGCCAAGTTCATCTTTGCCTAGTGACGAAAGTCATGACAAGTTTCAATTACTTTGGAAATTACTTACTTTGACGAAAAATAGTTTGTGAATAACAACTATATAATAAAGTCCTCTAAGAATGTTCCAAATGATTGAAATGAAAGTTTAGATAATATAACTGTTGGAGGATATAAGCATTATTGTGGAAACACATACATGTATAAGTCTTTATTCCTTGAACCGAAGTTTGCGAACTTTGTTGATCAAGTGAACCGGAATAGTGGCGTGAGCTAAATCCGCAAACTGCTGGAGTTTGTGAAATCCTTCCGGGAACTTAAGTCCGCAAACCCAGTCCGCGAACTTAAGTAGGTTATATCTAAGAACGATGATTGTGAAGTTATTCTTATATAAACTTAGGAATGCAATTGAAAACCGTGGATATATAGTTCATGAACCGATTCGAGTGAATCACATCATTTTTGCTTCAATTGTGTCTTATGTAGTACATAAGATTTCCTTGCAATTGAACAACTCTCTAACTAGTTCATTTGAGTCATTTGAACTAGTTTTGGTGAAGAAGAATATGGTTGATATGAAAGTGATCATATGGATAACCATTTGGTTAACTATTGTTGAAGTAACAAAGGTACACGTTTGAGTACGGTTACACAAGCCTAGAAACGTACATTTCATTTTTGTGTAACAAGCTATGTTTTTGATCTAACGGTTGAGAAATTTTTAGCTTGAATCTAATCAGGTTTTCATCTAACGGTGAATATTGAATGCTTTGTTACCAAGCTAACATTGATTGCAAACCCTGATTTGAAATACTATATAAGGGAGAATTTTAGCAACTGGAAAACCTTATCCCCACACATTCTGTGTGATACTAGTTGTGCTAAGCTAGAGTCGTTTCTCCTTTAACCTTTGGTTTCTTCTTCTAAACCAGGTTAATGACTTAAAGACTTCATTGGGTTTGTGAAGCCAGACCGATACTAATTTCTTGTAGTTGTGTGATATGATCTTGCTATTTCTATCATACGAGTACAATCGTAAGGATTGGCTTGAGATTGATATCTCCAATAGGCAAGATATAAAAGTAATCACAAACACTTCGTCTCATCGTTTGTGATTCCACAATATCTTCTTTCGCCACGTCGATGAAGATTATTGTGAGGTGATTTATAGTTTTAGGCTGTTCTTCGGGAATGTAAGTCTGTTTTATCAATTGGTTCCTATTCACCTTGATTTCTATCAAATGGCGACACAAAACTCGTAGGTATATTCGTCGGAGACAAATTTATCTATTACCGTATACTTTTCTGTGTGATACATATTTGTTTATTAAAGTCTTCGACTTTGGGTCGTAGCAACTCTTAGTTGTGGGTGATATCAGCTAAGGGAATAAAGTACGTAGTATCCTGTTGAGATCAGAGACATAAGAGCATAACTGTACCTTGGATCAGCGTGAGATTGGTTGGGATTCAACTACAGTCCAGACCGAAGTTAATTTGGAGTAGGCTAGTGGCTGTAACGGCTTAATACAGTGTGTGTTCAATTTGGACTAGGTCCCGGGGTTTTCTGCATTTGCGGTTTCCTCGTCAACAAAATTCAGATGTCTGTGTTATTTCGATTCTGCATTATATTTTGTTATATAATTGAAATATCATAGGTTGTGCATTTGAATCAATCAATTGGAAATCCGACCTTTGGTTGTTGATTTATAATGATTGATCCTTGGATATTGGTCTTTGGTACCATCCAAGTTTATCTCTCTTGTATTTAATCAAGACTCGCAGATTGCTTGAGTAAGATTTAAATCAAGAGATAGAGAAATAAAAACTCTTTGATATACTTTTCTATTGATTGAGTCTAACTGTCCAGTTGATTCTCATAAAAGTATATTGGAGTTTGTCCATACAGATTGCTAAGAGAAATATTGGGTGTGGTTGTTAGACCCCCGCTTTTTCAATTGGTATCAGAGCAGGCAAACACGTTTAAAAGACCTTACAAGTCTGTGTTTGTGAAAATCTGATTCTGAGGATAATATCTCTAGCATATACGCATACCAAGATGTCTTCTAAAGCTTTTAACTATGCCAAATATCTTGGGAATACCTCAAATGATTACTCCTTAGTTGATTCTTCCTAATCCCGAGGTGATAAGATTGTTTTATCTTGTGTTGACATATCTCTCTCAGATGAGACATTGGGCACTATGACAAAAGATGAAATGAAGCTCATCAGAATCTCAAAAAACTCTGCTGAGATTATTGATTTTCAGGATCATGATCAGCTTATTGATGAATTTGAAAAGTCTCTTGATCGAGAACGTGATCTCTATAACATCATTGAGTTCTTCTCTAAGAATATTGAAAAACTTCTCCAAGAGACTACTCTACAACGTGAAAATATTAGTGTTCTTGAGAATATTGTTAACGAAGACTTGATCGAGACTCATTCATCATATCTTTACAGACTTCGTGTCGAGAAATAGAAACTAGAAGCATGTCTTAATCTAGCCCATGTACAGTGCAGATCCTTGGAAAATGAAAGCTCTGCCTTAAGGAGAAGTTCTTATGTACAAACTAATGAATTACAACAGATGAAGAAGATTCCTCCAGTAGAAGATTGTGTCAAGAAAGGTTTACATAACTTGTAATATTCTCATTGGCTATGAAGTTAAGACAGGTACCAATTATTGCTTCTCCTCCACGAACCTGTACATTCTGTGGTAAAAGGAATCACTATGTTATCCATTGTTTTACCAGAAGGAAACAAATTTCTAAACTCCATAATATTCTTCTCTTCACTGTCAATGGAACAAATAATCGGTCGACGACTGCAGTGAATTGCATGCCCACAAAAAACCAGAAATCTTATAAAAATGATCTCTATTCTAGAAATCATCACGGGGAACACATTCATCTCAATGGTATAAACTATTGTGCCACTAATGAACATGTGTTTATAAGAATGGGTCTGGTAAATCTAAGTCTGGAAAATGGATCGCTATCTATTCTGATCCTCTTAAACTAATTGCAAGAGGTCCTAGATTTAGTCCTCAGAGAAAGCCTTCTGACGGATATGTTAAACACACCATGTATTACTCTTCAGGGGTGAAAGTCAACCGAAGAAAGGCGAAGAACACAAAGATCAAACTATCAAATGATATATACAACTCCTTTCTCGATGATCATAGTGGGACTAAATTCCACTCCACTACCTGATTCCAGGTATTCGTTTCCTTGTTTCTAACTTGAGAGGTGCAAGGAAATTAATTGAGAAATGCTAAAGTATGTTGTATATTATTTATGTTTGAGTTTTTGTGTTGACGGTCCACAAACATCCGCGTCCTCCTCCCGTGAGCTCCTAGGATTTTCGAAACTAGAGTTTCCAACTCTTGTTTACAAACTCATATATATCGTATATATATTGTGTTTCTCCTTCCCTAAAAATTTATGGAGAACTCTGCAAAATCTCAAGATACTGTGCATCTTGATATGGAGGAAGACAATCAGGAACGTGAGTTAATTCGGGAGCTGGTTCTAAATAAGATGCTTGAAAGAAAGGATCACAACTCCTGGATTGATGATTCTGTCAAGGATTTAACTCGTTTTCAGAACGATTCAAAGGTCGAGTTTGCAAATCTTCAATTGAAAATAAACCATTTCTAGATGGTCAGGCCAGAATTCTTGCTATTCATAATATTCTGATACGGAGTCAAAAGAAGCACATCATGGACTGTGATAGACACATTTTTGTGTCTAATTTGTCCTCAATGTTTGGTATTGTTACTACTCGTTTTCGTACTTATTATGGTGTTTTGTGTGTTTATAGGTATTTTTTGGAAATAAATATTGTGGGAAAATTCGGCTCGAAAAATCACTCGGAGCATCCCCGGAGGACATTTGCTATACGGACCCCACTTTTGCTAAGGGGCACACACGACTATATGTAGCCCAATTTTTTCCACGGCACCCATCTTCATCCTCTGAATTCTGAAAAAGGCGGGAAAACATGGTTTTCACTTGAAGAATTTTCGTTCGAAATTGGAAGGCATTGTAGAGAGACTCAATAACTCAAATTGATGAGGGGGGGGGGGACTCTGTTAAGGTTAATAGGCAGGATATGGTTGATTTCGTCAGTTGAAATTGACAAGATAACTCACAAGAATAAGTCAGAGCAACACGTACACCGTAAGAGATATTCACGTGATTACAACAAGTTTTACGTATGTTGCTCGTGTTTAGATATCACTTGGCCTCTGAAGAAGCGTGGAGAAGTCAAATAAGGAAATTTCAGAGGCAGCAGACGTGTAGGAGAAGGATTTTTGGAAAGAAAATATTTCGAGAATATTACCCTTCACTGCCGAATAAAGAGAGATTACTGTGAGTTATTACGGAGAATTTTCTTCGCCTATTGAGTATAAATATCATCCTTGGGTAGCAGAGAAGGGTGACAGAGAGTTTGAGAGATTATAGAGCATTACAGAGTCGAGAAAATCAAGTTGCAGAAATCACCATTTCTGCTGCTGTGAAGAACACGAAGAACAAAAGACCCACAGAGACAGTCGTTTATCAACAGTGACAACGACAGAGGGGTGAGGGTCGTATGCTACGACATCAGTGACAGTTTTCATATATCGTTCTTTGTAACAGTTCGGTTTATAACACTTATAACTGTTACAAACCCGGTTTTTAATAGTTTTTCTCCATTTCTTCTTTTGTAAACACCCTTTGAGTAATAAAAATGAATTTTGAGTGTGTTTGCAACATGATGATGAGCTAATTCTCCCACAACCAAGGCAATGAGGAAGCTATTCGCGCATGAATAATTGGTAACTATTTTATTCTCTCTAATTTATAGTTTATAATTCACTCAATCACTGCTTTGCAGAGTTTCAAATTGTTTGCATGATTTTCTTAATTACTTGTGATTCAATTTGATAGGTTATACTTTGTTTAGATAATCTATGCTTAGGGAATACAATTAATGTTTGAGAATATGCCTGATTATTTGTGAATTAAGAAATAATGGACTTAGAAGATAATTAGAGTTTTGGATTATTTACCATAACTTATTCATGTGTGATAGTGGAATCAGTGTCTTGGTTATTTTTAATATCTTGAAATCAATTTTGCAATAAGTTTTCTATTTCAAGCTTTATAAGTCTAAAATCTTTTGCTTTCACAAGTCTCGACGAACCTATTACTACTACAACAACTTGAAAGTACCCCTAGTACTTCAGTTGTGCCAGCAATGGCAACTTTGAAAGATTACATGTTCCGAACTAGGTCCACCCGAGCTTTGTGCATTAAATTGCAGCCACTACGGCTAATTTCGAGATAAAACCTAGTATTCTTCAGATGATCCCTATATTTTTAGGGAAAGATGATGAGAACCCTTATTTTCATATTAGGGACTTTGAGGAAATTTGTGGGACAATTAGAATAAAAGACCTTACTGATGAAATCTTGAAACTTAAGATGTTTCCCTTTTCCTTGAGAGATAAAGCCAAGACCTGGCTGAACAACCTACCATCTGAATCCATTGAAACATGGCAGGAATTTATTGCTGCTTTCTATATGAAATTCTACCCTAAGCATAAAACTACGTCTGTTAGGCAGAAAATTAGTGCTGGTGTGCAACAAGAGGGAGATTCTCTTTATAGGTTTTTAGAGAGATTCGATGATCTCCTATCCCAGTGTCCTCATCATGGATTTGATAGGATGAAACTCGTAGAGATTATTTATGATGGTTTAGACTATTCAACCAAAGCCATGGTTGAGTCTATGTGCGCTGGTGAGTTCACTAGTAAAAGTGTTGATGATGCTTTTACCTTCTTAGGAGTTGTCGCTGAAAAATCCTAACAGTGGGAGTCATATGTTGAACCCCCCAAAAGACTCTTGGTCAATAGAAGTAGCACCAATGTGGTAGATATAAACTTCGGGTCAGATGCTAAGTTTGCTGCTTTGTCTAGAAGGTTAGAAGCTTTGGAATTGAATCATCCTAAACATAGGTCTCTTGTTGAACCCGATGATAGGTTTAGAGCCTCTCAAGTGTCTAGTTATGGAGTAGAACCCAATAACTCGTTTTGGGAAAGTCAGGTTAGTGAAGAGCAAGCCTATGTTGTTTATAACAATGCTAGGTTTGAGAACCGTCAGAAGTTTGACCCATACTCAGAGACTTACAACCCTGGTTGGAGAAACCATCCTAATTTTTCTTGGTCTAAGGGTCATAATCAATGATAGTCTAGTAATTCTCAGCCTCCCCCAGGTTTTGGTTATGCTAAGAGCTCTTCAGATCAACCCCAGTTTCAGAATGAGAAAAAGATCTCCACCTTAGAAGAAACCATTACTATGTTAGCAAAGAACCATGAGATATTATCAAAGAACCACTATGGTTTTCAAGAATAAACCAGGCAGAATTTTAAGAATAATTCCCAGTCTTTTTCTAACTTAGAACTTCAAGTCGGCCAAATAGCTAAGTTTCTTAGTGAAAGAGAAGATGGAAGGTTCCCTAGTCAAACTGATCATAACCCTAAAGGAGAGAAATCGTACAATCATGTGAATTCTATAACAACCCTTAGGACTGGAAAGAAAATTGACAATAAGGTTGCCATGCCTGATAGTGAACATGCTGTAGTTCACGCTTCTGAGCCAGAAAATGAGGAGACTGATAGAGTCTCCAAAGAGACTAATGAGGGTCCTGTTGAGCCCGGCTTTGTCCCCAGAGCCCCGTTCCCCCAGCTGCTAGTTCCAACTAAGATGGAGTCCAACTTTAATGATATATTGGAGGTTTTTAAGCAGGTTACTATCAACCTCCCATTGTTAGATGCGATTAAGCAGATTCCCGCATATGCCAAGTTTCTTAAGGATATGTGTACTCGAAAGTGAAAACTTAGTGTCCAGAAGAAAGCCTTCCTAGCTAGTCATGTGAGTTCTATTATTCAGAATACCACCACTCCTAATTATAAAGACCCAGGGTCCCCTACTATTTCTTGCACAATAGGTAAATACCGTGTCGAGAAAGCTTTGCTTGACTTAGGAGCCAGTGTGAACTTAGTCCCATACCATGTGTACCTTAAGCTAGGACTTGGTGAGATGAAACCTACCTAGATGACACTTCAGTTAGCTGATAGGTCCGTTAAAGTTCCTCGTGGTGTGATCGAGGACGTTCTTATTGAGGTGGACAAGTTTATTTATCCAGTGGATTTTGTTATCCTAGATACCCAACCTGTCCCTGACCCAGAGAACCAAATACCAGTAATTTTAGGTCGCCCGTTTTTAGCTACATCCAATGCGATCATTAACTGTCGAAATGGTATTATGAATTTGTCTTTTGGTAATATGACTATTGAGCTGAACATTTTTAGTATTAGTTGGTAGGATTAGAAGATGCTTACAATATTATAAACTGCAAGTGCACAGTGTCTACTATGTAAAACAGAGCAAATACAGGTCGATCCCACAGAGACTAGGGTGATGTAGAGTTGATTCTAAGGTCTCTTTATACTGAATCAGATCAAACAGGGGATTTTTTCGGTACGACGAGATGATTGCTAAACAGAACTTATGAAACTATAAACGAATATAAATAAGGATGCAGTAAGAGTAGGAAATAATCAAGTACGAAGCACTAGGGCAATTGAATCTACCACATAACCTACACTAGATATTTCAGCTAATGAAAATACTCTTGACCTTGTAACAGATAATGGTGAAGATTCGAGTTTCCCGTGTATCTAAGGTAATATTTAATTGGATAGTTAGTCACAACTTAGATATCAATTCCTAGCATTAGTTGTCTTACTATAGCACAACTAATCACAAATTGAAAATAGTCAATGAGGCATGAGTTGATGCAACAAAAGATAATTGATCTAACAACCTAAGATAAAAGACATACTAGGTGAAAGTTATGAGTTGCAACAAGAAGACTAAACTGAATCTTATTCAATAAAGCTTTACAAGAGCATTTTCATTAACATAAGCAACTGGAAGTAAGCTAAGGGCTTTATCTAAACCCTAGCCGAAGAAGTTAGAACATGGCTTTTATAAAAACAGATGAAGTTTTGATATTTATAAAATGTAAGCTCTTCCCTTTTCAACTGATTTCTACCAAATCACTCAACATAAAAGCAAGCGATAAAACCAAGTTTTCCTCTCCTTCCTCACTGCTCATGGTACGACAACTTCCCATTGCTCAACCTTTCTTTGCTGACTCTATTTAGTCCCCTGTCATTATAAAAATCAGACTATTACCACATTTTTACACGCAATGAACAAGAAAAACAAAATATATATCATTTGGAACAAATATAAGCAATTAGTGCACAAGATACCATAAACACCTACAAAATGATAAGATTATATACAATATTAGGTGCTTATCAAATACCCCCAAACCTTCCTTTTACTCGTCCTTGAGTAAAACACAAAACTAAAAGAAAAGTCCTACCTACACCACTGTCGCTGGACAAAATATACCCAAAAAATTTTAGGACAAAATATAAGCTCAGATTCCATGAAAGTGATACCTGCATTCAGTTTTAGATCACAACAAATGGATATATCAATCTAGCTTTCAAAGGCACAATTCTAGTACTGAAACAACTAAGGACATGCGATAAGAGTGTAAAGTGTATCTCCCTGGAACATGCATAGAGAATGATTTACTCTAGGAAGTTATGACTGCCAATCGCTAAGAGATAGTTTTTAGGCTAAGAACTGAATTCAAAGCCAAGATAGCAGTCCATCTTTACGAGAATTGTGAATGTTCACCTAAGAGTTGGTGATATTTCAGTTTACCCGCGTTGTACATCGATGGCTACACCCTCCTTGCATATTACAATACCATTTTACAACACAAAACAACAAAGAACATTGACTGCAATATTTACATTGACTGCTTTCATTTTGAGGCAAGAGAGACACTTTGACATTAACATTTGAAACATAACAAAATGTTCATCTATTTTTTTTTTTGATATTCTTTTCTTTTCTGATTTTTTTATTTTCTTTTTCCTTTTTCTGAATGTTTACATCTTTTTTTTTTAATAATGAAATACTTCAAGAGAACAAATACATTAATAAGATAACACTGCTGACTTGTGAACAAAAATAAAAATTACACGACACTTGGCAAGAGGTTGCTTTCCTTAATATACCCGGCTAAATTCAATGGTTGCTTTCCTTAATATATCCTCCAACTTCTATCCCAGCCAACCAAAGAACAAGCTAGTCAAGTCTCATTCAGTATTCCAGATGATTGGCAGCCTACTTAATATATCAATGGTTGCTTTTCTTTTCGATGTACCCGGCTAAATTCAATGGTTGATTTCCTTAATATATCCTCCAACTTCTATCCCAGCCAACCAAAGAGCAAGCTAGTCAAGTCTCATTCAGTATTCCAGATGATTGGAAGCCTACTTAACCTATGAGACACCGACGCTATACACGCTTGGTTGATCGTGCATGTGCAAATTTCTAAATCACATGTGAATTGTGCTAGAATCAAGGGTGCCTCATTAGCTATACTAAGAATCCTAAGATTTCATACATGCACATATATCACAATTCAAGGTAAATGAGATCCATTCTTCATTTTTCATTTTTTTTTCTAAGATGTTATTAATTCACAAGATTAAAACATACCAAATTTCTACAAAAATCATGTGATATCTACTTGTACCCCCAAACCTATGTTAAATAGTGTTCTCAATGTTTATAAGGATTCACAAAGTTATAACATTCCATGAAGTTCATGAAGATAAAGAAAGGTTAGAGAGTACCGGATCCAAAAAGTGTTTTCCAAACTAGATTGTCGAGCAGCAAGGTAGATATCACAAAAACAAAACAGAGATTATATATAACAAAAACTAGCCTATCAAACTGAAACCGAAAGAAAGCAAAAGACAGAAAATGGAATTCAAAACCTGGTATGTACAAGGGTGAACCACTTCAATCCAGATAGACAGGGTCCTCCAGATCAATTATCTCAATTTCAAGGTGGGATTGGTTCAAGGAACGTCTTCAATCTCTGCCCATTGACCTTGAAGACGTTCTTAGATGCTACATCTTCGAATTTTACAGCTCCATGAGGGAATATTGTTCGCACCATGAATGGGCCTGTCCATCTAGAACGCAATTTACCTGGAAAAAGATGCAAACGTGAGTTGTACAATAAAACTTTCTGGCCAGGTGTGAATGACTTGCGCAAAATGCGCTTGTCATGGAACACCTTCATTCTATCTTTGTACATCTTTGCACTGTCATAAGCATCACTCCTCAATTCTTCCAACTCGTTGAGTTGGAGTTTTCGTTGGGTACATGCCTTATCAAGAGAAAAGTTGAGTTTCTTAACGGCCCAATATGCTCGATGTTCTAGTTCAACAGGTAAATGACAAGGTTTGCCATACACAAGTCTGTATGGAGACATGCCAGTAGGGGTTTTATATGTTGTTCTATAGGACCATAAAGCATCATTCAATCGTAATGACCAATCTTTCCTAGACGGGTTAACAGTTTTTTCTAGAATGTTCTTAATTTCCCAATTAGAAACCTCTACTTGGACGCTGGTCTGTGGATGGTATGGGGTTGCGACTTTATGAGTTATGCCATACTTGCGAACTAATGACTCAAAAGACCTATTGCAAAAGTATGAACCACCATCACTAATTATAACTCTAAGTGTGCCAAAACAAGAAAATATTTTTTCTTTTAAGAAGGCCAAAACCACCCTATGGTCATTTATTTTGGTCGCAACTGCTTCTACCCACTTAGAAACATAATCAACAGCAACAAGGATGTATAGCTTACCTTCAGAATTGGGAAACGGACCCATGAAATCAATTCCCCAAACATCAAACAGTTCAACAATCAAAATAGGGTGCAATGGCATCATGTTTCTCTTGGAAATACTTCCTAGTTTCTGACAATGTTCACAAGCAATACAATAGGCATGGCAGTCTTTGAATAACGATGGACAATACAACCTAATCTGCAAGACTTTAGCAGCAGTTTTCTTGGCACTGAAATGGCCACCACATGCTTGGTCGTGACAAAAAGATATCACATCTTTTTGTTCACTGTTGGGGACACATTTCCTAATGATTTGGTACGGGCAGTACTTAAACAGATACGGGTCATCCCAAAAGAAGTATTTAACTTCAGCCAAGAACTTAGAATGGTCTTGTCTAGACCAATGCGAAGGCATTCTTCTCATGGAAAGATAGTTCACAATGTCAGCAAACCAAGGATACTCAGACACAAGCATTAATTTTTCATCAGGAAAAGACTCTCTAATCTGCACGGACTCATCAAAAGACTCAATATTTAATCTAGACAAGTGATCAGCAACCACATTCTCAGAACCTTTCTTATCTCGAATTTCGAGATCGAATTTCTGCAATAATAATATCCATCGGATGAGACGAGCTTTAGCATCCTTCTTAGAAAGAAGGAATTTCAGGGCAGCATGATCAGTGTATATGATGACCTTAGACCCTATCAAGTATGACCTGAACTTGTCCAACGCAAAAACAACAACAAGCAACTCTTTCTCAGTAGTTATATAATTAAGTTGAGCATCATTGAGAGTCTTGCTAGCATAGTATATCACATATGGAAGTCTATTGACGCGCTGTCCTAAAACAGCACCAACAGCAAAATCAGACGCGTCACAAATGATTTCAAATGGAAATTTCCAGTCAGGTGCTCGGACTATAGGGGCTGAAATTAGAAGAGTTTTGAGTTCTTCCCATGCACGCACACAAGCATCATCAAACACAAATGCAACATCTTTACCAAGTAGATTACACAGTGGCCTTGAGATCTTACTGAAATCCTTAATGAATCTATGGTAGAAACCAGCATGGCCTAAAAATGATCTAACTTCCCTCACAGAGCGAGGTTGCGGCAAGTGTTGAATGAGGTCAACTTTAGCTTTATCTACTTCTATCCATTTTTCAGAGATGATGTTTCCTAGAACTATGCCTGAGTTCACCATAAAATGACACTTTTCCCAATTCAAAACCAAAATTTTCTCTTTACATCTAATCAGCACATGAGTGAGGTGGTTCAAACATTCATCAAAAGAAGATCCAAACACAGAGAAATCATCCATAAAGATCTCAAGGAAATTATCTATCATGTCAGAAAAAATGCTCATCATACAACGTTGAAATGTGGCGGGTACATTACACAACCCAAAGGGCATGCGGCGATAAGCAAACGTTCCAAAAGGACATGTAAATGTAGTATTTTCCTGATCTTCAGGTGCAATATGAATCTGGTTGTAACCAGAAAAACCATATAAGAAACAATAGTAGCTATGCCTAGACAACCGTTCTAGCATTTGGTCTATGAATGGAAGACGGAAGTGGTCTTTCCTTGTTACTGTGTTCAACTTCCTATAATCAATGCAAACTCGCCACCCTGTGGTTACTCGAGTAGGAACTAACTCATCTTTATCATTTTGAACTACAGTAACACCTGATTTTTTTGGCACAATCTGAATGGGACTAACCCATCTGCTATCGGAGATCAGGTATATGATACCTGCATCAAGAAGTTTCAGAATCTCACCCTTAACAACTTCTTTCATGTTAGGGTTGAGTCTCCTCTGCATTTCCCTAGATGGTTTAGCATTTTCTTCAAGATTTATATGATGCATGCATACAATGGGACTTATACCTTTAAGGTATGAGATGGTCCATCCTAATGCGTCTTTATGATCCTTAAGTACTTCTAAAAGATTACTATCCTGTTTTGTATCTAAGGCAGATGAAATGATTACAGGAAAAGTATTAGAAGATCCCAAAAATGCATATCTAAGAGTGTCTGGAAATGTTTTCAGTTCGAGCTTTGGTGGCTCAACAAGAGACGGGACAGACTTGGATTCAGAGAGTGGAAGTGGCTCCACTCTATCTTTCCATTTGGTGGTGTCCATGAGAGGTGCAGATTCAAGCAAAGAATTCACTTTACTTATGTATTCATTATCAAACATATCCAAGTTAAAATTATTCAAACAAGCATGTGAAGGGTCAACAGACATGCTACTAGACGACGAACCCTGAATCAAACTTTCAATCATGTTGATTTCATGCACACCATTATCATCATCAAGATCTAAATGTTGTTGGATAATATTAAAAACATTCAACTCCACGGTCATGTTACCAAACGACAATTTCAACACTCCATTGCGACAGTTAATGATTGCATTGGACGTTGCCAAGAAAGGACGTCCTAAAATGACAAGAATGTGACAGTATGGGTTCTGCACAGGCTGAGTATCTAATACGATGAAGTCCACGGGAAAATAGAACTTATCAACCTTGATTAGAATATCTTATACCACACCACGTGGCACTTTGACGGATCTGTCCGCCAATTGGAGAGTTACAGGTGTTGGTTTTAACTCTCCAAGACCCAACTGCACATACACCGAATATGGCAGTAGGTTAACACTTTCCCCTAAGTCCAGTAACGCCTTATTGACCGTATGGTCACCTATCATGCAAGTGATTGTGGGACAACCTGGGTATCTAAACTTAGGTGGAGTCTTATTTTGAATGATAGAACTCACCTGTTCAGCAACAAAGGCACGCTTATGCACATTAAGCTTTCGCTTTTGTGTGCACAGATCTTTCAAGAACTTAGCATAAGTAGGGATCTGCTTTATTGCTTCAAGAAATGGGATGTTGATGTTAAATCGTTTGAACATCTCTAACATCTCAGAGTCATTTTCTACAATGGATGTTTTCTGTGGCATTGTGTGCAATGATGAGTCTGAATCAGACTCACTAGTCTGTGGTACGCCTACATTGTTATCAACTATTTTACCACTACGAAGAGTGGTGAAAACATGTGCAGTCTCATTACAATTAGATGTGCTTGCCTGAAATGTGCCTTTCGGATTTTGCTGAGGTTTACTAGGGAGTTTACCCTTTTCCCTCTCATTTAGAGCATCACAAATTGGCCCAACTTAAGTTCTAGACTAGCAAACCTTTGGTCATTCATTTTCTGATATTGCAAAATATTTTGATTCATTTGGTTCACACCATCATCAAAGCTAGGCCTTTTCTCTACAGGGTACTGTGTGTGCGATTGTACTTGGGGGTTTCTAGGATATGAATATCCTTGTGTATTTCTTTATGTACCCCCTTGTACAGGGCCCTTGGACCATGAAAAGTTAGGGTGGTTTCTCCACCCTGGATTATATGTCTGAGAATAGGGGTTATTCTCATGCTTTTGATACAAAACATTAGCTTGTTCAGGTCTGGACTCTTGAAATGCATGCAATTGTGGGCACTTATCAACAAGATGATCAGAACTATTACACGCAGCACAAATAGAAACCTCAACTTGGTTGCAAGAAGTAGTTGCAGAAGATTTCACACTTTTCTCTAGTTCTAAAGCCTCAACTCTCCTAACCAATGATGCTATTTTAGCATTACCCTCAAAGTCAAACTCTATTTTATGAACATTACCCATGATGGTCGACTTCCTAGGTGCTCTATCAGACTCCCATTGCTGAGTTTTCTCGGCAACTTCATGCAAGAAGGCCCACGACTCGTCGGCACTTTTATCTGTGATCTCACCATTGCACATAGATTCAACCAAGGTTCGAGTGGAGAAATCCAACCCTTCATATAGAATTGTTGATAGTCTCCACTGTTCGAAACCATGGTGAGGACATTGCAGTAACAAATCGTTAAACCTTTCTAAATACTTGGACAATGTCTCACCATCTAGTTGAACAAAACTATTGATATCCTGATGAATGGTGGCTGTTTTGTGATTTGGGAAGAACTTTTTGAAAAATTCTTTCGTAAGTTCATCCCAAGTTCTAATGGACCGAGGCCGCAAAGCATATAGCCAAGATTTGGCTTTTTCCTTCAAAGATAAAGGAAACAAACGCAATTTCAGGGACTTTTTTGTCAACTGATTGAATCTGAGAGTCCCAAAAATCTCCTCAAAGTCTCTCACGTGATGGTAAGGGTTTTCAGCATCAACCCCTCGAAACACAGGGAACATGTGTATCGTGCTCGCCTTTAACTCAAATGACCAGCAGTTTCTGGTGGAACAATGCAAGAATGATGGCCTGTCCTCGTGGGGTACAAGTAATCTTTGAGACTGGGGGTGGGATTACCTCGTCACCCATTGTCTCAGGTTGGTCAGGTCTTTCCTCGACAGACACAGGAATTTCAACTACGTCCTCTCGCTGAATTCTAACTAGGCGATTTGTTTGATCTCTAAAAGACACAACCATATCCCAGCAAACATACCATTTAACATATTACACACCTAGTTAACCAGGTAGAAATTCAACTCAATTCAGAAACCAAGCACAACACAATTTCGAGTCTCAACTCAGGGTTTATGTGAATGAATTCCTATACTATGCAAGCATACATACAGACATCATTAGTTCGGGGATTCAAAGAAGCATAGTGAAATTGCAATTCAGCTATCAAGAAAATTACCCAAATGTCACAGGATCATACACAAAGATGTTATAAGTGGCAAGGGTTTGACAATGCTTAGCAACTAGTTCAGTTTGCATGCAAGATGGTGTATCATTCAAGACAAGGATATTAAAGTTGAGGCACGATACCGCCGGTATAAGACCGGGTTTAGGCACAACACCCAGGTTTCTTCGCTCTTTTTATTCTCCTCCTTGGGATTGCACAACAGAGATTTCAAGTACCGCCAGTACAAAACTGGGTTTAGGCACAATAAAACAGTTTCTTCTACTCCTTTATCTTTCCTTGATTTGTATTTCATCTCAGCAGGTACCTGTTAACTCAACAACCTATTTCAGTTCCCAGATTTGCACAGATGAAGTAAAGTCGAGAGAGCACTAGTACTGAAAATTTTCAGAAAAGAGTTCTGCAATATGAAATGCAGGGATGCGGGGATGGATATTATACGTGGGAAAATGGATAGTTATTATGCTTATTTGGACTGACAGGGGTTGACACAATATGCAGCTATGGACAAAGTACAATTACTGACACAATATGCTAGATATATTACAGGATGATAAATACTGTAAACTGGTAATGACCTGCAAAACCAGACACAACACTACTCTCTTCAATGCTTAACCCAAAGATGCAATTTTCGTGAAAATGCTTCAAAAGCTAAGCTACAACGGAATGCTTACAGCTATTGGAATGATTTTAGCAGACTGGAGAATCACAGACGCACTGACCTATGAGCTAAAGGTTAAAAGATGTAGCAAACCTAACAAATTCACAACTAATATGCAGAATGCAACTAGTTACACATGCCAAATTAAAAAAAATGATGCAGCTAACACTAAGAATATGTTAAGAGATATTATGAACGGTGAACTGTAGATGCAAATGACTTAAACTAGTTGTGGCAGTGATGCTGATATGAGAATGCAGATATGTACAGCTGCTACTACAGATACAAATGAAAGAAGCTACATAATATAGAAAATGGACAAGCTACAAAGTGCAGTGACAAACAGCTTTAACTAGAACAAGATGCAAGACGGCTGACGAGGCAGGTGACAGGAAATGACAGCAGATTGATGAGCTGTAGAAAGAGATGATAGAAAGCTTTAACAGGTCATATGAACAGATGGATAACTAAGCTACTGATTGTGACAACCAATGAATGAAACAGAGAACCAAAGAAAAGCTAACAAATATGCTAAGGAAAACTTCCAAGACTATGATACAGGTACCCTAACTGAAACCAGATGCAATTTACAATATATAACTATTTACAGATGGAAGTGAACTACAAATTGAAAAAAAAACAGGAGCTGAGATGCAGGTAATTTTAATGAAACAAAATTAATAGCTACAGAGAATACTAAAGAGATAAGATGACAAGTATATATACAAAAGAGTGAAATTAAAAGAGAAACTACAACTATTAGTACAGCTACGAGGTTACAGGACTATGTACTGTTATAAATTCCTAACCTAAATCTAGTTATGCTAAGACCGCAAAACTAAGAATGGCTAACAGAAAGACTGCAGAAATACAGATGGAACTGGCTCAGGCACTAAAAAAATTTTTTTTTTAGAATGAAATGATATGACAATGCAAGTAAACAGAATGCAAAATATATAACATAAGATTACATTAACAGGATATGAGAGGATTACAACAATGAAAGCTAGAAAGCTACAGAAACAAAATCTAAACAACTTAGTTATATTAATAGTGACTGGAAAATAAGTAGAACTTGAACAAATATTCACAACACTGAACTGAAAATCGGTAAAGAGAAACCTTAGATCAC
The DNA here is from genome assembly GCF_003573695.1 of Papaver somniferum. Taxonomy (NCBI): domain Eukaryota; kingdom Viridiplantae; phylum Streptophyta; class Magnoliopsida; order Ranunculales; family Papaveraceae; genus Papaver; species Papaver somniferum. Next base: position 17,107,539 of record NW_020620825.1, on the reverse strand, counting down.
TACACCGCTACCGAGTCCTCGGCAGCGGCGCCAAAAACTTGGTAGGATTAGAAGATGCCTACAATATTATAAACTGCAAGTGCACAGTGTTTACTATGTAAAGCAGAGCAAATACAGGTCGATCCCACAGAGACTAGGGTGATGTAGAGTTGATTCTAAGGTCTTTCTATATTGAATCAGATCAAACAGGGGATTTTGTCGGTATGACGAGATGATTGCTAAACAGAACTTATGAAACTATAAACGAAACAGAAATAAGGATGCAGTGAGAGTAGAAAATAACCAAGTAGGAAGCACTAGGGCAATTGAATCTACCACATAACCTACACTAGATATTTCAGCTAATGAAAATACTCTTGACCTTGTAACAGATAATAGTGAAGATTCGAGTTTGTCGTGTATCTAAGGTAATCTTTAATTGGATAGTTAGTCACAACTAAGGTATCAATTCCTAGCATTAGTTGTCTTACTATAGCACAACTAATCACAAATTGAAAATAGTCAATGAGGCATGAGTTGATGCAACAAAAAATAATTGATCTAACAACCTAGGATGCAAGACATACTAGGTGAAAGTTATGAGTTGCAACAAGAAGACTAAACTGAATCCTATTCAATAAAGCTTTACCAGAGCATTTTCATTAACATAAGCAACTAGCAGTAAGCTAAGGGCTTCATCTAAACCCTAGCTGAAGAAGTTAGAACATGGCTTTTATAAAAACATATGAAGTTTTGATATTCATAAAATGTAAGCTCTTCCCTTTTCAACTGATTTGTACCAAATCACTCAACAACAAAAGCAAGAGATAAAACCAAGTTCTTCTCTCCTTCCTCACTGCTCATTGTGCGACAACTTCCCATTGCTCAACCTTTCTTTGCTGACTCTATTTAGTCCCCTGCCATTACAAAAATCAGAATATTACCACATTTTTACACGCAATGAACAAGAAAAACAAAATACATATCATTTGACATAAATATAAGCAATTAATGCACAAGATACCATAAACACCTACAAAATGATAAGATTATATACAATATTAGGTGCTTATCATTAGTAAGCTACCCTCTGAACTAGATGACTCGAGTATAGAATAGGTGAACATGATAGGAACATTAGTCGAGGAGTCATTACCAAACACTTTGTTAGAAGATCCATTAGAGAAATGCCTACCCCACTTTGGGATTGATTTTGATGATGACGACGTGATTAATGAGGTGAATGCTTTGTTAGATGTAACCCCTTTAATAGATACTAGTAATGGCTGGAAACCTAAGTTCGAACCTCTACCCGTTTCTAAGTCTACTCTAGTTCCTTCGTTAGAAAATCCTCCTAAGTTGGACTTTAAACCATTACCATATTCTCTGAAGTATGTGTTTTTAGGCTCATATGAAACTTTACCTGTGATTATAGCATCCGACTTGGATAGTGTTCAGGAAATTAGGCTAGTGACCACCCTTCAGAATAACAAGGAAGCTTTAGGGTGGGCCATAGAAGGCATTAAGGGTATAAGTCCTACTGATTGTATGCATCATATCTATTTAGAGAGTGACACCAAACCTTCTAGGGAGATGCAACGTCGACTGAACCCTAATATGAAAGAAGTAGTTCGAACCGAGGTTCTTAAGCTATTAGATGCATGCATTATCTACCCCATTTCAGACAGTAAGTCGGTCAGCCTGTTCAGGTTGTTCCCAAGAAATCCGTTATTATTGTAGTCCAGAATGATAACAATAAGTTAATCCCAACCTGGGTGACCACGGGTTGGCGTGTCTCTATTGACTATAGGAAATGGAACAAGGTCACTTTGAAGGACCACTTTCCCCTTCCCCTCATCGACCAAATGCTAAAGAGATTAGCTGGACGTAACCATTATTGCTTTTTAGATGGATACTGCGGTTATAATCAGGTTGTCATAGCCCCAGAAGACCAAGAGAAAACCACTTTTACCTGTCCCTTTGATACCTTTGCGTATATACGCATGCCTTTCGGGCTATGTAATGCTCCTGCGACCTTTCAGCGTTGTATGATGAGCATATTTTATGACATGGTAGAACGGTTCTTAGAGGTGGATGATTTTTCAGTGTTTGGTACGTCTTTCGATGAGTGCTTGCATCATTTGTCATTAGTTTTGACTAAGTGTAAGGAAAAGAGTTTAGTGCTTAATTGGAAAAAATGTCACTTCATGGTTCGTTCAGGAATTGTTCTAGGGCATATTGTATCTTCGAAGGGTATAGAGGTAGATAGAGCTAAAGTTGACCTTATTAAAACTTTACAGGTCCCAAAAACCGTAAGAGATATTAGGTCATTCTTAGGGCATGCAGGTTTTTATCATCGATTCATTAAGGATTTTAGCTTGATTTCTAGACCTCTTTGCAATTTTCTTGCAAAAGACGTTAAGTTTGTCTTTGATGATGCTTGTTTAGAGGCTTTTGAGAAGCTTAAGAATTTACTCACTACCGCCCCCGTAGTCCAGGAACCCAACTAGAACCTACCCTTTGAGATCATGTGTGATGCTTCAGATTATGATATTGGTGTTGTGCTAGGTCAGCAAGAAAACAAATTACTTCATGTGATTTACTATGCTATCAAAACTATGAATGATGCGCAGTTGAACTATACCACTACCGAGAAGGAACTGTTGGCCATTGTGTTTGCCTTAGACAAGTTTAGACCTTATCCCTTAGGTTCTAAGATCGTAATATATACTGATCATGCTGCTTTAAATTATCTTCTGTCTAAAAAGGATATGAAACCTAGATTGATTAGGTGGATCCTTTTGTTGCAAGAGTTTTCTCCAGACATTAGAGACAAAAAGGGTGCCGAAAATGTAGTAGCAGACCACTTGTCTAGGCTAGTTGTTGATTCCCCTAATGATCCCCTTCATATAAGGGATGGCTTTCCTGATGAACAACTGTTCTTTGTTACCCAATTACCTTTGTATGCAAATATAGTGAACTATCTTGTTACTGGACGAATGCCCCAACATTGGGGTAAACAAGATCGTTCTAGGTTTTTATCCGAGGTGAAGCACTTATTTTGGGATGATCCTTATTTGTTTAAGTATTGTCCAGACCAGAATATTAGGAGATGCATATCTGAGAGTGACCAGTCCAGTATTATTTCCTTTTGTCATGATCATGCTTGTGGGGGTCACTTTAGTGCTAAGAACACTGCTGCTAAGATGTTGCAGTGTGGATTCTACTGGCCTTCGTTGTTTAAAGACTCCCACAATCACTGTGTTACTTGTGAGCGTTGCCATAAATTAGGAACCATTTCCCGTAGGAACATGATGCCCTTGAACCCTGTTTTAGTTGTTGAGGTCTTTGATGTGTGAGGTATTGACATTATGGGTCTGTTTCCTAATTCTTTTGGTAACCTATACATCCTTGTCGCTGTAGACTACGTCTCTAAGTGTATTGAGGCGGTTGCGTGTAAAACCAATGACCATAGGGTTGTGGTTGATTTCTTGAAAGATAATATACTTATACGTTTTGGTACACCGCGTGCTATAATTAGTGATGGAGGGTCGCACTTTTGTAATGGACCTTTTAGGCTTTTGATGAAGAAATATGGTATTACACATAAGGTAGTGATATGATTTGTATATAGTGGTAAAAGTGGTTCGATTCTCAGACTTGCGAAGGATATTAATTACACTTAAATTCTAATATTAAAATAGAAAACTCACTAAAAATTATAGCAAATTCAATCAACGTTGATATCAATATTAAAAGAACACTGAGGCTAAGATTCCATTATTTTCCAAGTTCAAAGTGATTTAATCCAATATTTATATTCATGCAATTTTTTCGTCCAATTTGATTCTAAACTATTGTAACAAGTAGATTCTCAAAATAACAAGTGTAAATCTGAAGCATAGAACATCAAAAACCTAGGTCCAAGCATGCTCTATCAAAAGAAATAACAATTGCTTAACAAGAATCATTCAAACAATTTTCACTCAAGGCAAAACAATCAAAAAAATAATTGCGATAAATAAATAAATAAGAATATACCACTTTTTGTTGGAAAAATAGCTTCCTCTATCGCCTCAGCAATGGGGTTTAGCTCCTCATATTAACCATGTTCTCAAAATATGTTTTTATATCTCAAAAGTGTACAAGGAGGTGAAAAATTGATAACACAGCCGATTCGCAACAGTGTGAAGGTGTTGCAGAATCTCTGTTACAAAGAGGAAACAATAGCTAAAGACCTAATGCAATTACTTTTGATAAACGATAGATGGGTTCTGCTGTTGAATAGCGATAGTGTTCTGCGACAGATACTTGTGCGTCAATGTTCTTCGTGTTCTTCCTCTTCAGCAGCAGCAGCAGAATATTTTATTCTTCCTGCAACTCGATCTCTGGAGCTCTGTGGTGTTCTAAACTTCTCCTAAGGTTTCGTACCTCTTTCTCGGACTCTCATAACCTTTTTATACACTTCACAGGGTCATTAAATCCCGAGAACACCCCTGTTTTTCTTCTTTTCCAAGTTCCGGCAAGTTTGGTTATTATTTCCTTTTTCTCTTCTCATGCGGCTTTCTGTTTGATACAAACTCTTCTAAAAATATCAGTAAATCTTGCAGAGTATATTCTCTTCCAATCTCACCACATTCTTTCCAAAAATACAGCAAAGATATCCCGTGATATTAAACCTCCTATGTTTAATACCAACTCGACAACTACTGCTCTTTTTTCGAATTTGGCCGCCTTACCTTCCCTGTTTAATCTTTACACGTCACTCCCAATCCAAATCAGAGAAAATCACCGACCAAATCTCGCTGGAAATCCTCTCTGGAAAGTACGCAGTTCAACAGCTATTTTCCCGTAAAAGTCTCACTCTCTGTTTCGCTTCACATCAATAATCCAGCCCATTCTGATCGATCCAAGCAATCATACCATCCCTGTTTAAGATAAACAGGTCCAACCCAATCGAGTTTAGTGATTGAATCTCTTAAAATCACGTCCAAAATCTAAACCCAAATCTGTTCTTCACTTGCAACAGTTTCCCGGAAAATTTGAGAATTCAAATCGTGAAGATAAAGGGGCTACCCCAATCCAGAGTAGGGGTGCCTTTAGCAGCTTCCTTAAGGGGTGTCCTGAGGGTGCCCCTTGTCCAAACCGGGGGTCTGAATAGCAAGTGTCCTCCGGGTGCTTTCCGACAACTTTTCGAGCCAATTTTTTCCAAAAATGTTTATTGGCCAAAAATACCTACAAATAAATAAAACACCATAATAAGTACAAAAATAAGCCCTAACAATATATAGAATCGAGACAAATCGGACATAAAAATGTGTCTATCCAATACCCCCAAACCTATTATTTGCTAGTCCTCGAGCAAAAATAAAATCCTAACTCACTGTCGCAGGCATCGTTGATTGCCTTTAGCATATGCAATAAGCCTTTAAACCCCTAGGTGTCTAGTGGCGGGAGTGTGTCTCCGGAGGGCTTACCAGAGGTATACCCACAAAACCTTTATACTCCAGACCCTAGCTATCTACACAGAACCTTGGAAGGCACTAAAGAATCTCCTTGGTTGGCATACTTATTGACTACAGGAGGAAGTACCCTGATGCGAAATTCCAATTGTTGTACACGAGTTTGCACTCAAGCATACTAAAATTATATAAGTGACAGAGCTCTACTCAGATAGTCGCACTATGGACATCAATATCCGGAGTCAAAACTAATCACATGGATAGATCAAGAAGATGGATATAGAAAAACATAGATGGTTTTGATGTTTACTAGGTGAACGGTGTTTCTCATATCTGTCTGAAGGCCTCCGCCAAAATGAACCTATCCTAATGGACTGAGATACTAGTCTGACTAATATCAACACACTGGCATATACAAGGGAACCAGTGATTGATAATCCTAACTCTAGGTCAACACAACTGGCATATACAAGGGTTCCAGTGGTCGACTTTATTGAATTTATTCCAGTTGGTCTGATGGTCTGGTCTCAGTTTCTCTTTTTTTTTTTTGTATCTCAATCACTCTAATTCACCCTAGCATTGGTAACAACTTGAATCGTGAGCCCCACCTAATCACTTAGAGAAACATAGTTTAAAAACAAAACAAAATAAAAACAGAAGTGAAAAGGACTCAACGAGATATGGTGAAACTATCATGTTATTTCTAACACCTGAGCTCTGTGCTTTTATGAATAGACTCTTTAGATGTTGCCATCTAGTCAGATTGGTTCCTCAACTCCTACAACCAAAATGCTTCCATCCACTTAGATTGGTTAGTGCCATCCTTAATAGGATAAATTTCTAGGCTCTGGAGTTTATTATGCAACGAAAAGGTAACAAAAAGTTCTACCCCACCCCCAAACTTAAATCTAACATTGTCCTCAATGTTTCTAATTAAAGAACAGTACCAAAAATATAAGTAACATGAGGAAATAGTAAAGAGAGAAGTCGGAAAGATAGTACCTGGGTGAAGTGTAACCAAAAACCTACAAAAATATATACAACATACAAAATCGCCTCGATGGTCAATCAAGGTAAACAGGGTCCTCCAGAGGGACCTCCTCAACATCACCTGTAGGAAAAGGCTCTAAAAAGGGCTTCAATCGCTGACCGTTAACCTTCGAAGAACTACTACCATGGTGTCTCAATCTCAACAGCGCCATGAGGAAAAACAGTACGGACCACAAAAGGACCGGTCCACCGAGAGCGCAACTTCCCGGGGAATAGATGCAAACGAGTGTCATACAGAAGAACTTTTTGACCTGGAGAAAATGACTTTCGTAAAATATTCCTATCATGCACAAGTTTCATTTTGTTCTTATACTCCTTAGCACTATCGTATGCATCTCTACGAATCTCGTCCAACTCATTGAGCTGGAGCTTTCTTTGAGCTCCTGCCTTGTCAAGTGAAAAGTTTAAGTTCTTAATAGCCCAATAGGCTCGATGCTCTAACTCAACAGGCAGGTGACATGCCTTCCAAACACTAAACGATAAGGTGACATTCCAATGGGTGTCTTAAACGCAGTACGGTAAGCCCATAAGGCATCAGTAAGCCTCGACGACCAGTCTTTCCTATTGGATTAACTGTTTTCTCTAGAATACTTAATTTCCCTATTGGAACCTCTACCTGACCACTAGTCTGAGGGTGATATGGGGTTGCTACTTTATGGGTAATACCGTATTGTTTCATTAAAAGAGCAAACGGTCTATTACAAAAGTGTGAACCTCCATCACTAATTATAGCTCGCGGCGTACCAAAACGTGTAAGTATATTCTCTTTCAAAAACTGGACTACGACCCTGTGGTCATTCGTTTTACACGGAACCGCCTCAACCCACTTAGACACATAGTCTACACGACAAGTATGTAAAGATAACCAAACGAAATAGGAAATGGACCCATAAAATCAATGCCCCACACATCAAAGACCTCAATCACTAAAATAGGGTTCAAAGGCATCATATTTCTACGGGAAATGGTTCCTAACTTCTGGCAACGCTCACAAGAAACACAATGACTATGGGAATCTTTAAACAACGAAGGCCAGTAAAATCCACACTGCAAAATCTTAGCCAGTCTTCTTAGCACTAAAATGACCCCCACATGCATGTTCATGACAAAAGGAGATAATACTAGACTGGTCACTCTCAGATACACATCTCCTAATAATCTGGTCCGGACAATACTTAAACAGATAAGGATCGTCCCAAAAGAAATGCTTAACCTCGGCTAAAAACCTAGAACGATCTTGCTTACCCCAATGTTGAGGCATTCGACCAGTAACAAGATAATTCACTATATTTGCATACCAAGGTGATTGGGAAACAGAGAACAATTGTTCATCAGGAAAACTATCCCTTATAGGAAGGGAATTATTAGGGGAACTAACAACTAGCCTAGACAAGTGGTCTGCTACTACATTCTGCACCCTTTTTGTCTCTAATGTCTGGACAAAATTCTTGTAACAAAGGATCCATCTAATCAATCTAGGTTTGGTATCCTTCTTAGACAAAAGGTATTTCAAAGCAGCATGATCAGTATAGATTACGATCTTAGAACCTAATAAATAGGATCTAAACTTATCCAAGGCAAACACGATGGCTAGCAATTCCTTCTCGGTAGTTGTATAGTTCATTTGGGCATCATTCAGAGTTTTGCTAGCATAGTAAATCACATGGAGTAATTTGTTTTCTCGCTGACCTAGACAACGCCTATAGCATAATCTGAAGCATCACACATAATCTCAAAGGGTAGGTTCCAGTTAGGTGCCTGGACTATCGGGGCAGTAGTGAGTAAAGTTTTAAGCTTATCAAAAGCCTTTAAGCAAGCATCATCAAAGACAAACTTAACATCTTTTGCAAGCAAATTGCAAAGAGGTCTAGAAATCAAGCTAAAATCCTTAATGAATCGACGGTAAAAACCTGCATGCCCTAAGAATGACCTAATATCTTTTACGGTTTTTGGGACCTGTAGTCTTAATAAGGTCAATTTGGCTTTGTCTACCTCTATACCCTTTGAAGAAACGATGTGCCCTAATACAATTCCTGATTCAACCATGAAATGGCATTTTTCCCAATTAAGCACTAAATTCTTTTCCTTACACCTAGTCAACACTAATGTCAAATGATGCAAGAACTCATCAAAAGATGAACCAAACACTGAAAAATCATCCATAAAGACCTCTAAAAACCGTTCTACCATATCAGAAAATATGCTCATCATACAACGCTGAAAAGTCGCAGGGGCATTACATAACCCGAAAGGCATGCATCTATACGCAAAGGTACCAAAGGGACAGGTAAAAGTGGTTTTCTCTTGGTCTTCTGGGGCAATAACGATCTGATTATAACCGGAGTAGCCATCTAAGAAGCAATAGTGACTATGTCCAGCTAATCGCTCTAGCATTTGGTCGATAAAAGGAAGGGTAAAGTGATCCTTCCTTGTGACCTTGTTCAATTTCCTATAGTCAATACACACACGCCATCCCGTGGTCACTCGGGTTGGGATTAATTCATTATTATCATTCTGGACTACAGTGATACCTGATTTCTTGGGGACAACCTGAACAGGGCTGACCCACTTACTGTCTGAAATTGGGTAAATAATACCCGCATCTAACAACTTAAGCACCTCTTTTCGAACTACCTCTTTCATGTTAGGGTTCAGTCGACGTTGCATCTCCCTAGAAGGTTTGGAGTCTTCCTCTAAATGAATCTGATGCATACACACAGTAGGACTTATACCCTTAATGTCTGCTATAGTCCACCCTAAAGCTTCCTTATTGTCTTGAAGTACATTTACTAGCCTACTTTCCTGATCACTATCCAAATCGGAAGCTACAATCACAGGTAAAGTCTCAGATGGGCCTAAAAACACATACTTTAGAGTATCGGGTAGTGGTTTAAGGTCCAACTTTGGGGGCTCTTCTAAAGAAGGAATTAGGGTAGTCTCAGAAACTGGTAACGGTTCGAACCTAGCTTTCCATCTATCAGTGTCTAACACGGGGTAGAATCTAATAGAGCATTCACTGTTCAATAGTGCTATCGTCATCAAAATCTAAACCAAAATGGGATAGACAACTTTCTAATGGGTCTTCAAAAAATGTTTGGTAATGACTCTGAACTAAGGCTTCTATCATGTTCACCTCTTCAACACATGTGTCATCTAGCTCATAAGGTAGCTTACTGACATTAAAAATGTTCATCTCATAGTCATATTACCAAAAGATAAATTCATCACACCATTTCGACAGTTAATGATCGCATTAGACGTAGCTAAAAATGGGCGACCTAAAATCACAGGTATCTGGTTCTCTGGGTCAGGGACAGGTTGGTATCTAGGACCACGAAATCCACTGGATAATAAACTTGTCGACCTCAATAAGACATCCTCAATAACACCTCGAGGATTTTAACAGACCTATCAGCTAACTGCAGTGTATCTGAGTAGGTTTCATTTCACCAAGTCCTAGCTGTAAGTACATGGAATGGAAGTAGTTCACACTGGCTCCTAAGTCAAGTAAAGCTTTTTCTACCCGGGTTTACCTATTGTACAAGCAATGGTAGGGAACCTGGGTCTTTGTACTTTGGAGTTGTGGTGTTTGAATAATTGAACTTACGTGACTAGCTAAAAAGGCTTTCTTATGGACGCTAAGTTTTCGCTTTCGCGTACACATATCCTTAAGGAACTTGGCATAAGCAGGAATTTGCCTAATTGCATCTAATAAAGGAAGGTTTATGGTAACTTGCTTAAAAACCTCCATTATGTCATTAAAGTTCGATTCCTTCTTTGTTGGTACTAATAGCTGAGGAAATGGGGCTCTAGGCATAGAATCAGACCTCTCAGGAACTGAGTTGGCATCATCAGAAATTTTATCAGTTTCCTTACCTAGTGGTCCTGAGGGGTGAACTACAGTATGTTCACTATCGGGCATGGTTACCTGATTGTCTATTATTCTACCACTCCTAAGGGTTCTAATAGCATTCAATTGATTCGATGGTTTTGTACCTACTTCTTGAACTCCTCTAGGATTGGGATTAGTCTGACTAGGGAACCTACCATTACCTCTCTCACTTAAGGTCTTAGCTATTTGGCCGACTTGAAGTTCTAACTTAGCAAGGCTCTGAGCATTAGTTTGAAAATTCTGCTTGGTTTCCTGTTGAAAACTAACATGGCTTTGTGCTAACATTTCCTGAGTTTTTTCTAACATCTTAATAGATTCCTCTAAGCTAGTCGTTTTATTTTCTGGGCCTGATGTATTCCTAGTGTAGCCAAAACCTGGGGGAGCATTAGAATTATTAGACTGACCCTGACTCTGGCCCTTAGACCATGAAAAGTTCAGATGGTTCCTCCAACCAGGATTATAGGTTTCTGAATATGGGTCAAACTTCTGACGATTATCAAACCTAGTGTTATTATATAGAGCATTGGGTTGCTCTTCATTATTCTGGCTTTCCCCAAAAGGCTCCAATCTACCACTAGTGTTACCCACTTCTAAATCTTCTAACCTTTTCACTATAGCAGCAATTTTGGCATCTGATTCATAGCCTCCTTCTACCCTATTAACGTTTCCTCTGCCGAGAAGAATTGTTTTCTGGGGTCCCCTACTACTTTCCCATTGTTGGGTCTTTTCGGCGACGTCATGCAAATATGTCATCGCGTCATCAACTATTTGGTTCTCAAATCCGCCAGTACTCATAGATTCTACTGTGGTTGTGGTGGGATAATCTAAACCCTCATAAAGGATCTGAACTAACCTAACCTTATCTAAACCATGATGAGGACATTGGGCTAATAAATCATTGAAACTTTCCAAATACCTGTACAAAGTTTCTCCCTCCTGTTGAGAAAACGTGCAAATTTGCGTCCTTATAGACGATGTTTTGTTCCTAGGGAAAAACTTGTTCAAAAAGGCAGATGTAAGTTGTTCATACGTTTCGATTGACCCGGAAGCCAAACTATATAGCCACGATTTAGCTTTATCTTTCAGGGAAAAGGGGAATAACCTAAGTTTCAAAGCATCATCATCTAAATTTCTAATCCTGAGGGTACTACAAATTTCCTCAAAGTCCCTAACATGGAAATAGGGGTTTTCATTTTCTTTCCCTAAAAAGATTGGGAGCAGCTGTAAGGTCCCAGGTTTAAGTTCATAAGTTGCTTCCGTCTCAGCTAACCTGATACATGAGGGACGAGTAGTCCTAGTTGGATTCAACAAATCTTTCAAAGTTGCCATTTTTGGCGCTATCGGAGCAACAGGGATTCTCTCCTCAGTCAAAGGACGTTCAAAAACAGACTCTTCAAAAGTCGGACTCTCTAGATTAAGGTAATCGAGACGCTTCGAACTACTAGGTTTCTCTTTAACAAATCTACCTAGTGCGTCTCTTTTACGTTCAGGCATATAATAGAATTTTCTAAATTGGAAGGGTAAGCAAACACAGATCAAGGCCGACTCAACCAAATCAAACCTATTGATTTCTAGCAAACAAAAAGCATGATGGCTCCACTTAGATTGTTTCTAAACCAGCTTCTAATCCTTCGAACGAGAACTCGTTACAATTTAAGCAAACCCCTCTGGAATCAATCTGAGTTAACGTAAGTTGAATAGAGGCGAGGGAAGCTCGGTGGAGCTTTGATACCCAAGGACTCACCGGTATTACAAGGCGGCGCAGTCACGCATTCAACTTAAAGAAACCGTCAAGAACTTCGAAGTATGCTTAAAAGAGTAACCAATATTTTTCGAATGACTTTCCTGTTAAGCTCGTTACCCTATCGGTCTCGTTCTAGTCAAAATTTTAGGCTTAGGTTCGCGTAGGTTACGTGTTCCTAAAGCGGGCAAGAAGAGAACGGTGATGAAATCCGAACCATTATATTGTATGGCCAGGCCTTGCTATTTACTAGAAAAATAAATATCCGTATTCAGTCATCAACATATATGCATACGAAGGAGTCCAGTAACTCGCTGACAGGGGATTCACGATTGTTTAGAATCTTACCTCCCGTTCCAGACGGGGGATGAATCGGTTGTAGTCGACTCGAGCCAGTGACTCCGATGTCAAGTGTACGAACCCCAGGTGCAGAGACAATATCGTAATTGTCCTCCTTCTCTGCAAAAAGTTTATATTTAAAGTACCCTTCCGTAGGGTAATAAAAAAATAACGTCCCAAAGTCCAAAAGTCCAAAAAGTAAAGAAAAATTACAAAAATAATAAACCCTAATACAGTTTTTTTTTTAAAAAAATAAAAATAAACAAACCCTAAACTAAAATTGTCTAAAATAAAATTGTCTTCTTTTCTGTTCTTTTTGCTTTAATCTTTAGCTCCAAGTCTTTATGAAATCACCAAACTCTTTGGCTCAATTTTCTTTATGATCCAGAACCTGTAGACACAAGATAAATACCCAAAAACATAAAAAGAACAAAAATAAAAAATAAATAAATAAAAATAAAAATAAAAATAAATAAATCTAAAACCCTAAAAACAAGTCCGCGTCGGCGGCGCCAAAAATTGATATGATTTGTAGATAGTGGTAAAAGTGGTTCGATTCTCAGACTTGCGAAGGATATTAATTAGACTAATATTAAAATAGAACACTCACTAAAAATTATAGCAAACTCAATCAAAGTTGATATCAATATTAAAAGAACACTGAGGCTAAGATTCCACTATTTTCCAAGTTCAAAGTGATTTAATCCAATATTTATATTCATGCAATTTTTTCGTCCAATTTGATTCTAAACTATTGTAACAAGTAGATTCTCAAAATAACAAGTGTAAATCTGAAGCATAGAACATCAAAAACCTAGGTCCAAGCATGCTCTATCAAAAGAAATAACAATTGCTTAACAAGAATCATTCAAACAATTTTCACTCAAGGCAAAACAATCAAAAAAATAATTGCGATAAATAAATAAATAAGAATATACCACTTTTTGTTGGAAAAATAGGTTCCTCTATCGCCTCAGCAATGGGGTTTAGCTCCTCATATTAACTATGTTCTCAAAATATGTTTTTATATCTCAAAAGTGTACAAGGAGGTGAAAAATTGATAACACAGCCGATTCGCAACAGTGTGAAGGTGTTGCAGAATCTCTGTTACAAAGAGGAAACAATAGCTAAAGACCTAATGCAATTACTTTTGATAAACGATAGATGGGTTCTGCTGTTGAATAGCGATAGTGTTCTGCGACAGATACTTGTGCGTCAATGTTCTTCGTGTTCTTCCTCTTCAGCAGCAGCATCAGAATATTGTATTTTTCCTGCAACTCGATCTCTGGAGCTCTGTTGTGTTCTAAACTTCTCCTAAGGTTTCGTACCTCTTTCTCGGACTCTCATAACCCTTTTATACACTTCACAGGGTCATTAAATCCCGAGAACCCCCCTGTTTTTCTTCTTTTCCAAGTTCCGACAAGTTTGGTTATTATTTCCTTTTTCTCTTCTCACGCGGATTTCTGTTTGATGCAAACTCTTCTAAAAATATCAGTAAATCTTGCAGAGTATATTCTCTTCCAATCTCACCACAGTCTTTCCAAAAATACAACAAAGATATCTCGTGATATTAAACCTCCTATGTTTAATCCCAACTCGACAACTACTGCTCTTTTTTCGAATCTGGCCGCCTTACCTTCCCTGTTTAATCTTTACACGTCACTCCCAATCCAAATCAGAGAAAATCTCCAACCAAATCTCGCTGGAAATCCTCTTTGGAAAGTACGCAGTTCAACAGCTATTTTCCCGTGAAAGTCTCACTCTCTGTTTCGCTTCACATCAATAATCTAGCCCATTCTGATCGATCCAAGCAATCATACCATCCTTGTTTAAGATAAACAGGTCCAACCCAATCGAGTTTAGTGATTGAATCTCTTAAAATCATGTCCAAAATCTAAACCCAAATCTGTTCTTCACTTGCAACAGTTTCCCGCCAAATTTGAGAATTTAAATCGTGAAGATAAAGGGGCGCCCCTATCCAGAGTAGGGGTGCCTTTATCAGCTTCCTTAAGGGGTGTCCTGGGGGTGCCCCTTATCCAAACCGGGGGTCCGAATAGCAAGTGTCCTCCGGGTGCTTTCCGACAACTTTTCGAGCCAATTTTTCCCAAAAATGTTTATTGGCCAAAAATACCTACAAATAAATAAAACATCATAATAAGTACAAAAATAAGCGCTAACAATATATAGAATCGAGACAAATCGGACATAAAAATGTGTCTATCAGGTAGCTACCCCATATCATCCACAGACTAGTGGTCAAGTTGAGGTTTCCAATAGGGAGATAAAATGTATATTAGAGTAAACAGTTAATCCTAATCGGAAAGACTGGTCGTCTAGGCTTACTGATGCCTTATGGGCTTACTGTACTGCGTTTAAGACCCCCATTGGAATGTCACCTTATCGACTTGTGTATGGCATGGAATGTCACTTACCTGTTGAGTTAGAACATAGAGAATACTGGGTTGTTAAGCAGCTACATTTTTCACTCGACAAGGCAGGAGCCCATGGGAAACTCCAGCTCAATGAGTTGGAAGAGATTCGTATAGATGCTTACGATAGTGCGAAGGAGTATAAGAACAAAATGAAACTTGTGCATGATAAGAATATTTTAAGAAAGTCATTTTCTCAAGGTCAAAAAGTTCTTCTGTATGATACCCGCTTGCATTTTTTCCCTGGGAGGTTAGGTTCTCGGTGGACGGGTCCTTTTTATTGTTCGCACTGTCTTTCCTCATGGATCTGTTGAGATCGATACACCGGATGGTAGTAGTTCTTCGAAGTTTAACGGTCAGAGATTGAAACCCTTTTAGAGTCCTTTCCTACAGGTGATGTTGAGGAGGTCCCTCTGGAGGACCCTGTTTACCCTTGATTGACCATCGAGGCGATTGTATGTTGTATATTAGTTTTTGATTTCTCTCTTCACTCAGGTACTATCTTTCCGACGTCTCTCTTTACTGATTCCTCATGTTACTTTACTTTTTGGTATTGCTCTTTCATTAGAAACATTGAGGACAATGTTAGATTTAAGTTTGGGGATGGGGAAGAAACTTTTTGTTAGCTTTTAGTTGCAATAAAAAAAAACTCCAGAGCCTAGAAATTTATGCTTATTAAGGTTGGCACTAACCAATCTAAGTGGATGGGAACATCTTGGTCGTAGGAGTTGAGGAACCAATCTGATTATATGGAAACATCTAAAGTGATTCGGGTGTTAGAATTAAAAAAAAAATGGTAGTTTTTCCATATCTCGTTGAATCCTAATCCCTTCTGTTTTTATTTCTTAAGTGATTTGGTGCGCACACGATTCAAGTTGTTACCATTTCTAGGTGAAATAGTGTGATTGAGATACAAAAAAAATAAAAAATAATAATAATAGTAATAATTTGAGACTAGACAATCAGACCAACCGGAATAAATTCAATAAAGTCCACCACTGATGCCCTTGTATATGCCAGTTATGTTGACCTAGAGTTAGGTTTATCGACCATTGGTGCCCTTGTATATGCCAGTTGTATTGATATTAGTCAGACCGGTATCTCAGTCCATTAGGATAGGTTCATCTTGGCAGAGGCCTTCAGACAGATATGGGAAACACCGTTCACTTTAAACCACCTATTTTTCTCTTTATCCATCTTCTTAATCTTTCCATGTAATTGGTTGACTCCGGTTATGATGTCTAGAAACTATCTGAGTAGAGCTCTGTCACTTATATATGAATTTTAGTATGCTGAGTGCAAACTCGTGTACAACAATTGGAATTTCGCATCAGGGTACTTCCTCCTGTAGTCAATGAGAGTATGCCAACTAAGGAGATTCCTTAGTGCCTTCCAAGGTTCTGCGTAGATAACTGGGGTCTGGAGTAAAGGTTTTGTCGGTACACCTCTGGTAAACCCTCCCGAGACTATATCTCTGTCACTAGGGACACCTAGTGAGTTAGGCTTTTATTTTTATTAGTTTTGCTCGAGGACTAGCAAATAATAGGTTTGGGGGTATTTGATAGACACATTTTTGTGTCTAGTTTGTCCTCAATGTTTCGTATTGTTAGTACTCATTTTCGTACTTATTATGGTGTTTTGTGTGTTTGTAGGTATTTTTTGGAAATAAATATTGTTGGAAAATTCGGCTCGAAAAATCACTCGGAGCACCCCTAGAGGACATTTGCTATACGGACTCCCCACTTTTGCTAAGGGGCACCCACGGCTATATGTACCCCAATTTTGTCCACGACACCCATCTTCATCCTTTGAACTCTGAAAAAGGCGGGAAAACATGGTTCTCACCTGAAGAATTTTCGTTCGAAATTGGAAGGCATTATAGAGAGACTCAATGGCTCAGATTGATGGGGGGGGGGAACTCTATTAAGGTTAACAGGCAGGATATGGTTGATTTCGTCAGTTGAAATTGACAAGATAACTCGCAAGAAGAAGTCAGAGCAACACGTACATCGTAAGAGATATTCACGTGATTACGTCAAGTTTTACGTATGCTGCTCGTGTTTAGATATCACTTGGCCTCTGAAGAAGCGTGGAGAAGTCAAATAAGGAAATTTCAGAGGCAGCAGATGTGTAGGAGAAGGATTTTTGGAAAGAAAATATTTCGAGAATATTACCCTTCACTTCCGAATAAAGAGAGACTACTGTGAGTTATTACGGAGAATTTTCTTCGCCCGTTGAGTATAAATATCATCCTGGGGTAGCATAGAAGGGTGATGGAGAGTTTGGGAGATTACAGAGCATTACAGAGTCGAAAATCAAGTTGCAGAAATCACCATTTCTGCTGCTGTGAAGAACACGAAGAACAAAAGACCCACAGATACAGTCGTTTATCAACAGTGACAACGACAGAGGGGTGAGGGTCGTATACTACGGCATCAGTGACAGTTTTCATATATCGTTCTCTGTAACAGTTCGGTTTGTAACACTTATAACTGTTACAACCCCGGTTTTTAATAGTTTTTCTCCATTTCATCTTTGTAAACACCCTTTGAGCAATAAAAATGAATTTTGAGTGTGTTTCCAACATGATGATGAGCTAATTCTCCCACAACCAAGGCAATGAGGAAGCTATTCACGCATGAATAATTGGTAACTATTTTATTCTCTCTAATTTATAATTCACTTAATCACTGTTTTGCAGAGTTTCAAATTGTTTGCATGATTTTCTTAATTACTTGTGATTCAATTTGATAGGTTATACTTTGTTTAGATAATCTATGCTTAGGGAATACAATTAATGTTTGACAATATGCCTGACTATTTGTGAATTAATAAATAATGGACTTAGAAAATAATTAGAGTTTTGGATTATTTACCATAACTTATTCATGTGTGATAGTGGAATCAGTGTCTTGGTTATTTTTAATATCTTGAAATCAATTTTGCAATAAGTTTTCTATTTTCAAGCTTTATAAGTCTAAAATCTTTTGCTTTCACAAGTCTCAACGAACCTATTACTACTACAACAACTTGAAATCACATCATACTGCGACAAAGCTAGACTGCTTGCTTGGGTTGTTGATCGCAAAGTTAGTGTTCTAACTCACGAACATGGTGTGTCTATGGTCAAGAGAATAAAGGAAATCAATGATACAGTCTTTGATGGATTCATTGAAAGATATGAGGTTCTCAATGAACTTTGATCTGTTCTTTATTAATCTAGTAAATCTTCTATTTTTCTTGTTTTATTTAAAAGAATAACTAGAGTTTGGAATAGCCATTATTGTGATTACACATAGATATGTCCAACGTTTTCATCTTCATGTTGTTAGATTTATTGGTTTACACTCTAAATTTGTTTGGAAGATGATTTTTGCAGTATTAATCTTTATGGTTTTATATATTGCAATATTGTTATGGGATATGTGTGTTTACGTCCGTGAACTTGATTGTCCCATACTTTGTCAAAAGTAAAGTCGTTCATGATTTGATATGCCTGTATTGATAAAAGAATGAATTGACTTTTGACAAACACAAAAGTTAAGCCTATCATGTCAATTTTTGATGGAAGATAGGTTAAAATCTTTTGTGTTCAAGGATTATGTGTATCGTATGTTATTGTGCAAATGGTGATAGAAAATAGAATGAGTCCTTGTTTATTCCACGGTATAAGGTCGATCTCCGATCCACAATTTTTGTGTACATACTGTGTTGTTCCATAAGGTGTCTTATGTTGAGCTTTATCGACTGAGTCATTGTTTTGGCATAGTTGTTGCTCCATGAGATACTTTCTGCCGAGCATGTTCATTTAAATGAATCATCTTTTTGGTTATTTAGTTGTTGCTCCATAAGTTCTCTCCTGTCGAGCATGACCAATTAAATTGATTACTTTTGTGATTAGTTTAGTTGTGTATTTCGATTAGATTAATTATGGGTTCTCTTGTGATTAATATAATTATTTTTGAGTCTCCATAAGTTTACTTATGTTGAGTATGTTCGATTAAATTAATCATGGGTTCTCTTATGGTTAATTTAATTGAATATTTTGGATTCAAATTCATACTTGTATGTTATTTGTTGTGTCCAAAGAAATCCTTTTTTTTTGAAATTAAGGTCGCTCTTGTTGTTCTTTCGGAAATGACATATTATGGGGGAGAGTTCTTAATTGAACTTGTGCTTAATTGCCAAATCTTTGTGGGGAGTGCGGCTGTGGAATATTATAGGGGTTATCTTGTATCTTTATAAACTCCTTGATGAATGTATTTGGCTTCGGCTTTATGATTGCATCAAAAGAAGATGATATATGCTTTCTTTTGGTCATGAAATGTCTCTTTCGGAAATTTCATTAGGATCCCGTTCTTGTACCTTTTCCAATTCTATTGACAAAAAGGGGGAGAATTAATATGTAATTCACACTACATATACATATGGTTTTCGGATCATTATGTAAGGGGGAGTGGTTTCCACGTGATATGGAGTATTGACTAAGGGGGAGTGACATATCACCATAGTATTGTTGCTAAAGTTGTGATACATTTGAACTTTGACATTGTGTAATGATATTATGACACTGTATAACAATGATTGAGAACTCTTGTTTTCTCGTTGTTATAGCTACTGATTTTCAACAACGATGATGATAAACTTACAACCTTTGGGATCATTGGAGTACTTGGAAGTGGCGAAGATTTCGAGTAATGTTGAATATTAGGCATGTGGAATAGGAGCTACAAAAGTTTATTTTATATTTTTGTATTCCATATGTATCATTAAAATTGACAAAGGAGGAGATTGTTAGAGCATTGCTTGGTCGAACTCGCATGCGTTGCTATCTCAAGCATGTTTGTCAATGTTAGTGATCAAAACTATAAGTTTTTATTTCTAGTCTACTGTAGCTAAGGTCTCGGACTAGGATAGAAAGTGTAGTTGAGCTCAAGAACTCCATGGAAATCATCATACAAGACGAAGGACTACTCAAGGAACTGGTGGATCTTCATCGACTAAAAGGTATGTGGAGACTTGAACGTATCTATCACTCAAAAGTCTATTTATCTCCTATATTGAGACAAAAGTCGTTTTGCTATATAGACTTAGATTCTACACATTTGGTATTTCGACACTAATTTATCTTGCCTATCCATTTCTCGAAATATGTGTTGGTAAGCTTTCGCTTTAGCCAAGTTCATCTTTGCCTAGTGAGAAAGTCATGACAAATCTCAATCACTTTGGAAATTGCTTACTCTGACGAAAAATAGTTTCTGAATAACAACTATATAATAAAGTCATATAAGAATGTTCCAAATGATTGAAGTGAGAGTTTAGATAATATAACCGTTGGAGGATATAAGCATTGTTTTGGAAACACATATATGTACAAGTCTTTATTACTTGAGCCGAAGTTTGCAAACTTTGTTGATCAAGTGAACCGGAATAGTGGCGTGTTCTAAGTTCGCGAACTGGCGAAGTTCTCAACCCAAGAATTTCTTATGGAGTTTGTGAACTCCTTCCGGAAACTTAAGCCCGCGAACCCAGTCCGCGAACTTGAGTAGGTTATATCTAAAAAGAATGATTGTGAACTTATTATTATATAAACTAAGGAATGCAATTGCAAACCGGGGCTATATAGTTCATGAACCGATTCGAGTGAATCACATTGTTTTTGCTTCAATTATGTCTTGTGTAGTACATAAGATTTCCTTATAATTGAACAACTCTCTAACTAGTTCATTTGAGTCATTTGAACTATTTATGGTGAAGAAGAATATGGTTGATATGAAAGTGATCATATGGATAACCATTTGGTTAACTATTGTTGAACAAACAAATATACACGTTTGGGTACGGTTACACAAGCCTAGAAACGTACATTTCATTTGTGTGTAACAAGCTATTTTTTCGATCTAAAGGTTGAGAAATATTAGCTTGAATCTAATCAGGTTTTCATCTAATGGTGAATATTGAATGCTTTTTACCAAGCTAACATTGATTGCCAACCCTGATTTGAAAAGGAGAACTATAGCAACTGGGAAACCTAATCCCCACATATTCTGTGTGATACTAGTTGTGCTAATCTAGAGTCGATTCTCCTTTAACCTTTGGTTTCTTCTTCTAAACCAGGTAATCGACTTAAAGACTTCATTGGGATTGTGAAGACAGGCCGATACTACTTTCTTGTAGTTGTGTGATCTGATCTTGCTATTTCTATCGTATGAGTACAATTGTAAGGATTGGCTTGAGATTGATATTTCCGATAAGCAAGATATAAAAGTAATCACAAACACTTTGTCTCATCATTTGTGATTCCACAATATATTCTTTCGCCGCGTCGATTAAGATTATTGTGAGGTGATTGATAATACTAGGATGTTCTTCGGGAATATAAGTTTGGTTTATCAATTGGTTCATATTCACCCTGATTTCTATCAAAAGACAGAACAAAACTCGTAGGTATATTCGTGGGTGACGGATTTATCTATTACCGTAGACTTTTCTGTGTGATACAAATTTGTTTATTAAAGTCTTCGACTTTGGGTTGTAGCAACTCTTAGTTGTGGGTGAGATTATCTAAGGGAATCAAGTACGTAGTATCCTGCTAGGATCAGAGACGTAGGAGCATAACTGTACCTTGGATCAGTGTGATATTGGTTGGGGTTCAACTACAGTCCAGACCGAAGTTAATTTGGAGTAGGCTAGTGTATGTAGCGGCTTAATACAATGTGTGTTCAATCTGGACTAGGTCCCAGGGTTTTTCTACATTTTCGGTTTCCTCGTTAACAAAATTCTGGTGTCTGTGTTATTTCTATTTCGCATTATGTTTTGTTATATAATTGAAATATCACAGGTTGTGCTTTTGAATCAATCAATTGGAAATACGACCTTTGGTTGTTGATTGATCCTTGGATATTGGTCTTTGGTACCATCCAAGTTTATCTCTCTTGTATTTAATCGAGACTCGCAGATTGCTTGAGTAAGATTTAAATCAAGAGATAGAGATATAAAAACTCTTTGATATACTTTTCTATTGATTGAGTCTAACTGTCTAGTTGATTCTCATAAAAGTATATTGGAGTTTGTCCATACAGATTGCTAAGCTAAATATTTGGTGTGGTTGTTAGACCCCCGCTTTTTCATGTTCAATCTGGACTAGGTCCCGGGGTTTTTGTGCATTTGCGGTTTCCTCGTTAACAAAATTCTGGTGTTTGTGTTATTTCTTTTCCACCTTATATTTTGTTATATAATTGAAATATCACATGTTGTGCGTTAAGATCAATCAATTAGAATATCCAACCTTTGGTTGTTGATTTATATTGATTGACACTTGAATATTGGTCTTTGGTACCGTTCAAGTTATTTCACATAATAATCAGGATCACGGATTCCTATCTGTTCGATTTGCTGATTAAATTGTGAAATAGAGATATTAGAACACTTTGATATACTTTGTTAAGATTGAGTCTAGTTGATTCTATTTAAAGTATATTGGAGTTAGTCCATACAGATTGCTAATCGAAATATTGGGTGTGGTTGTTAGACCCCCGCTTTTTCAGAACTCTCTCCCATAAAATGTCATTCCCGAAAGAACAACAAAGGCTACCTTGCTTTTACAAGAAAAGAATGATTTATTTTGGATATAATCAAATCACATGAAAACATGAATTTGTATTCAAAATATTCAATTTAATTAACCACAAAAGAACCCATGATTAATTCAATCGGACTACACAACTAAATTAACCACAAGAAAGTGATCAATTCAATTGGTCATGCTCGGCATAAGAGAACTTACGGAGATGCAACTAAATTAATCACAAGAGAATGATCAATTCAATTGGTCATGCTCAAACATAAGAAAACTTACGGAGCAACACAATATATGCATAAAAAATGTGGATCGGAGAAGACCAATACTGCGGAGTAAACAAGGATTCATTCTATTTTTCATCATTATTTGCACAATGACATATAATAGACCTAATCCTTGTAAACAAAAGTTTTACCCTTTCTTTTTATCAATATAATGACATAAAAGGCTTTAAATTTTCTATTGTCAAAAGTTCATTCTATCTTTTATCAATACTTTCATACTGACATAATAGAAATAACTTTTGAACAAGTATGGGACAGCTACAGGTTCACAGACATAAACAACATATCCCATAACAATTTGCAATATATAAAATCATAAATATTAAAATTGCAAAAATCATCTTCCAAATAACTTAGAATTTAAAATAAATAAATCTAAAAACATTAAAGATGAAAATCGTTGGACATAGTTATGTGTACTCACAATAATGGCTATTTCAAACCTTAGTTATTCTTCAAAAAACACAAGAAATAAATTCTCAAAAGAAGATTTACTAGACATGAAAACCTAATCATCATGTTCATCATCGGAGACCATAAGAGTGGCTTGAATCTTATCCATGTCATCCTTGATTTCTGGGAACTTAGTAGCAATCACAAGTAATTGTTCTTGCACACACCTTACCTTGGCACTTATCTTATCAAAACCTTTGATAATTTGATGAAGAAGATTCATGGAGGAATAATCACATGAGACATCAAGGTTGTCATATCTTTGTCTCTTGCAAGCATTCTCCTTCATACGTTTGAAAGTACATGGACAAACGAGCTTGGGAGTTCCAACGGAGTTTCCAATCGGAGCAATGGAAAAGTTGCGACAAATTTGCTAAATCAAGCAAGGATATCCTAACTTCTTGTTCGTATAAGTCACTGATAACATTTGATAAATGATAAAACCATAAATGTCAAGACTTGGAGTTCCCAACTTAAGAAAATACACCAACTCCGCAAACTCACGAATCCAGCGAGAATTCTCAATCGTGGAGGGACAAAGATTAGATATACCAAGTTTACCAAAGGACATCAAGGGAATACTAAGATTATTAGTAGGAAATTTTCCTAAGTTGCAATCCACACTCTTACCACAAAGACCAGTCGAAATGGTTTCATATGATGGTCTTTCATTATTTATTTTAAGAAGATGAAAATTACCCCAACGGAATTTCGGTAGTCTCTGAAATCAACTCTTTATTGACAAGAATAATTTTTCTTTTTACCATGGTCTTGAATTCCATGTCTTCATTATTAACACCATAGATGTTAGCATAGAAAATTCTTGTAAGAGTGTCAAAACCTCACCAAAACCATCAAAGATGTTTCCAGGATTGTATTTTTCAAAATACATCAAATCCTCTTTATGCCCACTAGTAAAATCCAACTTCTTTTCTAGTATAAACCCATTGGATGAAATCTTTTCAAAAAAATTCTCACAAGAATCATCAACAAATCTAATTCTATTTGAATTTTGATCTATGGGTAAGTTCATGCTAGAAGAAGATGAAGAACCTAAAGTTTTTGAAACCTCTTTTGGAACCTTGAAATTCTTCATGTGAACTAGAAATTTGGAAATAGGAGAGTATAAGAAACTTACTTGATATATCTCTTGAAAACACTTTTACTTTATTGATCTTCAAAGAAGATTAAAGGAGCAAATACATGAACCCTAGAACAGTTCACGTACGCAGACAAAGAGAGGTGTGGAAGAAAGGTACGCATACCAAGATTCTTAAAAACCCAAACTTGGTCTTGGACTCGTTCATGAACCGCGACCCGCAAAAGGAAAGTAGGATTTCTCAAAACATTCCACATCCAAGGTTCGTACACTGATGAGATCAGTTTAGTGCAGTAAATACATAGTAGAGAGGCTACAATGCTTTTACTTAACCTTGGGAAGAAGAAGAAAAAGATTTACAAAAATAATTTAACCCAGACAATATAGTCAACCATTACTTGCCCCATATCAAGTTATATACAAATGGGGTAAATCCAATCGAGCTACCGAGAGACTATATGTGCAGAGAAATCCTCATGCAACTTTTTCAGGTTGAAATGTATTAGTATAATCATAGCAATGATTATAATTGGATCAATAGAATTTTTTGAATCCCTTTTCTTATACCCAAGAAAAGACTTTTTCTGAAGGTTAGAACAAGACTAAATGCAACTAAGTGAAAATCAAAAACTGCACGAACAACGTGAATGTTCATGAAGAATTGCTTAGTGAGAGACGACTAATTGGGAATTGATACCAGGATTGATAATGCTTCAAGACACAAGCTAGCTAGTAAACGCACTACATGGTGCATGATGATGGCAATGAAATATGTTGAGATGTTATTTTGAACAAACAAAATTTTATATGTTATAGTAAAATCAGCCATTTCGCTCCCTATTTTGTGGAATTACGGGAATTACAACTTCGTTTTACTGTATAAATCGGATTAAAAATAATTGCGGTGAAGTTTCCTGGAGTGATCATGGGGCTTAACATGTATTTCTGATTTTGTTCGCACTTTGTAAGGTCAAGCTAAAAGCTGCATCTCAACTTCACTATAAGATCATTCAAAAAAAAAAATTCGAAATGTAAGATGACCAAGATCCCGAAAAATATTTCCGACTGAGATATAGCAGTAATGAATGTATCAATTTATTAAATGAACTCAACTTACAGTTAGAAATAGAGAGACGACTCTATATAAAGACACACAGACGGAACGAAACTGGACAGGATATATCCAACTCATATAGGACACACGGACCAATGACAGAAAGGATAAAATACAGGACAAAGGTAAGTGACCAAATGACAATTCTACAGGTTGTACTATTAGCCCCCTTCAATTTGAAGGTGTCTTCAAGATCTAACCTTCAACTTCTCCCTTAGAAAAGAAAACTTAGGACAAGATAGACCTTTTGTAAACACATCTGCCACCTGATCCAACGTGGAAATATAATGAACTCTTAAAGATTTGTTTTGCACCAGTTCTCTGATAAAGTGAAAATCAATAGCAAGATGTCTCATTCTGCTATGAAACACATAATTAGATGATAAGGAAACTGCACTTGGACCAATATAGTCGATCTCGGATTCCGGTTTGTCTCGGTACCGAGCGAGACACTGGTACAACGTTGTCTCGGGGAGATTCCGTTTCCAAATCTCGGTATAATCTCGGTTCCAACTTTTATATATATAATTTCTACATATGTTATGATATAATGAAATACCATCAATCCAACAAAAAATGAACAAGTAATCATTAAGAAAACACAAAAGTGGAAACACTTCAGACTTAACTAATTAATCCCGGAAATCTTTTTTGAACAAAAGTGAAAATACCTAACAAAAACATATCTAAAATGTTACTTAAAAGAGAAACTAGTACAACTTCAATTCACTGTCTAAAATTTTAATTAGCTCTTTAAAATTTTTATGTAACTGTCTGCTTAGATTGGAAATGCTTGGATCGATTTTGAAACGGGTGTCAAGGGAATGTATGACTTTTTCTGGACTCACGCCTTGATATCTGACGAGGTCAATCAAGGAATTCAACTAAACTGCAATTTTTCTACCCCAAATGCTGTAACCGAGAAATGTGAGGAATACCTTGACGAGGCAGATGATTTAGTGGAAGATATCTTCATCTTTGACATCTACGCTCCATTGCGCTTTTCTTCTTCAACCACTCCCCATGTACGTAATTCTTTACAATACAGGTACATTAATATAATTGTCAGTAACTCTAATTAGTCTATTCTTACTTGAACAGATTGCAACCTTTAATCCATGTTCTGACAACTACATTTCCAATTACTTAAACATTCCTCAAGTACAAAAATCTCTTCATGCCAATGTCACTGCTCTTCCATATCCATGAGAGTCTTGCAGGCAAGAAAACAACACATTTCCATGACATCATTCACTTTTCTTCTTCTTTTCATTTATCAAATTTCTTTCTTAAAGAAATTCCAGAAAACTTGGCAGAGATAATAATTACTCATTTTTTTTTTGTAATTTTTTTAAAAGAACAGCGATATGGTAGAAAAGCTTTATCATGATTCTACATTAACAGTACTTCCACTGATTAAAGAGATTATGAACAGTGGGATTTATGTTTGGATGTATAGGTAACAAGCTCATATCTATAGTATTTCGCTTTAGAATTCGGGTTCTACATGAGTTAGTACAAACTTAACATTAATAACAAGATTCGAGTTATCCCTGTCTCAGCCGGAATTCCGGTTCGTTTCCGCCTCATCTCGGACGGAATTCCGGTTCGTTTCCGGGTACTTTCCGTCTCGGCGGAAAGTTGTGTTTCCTTTTATGTTGGTCCGAAAATGAAAATTCCTCCGGAATTCCGGCCGAGATGTCCGAAATTGACTACATTGACTTGGACCCCACAAATCCATATGAAGTAATTTTAAAGGAGAATTTTCTTGATGTGAAGATAAAGTAAAATACAATTTGTGAGACTTTCCTAACTGACATTCATTACAAAAGAAGGGAGATTTAGTGATATGGGACAAATCCAGAGATTAACAGACTTTTTGTAGAACTTAAAATGATTGATGAGTCAATCTTCTATGCCAGGTAGCTGTTGTAGGTGATTGACTAGATAGAGCTTTGAAGTTGTGTTGGTGTAGAAAGTGCATGGGGTATAAATCCATCCTTATGTGGTCCTTGTAAAAGTTTCCTCCCAGATGAAAGATCCTTAACAGAGAAACCAATGGAATCAAAAGTGATAGAACAATTGTTATCACAAGTAAATTTATGAACTGATAGTAAATTGTGAGATGACTTAGGTACCAGCATAATGTTATTCTAATGAACATCATAAGAAGCAGTAGATTTTGTTGTAGAACCAATATGTGTTATTGGCATACCTTCTCCATTAGCTGCTTGTATTTCTTCACTCCCTTCAAATAAAATATCTGTAGTTAATTGAGACTCATCATAGGTAATGTGATTATTGGCTCCTGAATCTGCATACCAAGGATATTCTCTCATGATGTTAGCAACTGCATTAAGATTGTGAGAAGTGTTGACATTATGATAGCTGAAATTAAGTCTATGCCTGCATTCAAGAGCTTGATGTCCCCTTTCCTTGCATATATGACATTTCTCAGGTGTAGGTTCATTGTTGGAATATGAGGCTATGTTTGATCTTGCAGGTATTAGGTGTGAAGTTTGGGACTGGATACATCTAAAATTGAGAATAACCTCTAGGTGCATAGTAGAATGGTGCTCTTGGTGGTTGTGAGAAATAATGAGGCTGAAAAATTTGGTCTAGGAGATGAAAAAGAAGAATAAGATGGGATAAAACCTCTACCTCTTCTTCTAGCATATGAATTATTTGGTTTAGCATTAACGACAAATGCTTTACCATTGACATCAGATAATAACTCTTTTTGTTTGTTGTTAACTACAATTTCTACACTCATGAGGAGATTGTGTAATTCCCTATAAGTGACAAGAGGATTGCAAATTCTAATGGAAGTAGAGAAAGAACTATAGTCTGATCCTAGACCATTCAAGATAGTAACAACCAATTCATCATCTGCAATTCTAGATCCAGCAACAAATATCTCATCGGTAACTTTCTTGATTTGACTAAGAAAGTTAGAAACAGTACCTGAACCAAGCTTGAGAGATTGTAGTTTTAAGCGCATCTGAATAGAATGTGTTGAAGAGCTTTAAGCAAATCTTGATTCAATTGTATCCCATAGTTCCATAGCAGAATCAACACCAGCAACATAAGCAATGATGGAATCTGAAATAGACGATTGAATCCAAAGAACAAGAGTAGTATCATCGTCATGCCACGCTACATGACCATGATTTGGAATATTGGCAATCAGATAAGGTGGACATTATAGAGAAGAACTATCAAGAAAACCTAAAACTTTGTATCTCTTGAGAAGAGGAAATAATAAAGATTTTCATGTGAGGAAATTATCCTCTTTGAGTTTGTAAGAAAGAAGTGTAGAAATTTGATTAAGAGGAATGTGTGAAATTCTTGATTCGTAATTCGCCATCAGAGACAAAGGAGGATAAACTAGAAGAAGATGTGTGAAATTCTTGATTTGGAATATCGCCAACAACTTTTCTTTCTCTCTCTTCTCTTGAGAGAAAACTAAAAACCCTAGCCGCATAACAACATCTCTGCTCAGATCGGCTCCTTCGGGGCAGATCTGAGCAGGTTAACCCGTCCGTTCGGTATCTTTTTACTGTTCCCGATCCCTTTCAAGGTTAACTTTTTTTTTTCTTCAGTTTTTTCTTAATTTGTATTTAGGAGTTTTTTTTGTTTTATTTTACGGCACTAGTAGCATGGAATCTGTGAATTTCTCAAGCTTTGATAGTATTAGTGAGTTTACTGGAGTTTCCACTCTGACCTACTTCACTTTTCCTCACCAAGACACCATCACAGCACCAACAACAAAGACATAGAAGATACAACAACAAGAATACAACAGATCTATCCTCTTCTCAAAAGGGGTTGATCTTGATGATGGTGGTAAAAATCAAACCAATCCAACCTCGTTGTCTGCAGCGGCGCCGGTTATTGAAGATAACCATTCAGTGGTTAGGTGCAATCCGGTTGTAGTGGTAGGAAAAACTTCAAAAATCTCCGGTGCTTTTCCGATTAGATTCAGGGTAGTTCCCTGTAGCAAAAATCCATTGTTGTTTGCAGTGGCATCATTGATTGAAATGGACTCATCATCTTTCCAAGTCATTCAAGTGGTGGTAGCGATACTTAGATATTCCGGTATGATTCCAGTTAAAACTTGGTCTTTTCTCGGCCATTATATAACTCTGTTAATCGTAACAGATAACTCTGTAACAGTTCTGGTAATTTATCCGGTCAGTATTTTATATTATTGAGGTACGCCTCCTTTTCAAAGAAAAAAAACAAACTAGAAGAAGATGATGCAAAATTGAAAAGAAGTGATTGAAAAACAAGAAATTATGAGTCCATAAATTTTCAGATCTAAAAATCTGCCATTAACGGCAATATGCATAAGCTTTCATCTGATACCATGGCAGTAATGAATGTATTAGTTTATTAAAAGAACTCAACTTACAGTTAGAAATAAAGAGACAGCTCTACATAAAAACACACATACAAAACAAGACTGGATAGGCTGCATCCAATTCAAAGAGGACACATGGACCAATGACAGAAAAGATAAAATACAGGACAAGTGACAATTCCACATGTTGTACTATTAAGATAAAGAACGGGCCCATTTTAACCCTTTATAATTTTGACGTAAAGTGGCGTTTTAGGAGACATACAATCCCCTCTCGGAAGTTTTCCTCGTTAAATTTGTCGGTGTGTATAGAATCATTCAAAGAGACTTTGACCGGAAGAACTCACGTTTACAAGAAAAAGAATGAATAAATTTGGAAAATCTCAAATCTATATAAAGAGGTATGTCAATCAAGAACAGTTATGATTTTGGATTTAGTCGAGCTTAGCCTTATTCAAAACGGTCAAGCAAGGGAACATGAATATGCGCATCAACAAGGTTGGAAACTTGAAATTGTCAACTTGGCTGGTTTCTTCTCCTGCGAGATGACTATACTATGTGGGACACGCTATGTAAATAAGTATACCACAGTTTGCAATTACCTCCCTACGGGACAGTAAGTCCCAGAGTAAAATCCGATTCCAAACAAGAAATTAAAGAGATTCCCGATTTAACTGTTTAGGATTAGCACCTTGAGGTCCTTGACCCTTTCCCACCACCATACACACCGAACATTTACACTTCGTTGTTTACGGGAGAGGATCGCACGGTCAGTACCTGGCGTGCTTAGCATCGGAACTGGTAAGTGCAAAGGTGGGGCCCATCTCAGACACACGGTGCAGCTTCGGTGTAAATTTTGCGGTACAACTACATCTATCATTTTCGCATAAGAAAACGACGTAAAGATCAAAATGAACGATAGGGACCCACCTCCTTATGCCTATACAGGAATCGTGGGACCAGTAAGCAATGATGGTCCTATATTATATATTAACGCTATCCATGTAGAAGCTTTGTTCGGACCCATCAACTTGTCCTACGACTCCTACGCCAACAAGAACCTCTAGCTCAGTCGTCTACGGCACACTACTCTCTGCCCTAGTTCCTACCTTATGATGATTTCCTCCTCTAGCAAGTCTGATTCATCACCACATACGTATCTCACTGCGACCCTGATGTGACAAGTTAGAGGACTGTTCAATAAGCAGGTTTGTCAATAAAATAATAATAAGATAAAAAAGCGTCTTTGATTCATGATTCCCTGCTTTTTCTTGAATCATGATATTGGGCATACCAAAAATTTTACAAAGGACTAGTCTTAACTTGGGTGATCTTATAAGGAGTATCATATAGGTGGTTTAATTACCTATATACCCTTAAATCCTATAAATTATTAATTTATCTCTAATCTTAATACAAAAATCTATAATCATAAACCTAAAATTAGTTTCAACCCCTTCTTCTTCCTCCTCATCCTCCACGGCCGAACCCACCTTCTCCTTATTTTTTTCTCATCGTATCATCGCCGAAATTTAATCGTCGATTCGTGAAAATTTAGTCGACGATTAAACTCATCTATATAATGGTTCGCCGTAAGCCAGTATCTCGTTCTAATTGAGCGATTGAACAACCCATTGAAGAAGAAGAAGAAGAAGAAGAAGAAGAAGATTTAGAGAGTGAAGAAGAAACTCAAAATCAACCACAAAATCAACCGGAAGAAGAAGATTTAGAGAGTGAAGAAGAAACTCAAAATCAACCACAAAATCAACCGGAAGAAGAGATTGAAGAAGAACCAACTCCAGAAATGAGAATAAGAAGGTTAGTTTTACAAATCCATCTCGTATTTGATGTTTTTGATTGGTTTGATTGATTTAATTCGTCAAAATCATGTTTCTGCGGCGGTTACAGGGTATGGTTCGGTGCAAAACAAATCTTAGATGTGCGCCGAGCTGTTCTTGAAACTGAACCCTGAAAGTGCATATGAACGGCTCGGCGTATATCTGAAATCCGTTTTGAGCCGAACTTAGTGACACGGAGACTTATATTTAGGATCGTCTTATTCGATGGTGTTAGTTTTGTGCCGAATATGTTTTGTGAATTTCAGAAATTTTGCATGTGAGTAGGATCGGCTTGTATGGTAGTATTAGTTTTGTGCCGAATAATTGTTGTTTGAATTTCAGAATTTTTGCATGTGCTTAGGATCGGCTTGTATGGTTGTATTAATTTTGCGCCGAATAAAGGTTTCAATTCATAAGTCTAGATTCGGCTTATTCGATAGTATTAGGGTTGCGCCGAATATCATTGTTAAAATTTCATAAATTTTACAAGTGCATAGGATCGGCTTATTTATATGATATCATGTTGCGCCGAACACATGTTTGAGTTCATAATCATAGACTCGGCTTATTCGACTGTATCGGTTGTGAGCCGAATATATAGGATCGGCTTATAATTGTTTTGTGGTATGAGCCGATCCACTCTCTGTGTAAGCTAATAAAAATTTCAAGACATGATTCGGCTCATATGTGTTATTTCGGGTAAGCCGAGCCTTCTTATTTTCTTACAAGTTTTTGGCTTTCCAAATCTCTTTGTTGTTCGAATTAGTCTTATAACTTTCATACTTGTGTCAGGACCAATGCAGCTACAAAGAGGAAGAAGATGGAGGTAACACCTTCTACTTCTAAAACTCCCGATCCTAGAGGAGGAGGTAAGAAAAAATTGGGAGCGGGAGGTAGAGGAGGAGTTTTAGAAGAAGAATCTGAAAAAGTAAGAATTGAAAGACAAGAAGAAGGAATAGCTGAAGATGAAGAAGTTGATGATAATCAAGAAGTTCATCAAGAAACACAACCCCAAGTGGGATGCAATCATCAACAAAGGACAAGGACCCGAAGAACCCGAACAAAGGCCTACCACTATGAGGCCTCGACAAGTTGGTGAAAGTACAAGCCAAGGTGGTGCTACCGTCCAACCCGGTAATGATGCGTCGGAAGATGAAGACCAGGGTGGAAGAAGAGTGGTCGTGGTTAAATGCCCTTTTATGTACACTTTTATGGTACACTTTATGGTACACTTTTTCTTAAGTTTTAAGTACACTTTTATGGTGTTGCAAACACCTTTGCTTTTAGGTGCTGAACTTTGTTTTTAATGGTGCTGGGATTGGGTTATGGACACCTTCAATTTCATGTTTTAATGAATAGCTTAACAGTTATGCGCCGAATTTATAGAGTTCGGCTTATCCTCTAATGTTAGTTACGCACCGGATCATTTGTCCTTCAGGTTCGGCTTTTTCTATAATTTGAGTTATAAGCCGAGCCTTAAAAATCATTATTGGTGTAATCCAGTATTGGTGTTCCTCAAGCACGATCAGGTTAATGTTCCTCAATTTCATGTTTTAGTGATCCTTGGTATCCTCGTAAATTATGTCTACTGGATCAGGTTGATTTTCCATGGGTCCAAGCACGATCTACAAAGAATATCACAAGGTTAAACACTAGAAAGGGAATATAATAACAAGGTTCAGCGCATTCGATAATCACATTATGTGCCGAACTATAAACATTTACAGGTTTCGGCTTATACGATATCCTCAATATGTGCCGAACCACGAACAATATTTTAACCCAAAAATTAACAAATTCATGTTCGGCTCAGACGATAATCATAGTATGTGTCGAACCTTGAACATAAGAGGTTTCGGCTTATACGATATCCTCAATATGTGCCGAACCACGAACAATATTTTAACCCAAAAATTTACAAATTCATGTTCGGCTCAGACGATAATCATATTATGTGCCGAACCTTGAACATAAGAGTTTTCGGCTTATACGATATCCTCAATATGTGCCGAACCAGTAACAATATTTCAACCCAGAAATTAAAAAATTATGTTCGGCACATACGATTTTGGATATGTAAGCCGAATTAGTAATGGTTCTATTCCGGGCTATTCAGGATGTTGTTCGGCTTACTAGGAAACTTTCATATAAGCCGAACTAGTGTCTAGCAAAAGGGTTGGAATTGGAAATTATAGGTTCGGCGCATGCAGTAAACAGATTCAGTAAGCCGAACCGTTCATCAATTACCTCAACCTGTTTCGCCGAACCATGATTCAAAAAACCTAACTTTTGATAATTGAGAGCTATAAAAGTGAGATTAAGTATATGATATATGTGTACCTGTGTATTAGAAGAATTGGGTTCCTCATCAATGTCTTCATCATCAGGATTTGGCTCATAAAAATCATCATCTTGAGTTTGTGTTTGATTTTGAGCTTGAGTTTGAGTGGGTGTAAAATCATTCTCATAATCTAAGAAATCAGGCATTTCTGGATCATTGTTGTAGTTGATATGTATTTTCCTAGGTTTTTTAGATGAATGATGACCCTCCTCATCCTCCATTGAATCAAGAATTAGAATTTTCTCACTTTCTCCTTCTCTTTCTCTCTTTCTTAACCAAACCAAAACTTTGATTTTTTTTCCTCAAATTTTTCATCTAAACAACTCTTATAATTCTGAAAATTATTTTAATCACTAAACAAAATATTTAATCACTAATCAAAATTATTAACACTAATACGTAAAGGGCAGATTTGCCATTAAAATTTTTTTGGGTTAAGGGGTTATCTGATTTTGCTATTTCACAACCTTTTTTGTCTTCATTCAGTATGCCTTGGAAGATTTTGGTATGCCCAATATTATGGTTCTTTTTCTTAAGTAATTTTGTTTTGGCCATATCCTAATCGTTTGTCATGGTCCTTGAGTTGGTATTTACTGTTCCCCTTAGTTACCGTTTGCTTCTCAATTGGCTTTGTTCGTTGCTTTTGGTTAGCCTTTTGTCATTGTTGGGATATATGTTTTAAAATAATTCTTTTGTATATTTTATCAACAATTTGAGTTTGGCCCAGTGGTTAAGTATTTTGGGCCTTGAGGATGAGGATTCATGATCAAATCCCTCCCCCTACTATTGGGTATATATATATAAATAATATGTAGGGAGGTCTCTTGAATTTGGAAAGTTATTTTTGCTGATTTTGAAAAGAATTTTCAACCCAGTTTTACTGCCCTTAATTACGTTGATAATTGTGCTAATTATGGTACGATTAATTTGCCCGTTTTATATTGTTATGAAATTTATAATGTTTGCAATAAATTAAATTTATTTTGCATTAATTCGTATACATTGCTTGGGACTATAAAAATCAGTTTTGGAAGCAGAAGCAAAACAAGTTTTCAATACCAATGTTTTTTTTTTTTGAGAATCAAGAGACTAGTTTTTCTGAGCAAGATAAGAAAGAGTGAAAGTGATCAATCTCTCATTGTATGCGTGAGGGATTGAAGAAAGTTTTTATCTCGACTGTTTTATCCTTGGGGCGTTGTGACGAAGAACGAACTGCTTGCACAAAACTCAAGACAGAGCCACGAAACGTCTTAAAGAGAACGATCTGATCGTGACTCAACTGTTATCTTGTTTTTGTGTTTAACTTTTATTTTGCAGGTTTGAAATCGGCAATTGTTCCAATTGCCATGTTGTACGCGCTTCATGTGCTTCTTCCCATGAGGCAACGCACGACAATGACGGTGCGGAACAATTCCGTCCATATGTATGTGTTATTATGGTGTCATTTTCACCAAATTCAATCATCTCATACCCAGGCTTGGTCATAGTCTAGGATTTATCACGCCAGTGTCTGCAATCTGCATGGACCATCTGCCAAGTCGAAAACTTTACCCAATCTGACTCTATAAAGTGTGGACCGTTTGCAAATCAAATAGGAAAACCCCAACAGTTCCCACAATGAAAAAGTGGTCACTACACTACAATAAAGGATGCATTGTACATATACTACTGGATACACGTGAAAATACATTATACAGTACACACCGGATGATGATCTTTTGGAACGGTAACCATTTCAACACTCTACCACGGGATTTTGTTTCTTAGGAAAAGGGTCCAGCTTAGGGTGGGGACTAAAAAGTTGATGTCCAATTATCGTACGCACGTACGCCAAGTGCATGCATGGAACACAGAAAAATGTGGTGTAAAAGGAAAAGTAGAAAACGAAAGCTGATTTTATTTCTATCTTTTTTGGCTTTGTATGTAGTACTATGTACAGTTTCAAAGGAGGTTTCAGTGATTTATTCGGTCATTGTTTTGAGTAACTTTAGCCTAGAAAGTTAAATTTACAGCGTAGCGCCAGAAGATAGTTTCACTTCAAAGACTTGTTCAGTCCAGTTCATACTGCACACGCGTATTTTAGGGGGTCATAAGGGAATCTTTAATCATGCGTGCTGGTTCGCTTTAGTCTCTTTTTGTGTTTTGGCCAAGGAAGACGGGTGCAGATCCTCTGTGACTGAAAAGCTCCTGTCCCTCTGTCCCTGTCAATGACAAAGGGACAAGTGTATATATTAAAATTAAATTTAAATTAAATTTCAGTAGTTTCATGATAAGAAACACTCCATCTTCTTGTTACTAGTTTCATAGTAAAATTGGAATATATTTTAACACGTGGAAACTTTATTCTAATTTAGCCACGCGTATATCAGATTTGAGTCTTGTTAATATCTTTCTCCATCTTCTTCGTTCGATTTTAACAAAAACAGAAAAAAAAATAAAAAAGCAGAGGTTGCTGATGAGATTCGGAGATGCTAGAAAAATCATGGTGATAAGTGAACAGAGAGTTGGGTGTGTATTTCACTTTTTATTTGTAGAAAATACGAAAATGGTTAGATAGTTTTAATACAGTAGAAGAAGAAGCAATTGCTTATGATGAAGCAGCTAGAAATCTAAGAGGACCTGAAGCAAAAACTTATTTTGGGAATGGTACTATTAGGTCCGTCCATCATCTTCAAAATCAACAGCAGCAATGGAGGAATAATAATTATTATCATTTTTGTCAATATCGGAGATTTCCATCGAAATCTGTTTCTCCACCACCGGTGATGAGTAGTCCATCACAATTAATTAATAATATTTCTCCTGCTTTGGTAATAGATTTGATCATGCCGTGGAAGTGGTTGTTAGAAATGAAGAATTTCCTAACCAGTCGAAATAATTAGTTCTTAGGCACTTTGTTCCAAATCAGTGGCAAGATTTTGATAATAGTTTCTTTGGATTTCTTTCTTCCAGGGAACAAGAATCTGAAGCATTGAGTCTTTGAATACGAAGATCTAAAATATTTACTTTCTTAGTTTATCTTTCTATTTTGATATTATCATAATTAATTAAAAATAAAAATATATTTTGAATTTAAATATCCTTGTGTTTTTAGGGGCCACTCAAAAGGATTTAGGGCCAACAATAAAACAAAAAAGGTCACCCAAAGGGAAAATGTAGCCAGCCCTTATCTTGCGTAATTCGTAATGGGAAAATTACTCTTATATATTCGGAGGATATGCTAACATTTTTATCCTCCGATTTCAATCGGAAGACAAAAATTTACCCAGACTTCCGATTGTATTCGGTGCAGTATTAGAATGATTTCTGTTTCATTTTTTCCATTTCTTTTTCATTTTTGAGTTGTTAGAGTTATAGAGAAGAAGGTGAAGGAAAAAAGGGAAAACCCATTTTATCACTACAAAAATGGATGGATATGAAGAAGAAGGTGAGAATCATGGCGAAGACGATTTGGGGTATATGTTGAATGATCCAAACTTTTGTGGAGAGGAAAACCTAGACGACCCTTTCATGGAAGAAAATGGAGAATCGCCTGATATTGAAGCTAACGATGCATGTAAAACACAAGTATTGTGTTAAGAAACTCAAATACTCGATTTGCATGCTTTTGTAAACAAGAAAAACCGATTATTGCATGCATTGAATGCCATGAACTACCCAGATTCGGTAGATAATTTCTCGAATAAACTTACGAATATAACACATTGAATACCAAATATGTATATTCGGTAGTTCCAAGATAGTAGTTTACTGCCGAATATGAGAAAAAACTCCAAACTGGTTTTCCAAAAAAATCTACATTCGGTAGTTATGTAGAGTTATTTACCTCCGAATGGCCCCAAAAACGAATTCCTCAAAAAATTTCAAAACTCAGTATTTTTATCCTTTACAATCGGTAATAGTTTAACATTATTTGACTGCCGAATATAACAGTGGCCTCAAATTAAAATTTCTGAAAACTTGAAAATCGGATGTTTATCGATTAAAGTTATCTCCCGGTTATTTATATTCGGCTGTTTTACTATATATTTTAGATTCCGATTATATCATTTTTTGCACTCAGTAAACTGTGTACATTCATTTGCATAAATCGGGTGTTTTGGGTAACTGATAGGATTCTGAATATAGTATATTCGGAAGTTTGACTTATTTAATAACCTCCTATTATTGTATAATAATTTGTTGCTTTCATATGCAGGCCGTTGAAGAGTTTGTTGATGATTTCTATTTGAGGCCCGACACTTCCCTA
The DNA here is from genome assembly GCF_003573695.1 of Papaver somniferum. Taxonomy (NCBI): domain Eukaryota; kingdom Viridiplantae; phylum Streptophyta; class Magnoliopsida; order Ranunculales; family Papaveraceae; genus Papaver; species Papaver somniferum. Next base: position 17,069,324 of record NW_020620825.1, on the reverse strand, counting down.
TACTATGCAAACGATTTGGTATACTCAATACTACTTTTCTTTTCTTTTTCAAAATTTATATGTTAAATGGTTATGCTTATTAGATTTGTTTTGTTTTATGCACGTTTAGACATTTGGAAGTAAGAATGAGGCAAAGGAATGGCTTATGAACAAGGCAAAAGATAACATGTGCGTGGTAGTTTAAAATAATCATGTTAGTAACACTCGATTTGAAATGATTTGTGAGCGAGGTGGGACGCGAAAGAGTCACGAGGGAAAGAATAGTAAGTACGTACGGAAGACGAATAGGAAATACAATAGCAATACCAAGAAGATAGGATGCCCATTTAAGATTGTCTTCTATAAGCCCGATGATATTAAAGGTAAAGAGTACAAAATGTATAAAGTTGATAACGGTTGGCACAACCATGATGATCCGTTGGATTTAATTGGACATGTAATGGTTGCCAAGTTAAAACCACATCAAACGCAGACGGTGAGGTCTATGCGGATCCAAAAAGCGAGTGCGATCTTCCTCCTCCTTCGTTGCCACTAACGATGGTTTAATTTCTTTGGGTTGTTTGTTCCTTTTTTGTATTTCTTCTTCCATTGATGCAATTGATGTAGTTGTTCGCTTGCATCTTCGAAGTATATTGTCGATTGATGATGGACTTGCCATTGAAAAGGTTTTTCATTCTGATTTTTTACTCAATAATAACTGAGAGGGGTTACCCTCCTTATACAGATTAGAGTTCCAACGGCTCTAATTTTTGAAAATATAGCCGTTGAGGTTTCTGAAAATATGGCCGTTGAGGTTTCGTATCAATGATGCACTACAATCGGTTGCTAACGATACACGTATTCCCCCCGAATAAGACATTCGGTAGCGAACTTAAATTTTTATCTACCGATTAGGTTGGTATTTCTAAACACGACTATATTATTCGGAGGAAATTTTTTTTTTGCAAAGTCCCGAATGTACGATGGCCAAAAAATCAGAATTTGGGAAAAACTGATACTTTTCAAATTTTGAACTTGAAATAATCGGAAGTTAACTTAGTTACCCAAACTTCCGAATATGGGTTGTATAACCTTCTATATTGGCCCTTGGAACGACCTAGAGCCATGGCATGGTTTATTTTGAACTTGTAATATTCGGAGGATAAATTTTTTTTTTAAAGTCCTGAATGTACGATGGCCCAAAAATCAGAATTTGGGAAAAACTGATACTTTTCAAATTTTGAACTTGAAATAATCGGAAGTTAACTTAGTTACCCAAACTTCCGAATATGGGTTGTCTAACCTTCTATATTGGCCCTTGGAACCACCTAGACCCATGGCATGGTTTGTTTTGAACTTGTAATATTCGGAGGATAATTTGTTTTTGTAAAGTCCCGAATGTACGATGGCCCAAAAATCAGAATTTGGGAACCACACGATCATGTTCCAACAATGAATTCTCGGCGGAATTAGCTAACCCCGAGTTGGAAACAATTGACTTGAACCTTTCACATTCACCGGATAAAGGCCACGCAAGCATTTTTGTTGGTGCGGCAGTAGGTTTGAGTAGACGGACCGCATCTTGATGATCCTATTAAAGTACATAAAAAAATCCTTAATACAAATATTACAATATAACACATAGACAATACATTAATAAAAAATAGTAATTTTATTACCTCGGTTTCGTATATTTCTCTGGCCCATGAGTCTTTGTATCCAAATAGCAATTTTCCTCCATCCGCCGGTAGCCCAAGGATTGTGTCTGCTGGAATACCCTTCTTCTTCAAGTGCTGAGGGAAAAGATGTGATGCTTTCTTAGCAATATCCTTCTTTACACCATCTTTTCCTTTTTTGGATTTTTGGGTACCACTTGGTTGTCCTTCTTCTTCTACTCTTGGCACTGGATCAACTGGTTCAATTTCATGGTGGGGTGTAACTTGTGGAGCAGTTGGTTCTGCACTTTGTTGAGCGGCTTGTTCAACACTTGGTTGCACCCCTTGTTCACTTCCTTGTTGTTCTACACTTTGTTCAGCACTTGCTTGCACTCCTTGTTGACTGCTTTGTTCTTGTAAGCTTTGTTGAGCACTTGAATTATCTTTGGCACTCCTTTCCCTCCTAGCACTAGCTGTCACTTTCTTCCTCCTTTCTCGACTTTGTCTAAACAACAAAGAAAGGAACAATATTTACAAACTATACAATCGGAAGACAAAGTATGGAAATATAACCCGAATGTACACATTCGGACGTAAGAAGACACATATTGTTCCCGAATACAAAACAATCGAAAGCTAACTAAACATATTTACAACCGAATATGCATCAATTGGAGTTCACAAGCTCTAAATTTTTCATCCTACACAATCGGAAGACAAAGTACACAACTATAACCCGAATGAACAAATTCGGAAGTAAGAAGACACATATTTTTCCCGAATGAAAAACAATCGGAATATAACTAAACATGTTTACAACCGAATATTCATCAACTGGAGTTCAGAAACTCTAAAATTTTATCTTATACAATCGGAGGTATAAAACATTATATTGTCTTCCGAATAAATACTGGCCCCAAAATGGGATTTTTCCTATATCAGAAATTCTGAGATTTTTTCAATATATATATATATATATATTCGGTAGTGAGTGTACTTCCGAATACTGTGTGTCTACTTAAACATATTCGGGAGCCAAAAAATTCATTAAACTACCGATTATTACCAGTTTGTATCCAGGAAGATATGGTCAGCAATATTCGGCCGATAACCATCAAATATTTCTCCCGAATACTGTCGATGTTCTTGAGAAATGAAGAACACGACTACATTCGGAAGTAAATAAGCATGAATATCGCCCGAATCTGGATAAATAACCGAAAACCCTTGAAAATTTTTTTCTCGATTCGTCGAATTAAAGCGAAATAAACCCCAAAAATGATAGATTCTTACCTAATTGGAGCCATTTGAAGTTGACGAAGTGTTTGACTATCGGAATCGCCACCACCGACTACATCGACGGGTACTTCTTCTTCGCGTTCTTCTTCATTTGCAGCAACAATTTCTTTGTTTCTTGCTAAAATCCCAATCTTTGGATCGATACCCCGAGCAACGTTTTTGGTTCTAGATCTGTGGGTTTCATTTCCCTTATCCATTGTTTTATAAACGAATCGACGATGTTTTGATTTTACGATTCGCAACGATGTTTCGATTGAACACAAGAACGAGGGAAAGTTTTTTTTTCTTCCACAATCGGAAGATAATATGAAACTGGAAGAAGAAGAGTTGAAATGAGTAGAATTTTTTTTGATTTGGTTTTTATACAGTTTTACCACAAGGGCATTTATGTAACTTCAACATCATATAGGGTACCCCTTAACTAGAGTCTTTGGCTGGGTATAAATTGATGGCCCCTAAATCCTTTCGGGTGGCCCTTAAAAACGCGAGGTTAAATATACGAAACTGAATATTAATTTTAAGATTAACATGTGTCCTATGTGATTGGTGGGGACAGAGGGATTGGTCACAAAGGATCTGCACCCAAGAGTCCAAGACACACTATGCTTCTTTAAGCTTTGGTGACTGGTCATCATGTTTTCATATTATCTTCTTGGCAAAAATTAACAACTTCACAGCTCAAAAGAAACAACAACTGACATCTTTCACTTGCACTGCGAAATTTGTGAGGGGCTTTCGCCTCTATATATAACTCTTGCAATGCTGCTTAGGAACTTCATTACGTTGTTTTAGATAAAGTCATGGCTCTAACCCTTTCAGATAAAGTAGTTGTGATTAAGATGTGAATCCAACATTGACTATAAGTACGGGTCTTCTGACTTTGAAGGACCACTATTTGTATTTTGTTGACCTTCAAAAAGAGATAAAAAGACGAAGTAGTACTAGCACGTTTGTAGGATGGCAGGGATAAGAAAAGTACTACCACTACCGCATTGTACTATTTCCACTACTTCAACAACTCTCTTGGTTAAAACTCCATTTTTTATTTTTACTTAGCCCTTGGCCTCGGTTAATCTTTCGCTTTACTCCTGTGGTTGTTTTGCCCTCGGTGAATTGGAGTTGAAAGTCAAACCTACAAGTACAAGTATTGTTAACCTTTCTAATTTGAGGCCTAAAGTTGGTATCTACCATAAAAAAATAGATATTTTGAAGTAAAATAAAAAATCTCTTATTCAATTATTTTAATCCATGATTAATTTATTTCTAATTAATTAGTGTTAATTTGGTTATTAATAAATGTTTAATTTTGTTAATTTAAAAATCAACAAATGTTAATGATCACTAAATTTGATTTTTTATGGATTTTTATTTTCTAAAATCATCAACCAAGAATAGGTCGATGTTCATGCTCTCGTATTGATCAAAAAAATAAACCGATATTAATTGACTGATATTAACTATAACATAAACCGATTATAGCTTCAAAAAAAGAAAAAAGATATATTTTATCCAGAATCGGTCGATACGAATCTTCATATTGATCAATTATCCGTCGGTGATCAAACATAATCGAGTACGATCATATTAAGACATACTCATTCTCAGTTCGAGTATAAAATCATACCCGTTTTCAAATTGGATATAATACTCATACTCATTTTTAATTCGCGTACAGAATTGTTTTCAGTTCGAGTTATGAAATTTCATACTCATTTTATGATCGAGTATAACTGGGAAAAAACTGGGTTTAACCAGAATCGGTCTTTATAAGAAATCAAAGGTTACACAATCGGTTTACGTGAACATTCACCTAATCCGATTCTAGCAAAAGAAAAAAAAACATACAGAAAAACTTAGTATTTCTTTCACATGAGAATTGGGCAATATAGGCATGAACATCAACTGATTCTGGTTAAATATTCTTCAACCAGAAAACACATATAGAATAATCGGTTGACGTGTTCATGAACATTGACCGATTGACATATGAATCGATAAATATGGACATGGACGTCGACGGATTATGGTCAAATACAAAAACCCAAGATTGGTTGTAATTTTCAATTTTGAATGGGTAAACCAATCACAAGTATAATTAAGAGTAATGGGTTGCAATCCGACGTTTCTTTTTTTTCTTTTTTAATAGATGAATAAATTTCCTTTAAAATGATCGATGTAGTTAAAATCGATTGATGAAGTTAGGTTTTAATTTTAGTTTATGAGGGAAATGATTTGAATGGATTTTAGAAATCTAGAAGGATAAGGCTTAGGATTGAATTTTAATAGTGAGGGTAACTTGGTACTTTTATCTAGTTTAGACACCCTTATCCCTTTAGTGTGGGTGGGTCAAATAATACCTATAAGCTTCAAACTACGAGGGATTTTTAAGGCTAAACATTATGGTGATTTCCCTTAGCTATAGCTTATTTGAAGCTAAGAGAAATGGGTCTCACATCAACCTTACTATGGCGCAACGCCATCGCGTAGCTAAACAACTCGGAAACTCAGTTTCCTTTTTCTTTTCTTTTTTTCCAAATTGCATTTCCAGAATAAATATTATTTATGTGTAAAAAAAAAGTTTTGAGAAAAAAAATGGAGATATAAGGGGAAAAAATAGTTTTAGTAAAATAAAATAAAAGAGTTAAAAGTGAAAATAAAGAGTAAAACTGAAAATTCCCAAAAATAAACTAAATATCAGTTAAACGTCACACGAAAACTGAGTTTCCGCAAAGTACTTTTCTCCATGGAAACTCAGTTTTCGTGTGATTTTCCTTAACTACAACATATCAGATATGATCAACTTTAAAGTGTATCTAAGGGATGTTGAGCGACATGGAAGACCATAGTAGTTGAATTTCGCTACAATTAATCTATAGCGAAGTGAAATCGCTTACCATAATGCCTGGCCTAATCTTTCAGTTTACTCTTTAGCTGTTTTGCCCTTGGTAAATTGGAGTTTAAAGTCAACCCTTCAACTACTTGAGGGACGGTTGCTATGTGGTATAGTAAAAAATTTCATTTGTTATACCAGGTGGCCTGAAAAACTAGTTGCGCCATTATGGAAAAAGGGTGAAGTGATAGACATTCTATCAAGTCGTCAAGTGGATAATACTATCGATATGGGTTCCATTCCAAGGATTCTTTCTTTATCGCTTGTAAATAGGTGAGATTAATTTACATCAAAAATCTTGCACAAAATTTCTATCTCAAAAGTTCTAAAATGGCAGAAGTTGAAACTCAACTTGATTTTTTTTTCCGAGTAGTAGTTGAAGTTATTGTTAACAAGATACGTGAAAGTCATGAAGAAATAGGTAAAAAGCAATGAAGTCTTTATTTTGGATATTAACCGTTACAGTCGAAATGGAAAGAAGCATTCAAGGGAAAGACAATTTGAAAGTTAACCATCCTATTTAAAAGAAGAAAGGAAAATCTCCTTAAAACGCATTGTTTGAAAGTTTCTTCAAACAAAGAAAACGGGGAGTTCAAATATTATCATATATATTTATCGAAGTTTTTATTTAAGTTTTATTGTCCAGGTTTATATCTCGTAAAATCACCCAGTATTATGACTTACTTCGAAGTATATATCTTGTAAAATGGCGCAATTAATGAATATGAAGATTTGTAACAATAAGTATTGTTGAAAATTAAACTTATATTTTTAATTCATCGATACTTACAATTAGTTAGACTTATATTTAATTAAAAAATTAAAAAAAAATTACAGGGGAAGAGCTAAAATGTGTTTGAAATTGAGCATATGGGTGGATTTGTGACTGTTGAATGATGAACCATTAAACGACGAACATAGCTTCGAGCGGCATACTTGTAATTGCTAGCGTTCTGAAAACCACCGAGCATCATAGTGACCACTGAGCGATGACTCTATTCTTAGTAGTAATTGTCAATTAGATAGTCATGTTTACCACTTGGATATACTCATAACAGGTGAAAAAGTGGAAAACATGCAATTTTGATATGTGTATACGAACAGGCCTAAGATATACATACGTGTGAAATTATTTATTTTGTTTATTTTATTATTTGTTTATTATTTCTTTAAGCATCAACGTACAGTTATTAAAGGCTTCTTAATATAACTAGGCATGTTCATTCTGAAATAATAAACAATTATTTCTTTAAGCATCAAAGTACAATTATTATTTCTGAAATATTTATTTTGATACAGGGTCATTCTGAAATAATTTCAATAACCCTTTATCCATACACTATTTATAATGTGTAACCGTCTTTACATAATCAGTGGTTAATAATTGGTTCTAGGCCTAGATGAGCTATATTTAAGTTACATATTATTGTTAATTAAATTAAAGAATTAAAATCGTTAGGATTATGGGGGAAAGTTAACAAGGTTTTGGTGATTTTAATAACTAATTTGGATGATTTTATAACCAACGTGCATGGTATATCCATACTGATTGATTATTATTATTCTTTAATAATGAACTTTGGGTTTAAACATCAAGAAGAATCGGCTGAGTTAATATGTCACAGGTCAGACAACCCGAGTAGAAATAGGAAATTAGACATGAAAGACTTAAGTACAGATGTCAAGAGTTGAGAAGGAACCCGAAGCTATCAGGAAAATTAAGACCTGAAAGTCCAGATCGCCAGAAATGAGAGCGGGTCCCAGGTCCAAACGAGTGCAAGGCAGGAAAACTTATTAAGATTTTTCAGGTCCCGGGTGTCACGTGCTCAGCAGCGATTACCTGAGATCGTACCGCCACTCACATAATGTATATATAGCCACAAAGGCTCATAATGTAAACAAGATCATTGATTAAAATAAGTTAGACTTTCTACATTGTTCCGCTCTCTTCTGATTTTCTTCAAGCAGTTATTCATTAACCGATTTAGACAGATAATCAGGAAACCCTAATCCAGTTGATCAGACCATCGATAAAGCTCAAAACTGAGTTGAGCAAGTGAATATTGCGATTTCACAATGAAAATTATAATCGGATAATTGTGAAAGTACGCTTCTAAAAGCGTTGATGCATCTTCATTCCTATATTAACTGCATCTTCTTTTTTGACCGTGGCCATTGTTCTTTAGATGTAAAACTTTGGAATTCAGCCTTGGTGACTAGTGTTACTTGAATGAGTTTATTTTTTTCTAACCATAATTGTAATGTTAACTGCATCTTGTATGCCATCATTGGAAAAATCACAAGTAATTTGCATAATACAATTTCTAATACTACTGTTAACATGATTATAAAGAATATAATGGGTTTTATTAAGAACTTGGATTTGGATTTGGATTTATAATATTTTTTTTATTTTTCATTATTAAAGATTTAATTGTTACCTAGTTTTGGTCCAATTCTAGAATTCCAGAACAACAATATAGTTACAATACATTGTCAACCATCAAGTGGTATGATGGTTGGTATGCTCCCTCCCACTGCGGAGATAGGGGTTAGAACCACATAATTGCAAGAAATAACTCCTTACAAGGAGGTAAGGGTGTATCCAAGACCAATGTTCCAAATTATCAGGAAAAAAAAGAGATAGTTACAATACATAAAGTGGTGTTATTCATGTTCGATTAAAAATTAACCAGATAATCGGCTAAGCCCATATCAACCCCCGCATTAGGTTTTTGTTGCCCACTTTAATAATGGCGTGCGACCTTGAATGTGGGTTGAATTTATACAAGTATGGATTAGAATAGATAGGTATTTGAGAATCTAAAGCTCTCTCCTCTCTAGCTCATTCTAAAAAACCTAAAAAAAAAACGCCGTTATTAATCCTTTCTGCTCAGATCTGGTCCATTTGGGGTCGAATCTTTTTTTTTGCCTTGTTTTCTTAGTTAGATGTATAGAGTAGGTTTCGTTAAGTTTTTTTTCTTCAATCTCCATATTCTTATTTTTTTACCTCAATGTGAAATTTATTAATAAATTTTTATAACTCAATCTCCATTGCTTATAGGATATTTTATGGTGGTTTTGTAGGTGTTTTGCCCTTTTTCTTTGTGTCTTTTTCTTTATGGAAATTCTCTATGCGTTCACGTACGTTTTTGTGTGATTTTAATGGAGATTTTTGGTGGAATCTCAAATGTGGTTTGATCAAGATTCAAGACTTTGGTTATATTAATACCATATTATTATATAATCCCAAAATTATCCTTTCGTTCTTCGGATTGCTCGGTACTTTTTATTAGTATTTCATTACTTCTCTTCATTGTAGTTTTATCTTTGATCATAATGTTCTTGAATTCCATATAATTTCTATTGAGCAATTTGGAAGGCCAATACGAAGTGCAATCATAACATCATCATGTTCATCATTTTGGTTGAATATTGACTGAAAACAAAGCTTCTGTTCTGGTTCAATTTAGGGTAACGGTTTGTGAAGCAAACAATTTAGTAGTGGTAGAGGTTCAAGATTCAAGACTTTGGTTATATTAATATCATATTATTATATAATCCCAAAATTATTCTTTCATTCTTCGGATTGCTCGGTACTTTTTATTAGTATTTCATTATTTATCTTCATTGTAGTTTTATCTTTGATCATAATGTTCTTGAATTCCATATAATTTCTATTGAGCAATTTGGAAGGCCAATACAAAGTGCAACTGTAACATCATCATGTTCATCATTTTGGTTGTATTCAACTGTTATCATCATCATGATATGGCTCATCTTCCTTTTCTTTAGGCGGACCGGGTCGAGTGGTTATCTTCACTGTTATGTTTTCAACTTGAAACGAGGTCGTATTGATTACTACATCTCCAATTCGAAACGGGTTTGAGATTTGCGCAATCACTTGATTTTTGAACTCGTCATCTTTGACTGAGCTTCCAAATTTTTGACAAAGCACTTGAAAGGCCCAACGTCCCATTCACATCTCCTAATGATGTCTGGGTTGATAATCGTACGGAGTCCCCATGCCTGGCCGAGAGGAGAGATGACTGGGTGCAGAAAGGGTTGTTTAACCAGACTTACTTGTGTTCGGAATCTGCGGATGAACGTCGACGGGTTTTTTCCGGGCAATTGAGTTATATTGGTAAGTTGTTGATACGGCGGCATGCAATCTTCAAAGTTGGAAGGCTTGTTGAAAATTTTTTCGGGTATCGACATCGGTAGAGGGGATATTCTTAACTTCGCTTTGTTGTCGTGTACATATGCACTATATTGACTGGAAACCAAGCTTCTGTTTTTGGTTCATTTGTGGGTAACATTTTTTGAAGCAAACAATTTAGTAGTGGTAGAGGTTCAAAATTCAAAACTTTGGTTATATTAATATCATATTATTATATAATCCCCAAATTATTCTTTCATTATTTGGATTGTTTGTCACTTTTTATTAGTATTTCATTACTTCTATTCACTAATTTTATCTTTAATTATAATATTCTTGATTTCCATATAATTTCTATTTTATGGTGAATATAGAAAAGAAAATCTCTAAAATAATGACGCATACACATACGCAGCATATCCATGGAAATAAGCCTAGCATCCGAGATGAAAATTTGGCACTCAAGAAACTTATTCTACCTTCAGTGGCCTTGCTGAAGAAAGTTTTTTTTTCTTGATCAGCTGAACAAAGTTTCTTGTACCTAACTTAGATATACTCCTAATTTAGATATATTCGTATCTAGGGAGTGGTGAAAGCTGTAAAATGACCATTAAGATAATCATTAGCATAAGCAAGAAACTAAAAGCACAGGAGAAACGAGAAATTGATTAGTCACTGACTCACTGGTTTTAAATGCTACAACTTTTTACATCGGGATTAAACTTCAAAATACTATCAAGGAAAAGGAAGTCTTCGTATTTTCCACCGCTACAAATTTCTCCCGCCATTTTTACCGTACCCCTGACGGTAAAAGATTAATCCACGTCATCATCACTGAAAACGCACGTGAAATCTGTTCCTTAGATCAACAAGCTTTTGAGGTACATCAATGGGGGAAACTAACTTCAGCTAAAAACATAATTTTCATAACCAAGATTCTCCCATTTCAACAAAATACCAAAATATGACATCAGAGTTTTGATTTAATTCCATGGTTCATGACAATACCACTGAAGACTGGGAGCCTGTTCATCAGAAAAGAAATCGCAAGGTTCTTCACCACCAAAATCTTCCATCTTCACAGATGTTTGTTGCAGATGACTCTGATTCTGAATAGAATGATCTGAAGTCGTCTTAGAGGCTGAAAACTGTAAGCAAACAGCTGAAGTAGGAGATGAAGAAATTGGCATTGCTGGACTATAATAATTGTTATTGTTATTGATATCTTCATTCAAAATTGCACTTGTATCACTACTATCATATGATCCATCTTTAACATCCCCTAACATTAAAATACCCCTGCCATTGTTCTCATAATTAGCTCGCTCTTCATCATGATTCACATAAACCTTGCAATTTTCTCCTTCAGATATCAGCATCTCATCTTTCACTGATCCGTTACTCTCTGTATTATCTTCCTTAATCTTTGATTTCAACTCGTGTAACTGCATAAAACACAAAACCCAGATACAAAATCAATTAATTCACAAATTCAAACACAATTAACTACAATTGATCGATAATTATTCCATGGATTTTTCAGAACTAAAGCCCTGAAGCTTTTTCAGTATAGTACCTCTAAAAGTAATAATTCTTTACTTTGCTGAAGTTCAAGAAATTTGAGTCTCAAGTCATCATAGTTAGCTTTAAGAAACCCATAATCTCTCTCCAATTGTTTAGTCTTCCATCTAGCCCTTCTATTTTGAAACCAAACAGCTACTTGCCTAGGTTGAAGATTTAGCTCATGAGCTAGCTTAACTTTTGTTTCTGGTTCTAATTTATTTTCCACTTCAAAATTCTTCTCTAAAGCTCTCACTTGATCTGCACTTAATCTTCTTTTCTTCTCAGCTATATTATAACCACCTGTCTCTTCTAAACAATCTTCTTCTTCTAGTCCTACCATCATTGACTGAAACCCTTTACTATAAACAACGCTGTTGTTGTTGCTGTTCTTCTCATCTACATGGATAGAGAGACAAGAAGTATTCACTATTAATAGGTGTTTGGGTAAGATCTAACAAAACAAAGAACTAAAGAATAAACCCCACAAAGGGAAAAAAAAATATAAATAGCATTCAGAGTGTTTCTAAAACACACAAAGGGTTTTTACCTGTAGAAGGAGATATGGAGATCATACCACCCAAAGAATCAGAACTACCCAATCTCTTCATAACTTTTGAGAATATGAAGTAAGTTAAAACAATAACAAGATCTTGAAACAGAGAAGAGTTCTGAGAGAGGGAGGCTAACAATCAGTATTAGAAGAAACTGGTTATTAGTGACTGGTCTAACAAGAACTACTTTCTAGCTTGAGTTGTCTCATTTTCTACCTTTATCTCTAACCTAGTGAGCTTTTTGACTCAAATTTTATGTGATCGTTCATCAAGAAATGAAAGTAGACAGAGAGAGGGGAAGTGAAGCCAGTTCATAACCTTCTGGAGACGCACTCTATTCCTTATAAGTAAACTCTATAGTCAAGTTAAATCAGTGGAGTTAGAAATTTGACTATGGTTAAGATGACTGACACAATGGAAACCGATCCCGGATTTAGACATAACAACAACCTATGGTCACTGGCAATGTACAGCGGTCCGTTTTAAGGAGATATTCTTGCCTTATCCAAGAACAGCAAAGGGTTTTATTTTTATTTTTATATTTTAATAAAAACAGAAAAGATTTTCTTATTTTGTATATTTTTTGATAAGAACAGAAAAGGTAGGGAAACGGTTATGTAATGTTTTTAATTAATTTTTATCACTTGTGGTATTGTAGGGGGCCCTTCAACTTGACATAAAATTATGGCGGAATATTGATTAGGGCTGCACAACGGTCGGTTGATTGGTCCAGTTTACATGTCAAATCATCGACCGAAATGGATGTTAGCCGGTTTACACTTCTAGAACTGCCGGAAAACTGTTGAGTGTTTTATTCGATTTTTAACTAATTCGATTCGGATCGGTTGTTGTAATTCTTGTTACGATTTTCAATGCAAAATATCAAAACCTAATCAACTTGATATCCAAAAGCATTTGGACTAAATTTAACATTTACTTCATAACTAGATCCTCAAGATTATGAATTCTGGAACCAATTAAAATACAAGATACAAACTCAGAATTCTCAATTCTACTCAGATTAGGCTCAAATACTCAATTGACATTACATGACACTAATCAATAGGAGAAACTAATACATTGCGAAAGATTTGTGGAAAAGAAAAAGTATAACTTAGCTTAGCTTAATCAATTTCCTAACAGATTTCAGTAAAATCAGTATCAATCGATTCAACCTTCGAAGCTTAATTAATCAGAATCAAGAAATAATCTCTCTGCCACAATTGAAGCACTGTGATAAAGTTGTACTTAGAAATTGTTGTTATTGAAAACTTTTAAACCAAAAACTTTACGGACCTCGAAACATGGTGCGGGTGGCATAGATAGAACCAAAGGAAGTAACAAGGCGGTACCTTGGTAAGATAAGAAGCTAGTGTGGAAAAAAGAAGTTATTATTGGTGGTGGTATTTTGTGGTAATAGAGGTGGCGGATGGAAAGATAGTGATGGTGAGTGTTGATGGTGTTGAGAGTCGAGAAGAAGTGAAAAGTGAAACTTTGTTAGGGTTATAAACTAGAATTAGTTACATATGTGGTATAAATGAGGGGATGGGATTAAAAAATATCATCGAGAATTATTATCGTTTTATTCGGTTTTGAGGCTTCAATTGTTGACCGTGTCAGGATCAAACGGTTGTGGCTTCTCAAAAATGTGACCGGTCGTTGAATGAACGACTTGTATCAATCCAAAAATGATCAGTTCCGGCCATGTTTGTCGGTTTGGCCTAGTTTTTATGCAACCCTAAACTTGGTGATCTCAATCTTGTGCTTCACTCGTTGTAACTATGTATTGTTTTTTTTGTTTTTTTCGCCTAGTAGTAAAAGTTATGCAAGACATATCGAGGAGAAATCTCGAGTGTTTTTCTTGAGTCTCATAGACTTATATCCCCCAATCCCCAGAGGGGCTACTTTTGTGGATGGCGTTTAGTATTTCCATAGTAGACTAGTAGTAAACTTTTGTTCTGAACCAATTCATATTTGGCTTATTCGACTGATCAAATGTCTTTTTTATCTTTTTCTTGTCTTGACAATAAGAAAATTATGTTTCATTGATACCATGATTACAATGTGATTAAGTACCTCGAAACAACATTGTAATATAATAAAAATATGGTAAATAATATGTTGCCAAGTTTTTCACAAGAGATAGAAAAATATACTAGAAGATAACAAATATAAGTATGATAAAACCTATTAAATAAGAGATTGAGTGATCGTCCAGACATAGTCTAACCATTTGATATAATATTTTATGGAAACAGGGAACTCCCTTGAAGCATAACTTTTTCGCCTAATCTTGATTGTGAAATCCGGACCATAGTACAACAACTCGGCCCCAGAGTATTAAACCACCAAATAACTAAAATCGGATAGGCAACGATGCTAGAAAGAAGTGTTAGAAACACACAGTGAGAAATAACATAAAAACGAATCAAACTACAAACGATATAAAAAACATCGAAGGAAAAACAACTAAAACCTTTAAACAATGAATAAACACCATTACTGCCTACATCTACTGCAAGCTATTAAAAAAAACAATAATTACTGTCAAAAAAATATTCCCCGCCGGAAATCGTCTATTTAGAGCAGAGGAAATAAGAGGGAACTTAGATTATTATTTTTTCATCATCTGTTGATGAAAAAAAATTTGATAGGTCTATTGATGAAAAAAAAAAGAAAAAAAAAACTGATAGGTTATTCCCTCTACATGTTTAACCTTCTACCGTGCAGAATTATGATTTTTTGTCATGTTCATTCAAAGTTAATTATCCTGCTATTTTTTGTGGAAAGTAATCAACTAAGCCTTTTACGAGAATTTTTATTCTTTTTAAAATATTAGTAGTGAATAGTGAAATATAATCCGGTGAAACCGGAAATTTCATCAAATTTTCAATTATCATTACGGATGAAAACTGAAGCGTTCACAATTTCGTATTTTAATTTATCATCATTCTTAGCGGTGTTTTTCTTTTTGTTTTGATTACGCGGTGATAAATCAAATTTTGCATTTTATTCCCTTCTCGTTGCTGATAACATTAACGATGATAAATCAATTTATCACCATCGATGTTGTTCTTGTTGTTGCTAGTGACTTTATGGTGATATATCCTTTTTCCACAATCTATATTCTTTCATTACTGAAGATGTTAACGGTGATCGATTTCTCAAAATGTATGATACTTGCTACTAAGGATTTGAATGGTGAAAAATCAATTTTCACCAATGATATCACTAGCAACAACAAGAAAAGTAAGCTTGTAATTTTCACATGGAAAATCAACTGTAACAATTTAAACATAATCACCGGTGAAAAGTATAATCACCGGTGAAAATTATGTTTCTCAACAATTTAAACAATCTAAGTAATCAAAATAAATAAAACATAATTAAAATTCTAGTTTTTGTATTTTTAAGGGAAAAAACACAATGTAAAAAATAAATCAAAACAAAGAAAAAAATAGTAACTCAAAATAACATAATAGAAACTCAGTGAAAGTTATTGATCATAAAAACTCAATTTGAGAACAACGCGTTTTAATGGGAAGTAATAACGAAAAATATAAGTTAAAGTGATATGGGTGATAATTATGGATGGTTGTGACTAAATACAACCCAGATTTCGAATAATTGCAACCTCTCCATGTAATTACGGAGATTATTAACTCATTTTAACGTAGGTGGCCAAAACTTACCTCCCTCGTCATCATTATCGTTTTACTAGTTTTACGAAATCATCATCATATCGACTTATCTATGTAACTTAAGAAATCAGAAGCCTTGATATTAGTTTCTTGATCTAACAAATCATATTTATCATCAGTATTCGTTTTACTTCTTAAAATCATATCGACATTAGATATTCCAAAAGATCAGCATCGATCAAAATTTCCACCACCAATGTTACTCCTAAACGCTTATTCTTAACTCATCTAGAATTTAACAATTTCAAATTTATTAGATACTCCAAATGATCGGTATTGATCAAAATTTCCACTATCAATGCTACTCTAAACGCCTATTCTTAACTCATTTAGAATTTAACAATTTAAAACTTTACGGATCGGATATTGCAGGTCATAAAAATACTAAGAGATTCGTTAGAGCAATGCTCGGTCGAACTCGCAAGCGTTGCTATCTCAAGATTGTTTGTCAAGTTTAGTTGATCAAAACTATAAGTATTGATTTCTAGTCTACTTAGCTATGTCTCAGATTAGGATATAATGTGTAATTGAGCTTCAGACTTCACGACATTCATCGATTGAAGATGAAGATCTAATGAGGAGAGCTTGGAGGAACTTCATCAACAAAAGGTATGTGGAGACTAAAACTTATCTGTCACTCAGAAGTCTATTATATTTTATCTCTTAATGAGACTAAGTCGTATAGCTATAAAGACTTTTATATTATACACATTTGATATTTCGAGATGAGTTTAACTCGGTTATCTATCTATCAAAATATGTGTTGGAAGCTTTTTGGCTTAGCAACGTTCATCATACTCTTGACGAGTTTAGTTAGAAATAATTTATTTGTTGGAAACTAAATAATAAGTCAAAAGATGATCATGTAAAGATTTCCTTGAAACATCTTACATGATTTGTATGAGACAATCATTTGATGTCGACTCGGAAAGTTTCGTACTGATAATTCGATCACTTGAAAATTAAGTATAAGCTAATAGTTTGAGTGAGACAGATATTGTCGTCTTCTAAGGATGTTTCAATGATTGAAATGGGAGTTTAGAACAAAAACCTTTATCTGGATACATCACAGTATGCGTACCTAGTATGCAAATTGTTTTGGTATGATTCAGGTACGGAAACCTAGTATGCGAACAGTTTTAACTGTTAAGTCCGGGAACCATATTTGCATACCAGTATGCGAAAGGTTCTACCTGAGCCAGGTCGGGACTGCTGTTTGCATACTCGTTTGCAAACGGCGGGACAAGACCAAAGTCCGGAACCTATAGTTTGCGTACCTATTTGAAAACTTAGTGGTTAAAGTTCTAAAATCAGTTAAGTATGTTTTTCATACTCATTAACAAATACATTTATGAATTAAGGAATGCATTCTTTGTAAACCGCGGCTTAATGTTCATGAATTTATTCTTATATAAGTAATGTGTACGATTATAATCAATCCGATTTTGATTCAATTGGTTCACATATAATCTATGAGATAGTGAACAATTGAACAACTCTATGAAACAAAATTAGATTCATTTGATTATCTTTTATGATTGATTGATCATCATAGTCGATCTAGATGTGGTAGATGAATGTGGTTAAGACAAAAGTGTCCATATGGCTAACTTCGCTTAACTGTTATTGAGCCAACTCAATATACACGTTTAGGTATGGTTACCATATCTAAATGAAGGTATATTTCATTTGTGTGTAACAAGTTAACACCATCTAACGGTGGAGAGATATTTCTTTGGTTTTAAGCAAACTTAACTTGAATCTTGAATCAGGATTTCATCTGACGGTGAATATTAAATGCTTTGTTACAAAGCTATCTTAGCTTTGATTCAAAGCAAACCCTGATTTGAAAGACTATATAAGGAAGAAGTCTGGTAACTGGAAAACCTAATCCCGGCACTTTCCTGTGTCCTAGTTGCGACTAGAGTCGAATATTCTCCTTTAACCTAGGTTTTTCCAAAACCATTATAGGTTAACGACTTGAAGACTTCATTTGGGACTCGTGAAGCCAGATCCAACTATTTTCTCTGTAGTTGTGTCTTATGATCTTACCTGTTCTATCGTATTGAGTACTATCTTCTCTAATATTTTCTCGAGATTTATCTCCGATAGGTAAGATATAAAAAGTAATCACAAAGCTCTTCGTCTCATTCTTTGTGATTTCACAATAACTTCTTTTACTACCATATAGTTAAGTTATTGTGAGTTGATTGATTTTTCTAGGCTGCTCTTCGGGAGTATATGCCCGGATTATCAATTGGTTCCTGTTCACCTTGATTTATCAAAAGACAGAACAAAAACTTCGTAGGTACTTCTGTGTGAGACAGATTTATCTATCAGAATAGACTGGGAGACAGATTTATTTATAAGTCTTCGACTTTGGTCGTAGCAACTCTTAAATGTGGGTGAGATCAGCTAAGGGAATCAAGTGCACAGAATCCTGCGTGGTTCTAGAGACGTAAGGAACGCAACTGTACCTTAATCGGTGTGAGACTTGGTTAGGGCCCAAATACATTCCAGTCTGAAGTTAACTTGTAGTCGGATAGTGTATGTAGCGGCTTAATACAATGTGGTGTTCAAATCTGGACTAGGTCCCGGGGTTTTTCTGCATTTGCTGTTTCCTCGTTAACAAAACTTCTGGTGTCTGTGTTGTTTCTTTTCCGCATTATATTTGTTTATATAATTGAAATATCACAGGTTGTATGTATTTCAATCAATTGGTAAATCCGACCTTAATTGTTAGATAAGAATTGATTGGCACTTGGGCATTGGTCTTTGGTAAATAGTGAACTTCTTCATTCATAGAGCGGGATATATTCCCACTTCATAGGTGGTTTACGATTTTCTTCTTTTTCTAGATTGGGTAGTATTTAACTATACCAAAAATTGTATTTAGTCATTTACTTATGGATTTACAATTTTTGGTATAGTTAAATACATACTTATGGATTTACAATTTTGCTAATTGACTCATTGTATACCATCCTGGGTAACTGCTAGTCTTACGCGACCATCTAACATGTAATAACATGTCATAGTGAGATACTAAAATTCTATATAATCTGAATTTTTATGTTTATTACTTTTTCCGATAATTTAGTTACGCTTCTAAGCTAATTCCTTAAAATACTTTGGTTAAATAAAAAACAATATATATATTATAGAACTGTTTCTCTTTCTTTCAAATTTTATAACTCTGATATCATAGTTTTTCTTAAGAACCGAAAATTGGGGGATATTTTATTATAGTAGCCGGCACTAAAAAACCATGCCAACTACAACTGTCGGTATTAAGAAATAATGCCGACTACTATAGTAAGGTGTTCCTCAATTAGCTTTCATATCCCGTGATGGTTAACACTAATAACTTTTCCGATATTACTCTAATAACAAGACTCATATATTCATTCTTTAACACTTCCATCATTTGATAATTTTCGAATTTCCAAACTAGTTATAATAGAACCAAAGTTTTGTTATCCACACTTGAAGAAACGAAAAGGTACTCTTCTGCAACTTATGATATCTTCTGTTAATATTTTGATCTTTTGTTGTATCATGAAAAATAATATCGATATTTATGAATAATTTAATAAATTTGACTCATGACCATAAGATTTGCTAATCGAATACCCACAATGCTAACGCAAAAACAATATATCAGTGGATAATATTATATGTATCTTATCTATAATGCAAAATAAAATGGGTTTTTGAGCCACCGACGGCCAGATAACATTTTGAAGACAAACGGATGACCCAACCATCCCAGTCTCATCCTAACAATATACATCTAACGATCGTGGTGTTTGTAACCTCTTTCATTATAAACCTAAATTTATTAACCTTTAATTAATAGATCACCTCATAACTTAATATAATTAAATTCTAAAAAAAAATGGGGGTGACATATCTATTACGGTTACAAACACATGATAACATACTTTAAGATTTGATTAAAAATAAACTAGCAGTTAGAATATCTAACTATACACTTACTCAGTCTAGTAAATATTACAGTGGGAATCATATATGCATTAATAGGACTCGGTGGTGGTGAGGTGAATCTAATGGGAAGGGATACACATATGTACACTATTACTTAAATAATTTGGTTGTAGGAGTTTTGGTGATGTATATGACTAATTTTATTATGTATGGATGAACATTATTATGGCCTGAAACAAAATAGAGAACTCTCTTAAAATTAGAAGACTAAAAGACCTAAAAAAAATATAAGCAGCGATGTCTATAGTTAGGATGATATGTGATGATTGGATCATCCGTTTATCTCCCAAATGTTATCTGGCGCCCCTCGATTGCTAGAAATAACATGTGTCGTAACCTCCCTCAATTATTAATTTACATTGATTAACTTTTGGCGGATTTTCTTAACAAATTAATGTCTTGGTTATTTATATAGTTTGCTATCACCTCTTCAAGAGCACTAAAACTAATTAATTGGCTATTCAAACTAAAACATGATCATAAATATCATCAGTATAAGTAATGATCATAAATTCATATCTTTAAATTAAACTAGGTTACTTTTTATTTTCTTACCAAAATATCATAATTAACCGCCATAAAACAATTAAAATCTAATAAATTATTTATAATTAAAAAAAGGATGATCATAAGTAAAGTCCACCTTTTTTTTTCCAGCATAATATATGTAAAGATTATTTCTCTGGTGGAAATTATATAACATCCAATATCAATTCTTTGGTGCAAGACTTAAAAAAAAACGAAACCAAATTAAGTTTTAGCTACGGCTGTCAATGGATACCCATTGTCTGGAACTGGACGCGGTAGATTCAGGCCTGGTTTTGGGTTCTAAAAGTGGACTCATTAATAACTTAAGACTCGACGGGTAGTTTCCCAATTGGATGCGAATTTTAACGGGTCCAAATAGGTTATACCCGTCGGATACCCGCAGGTATCGCGTACCCGGTTATTCATCCTTTTAACAAAATTGTACATATTTTTCTAAAAAGCCATGTGTTAGAGCATTGCTAGGTCGAACTCGCATGCGTTGCTATCTCAAGCATGTTTGTCAATGTTAGTGATCAAAACTATAAGTCTTGATTTCTTGTCTATTAAAGCTAAGTCTCGGACTAGGATAGAAAGTGTAGTTGAGGTCAAGGACTTCATGGCGATTCATCATACAAGTAGAAGAACTACTCAAGGAACCGGTGGAACTTCTCGACAAAAAGGTATGTGAAGACTTGAACTTATCTATCACTTAAAAGTCTATCTACTCTATCTCCTACTCTTTGAGACAAGAAGTCGTATGCTATATATATAGACTTTGATTATACACATTTGGTATTTCGATCCGAGTATACCTCGCCTATTTATATCTCGAAATATGAGTTGGTAAGCTTTTCGCCTTAACCAAGTTAATCTTTATCATATGACGAAAGTCATGATATGTTTCAATCATCTTGAAAACTGCTTTGACGATGAATGGTGTCACAACTATATAACATCCTCTAAGAATGTTTCAATGATTGAAATGAGAGTTTAGATTACATAACCAATGGTGGACATAAGCATTGTTGTGGAAACACATTTATGTATAAATCCTATTCCTTGAACCAAAGTTTGCGAACTTTGTTGATCAAGAGAACCGGAAGAATGGCGTGAGCCAAGCCCGTGAACTGCCGAAGTTCTCAAACCCGAGAATTTCTGCTGGAGTTGACAAACTATTTGCGTGAAACTAAGTCCGCGAACCCAGTCCGAGAACCGGCGAAGTTCTCATACCCGAGAATTTCTGCTGGAGTTTGTAAACTCTTCCCGGTAACTTAAGTCCGCGAACCTAGTCTGCGAACTTGAGTAGGTTATATATCTGAAGGTGATTTCTGAACTTAAACTAAAAAATACTAAGGAATGTAGTTTGCAAACCGTGGCTATAAAAGTTCATGAACCGATTCAAGTGATTCAAATCATCTTTGCTTCAATTGTGTCTTATGTAGTACATGATATTTCCTTGCAATTGGACAACTCTCTAACTAGTTCATTTGAAATAATTTAAACTAGTTATGGTGAAGAAGAACGTGGTTGATATGGAATGTTCATATGGCTAACCATTTGGTTAACTATTGTTGAACCAACAAGTGCATACGTTTGGGTACGGTTAACAAACCTAGAAGCGTGCATTGTCAAGTGTGTGTAACAAGCTAAGTTTTCGCTAACAGTTGAGAAATATTAGCATGAATCTATATCAGGTTTTCATCTAACGGTGGATATTGATTGTTTTGTTACCAAGGTAACTTAATTGCAAACCCTGATTTGAAAGACTATATAAGGGGAACTATAGTATATGTCCAAAACTAATCCCCACACCTCACGTGTGATACCAGTTTACATACTAGAGTCGGTTCTCCTTTGACCTTTGGTTTTCTTCTTCTAAAACCAGGTTAACGACTTAAAGACTTCATCGGGATTGTGAAGCCAGACCGATACTACTTTTATCGTAGTTGTGTGATATGATCTTTCATCTTCTATCGTACGAGTACAATCAGATTAATTGGCTTGAGATTGATATCTTCGATAGGCAAGATATAAAAAGTAATCACAAACATCTTCGTCTCATTGTTTGTGATTCTGCAACATCTTGTTTCGCTACCATACGATTAAGATTGTTGTGAGGTGATTCATAACTCTAGGCTGTTCTTCAGGAATATAAGATCGTATTATCAATTGGTTCCTGTTCACCTTGATCATTATCAAAAGACGGAACAAAACCTTTTAGGGTTTATCTGTGGGAGACAGATTGATCCTTTGATAGACTTTTCTGTGTGAGAGAGATTTGTTTATTGTCAAGTCTCCGACTTTTGGTGGTAGCAACTCTTAGTTGTGAGTGAGATCATCTAAGGGAATCAAGTGCGCAGTGTCCTGCTGGGATCATAGGCGTAGGGAGTACAACTGTACCTTGGATCAGTGGGAGACTTATTGGGGTTCAAATACAGTCCAGTCTGAAGTTAGCTTGGAGTAGACTAGTGTCTGTAGCGGCTTAATATAGTGTGTGTTCAATTTTATATACTTGTCTGTGTGAGAGAGATTTTTTTATTGCCAAGTCTCCGACTTTCGGTCGTAGCAACTCTTAGTTGTGAGTGAGATCATCTAAGGGAATCAAGTGCACAGTATCCTGTTAGGATCAGAGGCGTAGGGAGTACCACTGTACCTTGGATCAGTGGGAGACTAATTGGGGTTCAACTACAGCCCAGTCCGAAGTTAGCTTGGAGTAGGCTAGTGTCTGTAGCGGCTTAATATAGTGTGTGTTCGATCTGAACTAGGTCCCGGGGTTTTTCTGCATTTGCGGTTTCCTCGTTAACAAAATTTCTGGTGTCTGTGTTATTTCTATTTCCGCATTATATTTGTTTATATAATTGAAATAATACATGTTGTGTGTTTGAATCAATCAATTGGAAATACGACCTTCGGTTGTTGATTGATATTGATTGATCCTTGGATATTGGTCTTGGTACCATCCAAGTTATTCCTTATATTTGATTAGAACTCGCAGTTCTTGCTTGAGTAAATCAAATCAAGAAGAGAGATATAAACTCGTTGATATACTTTTAATTGATTGAGTCTTGTTGATTCTCTTAAAGGTATATTCGAGTTTGTCCATATAGATTGCTAAGCGAAATATTGGGTGGTGTTGTTAGACCCCCGCTTTTTCAATTGGTATCAGAGCGGGCAAACACGTTTAAGACCTTATAAGTTTGTGTTTGCAGCGATCTGACTTTATGGACGGATGTGCCATCTCAGTAAATGCACCACTAGATCCAGGGATTTCAGAATACTCTTCCATGACTTATTTTCTCATAAGTATTGAAGAATTGTTTTCTAAGCCAGAAACTGGTTTGAAATATCTTGAAACATTTTCAGAAATTGAAAATAAACTTAAAAGCCTATCTTCTGATATCAATCTTTATATTCATAATGAGCAAGAATCTCTGTATAGGATAAATCAAGCTATGATTAAAAATCATGCCAACATTGATATTGATTTGTTAATCAATGAGAGCAGCGCTCCTCTTCTACATTCTTTTAGTTGTAATGAAATAGATGATCTTTGTGAAGAGTCTTCATCTCAGTCATATGAGAAATCAACTTCGAAGCATGATCATGTTCATAGATTAATCTCTGACATTTCTTATCATGATAATGATATTTTCTTCACTCTTGAAGAGTTTAGGATGTCATCCCTTGCCAAAAATAGTTTACTAATCAATACAGAAAACTGGTTACATAAAAGGCGGAAAAAGAAAAATCGGAAAGTTCCCTTGACTCTGATTTTGTTCTTTGATATCCTTACAAAAATTCAGTTCTGGGGTAATATCATAACTTCACAAGAAAAAAGTTCATGGAAAGAAGCACTGTCATGGTGTTATGGTATACAAACTCATTTGGGCTAACGGCTCTTAGGGATACCAAACAAGTCCTTGTCGGACACACACGTGATTCACACATGTTGGACTAGGAACCGTCTCACGAACGAGACTAGCACTCTAACGTGTCACCCTGTCTGATTGCATATTAAAAAAGGAGAGAAAATTTTGGTTATCGTTTTCTTCACCTTCTTCTGTACGAGAACTCAAAGAGATACCAAACAGTTCGCATACCTCCTCCAACCCTCCATATCTCTTTCTCAAGATTTTCTCTTGAGGTCGATAGGTTTGGAATCATAGAAGACGGTGCTTATTGGGTCAAAGACGGTTTGTTGTTCTAAGTTCGTGTGTGTTCTTCACCGTAACACCAGTTTGCAAACTTGTACCTCTCTTTCACCCGTTCTTCAATCTTCTTATAAGGAAATTGTATCCTTGGAAACTATTAAAGAAGGAGCTCCTTGGGTCGAAAATCATTTGTTCGTTCAAGTTTTTTTTCGTGTGCTACCATCAAGAACAACTCACAAGAAAGTAAGTCGTCCCTTCTCTCTTTTGTGTTTTCATTCTAGTGACACCTAGGAAAAGATCAAGTCGTGGTGAAAACTCAAGTTCTCATTCAAATAGAGACTTTGATAGTGATGTAGAATTTGAAGATGATGAAATTGGTTTAGACATGTCACAACCATATTATGACATGATCTTCAAATTAGCTTTACAAGTCTTCTTGCCAGGGATAAGTTTGTGAAGTTCCTTAAAGGAAATTTTGTCATAGAAAGGGTTTATGACCGTACTGTTAATGAACCCGAGTTTCACGAGTTTATGAACCAGCATGAGTGGGGCTATATTCATGAAGGACTTGGGTCTTTATATTCTGAGATGACTTGTCAGTTTTATGCTAACCTACATGCATCCAACAAAAACAACTGATTCTTCAAGACAATGGTTGGGGGAATACCAATTGAGGTAAATCGTGAACTAATTGCATATTTGTTGAACCTGTCTCTTGACCGTTCACTTGCTATGCCTCAACCAGAAAATCTTAGACCAGAACAGGGACAAACTTCTGAATTGCTTCTAAATAGAAGTGAGTCGTGGTCTGGAGGCAAATTATGTGTTGACAACATCAGTTTTCACTTAAAGGTTTTCAGCAAACTTGCTGTTTCAAACCTGATCCCTAGCACTCTGGATAAGAATCTATGGAGCAGAACACTTGTTGAAATGGTGTGTTACCTGATATCTGGTGAAGAAGTTGACTTCTGTGGACTGATCATTCTTTAGATGATTCACATGGTTTCAGAGAAAAAGAATATGGGGTTCCCATGTCTTATTAGTAGGATCTGTAGTCAATTTAAAGTCAAGTCTATCGGCACTTGCACTGGATATTCTTCTCCTCTGTCCCAGACAGACATCAACAAAATGAAGAAACCAGTCACTACTGAAGATCCTCGAGATAAAAGGATTAAGTGTCTTCAGGAACAACTAAGCTTTTTGTTGGATGTTCCTCCTGAACTTTCTGAACCTGTTGGCAAGATTGCTGAGAAATTTTATCGCAATGAAGCTTAGTTTATGTTTATCTTTTGTGCTTGACAAGTGATACTCTATGGGTTGTAATAACATTTATGTTTAGATTTGAATGTTTATCTTTCAAAATAAAATTTGCTACATAATATGCCCGTACTTTGTCAAAAGTAAAGTCGTTCGTGATTGGTATTCACGTATTGATAAAAGAATGAATGAACTTTTGATAAATACAAAAGTTAAGCCTATATAGTCAAATAGTTGATGGAAGATAGGTTAAAATCTTTTGTTTTCAAGGATTATGTCTAATAAATATAGTTATGCAAATAGTGATGGAAAATAGAATGAATCCTTGTGTATTCCGCAGTATTGGTCATCCCTGATCCATATTTTATGTAATACTGTGAGGCTCCGTAATGTATCTCATGATGAGCACTATACAACCGAGTTGATTATTTTTTCTAGCTTAGTTGTTGTTCCGTGAGATATTTTATGTCGAGCATATTGAACTAAATTAATCATCTTGCTTGGTTTTTTAGTTATTACTCCGTAAGTTTTCTTATGTCGAGCAAAACAAATGACAATTAAATTGATTACTTTTGTGATTAGTTTGGCTGTGTATTCCAATTAGATTAATTATGGGTTCTCTTGTAATTAATCTAGTTGAGTATTTTCGTGTATCCATAAGTTCTCTTATGTTGAGCATAATCAATTGAATTGATCATTTTTGTGTTTAATTTGATTGCGTATTCCGATTAAATTAATCATGGGTTTACTTGTGATTAGTTTGATTGAGTTTTTGGATATAGGAAATAATTCTCATGGTTTTTTGTTTCCAATAAAAATCCTTCTTTTCTTTCAAAATTAAGGTCGCTCTTGTTGTTCCTTCGGGAATGACATCGAATGGGGGAGAGTTCTTTTGAACTTGTGCTTAATGGTCATATCTTGAGGGGTGTGCGGCTGTGGAACTTTAGAGGGGTTATCTTGTATCTTTAAACTCCTTGATGAATACATTTAGCTTCGGCTATATGATTGCATCTAAATTAGTTGGTATGTATTTTTTTTCCTTTCGTCATGAAATGTCTCTCTCAGAAATTTCATTATGATCCCGTTCTTGTACCTTTGCCAATTTTATTGACAAAAAGGGGGAGAATTAACATGTAGTTCACACTACAAATACATATGGTTTTCGGATCATTGTGTAAGGGGGAGTGGTTTCCCTGTGAGATGGAGTATTGACTAGGGGGGGTGATACATATCACCATAGTATTATTGTTAAAGTTGTGATACAATTGAACTTTGACGCTGTGTAATAATACTATGACACTGTATAACAATGATCGAGAACTATGTTTTCTCATTGTTATAGCTACGAATCTTCAACAGCGGTGATGATAAACTTACAACCTTTGGGATCATTGGAGTACTTGGAAGTGACGAAGATTTCGAGGAATGTTGAAGATTAGACATGTGGAATAGGAGCTACTAAAGTTTCTTTATATTTTTTGTATTCCATATGTATTGATAGTTTTGTCACTAAAATTGACAAAGGGGGAGATTGTTAGAGCATTGCTCGGTCGAACTTGCATGCGTTGCTATCTCAAGCATGTTTGTCAATGTTAGTGATAAAAATTGTAAGTCTTGATTTCTAGTCTATTATAGCTAAGTCTCGAACTAGGATAGAAAGTGTAGTTGAGCTCAAGGACTTCATGGCGATTCATCATACAAGTAGAAGAACTACTCAAGGAACCGGTGGAACTTGTCGAAAAAAAGGTATGTGAAGACTTGAACTTATCTATCACTAAAAAGTCTATCTACTCTATCTCCTACTCTTTGAGACAAGAAGTCGTATGCTATATATATAGACTTTGATTATACACATTTGGTAATTCGAGCCGAGTATACCTCGCCTATCTATATCTCGAAATATGAGTTGGTAAGCTTTTCGCTTTAACCAAGTTTATCTTTATCATGTGATGAAAGTCATAATATGTTTCAATCATCTTGAAAATTTCTTTGACGAGAAATGGTGTAACAACTGTATAACGTCCTCTAAGAATGTTTCAATGATTGAAATGAGAGTTTAGATTACATAACCAATGGTGGACATAAGCATTGTTATGGAAACACATTTATGTATAAGTCCTCTTCCTTGAACTAAAGTTTGCGAACTTTGTTGATCAAGAGAACCGGAAGAATGGCGTCAGCCAAGTCCGCGAACTGCCAAAGTTCTTAAACCCGAGAATTTCTGTTGGAGTTGACAAACTATTTGCGTGAAACTAAGTCCGGGAACCGGCGAAGTTCTCATACCCGAGAATTTCTTCTGGAGTTTGTAAACTCTGCCCGGTAACTTAAGTCCGCGAACCTAGTCTGCGAACTTGAGAAGGTTATATATCTTAAGATGATTTCTGAACTTAAACTTAAAAAGACTAAGGAATGTAGTTTGCAAACCGTGGATATGAAAGTTCATTAACCGATTCAAGTGAATCAAATCATCTTTGCTTCAATTGTGTCTTGTGTAGTACATGAGATTTCCTTGCAATTGAACTACTCTCTAACTAGTTCATTTGAAATCATTTGAACTAGTTATGGTGAAGAAGAACGTGGTTGATATGGAATGCTCATATGGCTAATCATTTGGTTTACTATTGTTGAACCAACAAGTGCATATGTTTGGGTACGGTTAACAAACCTAGAAGCGTGCATTGTAAAGTGTGTGTAACAATCTAAGTTTTCGATCTAACGGTTGAGAAATATTAGCTTGAATCCAAATCAAATTTTCATATAACGGTGGATATTGATTTCTTTGTTACCAAGGTAACTTAATTGCAAACCCTGATTTGAACGACTATATAAAGGGAACTCTAGTATGTGTGCAAAACTAATCCCCAAACCTCATGTGTGATACTAGTTTGCATACTGATGTGATTTGTAGATAGTGGTAAAAGTGGTTCGATTCTCAGACTTATGAAGGATATTAATTAGACTTAACTTCTAATATTAAAATAGAAAACTCACTAAAAATTATAGAAAACTCAATCAAAGATGATATCAATACTAAAAGAAACACTGACGCTAAGATTCCACTATTTTCCAAGTTCAAAGTGATGAAACCAATACTTATATTTATGCAATTTTCTCGTTTAATTTGATTCTAAAATATTGCAACAAGTAGATTTTCAAAAGTAGTAATTGTAAATACCAAGTATGAAGCATCAAAAATCTTAAAACTAAGCATACTCCATAAAAATAGATCACAATCACTCAAATAAAATCATATTCAATAATAGTTCAAGGCAAATAGTCATATAATTATTGCAAATAAAAAGGTAAAATAGAATATACCACTTTTTGTTGGAAAAATAGCTTCCTATATCGCCTCAGCAATGGGGTTTAGCTCCTCATATTAATCATGGTCTAAAAATATGTGCTTGTTGCTCAAAAGATGATTAAAAGAGTGAAAAGTAATAACACAGACTGTTTGCAACAGTGTATTGGTGTTGCAAAACAGCTGTTACAATGGAACTGTTACAGAAAACTGTTGTAAATACTGTTGTTTTGTCGCTGATTTTAAGACCCCAGAAACGACTGTCTTCAATGGCCTTTTGTTCTTCGTGTTCTTACTTGTGCACTAGCAGAAACAATTTCCTGCAACTCTTGATTTCGTTCTCTGTTCTTCTCTAAACTTCCCCCCACTCTCGATTATCCTGTTATGACTCCTTCTCAACCTATATATAGGAAACATGACCAAAAATACTCGATAAATCTCCCCTGCCTTTCACCAAAGTTACGGAGTTATCTTTTTTTGTTTTCTGCCAAGTAACGATAATAAATCTTCCACCTCAGTTAACACGTCTTTTGATGGTTATGAACTTCCCAAATCTGGAAGATACGAATCCATGAAGATTATACCTTCTCCCATTGCACGTAACTGCCAAAGATAAATCAAAACAATGCCGAGAATATCTTTCCTGACTTGTCGACAACTCATATTTTCTCTCAATTCTAGCACGCGTAGAAATCCTGTTGTGTTGTTACAACTAATACCAAATCCAACAGTTGAGAAAATCCAACAAAACATCGACCAAATCTTTCCATGTTTCCGTAAATAGTTTTCTCCCTTGTTTTGTTTCTGATCGATACCTAGACCAATTTAATCGATCCAAGCAGTCATACCATCCCCGTTTAAGATAAACATGTCCAACCCAATCGAGTTTAGTGATTGAATCTCTTAAAATCACGTCCAAAATCTAAACCCAAATCTGTTCTTCATTTGCAACAGTTTCCCGCCAAATTTGAGAATTCAAACCGTGAAGGTAAAGGGGTGCCCCTATCCAGAGTAGGGGTGCCTTTAGCAGCTGCCTTAAGGGGTGTCCTGGGGGTGCCCCTTTTCCAAACCGGGGTCCAAATAGCAAGTGTCCTCCGGGTGCTTTCCGACAACTTTTCGAGCCAATTTTTTCCAAAAATGTTTATTGGCCAAAAATACCTACAAATAAATAAAACACCATAATAAGTACAAAAATGAGCCCTAACAATATATAGAATCGAGACAAATCGGACACAAAAATGTGTCTATCAAATACCCCCAACCTATTATTTTCTAGTCCTCGAGCAAAAATAAAATAGAAATAAAATCCTAACTCACTGTCGCAGGCATTGTCGATTGCATTTAACATATGCAATAAGCCAAACCCCTAGGTGTCTCTAGTGACGGAGTGTTGTCTCCGGAGGGATTACCAGAGGTATACCCACAAAACCTTTATACTCCAGACCCTATCTATCTACCCAGAACCTTGGAAGGCACTAAAGAATCTCCTTGGTTGGCATACTTATTGACTACAGGAGGAAGTACCCTGATGCAAAACTCCAATTGTTGTACACGAGTTTGCACTCAAGCATACTAAAATTCATATATAAGTGACAGAGCTCTACTCATATAGTTGCACTATGGACATCAATATCCGAAGTCGAAACTAATCACATGGATAGATCAAGAAAATGGATATAGAGAAAAACATAGATGGTTTTGATGTTTACTAGGTGAACGGTGTTTCTCATATCTGTCTGAAGGCCTCCGCCAAAATGAACCTATCCCAATGGACTGAGATACTAGTCTGACTAATATCAACACACTGGCATATACAAGGGAACTAGTGATTGATAATCCTAACTCTAGGTCAACACAACTGGCATATACAAGGGTTCCAGTGGTCGACTTTATTGAATTTATTTCAGTTGGTCTGATGGTATGGTCTTAGTTTTTTTTTTTTTTTTTTTTTTGATCTCAATCACTCTAGTTCACCCTAGCATTGGTAATAACTTGAATCGTGAGCCCACCTAATCACTTAGAGAAACATAGTTTAAAAACAAAACAAAATAAAAACAGAAGTGAAAAGGACTCAACGAGATATGGTAAAACTATCATGTTATTTCTAACACCTGAGCTCTGTGCTTTTATGAATACACTCTTTAGATGTTGCCATCTAGTTAGATTGGTTCCTCAACTCCTACAACCAAAATGCTTCCATCCACTTAGATTGGTTAGTGCCATCCTTAAAGCGATAAATTTCTAGGCTCTGGAGTTTATTTATTGCAACGAAAGGTAACAAAAAGTTCTACCCCACCCCCAAACTTAAATCTAACATTGTCCTCAATGTTTCTAATTAAAGAACAGTTCAAAAGTATAAGTAACATGAGGAAATAGTAAAGAGAGAGTCGGAAAGATAGTACCTGGGTGAAGTGTAACCAAAAACCTACAAAAATATTATACAACATACAAAATCGCCTCGATGGTCAATCAAGGTAAACAGGGTCCTCCAGAGGGACCTCCTCAACATCACCTGTAGGAAAGGGCTCTAAAAAGGTCTTCAATCACTGACCGTTAACCTTCGAATAACTACTACCATCTGGTGTCTCAATCTCAATAGCGCCATGAGGAAAAACAGTACGGACCACAAAAGGACCGGTCCACCGAGAGCGCAACTTCCCTAGGAATAGATGCAAACGAGTGTCATACAGAAGAACTTTTTGACCTGGAGAAAATGACTTTCGTAAAATATTCCTATAATGCACAAGTTTCATTTTGTTCTTATACTCCTTAGCACTATCGTATGCATCTCCACGAATCTCGTCCAACTCATTGAGCTGGAGATTTCTTTGAGCTCCTGCCTTTTCAAGTGAAAAGTTTAAGTTCTTAATAGCCCAATAGGCTCGATGCTCTAACTCAACAGGCAGGTTACATGCCTTGCCAAACACTAAACGATAAGGTGACATTCCAATGGGTGTCTTAAACGCAGTACGGTAAGCCCATAAGGCATCAGTAAGCCTCGAAGACCAGTATTTCCTGTTTGGATTAACTGTTTTCTCTAGAATACGTTTAATTTTCTTATTGGAAACCTCTACCTGACCATTAGTCTGAGGGTGATATGGGGTTGCTACTTTATGGGTAATACCGTATTATTTCATTAAAAGAGCAAACAGTCTATTACAAAAGTGTGAACCTCCATCACTAATTATAGCTCGCGGTGTACCAAAACGTGTAAGTATATTCTCTTTCAAAAACTGGACTACGACCCTGTGGTCATTCGTTTTACACGGAACCGCCTCAACCCACTTAGACACATAGTCTACAGCGACAAGTATGTAAAGATAACCAAACGAAATAGGAAATGGCCCCATAAAATCAATGCCCCACACATCAAAGACCTCAATCACTAAAATAGGGTTCAAAGGCATCATATTTCTACGGGAAATGGTTCCTAACTTCTGGCAATGCTCATAAGAAACACAATGACTATGGGAATCCTTAAACAACGAAGGCCAGTAAAATCCACACTGCAAAATCTTAGAAGCAGTCTTCTTAGCACTAAAATGACCCCCACATGCATGTTCATGACAAAAGGAGATAATACTAGACTGGTCACTCTCAGATACACATCTCCTAATAATCTGGTCCGGACAATACTTAAACGGATAAGGATCGTCCCAAAAGAAATGCTTAACCTCGGCTAAAAACCTAGAACGATCTTGCTTACCCCAATGTTGAGGCGTTCGACCAGTAACAAGATAATTCACTATATTTGCATACCAAGGTGATTGGAAAACAGAGAACAATTGTTCATCAGGAAAAGTGTCCCTTATAGGAAGGGAATTAATAGGGGAACTAACAACTATCCTAGACAAGTGTTCTGCTACTACATTCTCTGCACCCCTTTTGTCTCTAATGTCTGGACAAAATTCTTGTAAAAAAGATCCATCTAATCAATCTAGGTTTGGTATCCTTCTTAGACAAAAGGTATTTCAAAGCAGCATGATCAGTATAGATTACGATCTTAGAACCTAATAAATAAGATCTAAACTTATCCAAGGCAAACACGATGGCTAGCAATTCCTTCTCGGTAGTTGTATAGTTCATTTGGGAATCATTCAGATTTTGCTAGCATATAAATCACATGAAGTAATTTGTTTTCTCTTGACCTACACGCCTATAGCATAATCTGAAGAATCACACATAATTCAAAGGGTAGGTTCCAGTTAGGTGCCTGGACTATCGGGGCAGTAGTGAGTAAAGTTTTAAGCTTCTCAAAAGCCTCTAAACAAGCATCATCAAAGACAAACTTAACATCTTTGCAAGCAAATTGCAAAGAGGTCTAGAAATCAAGCTAAAATCCTTAATGAATCGACGGTAAAAACCTGCATGCCCTAGGAATGACCTAATATTTTACGGTTTTTGGGACCTGTAAAGTCTTAATAAGGTCAACTTTGGCTTTGTCTACCTCTATACCCTTTGAAGAGACGATGTGCCCTAACACAATTCCTGATTTAACCATGAAATGCATTTTTCCCAATTAAGAAATTTTTTTTCCTTACACCTAGTCAACACTAATGTCAAATGATGCAAGCACTCATCGAAAGATGAACCAAACACTGAAAAATAATCATAAAGACCTCTAAGAACCGTTCTACCATATCAGAAAATATGCTCATCATCAACGCTGAAAAGTTGCAGGGGCATTACATAGCCCGAAAGGCATGCGTCTATACGCAAAGGTACCAAAGGGACAGGTAAAAGTGGTTTTCTCTTGGTCTTCTGGGGCAATAACGATCTGATTATAACCGGAGTAGCCATCTAAGAAGCAATAGTGACTATGTCCAGCTAATCGCTCTAGCATTTGGTCGATAAAAGGAAGGGGAAAGTGATCCTTCCTTGTGACCTTGTTCAATTTCCTATAGTCAATACACACACGCCATCCCGTGGTCACTCGGGTTGGGATTAATTCATTATTATCATTCTGGACTACAGTGATACCTGATTTCTTGGGGACAACCTGAACAGGGCTGACCCACTTACTGTCTGAAATTGGGTAAATAATACCCGCATCTAACAACTTAAGCACCTCTTTTCGAACTACCTCTTTCATGTTAGGGTTCAGTCGACGTTGCATCTCCCTAGAAGGTTTGGAGTCTTCCTCTAAATGAATCTGATGCATACACACAGTAGGACTTATACCCTTAATGTCTGCTATAGTCCACCCTAAAGCTTCCTTATTGTCTTGAAGTACATTTACTAGCCTACTTTCCTGATCACTATCCAAATCGGAAGCTACAATCACAGGTAAAGTCTCAGATGGGCCTAAAAACACATACTTTAGAGTATCGGGTAGTGGTTTAAGGTCCAACTTGGGGGCTCTTCTAAAGAAGGAATTAGGGTAGTCTCAGAAACTGGTAACGGTTCGAACCTAGCTTTCCATCTATCAGTGTCTAACACGGGGTAGAATCTAATAGAGCATTCACCTGTTCAATAGTGCTATCGTCGTCAAAATCTAAACCAAAATGGGATAGACAACTTTCTAATGGGTCTTCAGACAAAATGTTTGGTAATGACTCCTGAACTAAGGCTTCTATCATGTTCACCTCTTCAACACATGTGTCATCTAGCTCATGAGGTTGCTTACTGACATTAAAAATGTTCATCTCCATAGTCATATTACCAAAAGATAAACTCATCACACCATTTCGACAGTTAATGATCACATTAGACGTAGCTAAAAATGGGCGACCTAAAATCACAGGTATCTGGTTCTCTGGGTCAGGGACATGTTGGGTATCTAGGACCACGAAATCCACTGGATAAATAAACTTGTCGACCTCAATAAGAACATCCTCGATAACACCTCGAGGGATTTTAACATACCTATCAACTAACTGCAGTGTCATCTGAGTAGGTTTCATTTCACCAAGTCCTAGCTGTAAGTATACATGGAATGGCAGTAAGTTCACACTGGATCCTAAGTCAAGTAAAGCTTTTTCTACCCGGAAGTTACCTATTGTGCAAGCAATGGTAGGAGAACCTGGGTCTTTGTACTTTGGAGTTGTGGTGTTCTGAATGATTGAACTTACGTGACTAGCTAAAAAGGCTTTCTTATGGACGCTAAGTTTTCGCTTTCGCGTACACATATCCTTAAGAAACTTGGCTTAAGCAGGAGTTTGCCTAATTGCATCTAATAAAGGAAGTTTTATGGTAACTTGCTTAAAAACCTCCACTATGTCATTAAAGTTCGATTCCTTCTTTGTTGGTACTAATAGCTGAGGAAATGGGGCTCTAGGCATAAAATCAGACCTTTCAGGAACCGAATTCACATCATCAGAAACTTTATCAGCATCCTCAGCTACTGGTCCTGAGAGGTGAGATTCTGAGGGGTGAACTACAGTATGTTCACTGATGAGTGCTAAAAAGTGCATATTTCTATATATTTTTCTTGGCATTTAACTCATCTTCTGTGCATTAATTCTACATTTTATCCCATATTCTGTATTTTCATTGTTTTCAAGAATAAATATTTTTATTAATTAATTTTGCATTTTTAGGTAATAAATAAAGTTAGATGAATTG
Source organism: Papaver somniferum (assembly GCF_003573695.1). NCBI lineage: Eukaryota > Viridiplantae > Streptophyta > Magnoliopsida > Ranunculales > Papaveraceae > Papaver > Papaver somniferum. The sequence continues at coordinate 17,033,718 of NW_020620825.1, read as the reverse complement.
CGGAGCGGAAAAGAGCAGAAAAGTAGTGAAAAGCCGGGAGGAATTACGCAAGGAAGCCGCGAAGAATGGTGCGCACAAGTCCAAAGATCTAGGAATAGGCTCAAGAAGGAAGAATTGTTCTTAAAGAAGATATGGGCTTGGCATACCCAAGGCCCAAAACCCTTACCCAAACCCATTTTCTATATCCATAACCGCCTCCATTCTCAGCCGTTAGATGGGACTACATCGAAATCCTACGGTCGCTCCTTCGTAGAGCATCAAAATCTGAAGTCTCTGACAAACACCACAGCGCCTAAATTCCAAGCCTTCAGATTAGATTGTAGATGAATCCAACGATCTCTTCTATGCCCGTGCATCAAAACTAGATACTCCCGATCTACACTACAGTACCTAACATCATCTAACACCGTTGACTTCGTTGTGTTTCAAAATCCAACGGTTGCAGCGATTCATCTCTCATCTCACCGTTAGATCTACCAACCATCTTCGCATCCCGCAGCTCAGAGTCACAGAACATCAAAATTTGATGAAGCCGCTCAACACTCTAAAAACCTAATACCCATACCTCCAAATCGACCACTTCTTCTTCTTTTCTTTCTTTCTTCTTCACCCATCCCTGTTGCAGAACCACCACCACCTACCCTGCCACTGCCATCGCCACCACCTACTCCATAGCCACCTAAACACCACCAAACACCTAACCCTTCATCATTAGCACACTCTACACCTCCCTCAACAACCAATTTCACCTCCTCTCACGCCACAGAAATCCTAGGTGTGAAATAGGTGAAATAGGATGATGAGATGGAGATAATCATAGGCATGGAGAGGAGCAGGAGACTAAGGAGAAGAATGGGTCAAATTCAGTAGCGTGTAATCGTATCAATTTGGGTAAGAATTTACCAAACCCTAGTTCTATCAATTTGGGGTTTTTTACATAAATCCTAATTAGGTTGAGATAGAGCATGGAGAAGATAAAGTGGGTGATATAGGGTAGGTAATTGAACCTAACTGTGATTTTCTGTCACATTAGGTAGAACCCTAATGTCTACTGTTTTGGGAATTTTTGGGTGAAAAGGGTGTAAACCCTAATTATGTAATTGGGTATAAAAGGGGATATTGGGTGAGTGTTGGAATCATGCCTGGATTAACCAGAGCATCAGTAGAATAGTTTAGTTTTGTTATTTCCATGATCTGTAGCTTTGAGGGTTTCAATCTTTTCAATTCCATGATTCTCAATTCAAATGCATTGTTAATTTTAGCTGTTCTGAACTCCAACATGTATTTAATTTGAGTGTGTGATTGTTACATTTTATATCAAGCTCCTGTTCATGTTTATCTTGATGCCTGTTTTGTTTGAGCAATGGGAAGTAACCAGTGCTCTGGTATGCCTGTGATTGACTGTGCTGTCAAAAGACAGTCAATACTAGGGGCATATCAGTGAGCAAGCTGATTTTCCTCCCATTCTAATATATTGCATTGCTTTACTTTCTGTCACTAGAAAAGTAGAAACAACACCAGCTCCTTCCTTGTCCCTGTGGACTTCCCCTGCTTTTCATTATCTACTATCTGACCCTGTATACTTGCAGGTGTAAATATAACCATAGTTTTAGGTTTAATTCCTTAGCTACCAAGTTTTTGGCGCCGCTGCCGGGGACTCGGTAGCGGTGCTGTTGCTGTTTGCTCTTTATCTTTGCTCTTATTTTCTGCATTTTACTGCATACTTTTCATTGTCACTGCATATTTGCACTTTCATTGCATATCTTGCACATAACCTCATTCTTGCATCTTCATCTGTCACTCTTGCTGTCACTCTTACAAGTTATTTCCCTTTGCTCATTTGCTGCTCACTTGCTCTTCTAGCTTGCTGTGTAGTCTCTCCTGTACATATGCATTTTTAGCTCAATCTTCACTGTTGCCATTCTTTTGCATTGCATTCCATTCCTGTAGCATAATTCATAACTTCATACCACTATATCTTAAACTTGAATTTTTAGTCTAGCTGCATACCATCGTCATCTTAAACTAATTCTGCATTTCATTCACTTTAGCATCTTGCTCTGTAGCCTTAGCCTTCATCTCTTCCTGTAACTTAGCTCTTGTAATGATAGCTATGCATTGTCATTTTCAGCAACTTCTTAAACTGCATGTTCTCAGCAACTTTATATTCTGCATTCTGTAAGCATTTTCTCCATCTGCAATTGCACAACTGCATTGCAGTTCTTCAACTTTGCTTACTTTGCCCATGTTCTTTGTGTATTGATCACACACATTTAAGTGTGCAGGTAACTGGTGCTGCTGTTGGTTGTTGCCTTGCTTGCCAGAGCTGCTGGTGGGCTGTAGGTACACTTTGCTTACCTAGCTGCTGGGCTAGAAGAACCTTGTTGTTGGGCTGTAAGCTGCAGAAGGAGAGGAAATTGAACCAAGCCCAACTGGGCCTTGAGTGTTGAAGCCAAAGCTTAGGATGATCCAAAGCCCAACTGGGCTTTTGCAACCAAACTGAACAGCTGGGCTGTGCTTCAAAGGTAAGCCTAAACCCATTAAGAGAACCCAACCTGTGGGCTTCCATTTTTAATCTGTGGGCATGTAATAATTATTTTAATTTTAATTTTATTATTTGGGATTGTAATAATTTTAGTTTTATTATTTTTTTATTTTTTATTTTATTTTTTATTTTTTTATTTTTTTATTTTTTTTGTGGGTTTGTAATAATTAGTTTTATTTTTATTTCTTTCTTTATTTGGGCTTGTAATTTAGTTGTTTGTTAGGCTTGTAGTTTCTTTTAAACTAAAATTTGGGCTTCAAAACCCAACACAAAAAATAAAAAAAAAAATAAAAAAAATTTTGCTCCTAATTTCGAAAACCAAATTTTTAAACCCATAAAAACCAAATGTTACCCATAAAAACCAAAGTTTTCCCAAAAATCCAAACCCATTAAAAACCAAATTTTGGGCTTTGCAACATAGTTACTTAGCTTTTGAGGCAAATCATGTCTGGATCTTGGTCTACAGTTGGGGAATACAACAAATCCCTTAGAGAACTTGCGTATGGACATACTCCACGTTATGAACCTCCCATAGACCATGATGTCAATAGTCATAGGAATTATTATGGACATTTTCAAAGTCCCGAGCCTCAATACATGAACCCTAATGACTATTCACACATGCATCATTCGCCACAACGTGAAAATGAACATTTTGCTAGTGCCTCACTCACACAATCATCACTGATCGATCAATTAGAAGCTCGAATCGCAGCTTTAGAAATGCAATCACATGAGGAATCTGTCACATCTAATTTTCTTAGGCAACCTGAAATCTATGCATGTCCCGCATGTGGTAGTTTAGACCACCCTGTTGAGAATTGTCATATTTTGCATAATTTTAGGCAATCTAGAGAAATTCCAAGGTATGAAATGCCCATAAATTGTGAGAATGGTAGTCATTGGGACCATAATCAATCCTTTGAGGGTTGTGATCAATATTTTGTAAACCCTAATGACCATGCACGCATGTACCATTCACCACAATTTGAACATGAAGAATTTTGTACTCCCATGAATTTAGACTCCACCACAGAAGCTTTAAGACTCAGTAAGCAAAACTTTGATAGATCTACATCACGAATTCATGCATATTTAGATCAGATTTTGCTTCACCTACAAAAGGAGGAAATTCATGATGAAATGTATGTTGTCCCTAATGAAGTGTCTAGTCCCATTCATGTAAATGATGTTGAATATGAACCTAATTTAGAGGAACATGAATCGACTAATGACACCACCACTGTTAATGAGGACCAATATGCATGCTACCATGATGATGATTATGATGATATGTTAGAAGAACATGAAAATATTGTGGAACCTGTTGGTTCAATAACATATGGCTTCTCGCCCTCGACCTTCATGAATGTTGTTTTTTCTAATACTCATTGTAATTCATATGATTTTGATATTGACATGGGATTCGTACAATTATTCTGTGAAGATGAGCATGACATAGGAATAGTTGAATCTTCTGTAGACACTAATGTTATTATGCATGAAAATATATTTGATGTGTCTGATTCTCTACCTAGGTCACATTGTGATATTTCTCCTGATTTGCCGATGCATGAGAATAAATTTGTTGATGATGTTGATGACTCTGATTGTGATCTTGCCAATTTGTTTGATGATTGTGAGCATGTTGTGACACGTGTAGAAGACTTAGGAGATGTTGATGTGATTAGTAATGATGTGCCTATCTTCCTACATAAGTCACAATCTGATGGCCTTCCACCCAACCTAGATTTGGTTTGTATCCATATTGTCAAACCGATTTTTATGAAAATTCCTAATCTAGGATTGGAACTGTATGCTTCCCAAGTCCTTTTGGACTATTTTGCATCTAAGTATAATATCTTTGAGGAGCCACAGTTGGAATTAGCATGTTTACCCGTCCCTAGCAAAGTTCATTTCGAGCTAGACCTTGTGCATGATGAACCCCCAAAACTGCGAGATTTTGTTTCCAAAATTTTATCCGTTGAAAAATCCAGGTTTGGGGGTAGCTCATTTTGTTTCATAGCTTCACTTGCATGCCTATCATATTATTATTGTGTGAAGCTGTTGAAACCTCTACACTTTGTCTTTTGGGTTGATCCTCAACTCTTTAGATTGTTAGTGTACGGTGAATTTTTTGTATATAATCCAGTAGATAAAATTTCTTAAAACCCTTTTGTTCCTTTTGTATTTATTTTGCTAATCCAATATGATCTCGGCTGAAATATGTTGGATTTTTTTCCTTGAATAACGGAGTCTAATCTTGCTTTCGCCGAAATCGGGTATTCTCTTTCCTTTTTCTCTACTCAACATGATCCTCTTCATATGTTGTATTATAATTTTGTTCATATTTTGAAACATTGAGGACAATGTTTAGTTTAGGTTTGGGGGTGAAAAGTAGATACTTTGATAACATGCCATAATTGAAAACAAGAACTCCTTCTTTTTGAAAAAAATGAAAAATGAAAATAAAAAATTAAAAATTGAAAAAAAAAAAAAAAAAAAACATAAAAACATAAAAATGGAGCTCATTTACCTTGAAATGTTGACTCTTGTGCAAATATGTAATTTTTAGGAGTCTTAGTCTAGATATTTAGGCACCCTGATTCTAGCACAATTCACATAGTGATAAGAAACTTGCACGCGCACGATCTACCAAACATGTATAGCCTCGATCTTCAAGGTGTTTGATAGGAAGTTAGATTGCCAATCACTTTAGAATACTGAATGAGACTTGACTAGCTTGTTCTTTGGTTGGCTGGGATAGAAGTTGGAGGATACGTTAAGAAAAGCAACCATAGAATTTGACCGGATGCATTCGATAAGGGCCACCTCTTGCTAAGAGTCATGTAATTATGTTTTTCTTTTTGGTTCATGTATCAAAAGTGTCACTATGTTGTAAAGATCAAAGTTATTTCTTACAAAAAAAAAATAAATAAAAAATAAATAAAAAAAATAAATAAATAAATAAATAAAAATAAAAAAAATAAAAAAAATTTCAATCAAGTATTTATTCCATGTTTGTCATGTTAAAGACAATATTCTCTCTTGTTCCAAAAATAAAAGAGAGTAATCAATGTAAATAAGAGTCATGTAAATAGTCATATTTTTGTTGTAAATAGTCTTTAATAAGCAAGGAGGGCAGCCATCGATGTATACGCGGGTTAAAACTGAAATATCACAACTCATTGGGTGAACATTCACAATTCTCGTAAAGCCGGACAGCTAGCTTGGCTTAGAATTTGGTTCTTAGACTAAAAACTATCTCTTGGTGATTAGTAGTCATAACTTCAGGTCATTCTAGACACATGTGTAGATATACTTTACACTCTTATCACATGTCTTTTTTTGTTATCAGTGCTAGGATTGTGCCTTAGATAGCTAGATTGACATCTCCATTTTGCTGTGAGCTTAAACTGTCTTGCACATGTCACATTTGATGGAATCTGAGCTTATATTTTGACCTAGAACTTTGTAGGTACGTTCTAAGCAAACCTTCACGAGACTTCACTCGTCCACTAGGGACACTTAGTGGTTTAAAAGGCTTAGTGCATACGCTAAATGCATTCGAGAGACCAGCGACAGTGGTATAGGTAGGATTTCCTTAGTTTTGTTTTACTTGAAGACAAGTAAAATTCAGGTTTGGGGGTATTTGATGAGTGCTAAAAAGTGCATATTTTTATATATTTTTCTTGGCATTTAACTCATCTTCTGTGCATTAATTCTACATTTTATCCCATATTCTGTATTTTCATTGTTTTCAAGAATAAATATTTTTATTAATTAATTTTGCATTTTTAGGTAATAAATAAAGTTAGATGAATTGCGGAGCGGAAAAGAGCAGAAAAGTAGTGAAAAGCCGGGAGGAATTACGCAAGGAAGCCGCGAAGAATGGTGCGCACAAGTCCAAAGAGCTAGGAATGGGCTCAAGAAGGAAGAATTGTTCTTAAAGAAGATATGGGCTTGGCATACCCAAGGCCCAAAACCCTTACCCAAACCCATTTTCTATATCCATAACCGCCTCCATTCTCAGCCGTTAGATGGGACTACATCGAAATCCTACGGTCGCTCCTTCGTAGAGCATCAAAATCTGAAGTCTCTGACAAACACCACAGCGCCTAAATTCCAAGCCATCAAAACTAGATACTCCCGATCTACACTACATTACCTAACATCATCTAACACCGTTGACTTCGTTGTGTTTCAAAATCCAACGGTTGCAGCGATTCATCTCTCATCTCACCGTTAGATATACCAACCATCTTCGCATCCCGCAGCTCAGAGTCACAGAACATCAAAATTTGATGAAGCCGCTCAACACTCTAAAAACCTAATACCCATACCTCCAAATCGACCACTTCTTCTTCTTTTCTTTCTTTCTTCTTCACCCATCCCTGTTGCAGAACCAACACCACCTACCCTGCCACTGCCATCGCCACCACCTACTCCATAGCCACCTAAACACCACCAAACACCTAACCCTTCATCATTAGCACACTCTACACCTCCCTCAACAACCAATTTCACCTCCTCTCACGCCACAGAAATCCTAGGTGTGAAATAGGTGAAATAGGATGATGAGATGGAGATAATCAGAGGCATGGAGAGGAGCAGGAGACTAAGGATAAGAATGGGTCGAAGTCAGTAGCGTGTAATCGCATCAATTTGGGTAAGCATTTACCAAACCCTAGTTCTGTCAATTTTGGGGTTTTTACATAAATCCTAATTAGGTTGAGATAGAGCATGGAGAAGATAAAGTGGGTGATATAGGGTAGGTAATTGAACCTAACTGTGATTTTCTGTCACATTAGGTAGAACCCTAATGTCTACTGTTTTGGGAATTTTTGGGTGAAAAGGGTGTAAACCCTAATTATGTAATTGGGTATAAAAGGGGATATTGGGTGAGTGTTGGAATCATGCCTGGATTAACCAGAGCATCAGTAGAATAGTTTAGTTTTGTTATTTCCATGATCTGTAGCTTTGAGGGTTTCAATCTTTTCAATTCCATGATTCTCAATTCAAATGCATTGTTAATTTTAGCTGTTCTGAACTCCAACATGTATTTAATTTGAGTGTGTGATTGTTACATTTTATATCAAGCTCCTGTTCATGTTTATCTTGATGCCTGTTTTGTTTGAGCAATGGGAAGTAATCAGTGCTCTGGTATGCCTGTGATTGACTGTGCTGTCAAAAGACAGTCAATACTAGGGGCATATCAGTGAGCAAGCTGATTTTCCTCCCATTCTAATATATTGCATTGCTTTACTTTCTGTCACTAGAAAAGTAGAAACAACACCAGCTCCCTCCTTGTCCCTGTGGACTTCCCCTGCTTTTCATTATCTACTATCTGACCCTGTATACTTGCAGGTGTAAATATAACCATAGTTTTAGGTTTAATTCCTTAGCTACCATTCACTATCGGGCATGGTTACTTTATTGTCTACAACTCTACCACTCTTAAGGGTTCTAACAGCATTCACTTGATTCGATGCACCTAATTCATGAACTCCTCTAGGGTTGGGTTGGGTTTGACTAGGAAACTTACCCTTTTCTCTCAAAGAATCACTTATCATACCAACCTGGGTTTTTAACTCGGAAATAGCCTGACTATTTTCTTGTCCTATCCTGTTACTAGCTTGTAGACTTTGTTCTACGGATAACTGAAATTTTGCAGTTTGCTGAGTTAACAAGGCGAGAGATTCCTCTAAACTTAGGATTTTCTTATCTAACTGATTCTGAACTGAGCTAGTCCTGAAGGATTCTTAGTATAGCCAAAACCTGGGGGAGCATTAGAATTACTAAACTGACCTTGACTTTGGCCCTTAGATCACGAAAGGTTCGGATGGTTTCTCCAACCAGGATTATAGGTTTCTGAATATGGGTCAATTTTTTGACGGTTATCAAATCTAGTGTTATTATAAAGAGCATTGGCTTGCTCTTCAATATTCTGGCCTTCCCAAAAAGGCTCCTCTCTACCACTAGTCTGGCCCACTTCTAAGGCTTCTAACCTTTTTGCTATAGCAACAATTTTGGCATCTGATTCATAGCCTCCTTCTACCCTATTAACGTTTCCTCTACTTAAAAGAATTGTTTTCTGGGGTGCCCTACTATTTTCCCATTGCTGGGTTTTTTCGGCGATTTCATTAAAAAGTTCCATCGCCGCATCAACAGTTTGGTTTTCAAATCCACCAGTGCATAGAGACTCAACCATGGTCGTTGTGGAATAATCTAAACCCTCATAAAGGATCTGAACTAGCCTAACCTTTTCTAAACCATGATGAGGACACTGGGATAATAAATCATTGAACCTTTCCAAATACCTATATAAATATTCTCCCTCTTGTTGTGAAAATGTGCGTATTTGCGTCCTAATAGACGATGTTTTGTGCCTAGGGAAAAACTTATTGAAAAAGGCAGATGTAAGTTGTTCATATGTCTCAATTGACTCGGAGTCCAAAGTATATAGCCACGACTTGGCCTTATATTTCAGGGAAAATGGGAATAACCTAAGTTTCAAAGCATCATCATCTAGGCCTCTAATTCTTAAAGTACTACAAATTTCCTCAAAATCCCTAACATGGTAATGAGGGTTTTCATTTTCTTTCCCTCAAAAGATTGGGAGCATCTGTAAGGTCCCAGGTTTCAGTTCATGGGGTGCCTCCGTTTCAGCTAACTTAATACACGAAGGACGAGTAGTCCTAGTTGGATTCAACAAAGCTTTCAAAGCTGCCATTTCTGGCGCTATTGGAGCAACATGGATTCTCTCCTCGGTCAAAGGACGTTCCAAAACAGACTCTTCAAAAGTCGGACTCTTTAGATTAAGGTAATCGAGACGCTTCGAACTACTAGGTTTCTCTTTAACAAATCTACCTAGTGCGTCTCTTTTACGTTCAGGCATACAATAGAATTTTCTAAATTGGAAGGGTAAGCAAACACAGATCAAGGTCGACTCAACCAAATCAAACCTATTGATTTCTAGCAAATAAAAAGCATGATGGCTCCACTTAGGTTGTTTCTAGACCAGCTTCTAATCCTTCGAACGAGAATTCATTACAATTTAAGCAAACCCCTATGGAATCAATCTGAGTTAACGTAAGTTGAATAGAGGCGAGGGAATCTCGGTGGAGCTTTGATACCCAAGGCCTCACCGGTATTACAAGGCGGCGCAGTCACGCATTCAACTTACAGAAACCGTCAAGAACTTCGAAGTATGCTTAAAAGAGTAACCAATATTTTTCGAATGACTTTCCTGTTAAGCTCGTTACCCTATCGGTCTCGTTCTAGTCAAAATTTTAGGCTTAGGTTCGCGTAGGTTACGTGTTCCTAAAGCGGGCAAGAAGAGAACGGTGATGAAATCCGAACCCTTATCTTGTATGGCCAGGCCTTGCCCTTTACTAGAAAAATAAATGTTCGTATTCAGTCCTCAACATATATGCATACGAAGGAGTGCAGTAACTCGCTGACAGGAGATTCGCAAGTGTTTAGAATCTTACCTCCCGTTCCAGACGGGAGATGAATCGGTTGTAGTCGACTCGGGCCACTGACTCCGATGTCTAGTGTACGAACCCAAGGTGCAGAGACAATATCGTAATTGTCCTCCTTCTCTGCAAACAGTTTATATTTAAAGTACCCTTCCATAGGGTAATAAAAATAATAATGTCCCACAGTCCAAAAGTCCAAAAAGTAAAGAAAATTTACAAAAATAATAAACCCTAATACAGTTTTTTTTTTCTAAAAGAAAATAAACCCTAAAATAAAATTGTCTAAAATAAAAGTGTCTTCTTTTCTGTTCTTTTTGCTTTAATCTTTAGCTCCAAGTCTTTATGGAATCACCAAACTTTTTGGCTCAATTTCTTTTATGATCCAGAACCTGTAGACACAAGATAAATACCCAAAAACATAAAACAGAACAAAAAAAAATAAAATCTAAAACCCTAAAAACAAGTCCGCGTCGGCGACGCCAAAAATTGATGTGATTTGTAGATAGTGGTAAAAGTGGTTCGATTCTCAGAATGGAGAAGGATATTAATTAGACTTAAATTCCAATATTAAAATAGAAAACTCACTAAAAATTATAGAAACTCAATCAAAGATGATATCAATACTAAAAGAAACACTGAGGCAAAGATTCCACTATTTTCCAAGTTCAAAGTGATGAAACCAATACTTATATTTATGCAATTTTCTCGTTTAATTTGATTCTAAAATATTGCAACAAGTAGATTTTCAAAAGTAGTAATTGTAAATACCAAGTATGAAGCATCAAAAGTCTTAAAACTAAGCATACTCCATCAAAATAGATCACAATCACTCAAATAAAAATCATATTCAATAATAGTTCAAGGAAAATAATCATATAATTATTGCAAATAAAAAGATAAAATAGAATATACCACTTTTTGTTGGAAAATAGCTTCCTATATCGCCTCAGCAATGGGGTTTAGCTCCTCATATTAATCATGGTCTCAAAATATGTGTTTGTTGCTCAAAAGATGATTAAAAGAGTGAAAAGTAATAACACAGACTGTTTGCAACATTGTATTGGTGTTGCAAAACAGCTGTTACAATGGAACTGTTACAGAAAACTGTTGTAAATACTGTTGCTTTGTCGCTGATTTTAAGACCCCAGAAACGACTGTCTTCAATGGCCTTTTGTTCTTCGTGTTCTTCCTTGTGCACCAGCAGAAACAATTTCCTGCAACTCTTGATTTCGTCCTCTGTTCTTCTCTAAAGTTCCCCCAACTCTCGATTATCCTGTTATGACTCCTTCTCAACCTATATATAGGAAACAAGACCAAAAATACTGGACAAAATCTCCCCTGCCTTTCACCAAAAGTTACGGAGTTATCTTTTTTTTATTTTCTGCCAAGTAACGATAATAACTCTGCCACCTCAGTTAACGCGTCTTTTGATGGTTATGAACTTCCCAAATCTGGAAGATACGAATCCATGAAGATTATACCTTCTCCCATTGCACGTAACTGCCAAATATAAATCAAAACAATGTCGAGAATATCTTTCCTGACTTGTCGACAACTCCTATTTTCTCTCAATTCTAGCACGCGTAGAAATCCTGTTGTGTTGTTACAACTAATACCAAATCCAACAGTTGAGAAAATCCAACAAAACATCGACCAAATCTTTCCATGTTTCCGTAAATAGTTTTCTCCCCTGTTTTGTTTTTGATCGATACCTAGCCCAATTTAATCGATCCAAGCAGTCATACCATCCCTGTTTAAGATAAACAGGTCCAACCCAATCGAGTTTAGTGATTGAATCTCTAAAAATCACGTCCAAAATCTAAACCCAAATTTGTTCTTCATTTGCAACAGTTTCCCGCCAAATTTGAGAATTCAAATCGTGAAGGTAAAGGGGCGCCCCCTATCCTGAGTAGGGGTGCTTTTAGCAGCTGCCTTAAGGGGTGTCCTGGGGGTGCCCCTTATCCAAACCGGGGGTCCGAATAGCAAGTGTCCTCCGGGTGCTTTCCGACAATTTTCGAGCCAATTTTTTCCAAAAATGTTTATTGGCCAAAAATACCTACAAATAAATAAAACACCATAATAAGTACAAAATGAGCCCTAACAATATATAGAATCGATACAAATCGGAAACAAAAATGTGTCTATCACATACTAGAGTCGGTTCTCCTTTAACCTTTAGTTTTCTTCTTCTAAAACCAAGGTAACGACTTAAAGACTTCATTGGGATTGTGAAGCCAGACCGATACTACTTTTATCGTAGTTGTGTGATCTGATCTTGCATC